>NW_026642406.1:0-600000 GCF_028554395.1 Pezoporus wallicus
TGAATCTCACCAGGGTTCTCCTTGGGATGAGCAGGACTTGGTGGAAGGTGTCCCATGCCTGGAGTGTTGGGATGGAGGTTCCAGGCTGTTGAGGAGGGGCTGGCAGGGCAGGCGAGGTGCAGGTGTTGCACTGCGTGTACGGCACAGGGTTTATGTTTCAGCCCTTCCCATCACTGATGATGTGGTTGAGACCTCTGGGTGAGGATGAGTGGGCTGTAAACCAAAGCAGCTGCTGTGGGTGTCTCCTACACATTGCCCATCTGGGATGCCAGCCCTGAGGAGTTAGTCTGCAGGCAGTTAGGAGAAATCACTGCATCGGCATCCCCTCTCTTTATGGGGGACATCAACTTCCCAAACACCGGCTGGTAATACCTTACTGCTGCGAGGAGCATGTCTGGGCAATTCCTCAAGTTGGTGGGAAGAGTCAATTTGGAAATTGACTGAGGAGCTGCAACTGTGGAAGGCCTTGGATTGGCAGGAATGATCTTGGCCACCATGATTGTGAAAGGGTTGAACTGACAGTTGTCAGATGAACGCAGAGAAGGGGCAGCAGAGTCACTGCCCTGGAGTTCAAGAGAGCAAAGTTTCCACTGCTCATTGAGGTACATTGCAGAGTGCCCATGGAATCTGCTGCTGTGGTCTCAGGGGTCAGTCAGTCAGTGCCAGTCAGTTTCCCTGTGTTCCACCACTCTGAGTAAGGATGAGGGGAGTGTAAAACAAAGCGCCTGCTGCGGATGTCTCCTACCCATTGCCCAGCCTGAATGCCAGTCCTGAGGAGCTGGTCTGCAGGCTGTTAGGGGAAATCACTGGGTCGGTGTCCTGGGTTCAGCAGTAGCAGTCATGTTTTTCCTTTGTGTTAACTGGTGCAGTGCTGTGTTTTGACTTCTAGCTTGAGAGCAGTGTTGGTGAAGCCGATGTTTTCGGTTGTTGCTAAGTGATGTTTACCCTGACCAAGGACTCTGTGAGGCTCATGCTCTGCCAGGGAGGAGGGGAAGCTGTGAGGAAGCAGAGACGGGGCGCCTGACCCGGGCTAGCCGGGGAGGTATTCCATACCACAGCACGTCATGCCCAGGAGGTAACTGGGAGTTACCTGGAAGGACAGGGGCTTCCGGGTGGAACTCGTTTTCTTGGCCGGTGGTATCGTATTCTCTTCCCTTGTTATTTTCCCTTATCATTGTTTTAGCTGATAGTAGCGGTGGTGATTTGTTGCTGGACTGTTCTTGTCTCAACCCGTAGGAGTTGCACTCTCTCGATCCTCCTCCCCGTTCCTCCGGGAGCGGGGAAGGGGAGAGCCCCGGTGCGGGGGGGGGGGGGAGACGGACACGGACCTCGATTGTTGTCAGCTCAGCACCACTCACTGGGAGTGAGTGAACAAGTTACCTGACTGGGTTTAAACCACGACAATCGGCATCCCCTCTCTTCATGGGGGACATTAATTTCCCAGACACCAGCTGGGAATACCGTAGTGCTGCGAGGAGCAGGTCTGGGCAATTCCTCAAGTTGATGGGAAAAGAACTTCTTTTCCCAAGTTTTGAGGGAGCCATGTATGTCCACCATCTGAATAGGCTGTGAGGTTTTTTCCTTAAGTGCATTTTTTAATAGAAAAGGTGTAATAAATGGCAGTAAAGGTAATCAAATCTATAATGTAATTATTCATGTTGGATTCTTCAGCTGTAAGAAAGAAACATGTCTGTTGACACAGTTGTCACAGAGATGCACAAAAACCTGAGCTTCCAGGAGAAAGCCAGTAGGGAATGGCTGATCTGTGTTCCTCTTCAGATAAAATAAGGGATGCCAAAACACAAAGTCACAGATTCAATGTAAACAAAATAATTTACTTTATCATATTATACATAGTTATACTGTGGGATAAAGGGATATGTGAAATTTACCTGGGTCCAGGTAGCCTAATTCATGAAAAAAACAAACCACTATATACTGCATGTATTTTTATATATTCCTCATTGCTAAGTCTACTCATGCCCATGTTTTGTTTTTTAAAGCAGGATGCTACTAGAGGGGGGTTACAGGATCAGATAGACTTTTAACCTGCCCCTGTTCTGTCATAATGTTGTAATGATTTCAGGAGGGATGTCAAAAGGATCCCCAAGTCCTGGCATCTCAGTTAATTCCCCTTCAGGATATCAAAAGCAGGTCAGAGCAGCAGTTAACTTGTAAGCTCACACTTTTAGGCCTCTATTGGTTGTCACCTGGTTGACTTTATTTCAGCAAAACTCTGCTGATGCCTCTCAGAAATACTTGCATGCAAGTAGCTGCAAAATCTGAGTCTATCTCTGTGCTGCCCTGGACAGCAATGAAAGGAATGTAACATCAGGATGGCAGAAAGGTGAGGAAGGAAGAAGGGAAAATCAGCAAAAAGACCAGTTTTAGCTACTGAGGGCAAATGAGATAAGGAAATATCTGGCGATGTTCACAATAATTCAGACATTGTCCCAGACCTTAATTACTTGCATAGGTAATGTGGACCTGGTAGGACGGATGCAGATCATGTCTGTGTGCTCCATCTGCTGCCTGCAGAGATGGGAATGTTCCAGACCAGGTGTTGCTGAGCATTGCTCTTGTCTAGCAGCAATATAAGTTTAATTAGAGGGCTAATTATTCCCACTCTGGAGCAAACCTATCATACATGCAATCGCATTCTAAGTCTTTTTCCTGGTGTTCATGCCTTATACATTTATCTTCCATTATCATGTTACTGACTTGTTTTGCTCAAGTGAGGATAAGCCTTTGGTGCATGTGAAAACTGCAAAAAAAGGGAATTGGCCAAGCTTGACTCTAGGTGATACTTCATTGTAATGGTGTTTGTCAGCACAAAAAGACATTTCATGCTGGTTTTCTAAATTTCTTGTGAAATAGGTATTTTACAGCTGTGGTAACTAAGGGCTCTGATCAGTGGGGAATTGGACCCAGATGTTTGTGTTCTGCTACAACTATAAAGAGCATCAGGCAAAACTTCTCTTTCAGTTAAACCAGGAGTAACCAATTCCTGATTTCCAAAGAGCTGCTGTATTTACTTCAGCATAACAGACAATGGGATTATGTCTATTAAAGTTTTATCCTGTTTTCCGTTCAGTTTGAAAGGTGTGGTGTAACCTGTGCTTTCATTCTCTGGCTTTGTGGACTATGGACAATTCTGCATCTTCTCACTGCTAACAGCAGAGAGTCTTCAGGCTTTCAGGATTAGCAACTTGCTCTTCAAGGTGTGATCTTACCTTTGTTCTGAGACTTTTTAAACTTACTTAAAAGCAGCCTATTTAGGAAAAACCTTAGTTTTGAGCCATTTTTTTTCCTCAAGCTCCTTGAATTTACTGTCCGTCCATAGTATCCTGGGTTCAGCAGTAGCAGTCATTTTTCTCCTTTTTAGTAGCTGGTGCACTGCTGTGTTTTTGACTTTCAGCCTGGGAACAGCACTGGTAACACTGATGTTTTCAGTTGCTGCTCAGTAATGTTTTAGTCTGACCAAGGTCTTTCTGAGCCTCATGCTCTGCCAGGGAAGAGGAAAAGCCTGGAGGAAACAGAGATAGACACCTGACCCAAACTAGCCAGAGAGGTATTCCATACCACAGCACGTCATGCCCACCATATAAACTGGGGGCAGTTACCCAACAGGGTTAGATCACTGCTCGGGTCAGGCTGGGTGTCGTTTGGCGGGTGGTGAATGGTTGTATTCTCTTCCCTTGTTATTTGGTGGTAGCAGTAGTGGTTTTGTGTTATACCTTAGTTATGGGACTGTGGGAGTTACATTCTCTCCATTCTCATCTCCAACCCTCTGGGAGGGGGAGGAGGGGGGTGTGTGGGGGTGTGGTGTGGGAGTGTGGTGGGGGAGGAAGAAAGGCGGCTGTGTGGTTTTGAGTTACCGGCTGGGCTTAAACCATGACCCATAGGACAAAGGCTGATGCCCTGTTTTTATAGGGTCCACAGAACAGAGAAACATGGATCACCCCACTGTCAGGCAGTAGAGAACTACGTGTTGAAAAAAGGGCACTTCAAGGAAATCCTATCTTTAAAAAGAAACATCTTAATTGTATTTTTATTCTGCTGGTTTCTACAATGCAGTGAGGACTTTGGTTCTGCATATATCCTCGTAGAGTGGGAAGAGAGAGGGAATGCTCCTCTGCCTAGTTTTGTGCCTATCAGGTTTTAAACATGACCATATTCTCCAGGCTAAGACCTTTATAATATGCCATTTCAGACCTTTTGTTAGTTAAATTTGACCTTGAGATTTCCCCCTGCTACTCCTCCTCTTGTGGGCAATCTTCTAAAGACTCACCCCACTTTAACATCTAAGGCTTACATTAATTACCGACCAATGGCTTCATTTTTTTTCAGGAAGCACTTTATGTCTTACTCATGGAGCCAGGAGAGCAATCACCAGGATGCACCACAACGTACACATAGTTTTTGTAACTTTAATATAATCTCTGAATATTCCGTGATTCTGTAATGTCTGTCATGCTGGGCTTGAGCCTTGTTGCTGATGAACTGCTTGGGGCACTGTGTAGCAAATGCATTCTTTCACAGCCTAAAACAAAGCAGAGAAAACCATATAATGGATTCCATTTGTGTAACATTAGGGACTAAGTAGAAGTGCCACTCCTTTACCATGCTAGTTGTCAGAAGACATTTTTGAAACCAGATAGCTTAAGTGATAGCAGCCACCAGCCAAAACCCAAACATGTGTTTGTGTATGAAACAGGCACATGTGGAATATATGATAAAGCTTTGGAGGTGTTTTTGTAAAACACATTCATAGAAAGGGCATGAAACCTCAGAGATAGCAGTGCAAAATACATGGTGAAAATAATCTCAGGAAAACCTAGAGAGAGATTTTTGGGCTGGGTGCTGGTCAGACAGGCGATGGTGTGCACAGCTCTGTAGAACAGTCCTTTCTCACAATTCATGCCATGGAAGGAGGAATGGGACTTTTAGTGTCCTTTGTAAACAGGATCTGCTCATTGACTCCACCTTCAGTTATTTTCCTTTACAACATGCAAGTAACAACCATGCAAGTATCAAATATTTTTGGCGGTCAAGGTCAAAAAGGGATAATAATAACCTACAATCTCTTGAAGCCTATGCAAACTATATAGGATTTATTATACTTTGATAGGGAATAATTAGGCTATGAGAACTCTTACCAAAGTTTCCAATATAAACATGTCTAACTTGTATGCCATAAGCATGACTGAAGGACAGAGAGGGGAACGCCCCAAAACCACAATTAGAAATTTTCATTCCACAGGGATACCTGAAAATGTAAACCAGTGGCAGTGGGACTCAGACTTGCCAACGTTCATCTAAGGGGATGTTCATTTTTTTTAACTTAAATCTTGAAAATACAGTGTTTTGGCAGGAGTATGTTGTGAAACCAAAGAAAAGGTACATGATGTTCTTGTCAAAATCAACATGGGAAGGAAAAGGGCAGCCAGCAGTGAAGCGACTATTTAGGGACTTCTCAGAGAAGCTGGATGTATTTGGATTTATGGGGTTAAATGGATTTCACCTGAAGGTGACAAAAAAGTCAGCCAATATGATTGTGAGGCTGCTGTCTATGGAACATAATAGTGATCCAGGAAGGGTCCCTGATGACTGTAAAACGGCTGATGGTACTCCAGTCTGCTAGAAAGGCAATGAGCAGGACCTAGGCAGCAGTTTGCCCTTTCAGTCAGCCTACAGGTCATGGAGCATGTCTTCTTGCAACCCATTTTCAAACATGGGCTTGAAAGGACAAGATGACAGTCAGAAAGATCAGCATGAGTTTTTGAAAGGCAAATCATAGTTGAGCAACATGACCGCCTTTGATTAAGGAATATCTGCTTGTATAGCATAGGACATTGAGTGTTTGTGGAACCACAGCCATGGCTGATCTGGACTAGGGCTTGCAACAGTCCCTCTCCAAGCACGATGTGAGGTCTGGGATATCCAAAGAGCATTTCCACCTGCAGTAAATCAGATGCTGGACTGAAGCAAGTGAGGAGCTGTCAAAACAGATGGAATACATTTGCATAAGAAGAGGGGCTACCCACTAACATTCAGCGCACAAGTCAATCTTCTTTAATTGGCTGCGGTCAGAGAGAGAGAGTTTACAATCAATAAAAGGTGACTGGTCTGTAATTGGTCAGCTGTGTCCAAATCTGGGACCTGAGAAAAATTTGTATTTCCAATGTTTTAAAATAATTGAAACTTCAATCAGTTTTCAGATCCTCAAACAGCCACAGCAGTGCAGACCTCAGAAAACATCCCACTGATTTTGACCTTCCTAGCCTGTGTTGCCCACTCTGGAGCCTATCATCTCTTGTGCTGAGCAGCTGCACCAGACCTGACCATGGCTGTGTGCCGCACTGATGTGTTTTGCTTGTGGTGGATGACAGAAGCCATACATTACTGTTCTGGCATTGTCTAGTATGGGAGTCTGAAGCTGGGAAGCCCAGGTCCTACACTGACACTTTCAGACTGTAATTCAGGAAGGACTGATGCATCCAGCTGGCTACAGAGCAGACCAATTCTGCACTATGCCTGGACAAACCTCGCTTTGTTTTAAACTTTTTCAGGATATCAAAGAAACTTGCAGAGTACCATGAATTTTACAGCATTCAGGAAAGCCAAGCACCTTGCACCAGCTTCAAGGACTGAGGAGCCGTTTAAACCAGGCTTGTGCTACCAAAGGGTTCGTCTGTGTCATTCTTAAAATGCTTTTCAGGTTGGACAGCTTTTCTGAACTTATAACATGTATAACTGAGTACTGCACAACAAATACAACTGCAAAGCCCTTTAAAAGCGGCCTCTGGCACTGAGTAAACACTGCCCTGATCGGTCTGTCAGATCCTGCGTGTGTAAGTCTTTTGTGTTCATTGTTAGTGAATATAGTATGGTGTGAGGATCTGCGAGCTTTATGGACAATGAATTCTAAACTCCCAAGAGACAATATTTGCTACAAAAACCTGAGGCCAGGAGCTGAATGCACCCAGTAGGGGAAAACACACACAGAAACAGTCTCTCATATCTGGCTGCAGCTTATACAGGCAGAGAGCTTGTTTATCTAATCTGAATATTTGACTTTTATGCTTTTTGGAAACAATATTTTTTTTTCCTCTTAATTATGTGGCAGGAACACTTCCTTTCAGAGTGCTGATGGACTTCTCTATAAATAGCTATTCACATCCCAGAACCTCAGACTGGAGCCTTAAGCAAAGTCAGCATCCCTAGGACTTTTTAAGCCTGAGGTAGGAACCATGTGGAGTTTAATCATTAATCACCAGTCTTTAATTAACAGCTCTGGGCTTTGAACAAAAGGCACTTACTGCAAGGATGCTGAGGGGCCCTGAGCTCTTCAGTGCACTTTCATTTGAGGGACCTAGTGGCCTTCCAGAGGGGACTAGTGGAGCAACCTTCTCCTCGTGGGAAGGGTCATGCTTCCCAAGAAGAGCAGATGTTTGTAGCCTGATCTATATTTTCACAACTGTCCTGTTGGCTGGCTGCAGGCTTGAGCTGTCTCAACACAGGGATTTTGCCAGCCTCCTGAGCTGGGCAAAGAAGTAGTGCGCCTCCAGAACCCTGTTGCCTCCATCAGGTGAGGTGAGTTTTAACAGGAAGAACGAGGAAAGTTGCTCCAGGCTTGGAAAATTTTATAGGGGAGTGTTCAAAATTGGGCACTCAAGAGAGAAAGAAAACATTGCTATAAAAGTTGACTCAGCCAATATTTTTTCTGCATTCCTGCTGCTGTGATTGAAGATATTTGTTTTTAATATAGGTTTCTCCCATTTGTAGTCTTGCTTTCCTGTAGTAAAAACTAAAGGGCAGATCCTCAGATGATATAAATTGGCTCCACTGAAGTTAATGGAGCCATGCTGATTTGTACCAGCTGAGGGATCTGGCTCATGCTGCAGCGTTCAATACCCCCATTATATTGCCATGATTATGATACTAATTCAGTAAAATGGCTTCACAGCGTAATAAAACCAACCCAGAGCATGGAAGATGAAAGGGCTTCCTCTCAACCAACCTGGGCTTGTTGAACAAAATGTTTGATTTTATTTTCTCTTTTGTCAGAAAATGCTCTCAAGCAGAACGTTTTACAGCAAATACACCCACCCTGCCAAAACTTTCCCTGGGAAAGGCTTCAGTGTCCTGCCTGTCTGGATGCAGAAAACATGCATGGCAAACTCAGTGGCTGTGGATCACGGCTTGTCGAGGCTTGTGCAAGAAAATGAATGGGATCTTTAAAGGGCAAGAGTGTTACTTCAGAGCAGTTAAGGCCCAGAGGTAACCCTGACTTCTGAAAAATAGGAGTTATCATACTAGTGGGTAGAACATTGATCATTTTGCTCATGCTCTGCCCTGTCTGGTTTTTCTTGCTCCGTCTGCACTGGGAGACAGAGACAGCGGAGTTGTATAAAGCTGTATCCTTTCCTATCACAGGGGAAATGTTGTGTTGGTGGTTTTCCTCCTTGTGATTGCTTCTTCAGCAAGTGGCAGAGATGCTGGGCTTGAGGTGTGGGGAGTATGATAACCTGTGCTACCTTGTTGCTTGGAGCTGTTGAGCACCAAAGGGAATAAAAAGACACCAAAGACCTAAGTAAAGGCAGATAGATGCATAGCTAGATCCCTAGAATGAAATATTTTGTTTGCTATAGCACTACTGAACTGCACACAGCTTTGTTCTGTGCCAGAAGGGATTTTTACAGGGACACTGCTAAATGGAGGCAGTAAATTTAGCTTTAAAGGACCATGAATAGAAGCTTTTGGCTAAAATCTGAAATGCTGTTACTCTTTACTGGGCTCTTTTAACTTCACTTGGAACAAGACAGTATATTTTACTTCTAAGGCCCTCAAAAGTTGAAGGCTCTGCCTGTGGCAGGTCTCATTCTGTTCCTTGGAAGCTGGGGCCTTGTGGAGCAGCAGTCCAACACTGCGGTGGACCTTTCAAGGTGAATATGAACGAGCCTAGCTTTTCTGCATAAAGGTGAAATACAAACAGATCCCACCAGTGGGTTAAGGAGGTACGCTTGTGTTACACTTGTACCAGCAGTGAGGAGCACTGTGCCATTGCAAAATTAAATATCAGTACAATTTTAAGTGGCAGAAAAGCTAACGGACACATGTGCATTTCAGAGGCAGAAAAGACATGTCCAGTGTCCTGTATTAGCAGGTGTGGTTGAATCCTGCTTCTACACCCAAGCTGGTCCCCTAGCAGCAGTCATAAAAATGCCGATTCAAAGAAGTAGATTGCCTATATACTCAACATTTTGAAACAACCTAAAACTGTTCCTGGTTTTGACCCTTCTGGTGACATCATTCAGTTTTATCATACTGTCGTGGTTTAAACCCTAGCCAGACAGCTTGTTCACTCACTCCCAGTGAGTGGTGCCAGGCTGAGAGCAATCGAGTGCCCTCCCCCCCGGGGCTCTCCCCTTCCCTGCGCCTGGAGGAATGGGGAGGAGGATCAAAAGAGTGCAACTCCCACGGGTTGAGACAAGAACAGTCCAGCAACCAATGTACAACACAAATCACCACCGCTACCACCAACGACAACAATGATAAGAGAAAATAAGGGGAGAGAACACAATTCCACCGGCCAAGAAACAAGTCCCACCTGGAAGACCCTGTCCTTCTGGGTAACTCCCAGTTACCCCCCACCCCGGGCATGACGTGCTGTGGTATGGAATACTTCCTTGGCTAGCCTGGGTCAGGCGCCTTGTCTCTGCTTCCTCATGGCTTCCCCTCCTCCCTGGCAGAGCATGAGCCTCACAAAGTCCTTGGTCAGGGTAAACATCACTTAGCAACAACTGAAAACATCGGGATCACCAACACTGTTCCCAGGCTGGAAGTCAAAACACAGCACTGCACCAGCTACCACGAAGGAGAAACATGACTGCTACTGCTGAACCCAGGACACCTACTTATACTCTCTGCTTCTTTTCAGGAAAAAACTTGGGTGTGCACTAAACTCTGTCCAGAGTAAGCAAAAATTTCCTTGCTAATATCTAGTTACAACTTACTGCAACTCTTCTGTCTCCCGGATGTTAGAATTATTCCTGAGACTGGTATATTCAGTGTGTGGATGATAGACTGCAAGTCCCCAGTAAAGGTGGAATTTGGCTGCCTTTGGTGTCCACATTCTCCTCTTCCAGGTCTTGATGAAATACCAGAAATGGTTGTGCTTGTCGCAGGCAGACAGTTGAAGCTATCCTGGCTGTCTGCTCAGAGGCAAGGCTCTTGGACCAAGAGAAGACTCTCTCTCATCATGAGCATTTTATGCTGGTGTCTGAGTGCCTTGGCAGTGGGAGGCTCTGGTTACTTGAAGGGAGCAGGAATCTTGCACTAGCAGCTGGTATTTAAAAGAAGAGTTTGAAAGAAGGACACAAGCTGGCAGTCTGAGGAGTCAGGAGGATGAATACGGATCTTGCTTTTGGGATAGATGTGCCCATTTTTTCCATTAATTAGAGAAAAGGATGATTGATCTGGAAACCTTTACAGTACCCAGGTGCTTCTGCTTCCTTAGCCAGACGTTTATGGCCAAGTATCTACTTGGAGCCCAAAGAGCCTCAGTGCTCCCACTCCTGAAGAGGAGGCAGAGCCTATCACCACAGCTGGAGAGGTGGGTGAAGAAAGTTGTTGCTGTATCTAATCAGGCAAAGAAAAGCTTTGGAGCATATGGACCCCAATGTGTGGTCCAAGTACAACAGCTTGGTGAGTGTCCTGCAGGGAGACTTTTACTGGAGCTGCAACAACAATTCATCATTGCCAGAAGGTTTGATGGGTCTGGTACTCCTCGTCTTAATTGACCTCGGCTGGAGACCTGCATTTCAGTCCAGCTTGGTCACAAAGGACTTGGTCTGTGCTTGGGCCTTAGAGAGGATATTTATCAGAAAATCACAAGATTAATGGAACTGAGTGATCCCTGTTTGAGAGTGGCCAGGAACTGAATTAACAGAGCAGGGATTTTGGCAGGTGTGGAGTGCTGGCAAAGCCAAGACCTGAGTCTGGGCAGTCAAAACCCTCCTGACCTTCATGGGTGCAGCCACTGCTGGGGGGAGAAGCTTTGGGGGTACAGAGAGGAGGTGATCTGCTGGCAGGGATTGTGGCACAAAAGTCTGGGCTTGTGTTTGGATAAAAACACTGGTTGTGGATTATTAACCTTTCCCACAGCAGCACCAGAGCTAGGATTGCCCACAGTCCTCTGGCAGAAAGGGCAAAAGTAAACAGGACATTAACAGAAGTTTATATCCCCAAGTAAGTGGTGATGGAGAGTGAGGAATAAATGAACAAATAAGCAGAAATAATAAAATGCTTTCTTTCTTGCCTCCTTTTTTTCCTCGCTCTTATTTCTTTTCCCTCCATGTCAACACCAAACAAGACAGACGAAAATTAATGGGGGAAGCAGCAATTAGCAAATTAGGTTAGCGGCGTGTTGCAGTGTGCTATGGCTGCCAGGTGTGAGGGGCTCTGGCAGTATATTTATTAATGGCTGTCAGAAAAGTGACACTTTGATGAATGAAGCTGGGTAATCAGCACCCTCCGACAGCGAGCACTGAGAGGCCTCAACATGCTAAACTGCAAAATCGAACCTTTTTTAACCCCCTTACAGAAATAGAGCAACAAAGATTACTGCAGGAGGGGTGTGCTTTTCCGTAAGGAATTGGAGTTCATATTCTCCTTTTAATAACATTTTTTTTTTTTTTCCCCTGTAACTTGCTGGGAAGGAGTTGTCAGATTTTAAGGTTTTTCTTTCCTTGGAATATGGGACTCAAGAATTTATAAACGTAGGCAGCTTAAAACTGTATGGACTGCTCTGTGTTATGTGTAGATCCCATTAGCGCTGTCAAAGCTACACTCACACCTTCTGGGCTTTGCCCTTTAAACTTAATGGCATTAATAATCCATAAATCGTAGAATCATAGAATAGTTAGGGTTGGAAAGGATCATAAGATCCCTGTCACTGACAAAAAAGTTGAACAAGATCGGTTCGAACACTGACCCCTTAGGGACACCACTGGTCTTCAAGTAGATGTTTAATCGTTGACCACAACTCTTTGCGTGTGGCCATCCAGCCAGTTCTTTATCCACCGAGTGGTCCATCCATCAAATTGATGTCTCTCCAATTTAGAGACAAGGATGTCATGCGGTACAGTGTCAAACGCTTAACACAAGTCCAGGTAGATGACATAACTGCTCTACCCCATCCATCAGTTCCGTAGCCCCATCATAGAAGGCCACCAAATTGCTCAGGCAGGATTTCCCCTTAGTGAAGCCATGCTGGCTGTCACCAAGCACCTTGTTGTATTTCATGTGCCTTTTCATGTGCCTTCCAGGAGAATCTGCTCCAAGATTTTGCCAGGCACTGAGGTGAGACTGACTGGTTTGTAATTCCCCGGGTCATCCATTTTCCCCTTCTTGAAAATGGGGGTTATATTTCCCTTTTTCCAGCCATCAGGAGCTTCATCTGACTGCCATGATTTTTCAGATATGATGGCCAGGGGCTTAGCAACTTCATTCACCAGCTCCTTCAGGACCCGCGGATGGATTTCATCAGGTCCCATGGACTTGTGTACGTTCAGGTTCTTAAGATGGTCTTGAACCAGCTTCTCTGCTACAGCGGGCCTAAGGTCTTCATTCTCACAGTCCCTGCATCTGCCTTCCAAGACTTGGGTGGTGTGGTCAGAGCATTTGCCAGTGAAGACTGAGGCAAAGAAGTCATTCAGAACCTCAGCCTTCTCCAAATCCAGGGTAGGCAGTTCTCCTGATAGCTTCCTGATAGAAAAGGGAACAGGTAAACTGTAAGAATCTATCAGGTGGAACACCTGTGACACAAAGTTTTACCAGTGGTGCTGTGGCATCCTGATGTTTGCACTCTTGATAAGTTTAGCTCTGAGTCTCCCTGATGAATATGTTGTTACTGTTGGAAACCAATTAGGAACATCGCAATACAGTATTGTGACAGGCATTGGGAGCATGGTGGGGTGTGAATCTGCAGTGGAATGCGAGTGCTGCAGTCGCTGTGTGAGTTCACAGGACTGAATCTCTGGCCAAGTGTTAAAGGTGAGTTTTCTTCTAAATTTTTATATATTTTTTTTTCCATAAAAAAGCTCTTGATGAGGTTAATCTTGCTGATGGGTAAAAGATCACTCTGCAAAATGCTGGGACATGGAATATTTCCCCCAGTTTTTCAGACCTGGTGTTGCACACTTGAGGTAGGGTTTGCGCAGGACTTAAATAGCTCAGCACGGAGCTGCTCAAATCCCCCAGTTCTGAGGTGAAATTGAATACATTTTTATAAAACCCTAGTTCTGGTTTTGGCCAGCTAAAAAGACTGTAAGTTTTGATTAAAAACACGAGAATAAATGTAAATCATATTCCAGACAGTCATCTGTTCTAGTTTGAAATGAAGCTGAGGGATCTTTCTGGAATTATCCTTCAGGATCTGTGGGCTTGTTAAATTTGGATTGGCACTTGAAGCAACTCTGAAATTGTTCTCTTATGCTTTAATGATTGTATTTAGTTTCCTAATTTGGCTGGTAAGTTTATCAGAAAATAACATAAATCTGACCAGATGGTAGGAAGCACTTTAAAATAAACTTTACGAAACATTGCTCTATTTTTGTGCGCTCTCTCCATCTGCAGAGCTCTGGCCTATGGAGGTGCACGTTCTTAAAGCAAAAAACTCCTGAACAAAACCTGGTTATTCCCTCAAAGCTTCAGAAGTAAACACATCTGTGCCAGAGAAAAACTATTTGAGCCACCAAGTGCAGCTGGCTACCTGTGCACCAGCCCGCTGCCCTGTGTGCGCACAGCCACGCTGTGTTTGTGTGTTCTCATGGGATGCTGGGCTCCACCAGTACCATTGCTCCTGTTTGTGCCCTCCCCAACATGCAGCAGCAGCTCTGTTGGCAGAAGCCCCTGTCTACCCTCCCTGTAAGGATGATGCTTCCTGAGCTCAGCACACCAGAAGTTGCTGGTGGATTGTGCTTTCAGGTAATGGGGGATCTGGTTTAAACCAGGTATTGCTCTAAGTTGTTCTAAAAAAAAAAAAAAAGGAAGAGCAAAAAAGCTTCAAAATGATTCCAGGAACAGGAGAAACTGTTCCCAAGTTGCTTTTGTTTCTTAATGTAACTTTTATTTTCATTACTAAAGGATGCATGAAGGTCTCACGCACAGGAGATCTGAACAGCCAGAAGCAGGCTCATTGTTGGTTGTCACTGCATTACACCAGCAGCATGCACAGCACACTCCAGGCTCGGCAGTGGCTCTGGTAGCTGCTCCCGGCTACAGTTCCTCATTCCTCCTCCTTGCAGGCAGATGGGCAGATGTAGCCTGTGCTTGAGCAGCACCTTGCCAGCTCCATCCACTGGGTATCTCATATTCCAAGCTGGTTCACAAACAATGTTGATTCAGGTGATGGTTCCAACAAAGTGACTGCGTTTTCCCATTTCCATGACATTTAACATGACTGCTCAAGTTCTTATAAGTGATTCCTGAGTTTCGATGTAAGTGCAGTTCTCCAGTTTCACTGGTGGTGTGTAGAAGTTTATGGGTACATTGTGGACCAGTAAACCCAGTCCTTCATTAGCATGTAAACTACCAAGCTGTTTTCCCACCCTGCCACTCACCCTAGCCAGTTTCTTTCCTTTTATAAGGAGTCAGCAAGGGGAAGACTTCTGACTTTACTCTTCATCTGTGTCATGATGGATAAGTCTCCCAGCTTCAGTAATCAATCATGCTACACCGATGGCAGCTTAAAGAGTAAGCAAAGACAAATGCCTTGGCCAGCCTGAGCTTGTCTTGCCTTTACAAGGGGAAATGCTGCTGGAAGTTCCCTCTGTGTGTCAGCTGAATGTGATAGGAGGGTGCCTTTACACATTGCTTGCTGTGGCTCCAGTGCAAAAATGGTCTGCTAACATCAGTGTTGCTCCTGCTCCTTGCTGGGCTCTGGCATCCTCCCCTGCATGAAGACAAGTATTTTTTCATGACAGTGTGTTTGGTATCCACGTGCCCAAGCTGTTTTTTGTTTTCTTGTTGCTGTCTGCTTGGCAGCGCTGTCATTTTCTAGGTACATGGTGTGTAATTAATAAGAATGTCATTTCCAGGTTGTTTTCAAAGACTAGTCTGAGAGTCTGAGAAATTATTTTAGTCAATGCCTTAGGATTTTTTTAAATTATTTTTTTAAATTAAGAAAACTATCATCTTGGGTGCTTGGCTTGGGAGTACAACTGGAGGGAAATCACTATGCTTTTACCTTGGAGGACAGCCAGACTTGACCTCTTAGTAAAAAAAAGAACTATGGTTCACATGCCACCAATCAGGGTGGCTGGGTGTACTGGGTGCCTGGCTCTTCATCAAATTGTGGCAGCAGTGGCACTGCCAGCCTCCTTCCTACTTGCACTACGGAGGGTGTTCTCCTTGTGACGGTCTCAAGAGGCAGTGGTTGGTTGTGTTATGGGTCAGATCTTGCCCTGAGGAGCTGGAGGCATAGAAGGAAGTGCTGTGAAGAAGACGACGGCTGCGTCCGGAGCTCCTCGCTGCTCCTCGGGGCTGGCTGGGCTGGGCAGAGGTGTTGGCCAGGGTATAAGTATTTTATTATACCAGTTACTTCTTTCACAGGAGTAATAAGTCTGCTTTATGGGAGACCCCAAGTGACTCTATAAGGAGCACAGAGATTGGTTTTTAGCCACCTTTGCTCCCCAGGACATTGCTGTCCCGAAACCTGGATCAGAATGCCCAGGCACAGGCTCTGATGATGCACAATGTATGTCCTAAAGCGCTGACCTTTGTGCTCATTTGGGGATATCCTCTGCTGCTCTCCTCCTGGACAGCTATCGCCAAGAGTCTCTGCTGAGCCTTATATTGCTGTATAGTTTTAGTTTGTTATATGCAAAAGGGAGGAGGTGAAGGACTCCCAGGCAGCAGATTCTCTTTGCCTCCTTTCTGCCTCAGTTTTATGAAGAGAGGTTAGCCTGTTTCTCCTCACTGCTCATTCCTCCAAGCCCTACAGCTAATTTGGAGTAAGGCTCCCTACAGAGCTCATGACTTATGGGCTGGCTAAGGGAACAGGTGGCTTTTCTTCATGTCTGTGTCATGGTCCATGTTTCTAGGCTGCCCCTTTCACCAGAGACTGTGGCACACTCTGTCTCCACACACTGGACAGGTTTACATTTTGATTCTGTTGTGTGGTGTTGTTTTTTAAAGGGTGAATATGTGAAAACATGAAGTTACTGTTCACCTCAGTGGATTTTCTGAGCATTGTGAATGTTTTATTCCTGATATTCTGCAGGTGTCTTTTGGTGGGTGAGAAACAAGCAAAGCTTTGTATGTGCATGTGGATATGTCTCTTGTGATGTACGGAGATTCAGTGCTGCAGCTGCCATTACTGTTAATGGGCTAAAACCCTTCACATCAAGCTGAGAATATACTCCTGCTAATTGTGTATCAGCTACCCTCAGGAGCCGTTGTGAGAATGATTCATCTGAGGAGAGATGCTTTCAGTGATACAATGCCTTGGGTTAAAAAAGTAAGGAGTTAAAGTTAGACGCTGGCTCAGGAAGGCTGAGTCAGTGCCAGAACAATAGCATTGGGAAATCAGATAATAGCGATGCCAACCTTTATCCTCTTGGTCCTGGCCTAGTCCATTGCTGCACGGTACCATGTTTGGAGCCATACATCACCACCCAGCCTCACCTTGATGATGTATGATACCCATAGATCCTTATTGCAGGAGTGCACTGTGATGTATTGCACCCATACATCATGGACAGGGATCGCCTGGGTGATGTATTAGTGCCCTGAGAATGTATTACTCAAATGCTGGTATTGCTCAGGGATAAAGCCAAGCCAAGGAGTGGACTCAATTTAATTACAGTGCAAATGATAACCTGGTGCCGGTAGCACTTTGGTGCTGAGATGTTGGCACCCTGTGGAAATACGAGCTGTGGCTTTGGTGCCGTTGAGTCACGTCACAGTGTGCCTTGAGGAGAGGTGCCAGATTTTAAAGGAATGGTCATTTTTTCAGAGAAACATTGGAGGACAATTCTGAGCACTCCATGGACAGCAGTAGTGCAGTGTGTGGGAAGCTTCAGACAGGCAGTGCTGGCACAATGGTCCCTCCAGCCCCTCAGGAGCTGGTACCTCTCAGGGTGTCCGTGGTGGCTCAGCATTTTGGAAAAGCATGAGGCAAGGTGACTTCCGAATGGATTTTGGTCTCCTGTGACAGTGACAAAGGCTGGACCTCTCTGAGCAGTGTGAAGCATGTGCTGTCTTCCCCCGCAAGGAGATGGGCTTTGAATCCAGACTTGTTATTGGTGGGATGCTTTGATAGCAAATTTGAGATGATTCTATAATTTTCTTGGGCTTGCTTACATAGTTGTCATCAAAAACCTGAGGGGAAAGCACTTGGATCATTAGAAGACACCCTTGACTATCATCAGTGGGGAACTGTCATGTGGTAAAGTGCAATGAAGAGCAGCTTTGTAAAGAAACCAGAAATGACAAAGTAATTCCCATGAAAAATTACATTGGACACTTGTCTCTGGTTAACTCTCCCTTTTTGCTTCCCTTTTCACAACTCTGCTGCTCACTATTGAAACAGAAGTGTAGATAAATTTTACTTTAAAATCAGTTTTACTTCCAAATAAGCCCTTGTAAGGTTGTCTCATTGCCAGGGATATTTCCTTTTTCATAAGGAAAAGACTTTCACTTATGTGATCTGATTGTCAAAGGGGATGGCATGCCTTAAACCATCTGCTTTTTGTGACATCCTTTTTTTGTAATGGGAGGAGGTCCTTTGGGAACACAGACACTTGAGAATTAAGGTGAAATTTCAGAAATTATTGGCATCACACCTATTATGTTCTTCTGAAGGTACAAAATACGTTATTTTAACTGCAGCAAGACATGACAATGCCTTGATTTTGGATACAAAAGATAAAATCTTGCTTCCACCGAAGTCGAGAGTGCCATACTATGTGTAGTCAGGACTTGACACAGCCTCTTCTGGAAGAGTTTCTGACCATTACGGATCGGGGATATTTGATGATTCTTTTAGAGCAATGTTTATACCAAGCAAGGCAGCAGCAATGCTTGGCTCCTGTTTGGTGTTTTATATCTAGAAATGTGGGCGTTTTCCAAGCAAGGTAAATAGAGGTTTGTAGATGAGAAATTTGCAGCGCAAACAAAGGGACATGTGCAAGGTCACGTAGTGAACTGGTGGCTGGGCTCGTACGAGCAGCCTGTTGGTCTGACTCACTACCCCTCTGACATCCCCGCCATTATTCCACTATGATTATCTTGACTAATTTGCTCCATTGTTTCAAATCAGATCTGCTCCTACCTTCCTAGTATTCATGTTTCTAAGGCTGTAATTTTTGGTGGTTCTATTATTATGAGAGGAAAAAATTTCTTATTCTTTTTCCCATTGATTATTTTATTCCATCAATTTCCCTGTTGATAACTTGGAAATTCTGCTTATTCTTTGAGTGCAGAATGAGGAGGGCTCAGTCTGATAGTCATGAACAGTGGAAGCTCCTGAGAAAATACCTTCTTTGCACAGCACTACAAAGGTTCCTTTCCTGCTCCTTGACTATCCTACCCACCACAGCCATGTCAGCAAGCAGAACAACACAGATACACTTCTGTTGCTTAAAATGTGTGGCTGGGGACAGAGGGAATTTACACTGCCCCTTGCAGATCCTGGCTGTGCTGCCTTTGAAGAAGAGCATGCCGTGCTCCCCAGTGTGCTCCTTCAGGTCTAGTCCTCTCCCATGCTACACAAAGCACACTGGTGCATGATCCTAGAAGCTGTTTGTCTCTCCTATGTTGCCTCCTCCTGTGACTGGTTCATAACCATGGTACCCCTTGGTGGAGTCTGTGGTTCACAGTGATCCTTATCATTTTGTGATAACTGTTGTAAAAGTTTCTATAAATAGAATTTCTTCCTGCCCAAGTCTTCTTGCTAGCTCAGCTGTTTTATTTTTAACAGAAAGGCATGTTGATGCTAAGCAGAAATAATTATTCTCTTTTTTCTTTTTTTTTTTTTAAATCTCTCTATTAAACATAAAAAGATGCTGTGTCTGAGTAAAAAGGAAAGGTGTCCCTTCAGATATTTTTAAAGTTTCCAAAAATAGTCTCAAGTCTGTGAGAAAGCTTACTGAGCAGGAATAGCTGTGGACAGCAATTCTACAACAGAAAGGTTCATGTCTCCTCATGATTCTGGCTGGGATCTGCAAGAAGGGAGCCTGATTGAACAAAGACCTCTAAAAGGAATTGAGGGCTGCTCTTTAGAAGGCCTGATGGCAGCGCTGCCCAAATAGTTTTGCTGGTGATCTCATATGTGTTTTCCTTTCTGGGCGTGCCACTGCCCTTGATGTTGGGAACCCATTTCTGCAATGGAGTCTCTGTTGGAGACCTGCAGCCCCACTGCGAGAGCCTCTGCTGTGTTCACTGCCTGGTATTTTCAGTGTAAAGAGAGGAAAAGGAATGTTGATTTTTCCTTGTATGCACAACTGATACTGGACTTGAAAAAAAGTGAGACTTGGTTATTGTTTCTGCTGCTACAGCCCTGCCCCGCCCGAGTCAGAGCACATCCATATATGCAGTTGATTCAGCCTCCAGCACAACTGAAGAGGAAGAAAATCTGAGGGGGAGAGAACCAGATGGGGGTGGGACTCTCCAAGGAGATATGTTTTACAAGGTTCACAACTGTTTTTCTTGTCCCCCATAGTGGAGGCTTTTGTCTCCTTACACATGGCCAATGCCAAGTCAAGTGTTTGCGTGTTAATGCCTAGTGAACAGTCTCTAGAGAGCTTCTGAAAACTATGAGAGATAAAGTGATTATTATTAAAACTGTAGTCAGTTGGTGACTGCTGAACAGCTTATATGGAGAAGAAAATACGTAAAAGACACAGCCTTTTATGACAGAGGGAGATCTGCTATTGTTTGCAGTTAGGAAAAAAATTATCTTGTTTCAGTCCCGAAGTTGGATCTGCAGAACCAGCCTGCATTTGTGTTCCAGGTCAGTGCTCACTGCAGGTGAATTTCTGCCCCTGTGAATGGCGGGTTTTTGGAGGGATGTAGGTAGTTTTTCTCTCCCATGTGGCAGAGAAAAAAATGTTGGCTTCTGGACTCTATCGGTTCTCTTCAAGAAAAGGGATTGTGCAGTAGATTAAGATTCGAGGCTTAGTTCTTTTTTCTCATGTAAATATCCTTCATCCCCTCAAGGAAACTGATTTATTGCTTTTGGCCTTGTTTCTTCACCTATAAAATTGGGAAAAATACTTCCCTTCTGCCCCACTTATTTATATGGGCATCTCTTTCACAATGGATGCTTTTCCTGTTTGAAACTGTGCTTAGTGCAGTGAGGTCTCATTCCTCCCTTGGCACTCCTGAGAGCAGTTTATATGGCAGCCATCCTGATAACTATCGCTAAAATAAAATTACTGCAGACAGAGCTAACCTGCCTGAAATGCTGATGCTTTAGATAGAATTTGAACATAAAGCTCACCACGGTTTGGTGGCTGTACTTTGTCCATAGCTGTCAAAACGTACAACCGACTGTCAGGATGAATGATGGATTAACAAACATGTGATGATTCAGTCCTTCTCCAGGAACAAGCCACACTGAGTGACACTCACTCCAGATATGCAGAGAGGAGGGATGTGTGGCATTGTCTCACTCAGTAACATGGGATCCGGCAACTGGGGAAAGCAATGTTTTTCGCCCATTACAGTGGACATATATATGTGGACAGTATATATGTGTTTGTCATATTTGAAAAATCATGGCAGTCAGGTGAAGTTCTCAATGATTGAAAAAAGGGAAATATAACCCCCGTTTTCAAGAAGGAAAATGGAAGACCCAGGAAACTAGACCAGTCAGTCTCACCTCTGTGCCTGGAAAAGTCTTGGAGCAGATTCTGTTGGAAAGCATGCTCCATCTCTGGCAGTGTTCAAGGCCAGGTTGGACAGAGCCTTGGGCAATGTGGTCTAGTGTGAGGTGTCCCTGCCCATGGCAGGGGGGTTGGAACTGGATGATCTTAAGGTTCTTTCCAACCCGAAGTATTCTATGATTCTATGACCCTAGAAAATGCAGATTGGAGACATGAGGTTCTGATTTAATTTCTTTTTTTTTTTTTTTTCAATCCAAGGGTATGATTTGGCAGCAGAACACGAAACTTCCAAGCTGGAAAGCTTTGTGCTCTGGCTTTTTTTTCCAGATGATGTTAGTGAGGGACTGGCTGGGTTCACTGTACTCTACAAGGTACTTTTGTTTATGGATGAAGCCATGCAGATGGGGATCAAAGGTTGTGTATAGCTGCTGTAGAGCACTCTGGGGCTGAAAGAGGTCGGGCACCAGAGATTAATTCCTTTGCTGGTTAGAGCCAAGGTTTAATAGCAGACTTGTAAAGGACAGTGATTGAGTTTACTGCTAGGAGAACCTGCAGTTCAGGTCAAGTAAAAGGAAGGAGCTAAGGGGCTCTGTGTGTTGGTTGCAAGAGAAAGTCTAATGGCTTAACAATGTGTGGCCTCAACAAGACATATGATAGCTGCTGCCACTGGTGAGCTCTGCGCTGGGACAGGGGGTGAGAAGAGATGCACCCTGAGTGTCTGGAGCATCACGTCCACCAGAGCTGGCATTCCAAGGCTGGGCTGATGCTCACAGCCAGGCAGAGCAAACACAAAGAAGCCTGGTAATTCTGAGAGTGAAGAAGGACGAAAGGAAAACGTTGTGTCCTTTACTGTATTCAATTACACCGCAGTGCACAGTGACTGTTCCTCTCCCTGCTTTCAAATGTGCTCTTAGATGTCTATATTTTTTTTCTTGTAGGGCACGTGTTACAAAACCCTGTCCAGGATAACTTGCTCTGAGCACCTGAGCGGGGCTGTTTGGTGTTACCAGTTACAAGTTAAGGTGCAGTATTTTTGCAAATCATTTTGGACTGTTACCATTTTGGTGGAAGCAGACTGGCTGCCTGCAGGAGAGACTTAGTGCAGGTGGTAGCCTGCCAGCTTGGTGCTACAGACCTCAGACCGCAGTCTGCAGGAAGAAAATGTGTCTTTCATTGGTGACTTGTCTTGGGGCTCCATAGGAACAGAAAATTGGGATAATATCACAGGGAGGATGTGACCGTGATAGATGTAGTGCTATCAGGGTATATCTTGACTATGCAAAAAGTGTCAGTTTGACCTCAAGCTAAAGAGTCTTCATTCCATTGCTCTGAGTCAAGTGTTCATTGAATTGCCTATTAAAACACTTCCCTAACTTGTCCTCCCTTAAATTCTTTCCTGGAAGTCTCCTGGATCATGTAAAGTTGTTTTTTTTGTTTGTTTTGTTTTTTTTTTTTTGTTTTAATCTAAGTGTGCTTTTTGTCTGAGGAAGGTAAAAGAAGCTGCACCAAATGTGAGCTGAGTGCCAAGGGTTTGCTGACGAGGCACAAGTGGGATTCTTCTTCCAAAGTGCTCTTATGTTATCTCCACCCAATGAACTTGCTATAAAAGCTATTGACACAATGCTGCAGTCTCCTGTTAGAGTTGTTCTACTCTTTTAGAAGTAAATGCTGGATTCATGGTGACTTGCAGACCTCTTAAGACATTCTTATGAAAAGTTTCTGGTTTTGCTGTCATCTAAAGTGAGAAAAACTTTAAAGTGGGTTTTTTAAATTTGTCTGTGTTGTGGTTTAAACCCAGTCAGGTAACTCGTTCACTCACTCCCCCCCACTTCTTGCCCTCCCCCTACTCCTGGTGGGACGGAGAGGAGAATTGAAAAGAATGCAACTCCCACGGGTTGAGATAAGAACAGTTTAGTAACTAAGGTATAACACAAATCACTGCTGTTACCACCAATAATAATAATGATAAAGGAAATAACAAGGGAAGAGAATACATCACCTCACCACCAACCAACCGATAACTCGGCCCCCCAGCCCGACCAAGCACTGACCGATATCTCCTCCAACCCCGCAGTCCCCCAGCCCTTCCGGCTCACTCCCAGTTACATCCTGGGCATGACGTGCTGTGGTATGGAATACCTCTTTGGTCAGTTTGGGTCAGGGGTCCTGTCTCTGCTTCCTCCCACCTTCCCCTCCTCCCTGGCAGAGCATGAGGCTCACAAAGTCCTTGGCCAAACCAAAACATCCTTGTTATCAGCTCTGTTCCCAGGCCAAAAGTCAAAACACTGCACTGCACCAGCTACCAAGGAGGAGAAACATGACTGCTACTGCTGAACCCAGGACAGTCTGAAGGTTGTTTTCTTTTCCAGTTCAAATTATCAACACATTAGAAAGGGCTTGGATACTTCTCTAGAAGCCTTTCAGTTTTGCCTTTCATCAAAAGAGATTTCAGAGAGAACTTGTGAATTAAAGCTTGACTCAGTCTCTAGATCTGAGCCTGATCCATAGGAGTGGAAGGGACAGATTATACCAGGTTTCCTGCTGCAGGCCTTGTTCCTTCTCCTGCAGAGCATCCTGTAGTAGTTGCTATCAAAGGCAGGACAGAAGAGTCAATGGAACCATGTCTGCTCTGTGCAAGCTCTGATTTTGGTTGTTTTCAATATGATCTCGTCTTTTTTTTCTTTTCCTCTAGAACCTGTGTTTCGGATGGGTTTCTCCAACAGAGATGCCAACATGCTTTTGTACCGGAATTGCGTGAAGCACCTGAGTTCATAGGAACTAAAGGAAAACTGTCACAAAGCGGTACGTAACTCCTCTGGCCTTGCTGACTGTATGCCAGATTTGCAATCTGTGGTAAATTACTCTTCCTTAGACTTTTCACCTTTTGTTCACCTTGTTTAGCCATTACTAAATCGTTTCTGCTTTATCTTTTGCATTTTCTTTCATGTTTGGTGGTGGTTTCTTTTTTCCTATGGGGGAAAAAATACCCAATGCAGATGAAAGCATCTCCATTCCAGACACTGACAGTCCTTGACCTGACCCACCCAAACCCAACCCACAGCCTGTGCCCTTTAGCTGCTCTTCAAACACTCTGTCTCTGTGTAGGTCATGCAGTTATGATGGTATTTAAGAAAGTCAGATCATACCATATTAGAAAAGGAATTCAGTATATCCATAATTTTACCATGCAGAGAATGGCACTGCTGTGGAAAGTGAGAGCTCTGCCTGGGAGTGGGTCTGAGTTTGCTGCTACACTGCCCCTTCTCAAATGAAAATTAACCCAGTTTCATCAGCCTTTTAGTCCCATCTCAGGTTTCTGTTTAATCAGAAATGTGTACCAAACCATGTGCAACCAAAGCAAGACAGCATTATATGTGGTAGAAATGGTGCTTTTAAAAAGACAACTTGCTCTCATTGCCCTTCTGGTTGCCTGCATGCTCTCCCTCTGCTTGTATCGCCCAGTTCCATGAGCATGACTCAAAGTTCGGGATTCAGCCCCTCAGTCAAAGTTTTTGGCTATGTGAGCAGATGCAGGAAGATGCTTTCCTGCAAATTCTCCTCTAATTGCTCCAAGTGCTGTGGCCATCAAACAGAAATCCAGTTGGTAAACTCTGCAGCTTGTGGACAACTTTTCCTGCCAACCATGCATTACGAAGGGCTAATTGTAAAAGTGATGCACCTGCTGGCTCCCTTGGTGGCTGGAGCCAACAGGAAAAAATAGCAATTTATTAATGATTGAGTCACAAATAGTAATGAAAACAATAGGAGCATCTGAAGGAAGCTCTGCCGGGGGCAGAGGTGCAGGTGCTCTGTGCCCTGAACAGGCTTGTCGGCATTTTTATAAAGCTACTTTACAGCCCTTATCAGTTTCCTACTGCTTTCTGTGTACCCCCTGCCCCTTTGCAAATGTTTTGCCTGCAAAACAGGCTCAGCATTTCTTGTTGTAGGTGATAAAATAGCTGTCACCCTGCGGAGGGAGAAAAAGAGGCAAAAAATAAAAATGTTAGGTCCAGAGAAACAAAGCAGAGGAATGCATTTCAGAGCAAACAAATGAGTGCTAATGGAGCCGCTGAGTTGGCACAGGGAGAGCGATGGTGTGATCTTAGCTGAGGAATGCGAAAAGATTTGGGGTAACAAATGCTGGGGGCAAGAGGGACTCATTCTTTAAACTGAGGCAGTGCTTTGTGTGTAGCCTTGGATTTTGAAGGTGACTGGCAGAGGTACACACCTCAGCCAAGAGCATCCATAAGGAGTTTTGGATCTAGTGTGTGTGTCTGAAGATCTCAGCCATAATTTAAATAACTACATTGCACTGGGAAAACCAAGACTTTTTTTTTTTCTTAAGGAGGCAGAGCAGAAAGCACTGCTGATTTTGGCAATCTCCTTGTCCATTTGAAAGCTGAAGTAGTCATAAGACATAGACACGTTGTCTCTCCACATGAGGGCTGATGGCAAGTTGCAGAAGGACCAAAAAGACAATCAGGTCATGGTAGGCTCTCTTTTGTCATGGCCAGGAACAAGGTCAGAGATAACATGATGTGTGTAACCTTAACATTTACCTTTCCACTGTTTTGACAGTCACACATGGCTTTAACATGTTACTTTCCCCTGATAGAAAGCATTCACAGAGACATCTGCTCGACATGCTTTGTTCTGTGAGTGGTGGGTAATGTCTGAAGAGCTCTTCAGGGCTACATCTGTTAATATTGCAACCTAATTCACCTTGCAATGAAGGAAAGCTGCACTCAGTGGAAAATTCTTGCACTGTCATGGTTTAAGTGCTCGTACATGGCCTTACATGGGATTTGGAAAATTCTTAGACTGTGGGAACTTGTTGGTGTGTCTGAGCCCATAAACTGCTAACCCAAGTCTGCTGGTCTAAAAATCATCATTTCTCATAATGTAGAGGTGCAGATGCCTCATCAGAAAGGAGTCAAAATGAGAAGTCAGCCTGGGCCTGTACGAAACCCACAAGCGTCCCATGTCCTGCATTTACCAATATTGCAGGGTTTGGTAAGGTAGTAAGCATACCACAGTCATCATAGAGTAGCTGCAACTGCCTAATCAGTTGCATGAGGGGCAATGCTTCCTGATTTTTCACTGCCTATCCACTCAAGGAGCCAAAGAGATGCTCTGCCTTTAACTTAGTGGAGAGTTGGAAGAGACCCAAAATATCTCTTAAGTGAGAGACCAATGTGTCTCCCCTTCAGTGGGGATGCAATTCTTCCTATAGGTGAGTCGCTCTCCCTGCTGTTAAATCAAGGGTCCCAAAGCACCACTGGTGCTCCTCATCAGATGGGGTGTTCTTTTGTCTCCTTTTTATTGTTAGTATTTGTTCTTAGTACTGTTGCTCTTCTTTTGTTCAGGAGCTATTACGTCTTTCAAGTACTAAAAAAATATACTCCTTTTATTTGTTTTTTCTTCTCTCCTTCCCTCCTTCCCCCTTTGCTCCACAAAATCCCAAACGCTCAGACAAATGCCAGTGATTTTCAGGACTACTTTAAAGCTCCCAGGTATTTGCCTTAGGGTTGAAGCTTCACTGTTTAAAGTTGTGGGTTTGTTTTGTTTTGTTTTTTTTTCTTGTAAAGATAGCTGAAATCCTTGTGAATTACAGTTGTGAAACACTGAATTTCTAGTAACTTACAGTCACCATTTGCTGTGTGCAAAAATAACCCCTTGTCTCCTCCAGCCTGCAGATTGGGTGCATAGTAGAGGATTTTCAGCTTCTCTATTGAAAAATAGCCCTGCAAGGCTGTCCACCAGAGCTCCTGCTGATTTCTGGAGACTATTATTAATAAAGTTCTCCATAGCAGAAATGGGACCCTTTTGGAGCTCAGAGAAGGTATTTTCCCTGTTAACCAGCTGGGCTTGTTTGGCTGTGGACAAATGCAGTGATGAATGACGGGTCAAGGATGGAGCAAGCTGATTTCTCTCCAAGCTTGACCTTGTTTCTGGTCTGACATCCAAAATGAAAGATGCATTACAAAGTTATTTATTTCAGGGAGCTGCAGTGCATCCTGCCCTTAGCAAGGTAGCACTTAGTTCTGTGAGCACCTTAGAATAGAGGTTGCCTGAGCCATTCCCTCGGTGTCTGCTGCTTCACACCCTCCTCCTTCCTACAAGCAGCTGGTGTAGCAGTGAGCAGAGGATCCTGTGCGTTTGTGATACTCTGTGAACTGAAGGGCAAAAAGAGGGGCTGGGGCCCTCCATAGTGGCAGGCTGCTCCCAAGCAGAGAACCTGTGCATCTCCAAATCAATCTCAATCTGCAGCATAACTATGAAAATGCACCTGAAGGTTTCTGGGCTGTTAAAGGCCCAATGTTCTGGATAAAATGCAGCACTAAGGATTAAACTTCTGCTGTTCAGCTGCTTCTGGCCTCAGTGCAGTTGAGAGACTTCCTTTTTTGTGACTTTGGGATTCTTTGTAACCTGTTGCAGCATGGCCCACTTCAGCCTTCACTGTAGTTGAAACTAAAGGAACAGTTTTGCTTTTTACCTTCACATTGTGGGGGACACGGGTGGAGGGCTAGCCAAGCTGCATCCCACGATCACCACACTTCAGTTTTGGGAAATTGATTATTGCTGAAAGGTGGGAGAACTCAGCCTAAACCTACAGCAGAATGCATGAATATCCCATCATGCTTCTACATTTGTCTGGCTAATCTTTTGCTGTAAGTTCTTTGCTGTTCTTTTAAACTAAACCTTTATTTAGAAACACAAGCTGGCCTATACAGAACTGCTGGGCATGTTACATCCTCCTGACAAGAGCTATGGTATGGACTGATTAGTAGAGCAAAACTCAGGAAAGAGGCCACGTGCTGTGATTCTGCATCCTTCTGGAGTACTGGTTGCACTTAGTTTAGGGAACACCATAGAAAACCAAAGAGCTGTGACTAAGAAACTTCGTAAGTCTGTTGACCTCAATGGAATACAGCAGTTGATACCAGCTCTGAATATTGCACTTCATTCTTTGTCATCTCCTGGCCTCCTCCCTTCCCCCAGATAAAACCCCATTTGAAACAACTGCAGCAGGAATCTTAAAATACATGCAAAAGCCTTTTTTTTTTTTTTTTTATTTTTTTCAATTTGAAACAATTGCAGCAGGAATCATGCAAAAAACCACTTTGGATGACAGGACTGCTTGAAGAGCTGGGTGTTGGTGTGCCTTCACCTCGCACTCACTCAGGTATTAGACTATAGCCATACCCGAGAGACTTCACAAGTCCTTTCTGTGACTGCCCAACTCAAATTGATGTGAGCAGTAAATCTGCATTACCTTTGCAGTATTTCATATGCCTGTTCCTTTCAGAATTCTAGTGCCTGGGCCTAGTATGTGGATTAAGTTTGTCTGAAGGCAGCATCTGCAAGGTTTTTCCAGAAGAAAAATTAATGTTCTGGTATGTTTTTGTGTAATACCAAAGGAAGAGAGTATCAGCTGAGCACTTCAAATACGGTGTCGATTACAAGTACACTTGTTAATTTGCAAGATACAGGAAATTCCAGTTAAGGTTAGGAGGGCTTGAATACACTGGTCCCTAATGTCACTGTGACTCCTGTTGCCTTCAGAAAGGTTTGGATCAAGTTGCAAATAGCCAAAATTCAGACCTGAATTACGTACCTGCGGAAGTGTTCTGTCCCAGACTCTCCTTCTTTTCCTGGTGTAATATGGGTGTGTTGAACAACAGGAAAGTCACGACCACATCAGTATTTCTGCACTTGTCCAGAGGGGCCTCAGGTGGGGAGGGCTTATGAGCAGTTCAACAAGGAAAAATGGAGATGTCCTGTTCCTGTTTTGCTTCTGTTTAAAGGCCTGATCTTTAGAGTTCTGGGTGGTCTGGGGGAATGCAGGGTGTACACTAGGCCTGGGCACCACTCTCAGCTTAGCACAACAAAGAACAGAGTTGAGACAAGGGGAGGGGAAGGAGAAGGTATGTTTTCCACAATGGCCTGTTTAAAACATTGCAAGCAACCTCTTTTCCATCATGAGTCTTGGTTTAAAACTACTGCCCTGGGGCATAAAAATCAACTCCTAACAACTTCCAGTGGGACCACTATTCCATCAATGTTCCCATCAAACGTTGACTCAATGATTAATATTCACCCTCTTTCTTCGTTAATCATCAGTCTTCATTCATTTTTTTATAACTTCCCGCTGACAGGGGTAGTGTTCCTCGAGCAGCTGGTAGGGAAAACAGAATGAGCTGAGCTGCTGTACACAAGCTGCAAAGGGAAAAAGCCACCTTGGTGCAGTGTGTCAGCTCAAAATGAATCCTAAACATGCAATTTTTTTCCTACTGCTAGCAGCAGTGGGGCTGTGTTTTCGATAGTGTTTGTGAGGCGGGACCTTACAGTGACCCATGATTACTAATGTGCTGTTTTACCTGGAGTGTCATAGCACCCAGTAATTTACAGCAGGAGCTACAGGAATGCAGAACAAACTGAGAATTTGGCTCATCAGATTAAATCTGGGCATGATCTTAGAATGGAGTTTTGCGATTAACACTCACACTGTAATTTGTGAATTGAAAGTCCCACTTCCACCTTTGCCACAGACTTCCTGAATGACATTGGACATGAGACTGAATCTCTTCCTCACTGTCCAGCCTATGATTTGAGAATAGTTATGGCTTTTTCCCTTGCTCTGTCTCTCTGGGCACTTGAAACTATCCATCCTGCAGAGAAAGGACTCCCTGGCTCTTGTCCAAGACACTGTGTAAGCATACTAGTGCAGTAAGCACAAGGGTAGATGTGCAATCCTAAAATAGATGTTGCATGTTAATCTGCATTTAGAAAGCATTACAGCACTTGCTGCAGTCGCTCTCAACTCTGGTAACTTTGTACAGAGGTCTGCAGGTTGCATTCCCCAGACTTCCAATTTATCATTTGAGATGCTTTGCAATGTGCTTTGATTTGTTTGATAGAAATGCTGAATAAGCTGCCATACCATTGTGATTGTGGGAATATAAGCAATAAAGAAGCACCCGAAAATGAAATATTTGAGTGACGAAATCTAGAGTTCGGTTTGCTCTTCTCAGATACATCAGAAATTCTGTACAAATCAACATTTAGGGCAATGAATTGGACATTGAGTCAACAAAGGAAAAATGTGCACGGCTATCTTGCCAGTCATTTGTGTGTTCTGCCTTTTTTTAACCAGTGAGCTGGTGGTAGGTGTGTAAACAGCGCCATCCATGTAGGTTGGCCAGATGCACAGCTAATGGCCAGCACCCATCAGTGGGATGGTGATGGCTGACAGGACTTTTCTGGAGTCTGTCTTCCCCTTCTCCACGATGGAAGGGTCACCTTCAATCTCAGCTTTGCTTTATTGTTTCCTTGCAGGGATAATTTTATTGCACTGGTGTTTTCTGACTTTTCCCATATACAGCACACTTCTCACAAGAGTATCATGCGCAGGCTCAGGAGCTCTGCTGGAGGACCCTGCCTTATTAGAGCATGTTTCCCTTCTACTTCAGGCAATCATGGACTTATGGTTTGAGTAATACATTTATTCAACCTCCACACTAAAACCAATCTTGTCCTGCGTAGCTGTAGTATTCACTGACTAGTGGTAATAGTGGTTATTGTTTCCTTGTCAAGAGCAATATTGCCTTGAGTGCAGGGCTTGTACTTGTTTGCTTGTTTTCTGGCATTTTTTTTAGGGTAAATCTTTATTATTAAAGATTATGAGAAATAAAATCTTGCTCAGTGTTAGCACCACAGGTAAAGGGATGATTGAACATGGTAGTGATCTGGTATCATTTGTGGCAGCATGACAGATCTGAGAAAGGTCAATAAATAGCAAAATGACACTGTTGCAGTGCAGGGCTGAATAAGTGCCCACTATAGCTTTTGCTGCTTCAGTGAAACTGAAACAAACTTTGAGCAGAAATAATTTGGAAATGCGGATCCTAACAAATTTTAGATTTTAAATATTTTAAGTTAATGCTTTTTTGTTTAAAAATGTTTGAATTTCTATAAGCCAGAATTATGCTCTGCCTCCACTGATATTTTCCCCCTGCTTTTCTAGGGACAATTCTGCACAACAGCTGAAGTCACCACTGTCAGTGTTTAGAAGCTTTCTCTCATATTCCCAATATTTTCCCCTATGACTTAAGTAATACTGTGCAGGTATTGCTTTTTCCTCTCCCCTTTTGTTTCCCAATTTGTTGCTTCACCAATATCTTTTCAAAACTTTTTCTTCATTTTGAAACCTCATTTGCCATTAAGAGAAATGGAGCATTAAAAAAAGAATAGAAACATCTGGATATGATTCTGCCTGGGAAAAAAAGGGGCAGGAGCCAGGATGCTGCGACACCCTTCATTGCAGAGCATTGATGAACAAAAGGATACAAGCCACATTCAGTGTTCACAAAAAGGATTTGAAATTGGTGGCAGAATATTTATTGAAAGCATTGCACACTTTGGAGTTTTGGGTTTGGAGATTTTTTTGCTTAAGAAAATAGGCGGAGGCCAATAGGGGGAAAATAGGTTTTCCCCTCCTTAACCAATTCCAGCTTAAATGTCAGTATGGGAAGATTTTTCCCTGACAGCCTTTACTTTGCTATCAGTTTTGTGTCTTGATAGTTCCCGTTTTCAAACCTCAGACAATTTATCTGATATCAGACAGGCACTAGTTTTTTACTTCTTTTTACTTACTGATTCTGGAGATGGAGTAACAGGATATACTGCTGCTGTAGTTGCACGCACAGATTGATTACACACCAGCTTGGTACCTAATTTATATATTCCTTTCTGGCTAAATTAGTGTGAACAACTGCAGAAGCCTGCTAGGAATGTACAAGTGGCTCCATGTAAGTATTCTCATTTTTTACACAAACTTCAACCCGTGTTTTAAAAGTGTTTTCCAAAATGTAGATTGCTCAGGGGGTGGAGGTTCAGTAGCTCCAAAGATCGTCATACATCGAACACTGATGTAAAGGAGAAACAAGGTTCGTCCCATTGGTTTAGAAGAAGAAAAAAAATCACCAGGAAATCTGTACAATCCAGCATCAATGTCCTTTTTACCAGCTCAGTTTTGCTTTTTATTCCTTAAGCGACCTTTTGGGTGAGACTGATCTTCTTTTCTCTTCTTTTCAGCCTAACAACAGAAAGCTGCCTGGGCATCAGCTTCCTAAATCTGCATCTATCCTCATTCAGCGGGTTCCTTCTGTCCTGGCATGGAACCATACCAGTGTGTGATCCTGATAAAACCCTTTTTCTTTCCCTTATCTTTGCCTCAGTTTCCCCATGTAGAAAACCATTAGGGCTTTATCTCCGCTATGCAAAGTGATTAAGGCTTAAATGAGGAAAAAATTGAAGGTGTTGATGCCCCCTCATCTGAGCAGTGATGCACTCCTCATCCTATAGGAATAGCGTAGTGGCATTTTAAAGGCCTTGAGCTCTTTTGTTTTTCAAAGGTATTTATCACAGGGTTTTTTTTACACTCAGAAAGATCAACAGGTAAATAACTCCACTTATTTGTGTGAGGGGTCCGATATTATATAAAATACCATATTATCCCTTTAATTATTGCAATTGTAGATAATATTTAAAATTATTTTTGTACAGGAAATAATAGTGGGAGCCTGGAGGGAAATTTTGTTTGATTGCCTAACTCCATTACCCCACAGATTGCTTGCTGTACCATTAACCGTGTGAGCATGAAAGGTCTCCAAAGCACAGTTCATCGGCTCGCTCGATACCCGACCACAGCAGCCGCTGCAAAAATAAGACAAACATCAGCCGTTCTTAGCCGTGCAAGGGGAAGAGCTGCATCAGCTGAAGTGAAGTTACACTCTGGTTTACACAAGTGTCTGGACCTCGGAGACTACCTTTGGCTGGGTCTATCCATTGACCTTCCCTTGAAGGAACTGAAATAGAGCATAGGAATCCATTCGCCACGCACAGCAGTGCAGTGGTGGCTGATCCCAGGGGTTCGGGGTCCCCAGCACCATGTGTGTTTGAGAAGGAGGGCACCAGCTACAGCGTTACCAGGGAGGAAACATGTTCAAGTGAGTAAGAGGGTAAAGGAATTAGTAATGATTTGGGATTATTTTGCAGGCTGTTTATTTTTTAAGCACTGGCTGTTCCCCTCTAGACATCTTAAGGAGGAAAATGAAATCACCCTATAAATACTTCCCTATCATCAAGAACTGTGAATACAGAAAACAGCACATCAATGCTCATCAGCAAGGGCAAGACCTTTGTGTCAATGTTCATTTGTGAACAAATGTGCCAGTATCCTCCCTGGGTTTGTAAACAGCTCCATTGTACTCCTGCAGAAAAGGCCCTTGCCCGAGGTGGCTGGGGTTCTGGTTCCATGTAAATAGAGCCAACCCATTCCTTCCTCCTCACCAATCCTACTTGTCCAGAAAACCCAAATACTGCCCAAGCATCACTACGGCAGAGGTAGGAAGGTTCCTGGCTCTTTCTATGGTGCTGCTTTTCTCTGTGTGAGGCAGCAGGACTGCAGCTCTTACACTGCCATGCATCCAGAAGCCAAAGGGTGGCAATCCAACCAGAGCCCACCTCTGCAACTGCAGGGCCTGGGCACAGCAGCAGGCACTGTGCAGCTAGCCAGGGTATGAGCCCACAGCCCACCGGTGATGTGTGTGCTGCTGCTCAGTGGCTTACCAAAGGAGTGATAGACCCCTTAGTAAATGCCACACAACCTGAAGTAACTTGCAGTCACTGTGGCAAACCTGTGCTTCTCCATCTCTCTGTGGGCAGGTCACAAAGTACTTATTTTCCTGCTAAGCTGCTTTTTAAAGCAGGTTGCTGTGGGAATGCAGAGCTCTTGCATTGATCAGCACTAAATAAGAAGCTGCAATGTGAAGAGCTTTCCTTTTCTGGGTAGTAAATCTGCAGTAACTTTCTCTTCCAGTTTTACTGAGGGTTATCAAGCGTTTATTCAAAAGGCATTTCCATGCATTCAACGTTCTTCTAATTGGGCAATGAGTGGTAATGTTCTCTCTAGGCAGACTGTTACTGCTGGTAAAATTTGCTCTGCTTAGTCAATAGACTGACCATATTGCTAATTTGCTGTCTAGAGACATCTGGAAACCTGGGAGGAAGTGTGTGTTGGGTGGGTGAGGTTGGCTTGGTTAATTCAGAGAAAATAGTTTAATTCTGCATTTGCTCTGCTTCTTCTTTTACTTAATGGTTGTTGGGATGAAGAAGCCAGAAATGAGGTGGTCAGATTAAATGGATTGAAAAGGAGTCACCCAAACTTGCCATGGAGCAGTAAGTTTATTCAGACAGTAAAAGCAGGCTCAGATTTGGGTGACGTGTGACCTACATGTGGCTGTGCCCCAGCCCATGTCTGCTGGGCTCTTGTGTCTCTACTGCCATCAAAGCCTTCCTCCTGCACAGGATGAGCTCTGGCTCCTTCCTCAGAGGGAGGCAGAGGAGGAGGAGGGGTGGTTCACCATGCTTATCCAGTGTGCACCTGGACAGCTGGTATTATTTGCAGTGCCTTCATGTTAAAGCTATTCATCATGCTCGGGATCACATCCAGGCGCTGAATTGCAGAACTAGCACCTTGGGAAGTATTCAGCTGTGAAAACTGACTTGGCAGGACAGCTTTGCCACAGGAAACAAAAAATGCTTTGACACTGTCATTTCCAAAAGGCAAGGTAAGTGGAAGCGGCTGAACCAACTCACCAGCATTTTCAGTGGATGCATGGCTCTCCTTACACCCTGCTGTTGGATGGGTAAGGGCAAGTGTGACCCAGGTGAATAGACTTCATACAGTCAGGAAGGGGCAGACTGTTGCATCTGCAAACTGTCATGTCTTTAGAGTTGGCCGTCAGCATCGTGTTGAACTTCTGACTTCAGCAATGTGTGCGTCTCTGTAGCAGAATGGAGCAGTGAAAAGAAATGCAGGCTCTTAGGTCAGAGCTGAAAATGTCAGGGCTGATGTTTTGATCGTGATGGGACGCTACAATGCTCTTTGGTGAGAAGTTTGGGCTGTGGTGATATTGGACACAATGGGTCTGACTTCAGAGTTATCTGAAGGTTGTGATTTGGGATCTGTACTGCCGTTCAGGTGAGGACACCTTTTGAGGTACCAGCTGACCTCACCCTGATGATCTGAAAGTGAAATGAAGTTATAACAAAGAACAGTTGATGAATTTTCCTTGGTTTTATTCCTGGTATGGTAGGTTGGTTTAGTAATTTTCAGGAGGGGTGGATTGCACAGGTAAATTGGAGGCTTATTTAGTGTGTGAAGTGCTTTGAGATATTCAATGGATCGCAAATTCAGCCTCAGTTCAGAAGTTGAATTTCAGGGGATGAAGTGACCCCTAAAATATAATATTAGTTTTGCAAAGCACTTGGAGTTCTTCTGAATCAAAGGTGCTGTGCAAATAAGTAGTCTCACTTTCCGTTACCAGTCCCTTTGAGCAGCCAGTCCATCATTAGTGGTGATTCTTATTAAATCAGAATTCAGCCTTCAATCCATAGATAAATAAAGCAACAGCTATCATTGATCATTTATTTATAAATCTATTTATAATCTATGTTTTGCATATTAATCAAAACCACTCCATGCGGTAATTCCTGATTAAGAACCACTTTTTTTGTCTCGTATCTCTTCCCCCTATATAATATGCAAAGAATTAGATTAGAAATAGTTTTTATAAATAAATTATGATGAACTCCTGCTTTATTTATATACTCAGACAATGGTGCCACTCTTCCAAACACTGGATTTCTCCCTCCTCCTCCTATTTTTATCTCCCTGACATGTTGCAAGCTGTGTCAGTTGTGGCACTTGGAATGCTCCTTTAAATGGGAAATCATTGATTTTTAGGTGGAAAACTGCTGCTTCCCAACTCAGGTGAGGTCTACCCAAAGTAGCATTGTCATAAGGAGTTGAGGATTTCAAGTTACTTCTTGTGCACACAAAAACTAAATGGGGAAAGTGTATGAATTCAGAAAGCATCTTGCAAAGTCTGGGGCTGGAGAGTGTGACCTGAGGGGCAGTCAGGAGACAGCAGGAGAAACATGAGAAACAAGGGAACAGGGAAAAGCACTTCTGAAAAAGCAGGAGCTCTCTGCATCTTCACCTGTAGGAAAGAACAAAATGCAAACTGGTTTTGTTCAGGTTAGTTGGATGAAGATGATTGCTGTAGAAAGCAGGTAGATCAGGTCTCAATGATGGGAAGCCCTTCCCACCATTTCCCATGGTGAGAATACTCAAATGTTTAAATAGTCTTAATTTAATCTAGGGGTTTTGTTTATGTGCATACTACCTGTTGTATAAGCACTTTAGATCATCATGGAGTACAAACACAGCATTGCAACCAGTTGGCAGGAATTGGGAGAAATCATCAGACAGCGTTAGGTCCTGGATTTTTGCGTATTTGTAGTTCAAACATTTCTTGCCTTAAGGGGTGAACCAAAAAGATTTAAAATAAAACCTAAATATATTCTAAGGACAGGAAGAAAAAGAAAAAAAGGAAAAAAAAAACCCTTGAATTTCTTAGATCATGATGAAGGAGATCAGGAATTAGGTTATGATGAGGGCTGCGAGACTTGTCTTCACTTCTTGTTCCTGCCACATACTTTCTGTGTGACTTTGAACAAGACAACTTGCTTTGTCTCTATAAAGTGGGAATAATAACAACTTCCTCTGTTGCAACAATGTAAGAGAACTAAATACTGCGGTATTTAACCATAGTTATTTAAGGGAAGCTTTGGATACAAATAGATGATTCTGAAGGTCTCTGCTCTTCACCTGAGATCTTTTCAACTGGCAATGAAATGCAGCAGCCTCTGGGCAGGACATGGCCTGCCCCAGAATTAGAGCTCTCCCTGTTTCCTAGAGTTTCTGGAGAGTTTATGTTACTGCAACTTGCCTGAAGACACCAACTAAAGGATTTCTATGGGAGTGCTTGAAGAAACTCAACTTGCAACCAGAGTCTGGAAGTTTTTATTTCTGTTTTGTTATAGAATCATAGAATAGTTAGGGTTGGAAAGGACCTTAGGATCATCAAGTTTCAACCTGCCTGCCGTGGGCAGGAACACCTCCCACTAAACCGTGTCACCCAAGGCTCTGTCCAACCAGGCCTTGAACACTGCCAGGGATGGAGCATTCACAACTTCCCTGGGCAACCCATTCCAATGCCTCACCAACCTCACAGTAAAGAACTTCTTCCTTATATCCAATCTAAACTTCCTCTGTTTAAGTTTTAACCCGTTACCCCTTGTCCTGTCACTACAGTCCCTAATGAAGAGTCCCTCCCCAGCATCATTATAGCCCTCCTTCAGATACTGGAAGGCTGCTATGAGGTCTCCCTGCAGCCTTCTCTTCTCCAGGCTGAACAGCCCCAGTGTTCTCAGCCTGTCTCCATACAGGAAGTGCTCCAGCCCCTGGTCATCCTCGTGGCCTCCTCTGGACTTGTTCCAACAGTTCTATGTCCTTTTTATGTTGAGGACACCAGAACTGCACACAACACTCAGGTGAGGTCTCAGAAGAGCAGAGTAGAGGGGCAGGATCACCTCCTTCGCCCTGCTGGTCACGCTCCTTTTGATGCAGCCCAGGATACAATTGCTTTCTGGGCTGCGAGCATACACTGAAGCCAGCTCATGTTAAGTTTCTCACTGACCAACACCCCAAATCCTTCTCTCAGGCTGCTCTGAATCTCTTCTCTGCCCAACCTGTAGCTGTGCCTGGGATTGCTCTGACTCACATGTAGGACCTTGCACTTGTTAACCTTGTTTAACTGTTTAGCCTTGTTAACTGTTTAACCTTGCATGATTAAACTTTACAAGGTTGGCATCAGCTCACCTCACAAGTGTGTCCAGGTCCCTCTGGATGGCATTCCTTCCCTCCAGGGTATCAACCGAACCACACAGCTTGATGTCATCGGCAAATCCCACTGTCCATGGCAGCGACAAAGATGTTGAACAAGACCAGTCCCAACACCGATCCCTGAGGGATGCCACTCATTACTGGTCTCCAACTGGACATTGAGCAATTGACCACAGCTCTTTGTGTGCAGCCATCCAGCCAGTTCTTTATCCACCGAGTGGTCCATCCATCAAATTGATGTCTCTCCAATTTAGAGACAAGGATGTCGTGTGGGACAGTGTCGAACGCTTTGCACAAGTCCAGGTAGATGATGTCAACTGCTCTACCCCTGTCCATCATAGAAGGCCACCAAATTGGTCAGGCAGGATTTCCCCTTAGTGAAGCCATGCTGGCTGTCACCAAGCACCTTGTTGTTTTTCATGTGCCTTAGTGTGCCTTCCAGGAGAATCTGCTCCATGATTTTGCAGGCACAGAGGTGAGACTGACTGGTCTGTAATTCTCCGGGTCTTCCATTTTCTTCTTGAAAATGGGGGTTATATTTCCCTTTTTCCAGTCATCGGGAACTTCACCTGACTGCCATGATTTTTCAAATACAATGGACAGTGGCAAATAATGCTGAGGAGCAAGTTTAGGCTAAGAATGTTGTTGGGAATCATTTGTTCAGCCCACTGCAGAACTTTAATTTAAACAAGGGCTGATTTGGAACAGCAGTGAGATACTACGGCTTGGGCTTTCCACTCATTAGTACTCTGTTCCCCCAGCTCCCAGCCTGCAGCCTTACACTACAGTGTTAGCCCTTCTGTACCTGATGTTGCTTGTGACACAGGGCAACACAGGCCTGGGAGTGCATGCCCTGCTGTGCTTTATCTTGCTTAATGAATACTACTCCTTCAATAACGTTATTGCCCTCTGTGTGTTCCAAGTTTCTTAATTACTTTCTTCTTCACAAACAGGATCCTTTTATTTTCTTTTAGTTTTGTTAAGTATTACCGGATTCCCGAACCATCACTATCTGCAGGGGGAGTGTCACAGTGATTGAACCACAAACAGCCTATATGAAAAAAAAAAGACAAAAGAGACATAAGTCAGCCATCAAATTCTTTCAAAAATTCTTTCACCATCAAAAAGAAAGCAAAACTGAACTGGAGGCTCCACTGTATTTTTCTATTTCCTTTAGAAGAAAAAACATGAGACATCTCCACATGTGCCAACTGTGTACACAAAGCCTGTAGGCAGAGAAAAAAGGCCAAACCTGGAGGCCAAATCAAGACCTGGTCAACAACTAAAGTGCTTGGTTATAATTATGCCCTTTGGCAGCAAGATTTCTTTGAAATTATCCTCTCTTTGTGAGATCTGTCTCTTTGTATATTGTATCTAACACTGACTAAATACAGCCAGGATCAGTGAATTAAAGTAAGTTTTGTGGGAAGAAGGTAAAGAACTTAGAGACTAAAGCAGTTTCAATACTTGCATAATATTAGTAAACAACCGTGGTGCTGTGGCTCTGTCACTCCTAGACTTTTATCCACCAACCTGTCTGCCTGGATAAATTGTCTTTTCTATTTTTTGACTTTTGTGGAGGAATAAGACAGTTTTGGAACTGGTGTGTGAGAGTCAATATAATAGTCCTGCTTAGGTACTTCCTCAAGGGTTAGAAAGCCCAAAACAAGTGAAAAAATCAGTAGTGATTGCCACAGAGATGTCACCTGAAGATACTGCAGAACAGGCAAGAACATCAAAAGTAGTGGGAAACAGAAGGTAAGAGATCAAGATGTGTCCTTGTGTGAGCATGCAGCGATTTGACTCCGGAACATGCGCATTTCCCTCTGAAAGATGATGTAGTGATTGCAGGGGGACTTGCCTCTGAGGTGCTGATGATTTATTGCTGTGCTTCACTTGATAATTGGCAAATGGAGAAAACCAGGTGCAGGGTCAGGGTGGGGAGGACAACTCCTGTTCATCAGGACACCTCTGACCTCCACAGTTAACCAGAAGAGGCCTCATCCTGTGCTACCTTCTGCAGGAGTCATGTGCTGGCTTTGAGCAACTCTCCTGAGCCTGTGGAGACCTGTGGAGAGGCAGCCTTCCCTCAGCAGCCTGGGGAGCCCAAGGTCCTTGGCTTGTCCTCTGGTGTCCTGGAGTGACCTGTCCTGCAGGAAGGCTGTTCTTCAGATGCAGAGGTGCTATCCTGTGTCTGCATGGGAACAAAACGCTGCAAACAGCCATAGTCTTTCTGAAAGATCTCATGTGCAATACTGCAGGGACTGGTGAACTGACCTGACAATTTGGGTGCTCAGACAGGACTTCTCAAGGTGTTGTGTGGTTAGATCTTCAATGGGAGGGCAGGTTCGTGTGCCCCCAGGCAGCAACGTCTTTTTTCCTACTAGCAACAATGCACTGTTTGGGACACGGAAGTGGAGAGGGTGCATTTCCCTTAGGGTTAGCCTTGTAGCTAAACCCACTGCTGGGTGAAATTTTAAGTGATTCTGAGTTTAAGCAAACACAGGTTTTGCAAGTGATGGCTGAAATTTCAGCTACTTATGGTGGTCTCCAAGAATTCCTGTCATTTTGTTGTTGTGTGCTCACACAGGCTGAAATGCAGTGGAAATTCCTCCAGATGCTACATTTTGCGTGTAAAGGGATAATCAGAAGATTGCTGCCTGGTAACACAGCTGTAGGAAATAGATGAGATGACCCTAAGAAGTGAGTATCTTGTGGATCTTTGCAGAAGATCCATGCTTTTCTGCCACACCATAACCAGCAAGGATCCAGTTCTCAGAACCATCACCTGAATCAAGCCGAAATGAGCCCATTTTAAATGGAGATGGCCCTGATTTCTGATCCTCCCAGACCACAACAGAGATCTAAGAAAATGGAAGACAGCAAAAACATGTTTTGGTGAAAAATTCCAAACATTTAAGTTTTTTCTTACAGTGTCAAAGTTTCAGCATTTCTGATGGAAGCAAGAAGAGGGAGGACCTGTTCTGCCTAGAACTAAGCCAGCCTGGGCTGAAGTCAAGGCCGTTCACTGTGCTTCTCTCTGTGGCTAAGATGATGCTGGGACAGTCTTGCAGAAGGTCCCAGGAACCTTGATTTTTCCATCAGTTTTGGTAGGCTGCCCCTTGGATACAAATAAGAGGGAAACTCAATTGAAAGCTATTGCAGGTGTGGGGTTTTTAAGCTATGACCAGAGATTCCTGCAGTGAAAGAGAAAGACAATCCAACAGGCTGCCTGCTGCTTACTTCCAACAGCTCCTGATTACTTCAGCTAATTTCAGGGTCTGGAAGCATTGACAGTGTGACTTCTGAAACATGGGCAGAGTTATTCGGTCATGCAGTCTGCACCATATCTGTGTCAGGAGTTTTACTGCTGTCACTTGCAGCAACTTTCACTGCTCTATCATCCTCTCCCAGAACTAATTACCTTAAACTGATGAAAGTAGTTTTTTTTAACAGTATAATGCTCTCAGTTACTTGCTTTTCAGGTTGTTTATGAAGTTGCTTTAGCATGCTCTGTTGAGCTATATGCTTACCTACATCAGAAAGAGGAACAGAGCTGTAGTAAGGCATTTTGGAGTCTGGTGCCAACTGAGGGAAAGATTAAATAGGCAGCAAAACGTGTGGCCCTGCCTTGCTCTGTTTCATACAGCTCTCTGCTGCCTTTGCATCTAATTTCCATCTGCTCCCTGTGACCTGCTGAGAGCCACATGCCCACTGCTCCCTGCTCCACCTGCTTGGCCACAGCACCCCTTGCTGATCCTCTTTCATATATATATATATATATATATATATATATACAGTGGAGTTTCCCCTTGATGGGAAATAATGTCAGTCTGCATCTATGCTTGTCTTTCATATCCAAATGGAATGATGATACATAGTATCTCTGTTCGTAAGTCAAAATCATAAAATAAGCTCTGGTCTTACTTTAATATCTCCTAGTTCTACATTTCCATTACTGTAGTGAGTGCTGTAGCTTCTAAGACCTGAGAACTTGGAAGATGCCTGTATTACTAGTGGGTGAACAAATTCCTTAAATTTTAGAGCATTACACGTGGTGAACTGCAGCTCACCTCCAATTTCAGAAGAAAAGAATTTGCAAGTGTAGTTTTGTTAAGAGGCTCACTAGTAAGCATGAATGCCATTTTGCATCAGTACTTGGCATATGCCACTTGCTGGGACAAACCTTAGGGTGAGCTGACAGCACTGCTCACTAAAGCAGCTTCTGTAGAACCTGGAGCTTCCCTGCTGCAGAACTTGTGTGTTTGGGTTTCTTGTGTCTCAGCTTCTGAAGTTATGGAATGTAAAGTGAAGAAGCTTGTGCCCCATGATCACACTTGTTTCAGTGATTTATTTCTTGGTAAAATGATTCACAAAGTTCACTGTTCTTTGTTTTCGCTTGAATTTGAATACTATGGAAAAACATCCTTTCTTCCTCCTCTCCTAGTTGAAACTATTGCATTCTATTACCAACCTTAAAACTATTCTGATTTACTACTGAAATATTTCTAATGACAGTTTTATGAAAGATGCAACTAAACCATATATAGGCTCAGTGTGTTTATTACTATCTCAGGTGACCAGTGATAATAGTACTGGCAGTGACAACTAGTTTAACTCATATAAGACCTTCTTCTAAGTAGTCACTGACAAAATACTAATGTTTACTACCTATTCAGAACTTCTGGCCTAACAGTGGCCACATCATCTCTGTTTGTCTGGGATCAGGCAATAATTTCCTGCTGTCCTGGGCTTGTCTCCTTTGCCCTGGGTCTTCAGTACAAATTCTTACCCTTTCCTCCCCTTTTTAGCATCAGGTTCTTGCACTTTGATACCTGCAATATCCACCCAACCAGTGGTTTAAAAGCCACCCTTGGTATCAAAACAAACTTTACATGTGGAGAACAGATCTCTGAGTTATCTTACAATAGGAATCTTCTGGCTGGCTTTTGTCCTCCTTTTTGTGTGTGTCTGTTAATGTATCACTTAGAAAATAAGTGGCACTTTTAGTGTCAATTAACTCTCATTTAACTAATGCTAAATTGCACTTGAGCACCTATGGACACACTTGGGAGAGGCATGTTAGTACCGGATGAATTCACTGGAAGTAGGACTATTACCTCCAATGTAAAAAGAATTCATAATCATGGGAAATCTGAAATAAAGGCTTACGAAAAAGTACTTGGTAGCATGTTAAGTATCCATTAATGCCATGGAATGACACTCAGAGTTTTACAAATACAAATGTAATCCCCATGAAGGAGGGTGGCACAAGGGAGTTTCTGATATAAAACATGCAAATTTGTCCCCTACCTGTGACCTGCAGTGTGTTAAATATTAGAATTTTGTTTCTTTTGAATTTCAGGATTTCCCTTTCTCCATTAAGAGAAAAAGACTTCTTTTTGTTTCTGCTTTTTTTTTTTTTTAAACAGTGCAATTACAAAGAACCAGGATCAGAGTGGAGCAGGGCTCAGAAGTGACCCTCTGGCTTTGGGAGTGCCTGTCCCCTGCTGTGTGCCTGTTCTCACTCCCTCCTGGGTCCCACTTGAAGTGGGTAGTCTTTGCACAGCATCACTGCAGCCACTGCAAGGAACTCTGCTTGGCAGCTCTGCTCTTCAAGGGCCACAGGCCTGGATGCAGCCGAACCTTTTACTGGCCTTGACGGGACACTTGTCCCCATTATGTCAGCCTGACACTTACTGAAGGGAAATGTTCAAAACACCCAGAACAGAAAAATGCAACAAGTAGTGCTAAAGGAGTTCTGCAGACATGGTAATTCCTGCTGGTTGCAGCAGGAAGGTGATTATTTTATTCCTGTTTCTATACTGCTATTTGGTCCAGCTGCGAACTTGCATGTAAATACAGAGAGTGTCCCTGCCCTGCAGGGCTTGCGAACTATCAGAAACTGGTAAAACAGATGTTCCGAGAGATGAGGAACTTATTCAGTGGTGTAGGGTGCAATCTGAGCACTCCTCATCTCTTGAATACTCCAGCATATGGAGGCAAACCCGTGCTGTGGTTCTGTGCTGCATCTTTTCTCTATCAGACCTTCTGCTGACCCTGAACAGCTTCTGTTCTTTGAGGGCTCTTTTTGTTTTTTTTTTTCCTTTTTCTGTTGTTGCTCATATTTTCCCCTCACATTAATTATACAGATGTACTGGGGGCCATGTGCTTTGCCACATCACAAAGGAAACCACAAGACTTCAGATCAGAAGAGCTGCCAGATGTCCTTGCCTGGCAGAATACCACACAAGGGTCACAGCTCAGGCTGCCAGACTGGGCTGGCTGCCTTTGCGAAACAGGATGGGGACATTACCTGGTCCCAGAAAAAGGGACCACAGAAGAGATAAGCTCCCTGCAGACACCCAGCCACATGAGGGATTGATTTTCTGTTTGGATATGACTTCTTTCTTTTTCCCTTTAGCAGATGCACTAACTAATCCACAAACTACCATGATTTTTTCAGGTCAGAGCTCCCTGTCTGCACTTAAGCTAGTCAGTATCTTATTTTCTACAAGCCCTTTGCCTTGGTGCCTTTGCAATTCCAGCCCCATGAGACCTCCAGGACTGTGCCTGCTTGGGAAAAAGGGTCTTCTTTGTATATGGCTCACATTGTTCTTATGTATGTATTTCACTTTTGGTATGCCAGTGAAAGTCATTAAAGACAAGGGCTTTGAAGTGATTGTTTTCTTCAAGTAGCAACTCAGACCACAGTTGTACTTTGTCTCTTTAGGCAAACTTGCAGCTACATCTCTCCCAGCGGTGCCAGGGATGTTTTTTCTTTTGAGCTTGTAGAGCTTGTAGAAATGGGCAGTTTCACCCCTGTGGCTCTGCAGAATTCTCTTCTCCTCCTTTGGAAATGGGACTTACAGTTCCACTGCCTCCCCTCAGCATGGGGGATACCCTGTTCTTAGACGTCGTGTCTAACCTACTTCATTCCACATACCTGTAGGGACAGGGAGAGAGAAGAAAACTACTATAGTATTTCTATTTATCTCAAGAGAAATTCCAAAGGGAAAGGCACCATTACAGACATCCAGCTGTCAGCTCTGAATCCTGCTCCTAATTGTCTATTTTCTTTCATGAAATAGGGGTTTGTGACTGGGAGACACATGACCATCTACTACTGGTCTATGAATCTGGTTTCCTGCTATGGTAAAATCTCTCACTTGAAATAACCTCTGAGGTAAAATCTCCGGAACCATGTGACTCCAGAACTTAAGCCCAGGGGGGTTGGTTTGTGTGTTTGTTTTCAAGAGTGAGCTACATACGTTTGGTACCTGAACATGCTTATTGCAGAGCCTGTTTAGACTCCTGGGCTACTACTGAGTGGGATGGAACACCGAATATATCGGTGGCATTGCAGAGGTATCAGCTCTCAGAAATGTGCATAGGTGAAGTGCTGTACCTAATCAGTGTGGCTGTAGCTTAGTGCTGGCCTTTCCTCTGGCTCAGGACCCAGTTTGTCCAACCCTGTATGTAAATGTCGCTGGCAGATGCTGAGTGTGTAGGAAGCCTTTGAAATGGAACTAAAGGCTCCACGGTACTTTAGGCATCCTAGAAAATTGAATTGCTCCTCCTCTTATACCTGGTGACTTTGTCTTTCATTATTATTGACTGAGGTTTCCATTAAACAGGCTATAATTCCAAATTTTCCAGTCAAAAAGTAAATGGAAACTCCTGATAGCAATTCTGTTTGCCAGTCTATCTGATGTATGTAAATACAGGATATCAATTTCAATTATTTGGTAAATGCAGTCCATCCAAAACAAGTAACAATCAATGTAATATTTCTCTAGTCAGAAAAGCGAGGACCAAATACATGACTTTAAAATAGTTTACGAGTCTTTCATTTTTTAAGGTAAGTGAACTATTGGCAGTTGGGGATTGGGTTTGTATCTTGCCTGTTCTAGGAAAATTCCACTGGTGTCTGTTCTACAGGACATGGGATAAATGAAGATCAATTCTCTATTGCCCCTCACAGTCATGTAATCTGTGATCCACAGAGTTTTCCTCACTTAAAAGGAAAAGGAAGGCAAGAGAGAGAATCCTCTGCAAGACACAGTAAGGAAAAACTATTTTCCTCTCTTGCTGAAAATGGTGCTTGTGGGAATTCTATGGCTTGTGTTATATCTTTGTGTGATTTCACTTGAGCCTTTGTATGAATCAAGGATGAGGCATTTTCTCTTTCATTCAGAGACTGTAACTTTGTGTAGTCTTAAAGAATAAACTCCTCTTCACTCTCTCCTCCATGTGTATGCCTTGAAGAATGCTGCAACCTCACCGTGGAGGAGCACACCTCATCCCTTCCTGCTGATTGCCTCAGTCCTATATGTGTTCTCATGCAAAATGTTGTAAACCTGCTTTGGCTCTGCTGTCTCCTTGGGCCTCTCTGGCCACCTCCTGCCAGTGTAGGTGTCCCTGTGCGTGCCAGCCTCAGAACCAGGATGACATCTTGGTGCTTTGTCTTCAGATACTGCTGGTGCAAAAGGACTGAACAAAACAGCCCTGTTAGGTGTCAAAAGGTTAAGCCAGCATATTTCATTAGTGCTAAATACGTTGAAAACCAAGAAATAATCCAGTCTGGCAATACCTAAAGAGGCTGACAAGCTATCTGGAGAGGGGCTTTGGACAAGGGTCTGTAGGGGCAGGACAAGGGGGAACGGCCTTAACCTGCCAGAGGGGAGATGGAGATGAGCTCTTAGGCAGAAGCTCTTCTCTGTGAGGGTGCTGAGGCGCTGGCACAGGGTGCCCAGAGAAGCTGTGGCTGCCCCATCCCTGGCAGTGTTCAAGGCCAGGTTGGACACAGGGGCTTGGAGCAAGCTGCTCTGGTGGAAGGTTGGAACTGGATGGGCTTTAAGGTCCCTTCCAAAAAGGGTCCCTATGCACAAACCAGTCTGGGGTTCTGTGATTCGCTTGGCCTTTTTTCCTCCCTCTTTTCTTCAGTGAATGCACAGCTAGCAGGAAGCTGTATGGCAACTCTGTCCTGGCCAATGTGGCACATGGGCTTGGACCTGGTTGCGAGAGGTGATTATGAGCTGAATGTAAACTTTTTTCAGTTATTTCTGTTTTAAATTCTTCTGGCTGAATTTCATTTGTTTGTCAGTACAATTTGTCTGCAAAGAGGCATTCATTTGTGAACTCACTCAGCCTCTCCCCTGGTAGGAGAAAAGGCTGGGGTTGTCACTCATTTGGGGTTTCCCTTGAGAGTTTTGGCATGTAAGAGACTTAATTACTTAGTTAAGAGAGTTTCTTGAGTTTGCCAATGCAGGCTAGAAACTGTAAATGATAGAGAAAGTGAGACAAGGGGTGTGAGCGAGTGAATAAAGAGGAATGAAACTGTGATCTCTCCCAGATGTTAAAGAAATTTCTGTGCAGCTGAACAAAGGTGCTGTCTGTCCAATATCATTTTTATTCCAAACCTTCAATATTGCAGCTGGCGGCAGAAAATGTGCAGTAAAACATGGGGAGGCCACTGGGTAATATCCACTGTAAAGTGTTAATTGCCTATTGAGGCTGTAAACTATGTCAATATGCCTGGATCTGAGTTATTGACAGTCTCCCATTTATTCCAGGCTCACAAAGCTGGGCTCTTTAGAACTGGGCTCTAATCAGTCATGCTTTACTGAACCCACCATGAAGCACCAGTCAATAAATGCGCTTGCTGTCTTAACCCTTTGAAGTTTGTAAAATTACAAGTGGGATTGATACCATTGATTTGGGGAGAACTCCTGACAGTGGAAACCCTTTGGAAATGAAAGCTGCCTGCTGTAAATGACACCTACTTTACCCTGACGGTTGTTCTGGTTTTGTGGGTCTGAATCTTGCCTCAGTTCTGTCAGCACCTCAGGTCTGAGCTAGAGGAAGGGGTTACTTCTCAGTTTTAAGTATTTGTAATGATAGAGCATAGGCACCGACTGCTGTCTGTATTGCATTTATCACTATCAGAAATTCTGAGATGGGTGGCATATTGCTTCTGATCACTTAGCGGGCAAAAAGGCATGGGGCTAAAGCATCCCAAGCATCCCATAGGATTGTTTGCAAGAGATGGAGTGCTGTCTCTGCCCTTTATCTACCAACTAAAACAACCCCAAACCCTTCTGCCTTTCCAGTATCTATGAGAACCTGTATTTGAACACCCTTGTCTTGAGCTGTTATTGAATGTTGATGCACAGCAGTTGTGGCAGGGTTTGAGGTGTGAACAAAGCATCAAAACAAAAGGCCGAATCCTGCTCTCCGAAGACTAAGGGACAGGAATGCCTTTACCTACAAAGAGCAGGTTTTGAATGCTTCTGAGGTGTGGTCTGGCTTGTGGAATGGTTGGAGATGAAAGACTTGCTGACATGAGGATAAGAATTTATTGGTGGACTTGGTGGGATTCACTTTACTTGGTTACTCAAGAGTACTGGAGGTAATACAGCTGTATTGATTTACCTCATGTGGGTTGTCTTGTTTTGTTTTGTTTTTAAACAAAGTGACTCAAGCCTGGGATCAAAATCCAAATAAATACAGATGAATATTATCTGTGAAAGAGAAACAAGATCAAGGTGCTGCTACTGCTTGACATCATCTGTAACCAATAAAGGCCTCAGAAACATTGTAAAGAATTAGAACTGGGGCAGAAACCCCTTCCCATTGCATTTGCTTATAAAAATACCTATTTGCACTGTTAATGAATCTTGGTTAAGTGTTTTTTCCTCATTTTTTTTCCAACCAGATATAAAGAATATTTGTTTCTGCTTTCTTTTTCCAGACTGATGAGGTTTTCTGCCGAAGTATGTTTAGTTCATGTTGAGACCTCAGCACTACCTAGAAAAAGAGGTGGATTTTGCAAACTCTTAACATGTAGTTCCAGCAAAGACACAACGTGTTAGCTGGTCCAGGCCTTGTGAGACATGGTGATTATGATGACCAGCTAATGTGCATTTTAAATACTAGCAGTCTGCCTGTACTTGGTGCTAAGTGGTATTTTAATAATACTAATTAATTTGTACTGGCTAAATTAAGTGCATTTAGGTTTCAAGCAGGGAGGTTAGACCAGGTTAACTATTTCTTCTGCTCTTTTCCATGTAACAGTGCAAATCTTCTGCCTGTCAGAATAAACCCAGACATCTTGCCATTTATTAAGGGGTATATGCAACTAAAATCCATACTTTGAGCCTGCAAACATACGCTTGCTGGGTAGCTTTTGTATCTTTTCTGTAAATGATGCTGACTGGCTATTTCTTACGGCACTGGCAGCTTTCTATGCTGCAGTCCCTGTTTGCGGCAAGTAGGTGCACTGCAAATGCTGATATTAGCTTTACAATCTCAAAGAACTTGTGACTTTTAAGCAGATCAGAGTTGGGTGTAGTTTATTGTTTGTGTGAAAGGAGCAGCTGTTTTAAATACATACATTTTGCTTTTGCACTGTTCAGATTAATGTTTAAAATGACCACCCTCAAGCTGCAAAAGGAAATAAGGAATTTGTTTCCTTTATTTTCTTTTTCAACCTCTTTTTCTTTTAATTAATTAATTAATTAATTTATAATCCATCTGTACAGATTTTAATGTAACTTAAACTTTTTCAGTCTGGGTGAAAATCAGGTGGATTTCAGAGGATTTTAGCTGGATAATTCTGCTAAGATCGAGGTACTGAAACTCGGGACTGGAAGAGTGGCAGTTCCTGGATTTGGGATGAAGTGAGGTATTGCTGTGCAGCAGCATCTGTCGATAGAAGTGTTAACTCTTTTGCGGGAAAACCTGCTTGGCTCTTACACAGCCCTGGCCCAGTGAACATGTGGTGTTCTGGGGAGGGAATGGGAACAGAACAGGTTCTTTTCAGGAGGTTGTGAAACAGCAATGCTGCTTGATTGAGAGATTGATGACTGATAAAAAGCTTCTATTTCAGCATTGAAAAACACATACTTTAAGAGGGTAGGAACAATATTGCTGGAATATGGAGTTTCTTTATCCTGCTCGTATTGCAATTCAAAATCATGTGACTGTCTTCATTGCCAGAGAGAAGGGTGCAGCTTCAACTCAGTTAAATAAAAAGCTATATATGTAATGGGAGCAAACTGCACAGAACTTCGCAGGCTTACCAGCAACTGTCTGCAGCTCAAAATACTCCTGGACAATGCAGTCATTTGTGATTCATGGTTATGGGCAGCAGGGTGTAGAGGGTGTTTGTATGTTCTTCATCACTCAAAACTGGTCACACTGGTGGAGCAAAGTGTGTTTGATTTTAAATGGTTGCAGTTCATGGCACTATCCTGTTGTGCCAAAACTGAAAGCACCAATAAAAGCATACAGAGTTCTGGCAGGTGGGTAGAAAACAAAGCAAAGGAAAACAAGGGGAAAGAAATGCTGAAAGCTGTAGCAGCAGGAGTAAGCATGATGTATATTGCATATATTTTTCTCATATATGATGGAGAAGAACTCATCTCTGGTTTATGGTACCACTTTCCGCAGGCTTTTTGTATGTGACCACTAGAGAGCAGGCTTAACCTAGTAACAAAAGCTAATTAGTTCTTGGCCTCTTCATTTCCTCCTTTTCCCCAACCCCCTTCTACCTTTATATCTAGACAGAGGGGACTTCGATGGTTCTTAGCTTTGCCTCCAACGCTGTGCAATCTTCGGGCTAATTAAAACACCACAGACGGCCTGAACCCCACATTAAAATTTGATGAAGAATTGATCAGCCAAGCAAACAGGAAATTTAGCTGTGTGAGTGAAGGTAATGTTTGCTCAAATGTGTAATGAGGTCCATGGGGAATATTTATGGGGACCTTAGTGATGGTTTCAGCAGTTCCTTCTCCTTGAAGTCATCTGACCTACCCACCCTCTCCTGCATAAGCGCGTAGGCACAAGGAAATCCAAAGCTGCATCAGTCAAAAGGGAACATGTTCTGTAAATCGAGTTATGTTTGGCTAAGCTGGGGCTGTGTAAAACTCTGCACGAGCAGTCGTGGGGCTGCACATTGACTCTGATGCAGGTTTGCCCTTTGCACTGGAAAAAGAAATAAAAAATTCCTGTAATCCACAGAATTCTGTAGTAAAATTCCTCCTTGCATTATGTTAGCAAACTAAATAGCTTGCTCAAAAAGGATCAGGCACTGTCTTGCAGCAGATGTTAACCTTATCCACACAGACTTTAAGATAAGCTGTAAAAGCTGTCAACACACAGGTATTTGGAGGAAAGGAGTGTGCTGTCAGGAAGAGCCCTCCTCAGCACATTTTATCTATTTCTAATAATTGCTCAATGTAAAGTATAAATGCTTTCCATGTGCAGCAAACAGATGAATTTACCTGCTTCTTATTTATCTCTACTCTGTCTAAGGTAAATCAGCACATGTAAGTCTGAAATTTTAGAGTGGGCTCTTCTTGATAGATATCACCTTCAAACCTGTATCTGCAAACCACTTCCACTGACAGCTCCCCTCAGCCCTCAGCCTCTGGTTGCAGTTCAGCCCGACCCTGGAAGCATTTCTCTTTGCAAACCATTGCCACCCAGACTTGGGCCTCAAGCAGAGCACATCTGCTGGCTCCAGCAACCATTTCCTTCCAGTGCCCCCCAAGGCTACTTCCAAATCTGACTGCCTGTATTTAGAGGTGAGGCTGACACCTAGAAGGATGGATGACTGGTCCAAGCCATGTGGTATAAAACAGGCAAGGACATTCAACCCAGGCTGGATGTGGTTCTGAACAACCTGATACAGTGAAGGTGTCCCTGCCCATGGTATGGGGTTGGACTAGATGAGCTTCGAACCTTCCAGCCTAAACCAGACTATGATTCTGTGATAAGGAGAGGCAGCCCACTTGGTGCCAGTGGGGCAAGGCCAGCTCCCAGCATGAGCTGAGTAGACATTATTGGTAACCCATGACTGCAGACCCACTGGTGTGCACACCATTGCTTTGTTACACTATGGGAATACAAGACCAAAACCTGCTGTGAATTGTTGTGACTGAATATGGCATGAGAGGTTAGCACAGCAGTGTTGCTTCCTACTCGCAATAAAATGCAGGGAAGTTTAGTCAGTTTAAAGTATGTGTAGAATAGCACTGAATTTGGGCAATTTTATGTCTTTCAAGTGTTATAGCAAGAGTAGTGATGAGATTTGTCTAAAAGGAAGCCAGTTTTTCTTGCTTTCTAGAGGGAAATACTGAGAGGAGAAATTTGGAAATACTAAGTTATATTCTTACTGATCACAGAAAGCTGTGGTGGTGTAATATCTAATTATTTTCTATTTCTGTTTTTAAAATGGCAAGGAAGCTAGATTCCTGCTCTTGTGCTCAGTGCATTGGAATAAAAAGTTGATCTTTTACATCTAGGTTACAGTTTGCAGTAGCATCTCAGTCCATTTTCTAGGATGAGGAGGAGGAGCAGTATAAAAGCAGTGTCAGCACACTCCTAACTGATCTGGCTGTCTTGCTGCCAGGGGCTAGTGTCTGCATGCTGCTACACAAAGCCATGGGGACACCTAACTTGGTATATCTTAAATATGGTACTCCATTAGACCATTTAAACATTCATTTATGAGTCTAAGACTCACCAGAAGAGCAGCTGTATTTAATTGCTGTCTGCACTGGATCAGAAAACATTTAACCAAAGGACCTGGCAGGACACACCAAGCAGCCTGCAGCCTGCTCCCCACGGAGACTCGGGCCACTCAGCCTGGTTTGGTTGCATAGGAAAAGTGTTGAACAAAAGCCCTGAACTGTGAACTAGAAGGAGAATCTGATTGCCCATATTGCTGTCGTCAGCCTCTTGTTTACGTCCAGCTTTATGTCTATTACTAAACATGCTGCTTTCAGCCTCGCTGACACTTCATTCAACTTGTGAAATGTGATTTGAACCAAATATTAAAACTCAGGGACTGTCAGTAAATCTTATTTTACATTACTTCTATCTTGCTAATTAAGAATGCTATTCAGAGAATGTGGTAGGGAACATGGGATTGTATGAGAATACATTAAATAAGCAGGCAGTGAATGCATTAGGTCTCAAAACCAGGATAACTCATAGGTTGTCTGATGGGGTGCTTTTCTTTGGTGTTAACTCATTTTGCCCTTGTTCACTGGGAGTACTGCTGGGAAGTGCCAGCAGTTCTGCCTTGGCTGGAGAGATACCCACAACCCAGAACCAAGAAGTGTAAGATCTACATGCAGCAATATCTGGGTGCAGGCTGAACGGCTGCATGGGAGGTGATCCTGGATGAGGAATAATATTCTTCAGAAGTGTTTTGCCCTGATTAACTCAAACTTAGTTTTAATGATAGCTGTCTTATCACCACTGGTAGCCTTTAAAGAAACAGAACTTTCCAGTACTCCAGTCTGTCATCTGTGAACTTTTTTGACAATAAGTTTCATTACCCCCTTGATCTAGTACAAAATACTAAACAGGGTTGGACCTAAAACCAGCCTCAGTACAATTGCTGTACTCCCCGTTAGCTCTCCATTTAAAGCTACAGTTTGAGGTCAGTCAGTGACTTACTTATTTAATTCATTTGGTGACTAGAATATGGGGCTTTAATTATGAATTTAGGTACAGTTGAGTCAGAAATCTTGGAGAAGCCTAAGTTCACTTTATTATCACTGCTGCCTCTATCAATCAGAGTTGTAATACTGCCAAAAAAAAGATAAGTGTGGTTTGTTTAAAACAGTTTTCCATGAACCATTGCAATTGTAGCTCCAGTCTGCAATTCTCTGCTGATAGTTCACAAATAAATCTTTTGTTATTTTGCCAACTTAGTAAGACTAGATTAGCTGGTCCACAGCTCTCTGGTGTCATCCCTAACGCTCTTCGGATTGGAATGATATTGGCAGTCCTGCAACTTTTGGCATTTACGAGCTTGTTTGCCATGATGTATTAAAAAGTGAAAGTCCGCAAGTTCCTTTTGAACTCTTTGGTCTCTGTTCTCTTGACCTGTTGATTTAATTTTTTATTATTTGTTTTACCTTTGGCAGACAACCGAAGATCAGACCAGACAACTTAGTTGCTTGATGATAAGTCATCAGATCAAACCAAGTAAAGCCATGACTTTGTTGAACTCTCTAGTCTAGCTATAGCATATAAGAAATATTTATGTCTTTTGTTTCCACTTTTGACACAATATTCCTGCATTTTCAGTGTCTTTGTGTGTAGTTTCCCTGTCTGTGTTTAGCAGTGAATGGATGCTTGCATATAAGGGGTTTGGTGTTGACTTTTTTTTTAATGCATTGCTTAGTCATTTTTGATGTTCTGTTCATTCTGTTGTTGCCTCTTGTTAGTTTTTTTAACTTCTTAACTATGTTTAAAAATCTTTTAAGCAGGAATATTTCTTGGCCAGTGCATTATTCTGTTAAATTATTGCTTGTGGAATTACAGCTTTTTCAGCATCCCCTGAAAGTCCCTGAACAATTTGCAATTTTAAAGGATGCTTTCATCATTAAACTTGATGCTCCAGGTCAGTTATTAGACTGAGTCTTTAAGGCATAGAGAACTGGACTTTCTAAAGACTGTAGTGTTAAAGGTGTGAAAAAAATGCTAAATATATTTGTTATACTAATGACTGAATTCTCCTGGCTTTAATCTTGCAGTCCTCTGTGAGCTGCAGACCTCTTAACATCGGTAACTTCTTCTGCTCGAAAAGTTCCTGTTGGTTTTAAGATACTTCTGGCTGTGCAAGTATATTTGAAGGATCTGCCTCTAAGAAAGAACCTGTGTCAAAGAGAAGGTTTAAAAGGAAAATAATGTGATCAAGCTCTAAGTTGTCTTCTGCAGCAATTAAGTGTAACAGCACCTAATGGCAGGCTAGGAAGGATCATCCTGAAGGCAATTTCTACCACTGTTTCTCTGCGTCATCGCTGTCTAACTTAATAAACTTTTCATGCACAAAGTTTCAATTAAAGTGAATGTGCTTTGGATTTAAAATCAAACCAGACGTGTTCTCGATAGTCATGTGGTAGTGGAGATGCTATGGAAAGCATTCTGCCTCTGTTGAGGCCCATTAGAAAGGACCAGTGGCAGGATCCTGGTCAAAACCATGCTAATGGAGCGAAAGGTCCAGGGTGGGTTTGAATGGCACTGAGCAAGGCTGAGTGATGCCTGCCTTCACAGTGCCTGCCTTCAGTGCTTGAGACAAAGTGTTTCTGCCTGAAGCCCCAGTGTTTCTGTCAGAGTGAGAGGGAAAAGGGAGTGTGTTAATTACAGAATGTTCTGGAAGCTCAGAAAATGACAGCCCTCGGTTTTACTGTCATTCCCAGGGCTAATATTGAGGTGCTACTGTTATTGTAAAGATGAGGGGGGTTTGTTCCCTGTAAGGGCAGAGAGCTACCTTGCTTTCCATGCTGCATTCTTCCCCTTCAGAAGCATTCTCTCATTGCCTCCCTCCCACTGCTCAGGTCTGAGTCCCCTGTGGGTGTTGCTCTGCTTCAGCTGCTCTGGGGCACAGTGGAAATATATCCATTCGAGATGTCTCTTTGTTTTCCCACTGTAGTCTCTCACCCAAACTCTAATTGCGCTAGGAACACTAATGAGCATGTCATCAGACCTCCCTGTGGTAGTAGCAAATGTTACATTCATTGTCTAGACAGGGAATAGATCTGAGTGGCCTCACATGGATCTCATCAGTGGAACCAGGAACAACTTTCATTTTTGCTATTTTGTTTGTTTTAAACAGGGCCTTTCTTACAGGGTGCTACTTGACTTATTTTTATAACAAACCCATTTTCAAGAAAAGGGGGTGCTGCACAGCAAGCACAGCTCCAACTGTGCTTCTTCCGACAAGATCAGTGATAGGCATATCTGGCACTAGGGATGGTGTCTGTTCGGCTCCCTGGGAGCCACAAAAGCTCAATCATAGTTTAATAAAAAATGTAACAAAATCCTTAGTTAAGCAAAAAATCCTCAAGCGACTTTTGGAGACAACAGACTGAGAGGTGAATAGCAGTTGGTGTCACTGGGTAGGCTGGAGCTGGCTAATCTGAGCCGAAGCCTCTGCAAGGATAAATTCCCTGTTTTGGGGAAGCTGCTGTTGCCAGGTGCTCTGTTCCAACTCCCAGACCCAGGGCAAAGTGAATGCTTTTCATACTTTTTCATGCTCTTATACTTTTTGATTTGACAATGTTTCTATCCATGACTGTATTTCTGGTAAACTGGAATTTCAGGCTCTTTTTATGTCCTAAGTTGGTAGCAAAGTTCTTCTACAGACACATTACAGATGCTTACCAGCGCTTTGGGGCAGTGTGACCCCAGCCTACAGACTGGCCAGTCACCCACCATGTATGCTTCTCTCCTGTAACTCTGGGATATGCAGGAGTTCAATCCCAGCAGTTCATCACTTTCAGTATGTCTGAGGGTGTTTGTCTCTGTTGCTCCTTACCAAAAACCTTCAGAATTTTTTGGAAGGACTCCTCTTGACTGAAGGCCTCAGGAGCCCAATCTTCAAGATGATTCCTTATGGAAGTCCTTCAGCATCCCAGGAAAGACTTCTTACAAATGTCCTGTCATCACTTCAGATTCAGTTCTGACAAGAAGCCACAAGGGTCTCATTCATAAAAGCCTTCACATCATATTATATGTCCACAGTTACTGTAGATATTTCTGGGCTGCAATAAACTTGTGTGACAGAAACCATTCCTTCTTTTTACGGGTGACATCCTCAAATTGCTGGGTGCTGTTCTCCATTGCTTTGCACCTTAGCTGGTCTTATCCAGTTATGCAGACTCCTACCAGATTGGAACAGGAGCATTTAATCCTCCTGCTCGGGAGAGTTAATGTTGTCAGAAATGAAAGGCAGTGGATAATTGAGCTTTCCTCTTCTCCCAAAGTGAGCATTTCAAAGTTGTTCATTGCAGACATAAATGAAGGTATGGGATATGCAGATGGCTTGGATAAATGCTTTACATTGTGTATGACCTCTAAAAGTGAAGGGACACATTTGGTGCAATGTCACAAGTTGCGGAACAGTAATTAGCAGGGGAAGGGTCAACCTGTTCGTCAAAAGCACAAAATTAGATTAGAGAAAGCATTTTGGCCATGGGGCCTTCCTTAGGGTAAAGAAGAACAGGATGTTGTTTAGTTCCGCTGTGTCCTAGTTTCACCATGCCCTGAGGAAGATCCCCAGGGCTGAAATCTTATTTCTAATTGTTTTATAAATGACTTTTTCTTCCCTTTTTGGCATTCAAGATGACACCAATTCTGAACAGGAGAGTTTCTGTTAGACAGACTTCCTGAACAAAGGAAGAATTTTATTCAATATCTAAATAGTCACTAATTTGTTGACACTTCCTTAGTTTTTCTCTGTATTCTCTTTTCTTGCTAGGCTAAGTGCACAGCTTATCTCACATTTTAAGAGGTTTGTAGGGGTATCTTGCCCAGAAAGAATAAAAATTCCAAAGAAATATAAGAATCAATACTAAACATCTTTCAGGATGTGATTTGTTAAGATATCTCACTCCAGAAACTTACAGGGAAATGCTTAAGTTTCTATCAATGTTGTGCAGGAGGTGAGCCCTTTTCTCCTTATTTCAGAAATATGATGATCAAGGCAAACCTAACTACGGCCAGAGTCTTAGCTTTGGATGCTCTATCTAATACTCTAGTTGTTGGTTCATTAGTAGTCTTCTTATCAGAAAGCATGAGCACCCTTTGTGCCTGCTGGGTAAATTAATTATTTGGAAAATAAGCTTGCTACTAGCATCTATGTGACTTTTGGTGATTTTTTAAGGTGCCTACACAATAGGCATTGACTATATGAGGCTGACTAAACTGATAGGTAAGGTGAGATTTACTTCTAGCTATTATCATTAAACCATGACTGGGAAGTGTTGTAAATTGCTTTTGTAGTAGAGCCTGAGTCTTATGAGAAACTGAGTAGCTTGAGAAGCTGAAACATCCAGGATTTTTAAATTTCTAAACCTCTGAAATAAAAACCACTGTCTTCAGAATCTGGTGATAGGCAAAAGATCACAGAGTCACAGAATTGTTAGGATTGGAAGGGGCCTCTGGAGATCATCCAGTCCAACCCCCAATCACAGACTGAGATCTCTAGATCGCAAGATCTAGAATTTCTGAATATGTGGGGGACAATTGTGTTGTTTCTTGTGATGAAGTTGAGAATAAATGCAACCTTGTGAGTGGGAAAAGACAGAGGCGTAGCTGCATGGGTAACTCTTTATCAAACCCAAACTTTATTTGCACTTCAAGTGAGATAATTGTTATGTGTTGTGGAGCCTCCTTCCCTGGAGATAGTCAAGGGCCCCTGGACACATTCCTTGAGTATTCTCTAGGTGGCCCTGCTTAAGCAGGGTGGTTGAACTAGATGACCTCCAGTCATCCCTTTCAACCTCAACCATTCTGTGTTTCTGTAGCGTGGGTTAACACTCCTAACATAACTTTGACATACATTTATGAAATCTGCATTCGTAGTATTAAACATGGAGCACACAAAGGTACAGGAAAGCCGGTTTTATTTGACACCTTCCTAAGATAAGAAAAATGGATAATTTAGAAATGTCACTGTTGATGATTGGAAAAAATAAATAAAAGAGTTAGATTGCAACTGTAAGGTTTTTAAGTTGTCCATAGAAAGACCTGGTTTTGCTATCATTATAAAACATGTAGTTTCAACATATGTAATAAAAGGAGTAATGTAAACCATCTAAATTAATTTCATAGAATCACAGCATCATAGAATAGTTATGGTTGGAAAGGACCTTAAGATCACCCAGTTCCAACCCCCTGCCATGGGCAGGGACACCTCACACTAAACCGTATCACCCAAGGCTCTGTCCAGCCCGGCCTTGAACACTGCCAGGGATGGAGCATTCACAGCTTCCCTGGGCAACCCATTCCAGTGCCTCACCACACTCACAGTAAAGAAAGTCTTCCTTATATACAATCTAAACTTCCCCTGTTTCAGTTTTCTAACAAACTGTTAGTTAGTAGCTTAGTATTTTAAATAGTATGTGGTTTTGGAAGATCTGGAACTCCTGAGTGTGAATTTTGTTTTTCGTATACTTTGATCTTCTTTTTCCTGAAAGGAAAAATAGCTTCTAAATAGTGACGGCCTCAGTAACTCTCATGATTTGAATTGCCAGGATGTCACCTGATTAATGGTTACTAAAATGTCTTACTTTTTTTCATCCAGCCTTTACAGACCGCTTTGTGGGAATTTGACACTTTTATTAGTTCTTAACTGTTTTTTCTAACTCACCTGTGCTGGTGGTTCACCTACAGCTAGTGTCAGGTCGCATTTCTGTGATATTCTCTGTGTGCCTGACATCTGTGACATGGGCTGTGTGAGGTAGCCCACCAATACAACACCACCAATACAACACCACCAATACACCACCACCAATACACCACCACCAATACACCACCACCAATACACCACCACCAATACACCACCACCAATACAACACCACCAATACACCACCACCAATACAACACCACCAATACAACACCACCAATACAACACACAGGAAAGTGAAATTTTGAGGGGAAACGTTTACCATGACCACCTTTTTCTTCTTGGCCTGTAACTGGCCATACGGAAAGGAAACTCCTTTTCTCATGCTGGAGCTTCTATAGCTGGATGTCGCGTGGCCATAGCAATGTAAAATCTTTGTAAGCAGCTACTGGCTTTAGGTGACTATTTCTGACCACCAGATGATAATCCTTTTAGAGATTAAGGTAAGCACCTTTCCAAAAGCACAGATCACTGGTTTTGGGTAGGCACAACTTCAGTGGGGCAGCATGAACAGACCCCTTTGTGAAAGCTATTAAGCAACATGCAAAAATTGCTGCCACGATTACAAGCTGAAATCCAAAATAAGGCAAAGTAAAAGCCAAACCCAACATGAAGTGATGATAAATCAAATAAAAATGTCTTGTGCATTGCCCAGAATGTTAGGCTGTCCTTTGCGAAGAATGACTTCCACAGAGGCAAGAGGCCTCCGGGTGGAAGCTGGCCTGCCAGCCCTCTGTATACTTACAGTAGATATTTATAGAGTGCTTAGAAATGTAAATAGAGGGCATACAAAAATGCTGAGTATAAAACATTACCGAAGATGACATGGATCCTGGCGCTTAATGAATCTAAGCAACCAGCTTTGCAACTCTATTCTAAAGCGTACTTCATCATATGCACAGATCTCTAATAACTGGGAAGAAACACAAAATATTGCCCTTTGCTATCGTGACACATCTGGACTGATGCAGACCAGAAGCACAAGAGGGTTTGGAGGTGAGAGATTGGGTTTTTCATGGGTTTTGCATTTTATTTAGAAACATACACAAAGGCATCCCTGACTTTCAGGCTCAGAGGGGTCATTAAACTGTATTATCTGATTCCTGTGTAACTGGGAGAACATAAAAGCATCTAATTCCTTCATTTTGAAGAGATAGAGAGGTTTGAAACTTAGATGTCAGGATCACCCTGCCCTTCCCTACGTGGCTCAGAGGGATGGGGGTCTGGCTTTGTCCCAGCATACAAAATGTCAAGTACAATTATACAATTTATTATTAGGTTTCTCTTCTGGCTCTTACTGGTTAGGGATGACTTTGAAAGATTTTATTCAGAGTGATAGCAAAAGGGTGATAACACAAATAATAGATTTAAATCAAGGGGAAAACCCAGTCAGGGAAGCTGCTGGCGCTGTGCCTTACTAGCTGGGCAAAGAGTCTCCATGAGGAAGCCACAGAGTCCCCATTTCGTGAGATATTGATAAGCAGAGTAGACAAGCCGAGCCAGGCTGAGAGAGCTGGGCTGCGTCAGCCTGGACAAGAGAAGGCTCCTCAAGGGGAGACCTGAGAGCAGCTCCAGTGCCTAAAGGGGCTGCAGGAAAGCTGGAGAGGGGCTTGGGACAAGGGATGTAGGGACAGGCCAAGGGGAATGGCTTGAACCTGCCAGAGGGGAGACTGAGCTGAGCTCTTAGGCAGAAGCTCTTCCCTGTGAGGGTGCTGAGGCGCTGGCACAGGGTGCCCAGAGAAGCTTGGGTTTGTCAGTGCTAACCTGCCCCTGGGGAGCAGTAGGGAGATGGAAATGTGGAGACTGGATGTACTGGGGACTTCTCTTGAGAGGAAGGAGCTGTCAGTTGGCATGGCCCCAGGAGCTGGCAGCTCCCCAAGAGGAAGGATCCATCCACCTCCCTGTGTGCTTGCCTTGACTGCAGCACCTGTGGTTTGCACCCATGTTCATCCCAAAATGTTTTATGTCTTTGAAACTATGGTACTTGGTGGTATTTGTGATTAACTGAACAATGGCAGCACAGCTCAGAGGTGTGTGCTGCTGTGGCCAAGCAGATTGTCACTAACACACACTGACACTGGATTTGAGCCCAACACTTGTTCATGTCAAGTGTGAAAAATCAGCACCAAACCATCTGTAGCCTGTGTGTAAGATCTGTGTGTGCTACAGGTGTGTAGAGGGAAATAAGCTCTCTAACTTTTGAGATAAGATTCAGGATGGGGAAAAGAAAATCAGTTTAGTAATGTTAAGGCACACATGAATTGTTCATAGTAGAGAGAGGCACTGCAACACATGGCGGGAAAAGTAGATTCATTGAGGACTTAAGACTTTAGGGGAAAAAAGAGGGGATGTGAGCACCTGAACTACTGTTCTTGGGAAGCCATGTAGCATTGGAGGAGGTGTAGTTCAGTAGTGAACTGACTCCATAGCAATTGACTCTGCTCCACTAGAACCTACTGAAATGTTTGAACTTGCATCAAACTGAGGGGGAAACAAAATGCCTCCTCTGCCCTCCATGCACAGGAAAACCTTCAATTTGGCTGAAATTGCTGGAAGGGTGTAGAAAAATTTCTTCTTAATGCACGATTCCTAAGGCCTAAACTATTCTAGCCAAATATGCCAACGATGGCAAAGGAAATAGAGTCTAGATCTGCATATCTGCTTGGCTAATCTCAGTAAGAAGAGCGGGTTTTGTTTTGAAGGCTGAAGGGAAGATGTTTGGGCCACTGGCCAAAAATAGTAAAAAAGTTTTTGTTTGTTTTTTTTTGTGAAAAATGAAAATTTTTATGCTTCTGCCTCAGTCTATTTTTGTTGCTATTCATCACTAAAGCAAAATGTGCTATTTATTGCCTAAGAGTGGTTTTTCCACCAAAATGGCAAAATGCCTTTACCAAAAACTTTAGCATCTGTGAGTTAAAAATGCATATGAGGATTTACTTTTTGTTCCTTTGGTGAATGCTATCGCTGTTCTTACCTGAAAAACTGCTTTTTGCATTGACAGAAATGATGAAAAATGACCCAATTTCAGATTATTTACATGAACCAGCTTTAGTTCCACAGTTCAATTCCAAACATAGATCACAGACCCACAGTATTTAAGCTCAGCCTTAACTTTACACTTGTGAATAGCTTTATTGACTTCAGTGGAGCTACTCATGTATATCACTACATGTTTAGCAGATTGGGTTACGGAAAGGTAGAGTGTTCTTGCCTGGAAAGCCCTGGACTAGCTGCAAAGTCGCAGTCTGGATCTGCGACAGGCTTCCTTTATAATCTTAAGTTAATTACTTTGTGACTTTGTTCCATTTCCACCTTGGTTCTTAGTTTCTTCTTGCCGATTCCTGGTCTTTCAGCTGTTGTCATCATAAATTCTTTGATATGGGAATTTTCTTGGTGACTATGGTTTGACACTTCAGGTATTGAGTGTATGTAGGTGCACCAGTGGTGTGTATCCCGGGTTTATTCTATTTCTTTTCCATGTGGAATGTATGTGTCTCTGCTTTGAAGAGCTGATGGCTTGATGGGCTTCTTCTCTCTTTCAGATATAACTTTGATGCAGTGCCTGGTGCAATGGAATCCTGCGTCCCTCTGGAACACAGATACACATTTAATTCCCCCCCTGTCATTAATGGAATTCTAGTGTTGTTTTTTTTTTATTAATTACCAAATTTTGAATATTAAAGATTTAATAAAATCATAAATCTAGGTCAAATTGAGCTTGAAATACTGAAGTGCCTCTAATGCATTCATCCACATGATCTTTTCTATTAATCCAGCAAATGTCTTCCTTCAGTAAGCAATTCTGTTTCCTGTTTTTCACCCTCGTCCACAATAAGCACCTACATTTGTTTCTTCTGTTTCTTCTAGCCTAAAGACAATTCATTAAAGTAGCTCTTCCCTTCCTCCCCCTTTTTTTGATCCACCTCTCCACCTCTGAACACCCCTCTAAAAAACACCATCAATATTTCATAAACTTACAGTGACAAATGTATTTTAATGTGGTCCACAGAGAACCAGAGATTGATTGGCCTCTCAGAAATATGACACGTTTCAAAGCAGGATATTCATGGAGTGTTTTAGTGCCTACATTAGTCAGAGAGAAGCAGCGCCTAAATTTATCATAGTTATGGCTTTCTCTGTATCCATTTTCTTCCAGCCGCTGACAGCAAGTATCTGAATGGTCCCTATTGATTGGCTTTGTGGTTCTGCCTTTAGAAAGCATTGGCTGTGGGGGGTTTCAGATCAAATTAAGTCTTGGCTTCCTGGAGTTTGTGTGTATCTACCGTGCAAGTGCGGACAAAGCTGGCTTCATTCATGCTGATTTTCATTCACAAAGGCATACATGTACAGGAAGGGAAAATTCACATCTCCACTGATACTGTGGGTGAACTGAGCCCTCTTCTTTGAAAGCAAACACTTCATAATCCCAGAAGGAAGCAGTGAAGAATGATGGAAGATAGGAAGCACCTATTGCTGCTGTTTGGGTGCAAACAAACCAGGCACTGATGGTTTGTGGCCTGGGGAGCAAGGGCTGAGGCTTGGAGAAAACTGAGACGTCTTCACATCTTCAGCACTGCTCAGAATCCCTAATCACAAGGAGTATTGATGGGCTGTGCAAATAGTCTATGCTGTTCTTGTCATGCTCTGAACAGGAGACTTGTGTGTCATTTGATATCCTGTCTGCAGTGTTACATCCTTGGTGTGGACAACCCCAGTACCACACAGAGGTGTGAGCGAATTTTCAGTGTGGCAGCCAAATGTTAAGATTACAAACAAGATGGTTTAATGACAAAACAGGTTATTACAGTATTTTAAATGTCGAGCCAAAGAAAATACCTGTTTTATGCAGTTTTAATATAACTATGTAAATTTTAATTTAGTTCAAGTGAGTTACTTCTGTTGTGTAATGTATCTAAAAAGTTTTAAAAGTTATGCCCCATATCTCCTCTCCCCTTTGTATTGAACATATGAAAAGTGTTGAATATTTCAGAGAGTTCTATGAATCTACTCTGGTAAATGCACAGTTCCTCAGTAATACACATTCTGGGGGACTGAACAAAGGTGTATGGTGAAATGGACTTTTTAATTTACAGAACAGTCCTTCTGTCATCTTGTTGGATGAGGTGCTTTGTGTGCTTGAACCATTTTAAAGCCCTACTTTCTCAAGTCGTACCCCCCTGCCTCCTCTACAGTTTACCAGTGTTATCAATTGAATACTGCTCATGAGTGCAAACCCCATTTTTAAAAAGCAAGAAAAATAAATTAACTCATGTTATGGTTCAGCGCAGCCTCAGATTTTACTCCAATCTTTTGTACATTCCTGTTATAAAATACGGGAGTTTGAGCAGTGACTAATGTCGGTAGAAGATCAGAATGGTTGAGTTTATTAGGAGGGCAGAGAGGTGGCTTTTTCAGGAGTTCGTAGACTCATGGAGTTTGAGGCTAAGAGGAACGCCTAGATTGTCCCTCTGACTTACTGTGTATCATAGGCCATTGCACTTCACCTGGCTACCACAGTATTGACTCCGGTAACTTTTGTGCTTAACTACAGTTTAATTTGTGTCCATCTAAAACGTGTATTCCAGAAGCATCCATTTGTTGATTTAAATACATCAAAAGCTGGAGAATACCTCACAATGTAAAAAACCAACCAAACAAAACACACCACACACCAAAAGAGAAGAATAAGTGCCTGGTTTTTAATTGAAATCAGCCTGGCTTCAGTTTCCAGCCATTAGTTTTTGTTATGCCTTTCTCTGATAGATTAATGAGCCATTTAATACCCTTTGTTTTCTCCCCATGAAGGTACTTACACACTAATAAAGTTACCTCTCGATCTTTGTTGATAGGCTAAATAGATTGAGCTCTTTCAGCTCTCACTGAGATCTCAGCTATTTTTCCCCCAGTTGCTCAGATCTTCTTTTTTTCTCAACACCCTTTAAAAAGTTGCCACACTGCAGCTGAGCTTTTTATGCCTCTTACTGGTCTCACCAGTGTCATAAATTAAAGTATAATCACTTCATCAATCCTGCTTACTACTCCTCTCGTTTAATCCTCTAAACCCAACATCAGCCATTTCTGTCACAACATTGTGCTGGCGCTTATGTTGAGTTGCTTTTTGAGTAAATCTTTCTCAAAGTAATTTATTTGCAGGGTAGAGGTCCTCTGTTAGCATGGAAGGATGGCATTTCTTTCTTCTTCGTTTTACAAAGTTTCCACTTCTGGGTTGCATTAGGAGTGCCTGAGGCTCTACATACCCATATACAGAGTTTGCACCATCCTGACTTGTCTACCCCCATCTTGGACTCAGAAGAAACCTAAAGCTTCTGGACAGATGTGCTTTCACTGGACTTGACAGGTAGAACATGTTCCCTGGAGTTCTCAGAACTACTATCAGTTGGTAGAGGACGGTACTCTCACATATTCTGTGGTATGATGCAGCCTTTTAGGTTTAAAAACAAAACAAACCACTACCACAACAAACCATCAAAGCAAAACAAACCATAAAAACCCCCAAACAACCCCAAAAGCCAAAGACATGAGGGTAGAGCAGCTGTAACCAGCAACCTGTGATGAGGCCATACGGACCACTCTTTGTCCAGTTGACTTTGACTTGACTTGATGACAGTTCAGTGGGGAGAGCTGCATTTTGTGCAGTCATATTATTTATATACACTACACTTAGTATTTAAAGAGAGAAAATGAAAGAGCAGGCCTGAGTTACGGTAATGCTGAATGTGATAATTATGCTTCCCTCCTAAAGGAATCCACGCCGACACTAACATATGCTTTCATCCTCCAGGACAGACTCTTCTGTTAGTCTCTTTTTAAATAAATGATTAGAGCTGTCTGAGAGGATCTGCAAGAAGAATTCTGCAGACAGTCTCGCAGGCTCCAGGAGACTGTGCAGTTGGACTGTGATTTGTTGCTCTGTATTTACTCTTTGCAAATTAATTGTATTTGTATTGGGGATTCACCCAGAAGTCATAATTAGGATGAAAATTATTGTGTGAAGACAGATCCAATCACAGACACCAAATTGCAACCAAATACTTGATGGGTGATTTTTAACATCTAACTTCTTCAGCTTTGAGAATGACTGAGGGGGGGGGGGGGGTTGATGGACAGAAGATGCATGGTGGTGTCTGACAGCTGGACTCTGGAGAAAATCTGAGGCTGGACATTCCCATATCCTTCTCTTCCCCCCCTTCTCTTTTCCCCAGAAAAGAAGCATCCAAAATGCAAAACTGCTTGCTTTAATGCCATTTAATCTTCTGCTAAAAATTAAAATAGAATTTTGTTGATACTGCTTCTTAGGTGGCTCTGGAACACACAAATACTTGTTCATGCGTGCCAGCAGTGGCTATTGATGTACAAATCAATCAATTTGTGTTGTATGTGTTTTTGCTCAACAGACCCGATTGTAATTGTCCTTCTGACCAGGTTCCAGTTGAGGGAGGGAGGATGGAAGCTGTGTGCCACATGTAACACTAGGAACAGATAACAAAAACTGTTCCCAAACAAGAAATGACCTGACAAAGATTGCTCCGGACACCTGTGAATTGTAAAATGAGAGCTGAGGAGCAGGAGGAGATGTCTGCAGGTTACTTGTCAACAGAAGGTAGGTCCACATTTGGATTTGTGCCCCTCCAGTTGCTCAAGTTCATCCCCAGATTAATACAAATACTTCCGTTTCATGGAAATTACATCAAAGTAATAATTTCTGATGGTGCAGTACTTGCTGCAGAATTCAAACCAGTGAAATACCACAGACCACTGCAAATATCAACCAAACTAAAACTGGACTGCTTAGTAGCTAGATAAATAACATAGTAATGCACAACAACACATACGGGTGGTTTTATGCAAATAAAGGGGGGGAATCTGTGGAGGCAGCAGGCATGCCACATTGTTGTGGTGTTTTCTTTCCCCTTTTTTTTTGCTATTGTGCTACCATGAATGAACCTTTGGTGTATTCTGTTTCGGAGACTGTTCATTTTTTCCCTCCCCATTGAAAGCAATAGCCCTGGGAAGATTTCGCTGTGTTTTAGAACAGAAACTGTGGCAGGGAATTGGTCTGTAATGAAAGCACTTTACTTGAGCTGGCTGGGAAAAATAACACACTCTGTCTGCTGAAGCATTCTGCGTTTGTGAGCTGTGTCTAGCATTTATGAGAGATGATAGAAGATGCCTGGAGGAGAGACAGGCATCAGACCCCACTCCTTTGTTGGTGAATTCTTTTCCAAGCCTTGCGTGCTGTGTCTGATGGAAATTGCTTGTGTCCTTACAGATAGAATGATGCCAGTTTGCTTTTTACCCTGTGTTCAGGTTTTTGCAAGTAGCTTGTGCATTCTCATGTATGAGTTCTCTTCAAGAGAAGACAAAAAGCGCAGTAAATGACACAGCACCTCATCTCGGATGAGGATCTGGCCTGTCACCACACTTCCGTGCTGACAATTTGCACAAGGTGGCCAGGGTATGGTTACACAAGAAACTGATTTTAGCCAAACCCAACTGGCTGATGTTTCTTTTTTGTTACATGTTTTAAGCGTGTAAATTGATGTGCCTAACTTTGGTGAGATTTATTTCATTACAGAAAGCCTGTATGTGACCCAATCCCCTGTTTTTAAGGAACTTCAGATCACTTCTCAGTTATTTACTCCATTTACTTGTAACTGCTCTTTGCTTTCCAAGCTATATGATTTGAGGTAAAGAGAAAATAATTTGCTTACACTAATAATTCAGAATACTTTAGGTTTTCTTTCCCTTTCTGCATCTGAATGAGCAGACAGATTGGAAAAGATGGTTTTGTTTAGGTTTGGTTTAGTTTTGAAAGCAGAAGTTCAATCAACTGATCAGGTCAGTTTGTCTTGATAAAGTTGAAAGATGCAGCTTTATGTGCACTTCAGAATTAAAACCCTTGCTTTTATTAAGTGACATCCACTTTAAGCTATAATGCAGTGCTTTGTTTGTTTTCAGCTTCGTCTGTTCTTTTATAAGTACAAATTATGAAAGGACTCTTCAGGGAGTTGTTGACATTCAGTAGTAACAAAGTGGCTACTCTGAAAATAATTATTATTGTAAATACAGTTGGCTCTTCCAAATTTTGTTTTGTGATGGAAAAAATTGGGATTGAAAATTCTTGATCGACAATATCAATTTACAGGCTATGCTGGATAAGAAAAAATATTTATCTCTTCTGCACCTCTCTTCTGGAACTATTGAAACTTTACCTGATTCATTTGGGGGTCTGTGCTGCTCCCAGAAATACATTTTGCATAGATTGTAAAGTTGAGGATGATTAAATAGTTCTTCCTTCTTACTGGCCTGTCCAAGCTTTACTTACATGTTTGGCAGCTGCTTTGTTTCTCATTTGTATGCTCTTTACAATTCGTAGAGCACAGCAGAGTAGATTTAAAGAGGTAGCTTATTAATAAACATAGGAAAATAAAAGCTTTCTGTCAGCAGTTTAAACTTGCATAAGAATAGTGGTGGATGTTGTTTTCTCAAAAACAATGCTCTTAATAGCGGGTAAAATGAACCAAATTAAAAGAACACTTAAATGTAATATTTCTGGGGGACACTGGAAAGAAGTTCACATAGGAATACCTGGTTATCTCAAACATGGAGCTTATCTTTTTCATACAAACATGTTCCATATTAAACCTCTCTTGTGAACAATTAAAAAGTTGCAGTTAAACAATGAACATATACACATACGTTCACACGTACACGATTTCATTAAAACCATGGCAGACGTTTCCCCATTTGTTACTTGCAATGCATATGTGTTTTATTCTGGTGTCGTTTGCCACAGATAATTTGGTGATAGAGTATGTTTGCATACAGAAATGGGTTCGTTGATGAAGGGATGGGGCAGCCACAGCTTCTCTGGGCACCCTGTGCCAGCACCTCAGCACCCTCACAGGGAAGAGCTTCTGCCTAAGAGCTCATCTCAGTCTCCCCTCTGGCAGGTTCAAGCCATTCCCCTTGGCCTGTCCCTACATCCCTTGTCCCAAGCCCCTCTCCAGCTTTCCTGCAGCCCCTTTAGGCACTGGAGCTGCTCTAAGGTCTCCCCTTCAGGAGCCTTCTCTTGTCCAGGCTGACCCAGCCCAGCTCTCTCAGCCTGGCTCCAGAGCAGAGCTGCTCCAGCCCTCGCAGCAGCTCCATGGCCTCCTCTGGACTCACTCAATGTTTCCAGTGACTTTTACAGGCTCTGGTCGTAACTTGTGCACTAGGAAGCAGTCAGACTGCGTGTGCACACTGAGTGTACAGCGAAATGGTTGACATGGAGGCTTATCAGCTTTGCATCACTGGCACATGTGCTAATGTACAAGAGCAGTCCAATGTCGTACAGCTTTTTGCAGGTTATTTTTTGTTGCTTGTAACTCCTCAATGACTCAAATACTCCGAATTAGTTTCAAAATCTTAAACCTGTTAAATCATTTTTTTGGAAAATTATATTGATGCTAGAAGTGCTGCTGTTGTGGGTTCCTTATCTTCTTCTCTGTGCCATTTAGAGAAAGCAGGCTCCATCGGGGAAGGCGATATCTTATTCTGATCTGAGCGTCTGATGTAGTGGGTGTTGGGTATAAAGAGCTGTAGTTTTGAATCCCAAACTTGACTGATTTCCGTTTTTGCTTACATCAGTTGCTTCACCTGGAAGCAGGTGTAGTGTTTATGCTCAGACCATTATTGCCATAATACTGCTGCTGGTAGTGAATTGGTTCAAAATTCTACATATGAGTGTGGTTAATTCTCGCCTAGAACTTTGTTGTTCTTGTTTCCTGGGAAAAGATGAAATAGGTTTTAAATTGCAGCTGAGGTTGTAGATGCCTGTGTAATAATGGAGTAGCTGACCCTGACAGCCTGTGCTCTGTGGGGATCACTTAGTTTGTGAGCTAAAGACTAGTATGCGATGTGATGCCCAAAGAGTTCCAGGTTGCATATCTATAAAGCTCTATTCCTAAATATATCCCCCTGCATCTTTTTTTTTTTCAAAAATAAAACAATATCATGCGTGAAAACACATTGCTTTACCACCAAAGCCTATACAAAACACGGATATTACTTAAAAAAAAAAAAAAACAACACCGAAACTTTGTTAATTTCCTAATATCTGTTAGTTACAAGGTGTGAAAAGGTTCTTATTCACATAACAGATGAAGCGATGATATTGGGACACTCTTCCAGATGGCAATGTTTCTTTCTCCTCTTTGAAAGAAACTTGGTTCAAGGAACGTGAGAGGTGAGGGGAAATAAAATTGGTTAGAGCATTTGTAATCTGCATATGCTCGTGTGTACATGTGGGTTTTCTTTCTCCCCATGCCAGGCATTCAGTGCGTAAGGAAGCATGACAGAGGTGTGTTAAATGTCAGTCATCCCCAGAGCCTCCAACAATGAACTCGGATTAAACAAGAAGCTGTGGAAGAGGAAAAGAAATCCTTGTGCAGGTTTTAATAATTCATAAGTGTTGCATCTATTTTACTATTCTCTGCATTTAAAAACAAGGCCCAAACTATGCCTGCAAGCATAAGTTTCCCTTTACAGTAAAAGGGATTGAATTCATTATGGTAGATTCTGGTTTTATCAGTTATTTACTTGTTTATGCTCTTTTGGGGGTGATGGCTATCTTGCATTTATCAATGGAGCAAACAGTGTTATGTTCAAATCAGTATAAATTTAAAGGCTTTCATAAAACTGAAGTTTAGAAAACATCTGCCTTTAACCTAAAATGATGACAATTTGAAAGTCTTCAGTATTCTGTAGCTTTGCCAATCTTTGTTTTAATATATGGAACAAACTATAATTACATACCAGCTAAATTGTGTAGAACAGTGTCTCCTTCCCTGGCTTCCAGAGATGGGACTGTATCATAGAATCCCAGACTGGTTTGGATTGAAGGAAACTTAAAGCCCATCCAGCTCCAACCCCTGCCACGGGCAGGGACCCCTTCCACCAGAGCAGCTTGCTCCAAGCCCCTGTGTCCAACCTGGCCTTGAACACTGCCAGGGATGGGGCAGCCACAGCTTCTCTGGGCACCCTGTGCCAGTGCCTCAGCACCCTCACAGGGAAGAGCTTCTGCCTAATGTCTAATCTAAATCTACCCTCTTTCAGCTCGAAGACATCGCCTTGAAGTACGACTTGAGCTGTGACTGCTTTGACTTTTCTTCCATGGCTTTTCATTGTGACTCCTCCATTGTGGTATTTGTGACCAGTGTGCCCTAAGCCACTCATTGCCAGGAAGGTTTTTTGAAGAAGACAGATCTGAGCATGGAAGCTGATAGATATGCCTGCTAACTGCTCTCTCATTTAGGTAAGAGCAGCTTTCCACATGTTGTTCAACACTAAAAAGTAGTGCTGTTTGGAACTCCAAATATTCCTGCACTGGAAAACCATTTGCAAAAAAGAAAAAGTGGGTAACTGAATAGGAGTGGGACTTTCTCAACCACTTTCTTCTCTCTCTGTCCCCAGTGTATGGATCCCTTACCCCTGCACTGCTCACCCCCACCCCAACCCCTCTGAACCCCCAAGCAGTACATCTCTAACCTGCTGTGACCCTTTTGGGGTGGGGAGGAGAGAAGGTGGGTGTGAAGTTCATCAGGTTTTCAGCCCATCCTTTTTCTTCTCCTGCAAAAGTAGCAGAGTTATGTGGGTAACACTGCTCAGGCTCTGGGAAGATGAACAAGCTTCAGGCTGGGAGGTGTGGAGCAGGGCTAGGTTGGACCACCCAGGCCAGCACGGAGCAGGGCACAATGGCACTATTCTGGCTGGCTGGTAGCAGGGGTATTGTTTAGAATCATGCTGCTGCTGCGGTGTTGGTAAGTCACCCCATCAGTAATGTTTAGCACCTCATCAGATCAGGCTTGTGAAAGCTAACATTTCTGGTTGCACACTGGTACAGGTGGTGTTCTCATGCTGGAGAGTACATTATGGGAATTTCATGGTTCCCAAATATGCTTCAGTGCAGAAATAGGTGCTTGGCAGGGATCACAGCGTTGGGATTTATGCATATAAAAGGATTTAATATATAACTTTGTGAATCTGATCCTGAAAGTGAGGAATTGATGGCATTGGTTATAACTAGGCCTGGTAAAAGCTTTGTTTCTCCATTCTTACTTTTCTGTAAGTCTACTTAATGCCTTGCTGTAGTAGCTCCTATGTTATACCTCTGCAAGAAGGGGTTTGACAGTTATGCTGAATTGCATGACTGCCAAGTGAATGTGGCTTTGGCCAAATGTCCACTAAACATTAGGACAAAATTGCTAATCTTGGTCTTGCTTTTATGATCTGTACAAGTTTGTGGGGCTAACTCAAAACTCAGCAGTAAAAAATAGTGTGGCAGGTCACGGAGCCACTCATTTTTCTCTTTAGAAAGCTTTTATTGGTTAAGAAGAGTCTGCATTGAATGACCAGATTGAGATGGCCTTTGTGCTGTCTGATACTTGGGTAAACTTCCACTTACTTTTGTTACCTGTGTGTTGATCTTTAACTAAATTATTTCTTTTCCTTGAAGCCTGTCAAATCAGTTTTTCTATCCAGTATTGCATGCCAGTTCTGGTATCAAGGGGATCTATTCTGCTGGAATGGGAGAAGGAAATTCAGCATCTGTGTGCTACGTTAAATAAAGGACTTTTAGCAAATATGAAACTGCAGATGAAAAGAATTGACAAGATTACTTCCTGAGTTAAGAACAAGGCAGGTTCTTAAGAATAAGGAGAGCACTGGGGTGCCTTTCTTCTGAGGATATCCAGTCTTGTGCTTTCAGGTGAGTCTTTCCTGGGATCTTAATGCTTAGAGCAGGGTTCAATTTTGTAACTTGCAACATGTCTTATTAAAATATATGTTCTGCTTTTATAAATATTTAAAAGCAAGTGCTTAGTAAAGATTTCATAATAGCATGTAGTAAGCTTTTATGAACCATTAACAATGGTATGATGAACTAATTTGTGTGGTTTCTATGCAGAGCCAAAGAATGGAAGATGGGAGGGTGCAGAATCCTTGTGGGATAAGAAAACAATCAATTATTAATTGCTGGCAGAATTGTCTTCTTCAGCTCTACTTGATTTAGCCAGCGTGGAAACAGGGGAGGGAGGACCCACACGGCAAACCCTTGCCGCTTAACCCATGGGAAGACAATTGGACCTTTGGGTATTTTTAGGGGAAAGCTTAGTGTTAGTGTTATTAGTTGGCTGTGAAGGCAGGCCCATGGAGGTGTGCTGACTCCTGCACAGACAGACAAGGACTCCTTGCCTGGCTGGAGTCCTGCTTTTGTACAGTAAGGTACAGAATAGGAAATAAGGTGGCAAAAAGTGACTTTAACACCTTCTGCAGAGAAGGAAAAAGACTGTCAGGGTAATATAGGCCCCAAAATGGATGACATTATTTTCTTGCTTAACAAACAGATTCTTTGTAAAAGCTTGGGGTCAGGAAGGGATACGCTTGAACTGAACCAGCTATCCACATTTTGCAGCCTGTGTGTAATGTGTAGCCTATTTTCTGTATTAAAAGAGAATAAGGTTTTGGCTATTATTTTGAAGCAATTTATATACAAGTATTTTCCAAAGAGCAAATCTGTTTCCAAAAGTGCTGTGGATGACAAAGAAGACCAATCTGACCTGCAGAATATTTGGCAACATGGTTTGTATCTTTAAACAAAATTGTTAATAATTCCTAGGAGCATTTAAAAAAAATCTCTCCTGCTTTTCTTTCTTCCAAAGAATTTTCTGGTAAAGCCTTTTTGGGTTGGTTGGTTTGTCTCTTCCTTGAAGCAATCCAATTGAGTGTATCTAGGAATCATCTGCATAAGATGAAACTTTCCTTTGAAAGCAAATCAAGTGGGATAGACTTGTAAGTCTTCCAGAGTCCATCTGCATCACTTTTACAATGTAAGAAAAAGCCAAGATGTGCAACATCAGATACCTATGTCAGCTCATGCTTTGACAAGCCAATGGGAATTTCAGGCTATTTCATATGCATTCTTATAAAAGCTAATGTAAGTACTTGTGTTTTTTTTGGCGTGTTTCACACACACACATGTACACACACACACATACACACACACACATCCCAATCCTTGCTTTCTTCAGATTTCTGGAGCAAGGTGTCCAGCACCAAAGCTGTGAAGAAATGGCTGTAAGCAGGATTATCCCTACTTCCTTCTGAAAAAACCGCTGTGTGCACTTACTGCCCCTTTCCATCGCATCAGCCACTTCAGATGGTCACAAACCAGTGACTGACAGGTGAGCATAGAAGAAAATGTTACAGGCATCAGTTTTTCTTTAGGTGGTTGTTGCAGGGGCATTCTTAGCTCCTAACTGACATGCAGCTGTTGGGTAGCAATGTGGAGGGAGGGAAAGTGGAAAGAGGTAACGGAGGGAAAAGAAATCTTACCTTGGCTTCACCAGTGGCAACATGAGCATATGCAATTATAAGATAGCTGGCAGATGACAGAGTTAGTTAATGTAACAAGCCCTGTAAAACATTTAGCCACATTCTAGTGTTTAATCAGCTGTGTAAAGTGCAATATCTATCTTTCAATTTTATGCCATTAAGGGAGACAAGATTTTGATTAGGTACTTAATCTGGGCAAGAGGAAAACAGGCCCAGAGCAAGCCCAAAATAGGCAGCAGAAGGGACATTCGACGAAGGATTCGATAAAGGAGAAAGACAGAAATTTAACATAAAAGAGAATTAGTGCAGCTCCTTTCAATTTAGTGCACAGATTTTTATGGACTAATCAATTAGAGGCTGTGGCGGTGCTGCTGGGAAGCGGTGCCGTGTTAGAGGCTTTGCCATATTAATTCTATTCATTACACTGAGGTCAGATGGAGTGCTTTGGAGAAGCCCCTGCTGCTGTGCAGGTCACATCATGTGTGTCATCCCTTTGTTCAAAGGGGTGAATGAGTAAAGCAAGCACTGAAGTTGTGGGGCAGTTGTTGGTACAGCATCTTGCTCTGTGTGAGTGCATGAGGTTCATAGAATCACAGAATGGTTTGGGTGGGAAAGGACCTTAAGATCACCTAGTTCCAACCCCCCTGCCATGGGCAGGGTCACCACACACTAGATCATGTCAGCCAAGACTCTGTCCAACCTGGCCTTGAACGCCACCAGGGATGTATGTTCTGCTTTTCCTCGTTCTCTCTTGCTTTCTGCTGGTCTCTTCTTTGAAATCCATTTTCCTGATATTTTCCTCTATTGAGGAAACAGTCTTCCTGGAGAGAAAGAGGTCCAGAGGTACAATGCTAGATGGAGCATTGGGAGGTCTGGGTGCAGCTTGCAGATCTACTTAAGACTCCCTTCTGACCTTCAACAAATTGTCCCACTTGAACATTACCTCACATGAAAGCAATGAAGTTAGCTACCTTACCCTGTGGAGATGAGTGATGAAAGCACTTGTGAGTTACAGGTAACTTAGAGCTGTGTACCCATTCTCCTATGCAAATAAGATTCATTCAGGTGTGCCAGAGGCATTGCTATATATTACAGTCTGTATCTTATACGGTGTTTAGGGCTGGGCACTTATGGACATCACAATATATGAAAGAGTGAAGTGTCTGAGGGATCTGCTATGCTTGGGCCAGGAGGGTAGCAGTATGGGCTTCCTTTAAAGGTAGCCTACTGTCAGAATGGGATCTCGCATGGGAGAAGACTTTACTTTTCTCTGAGAAAGATGCGGTGAAGGGTAGGGACAGCAGAGATTTGTTGTTCATGGAGCAGAAAGAGTGTAAGGTCACAAAACCCTGGTACAAAGGAAGTGAAGAGAAACCTTCAGGAGATGAACTGAAGAGGATGGAGATCTGGACAGGGAAGAGGACAGCTTTCAGCTTCTCTGAAGGAGGTATCCAAAGGCTTGACTGTTCTTAACTGCAGTGAGGGACATTGCCAGGAACTTAACTGGGAAGGGTGCTTGGGCAAGCACCATAAAGAAGGATACATATTTGGGCTTCTTGGATCTCTTAAGGGCCTGGAATATCTGTAGTGATTTGAGGCTTAAATTGTGATAGCTTGGAACACATCCTGAGAAGGGGTATTTGTCTCCTGAAGCATGGGAAGAGCAAAATGAGTCAATTGGGCAATGAGAAGATCTGGCATCAGGTCAGCTATGACTTTCTAGGGGTTCCTCAGTAAAGACCTTCTTTCTGTATGTGAGAACTTTTCATAGTGTAGTATAGTGGAGTATTTTTGGACTGAGAGTATGTAACATGCCTCCTCCCACCATTTAGAGGGGCTTCAGTGTTTTCTTCTTAGCCTGGAAAACCAGGCAAGAGTGGCCAATTCATAATCTAGACTGTGTCCCTGGCAGAGCTTATGTTTTGGTTCTGACCCACGAGCAGTTCAGAGAACAAGTAGTTCTCTTCTTTTTTAGCGTTGGGCTGGACTGCAGTATTTAGGATTGTAGCTATTCACAGTATATGTATGGTCCTGAAGAGGCTGGAGGGCAGAGAATATCTTTGGAAAAACACTTATTTTTTCATCTGTGTCTTGTTTGTGGAGTAGCCTCTAGGACCTGCACCACAGTGTGCTTCGTGCATTGATTTTAGACCTGAGTAAACCTGTAAAGATCAAGGGAGAAGAGACTGCAGATGTAAAGGTTAGAAGAAAATCTTGCTTGTTCTTCTCAATGCTGATTTAAAAGTAGTTAAATTCTTCCTCGAGTGTTTTGCTTTTTCTTAGCACTGTTAGTCTAGCTTTCAGAAAGTACTTTGTGCTCTGGGGCAGTACTTTGTGCTCTGGTCTACAGCAGCCTCTGAGGCTGACCCTCTGCATTGTAAGACTCACAGTAGGATGCTCTCTGTTTCAAGTGGCAATTTGTCAGTCATTCTGGGTGTATGTATGTAAGGCAGTGTAATTCTTGTATAATATGAACTGATAAGTCCATTGTTTCTAGAAAAGCTTAAAATAGGATTGCCACTTAACTCCTCTGTCTTTGCTGTGGGGTGTGGGTTGGGATTTTTGTCACCATCCATATATAGTCTCCATTCTGCACTGGGTTGTGTTGGGCTTCTTATAGTCCCCTCTAATTCTATTAAACCACAGAATTACTTTCTTTTGTTCTAAATACAGTGGCTCCTTCAAATCCTTGTCTCCTGAGGATGATATGACGAAGCAGATTAGTTTATGGTAAGCTGCAGAAAACTTGAACTCCCTGACTGTTCAATTCATGCAGAGTTATGACAGGTTATGCCTGGAGGCTACAAGTTAGGGAAATTATTTTCTGTTCAAACATTTCATTTCCCTGCAACTCAATAATTCTCTTTCTCTTCTTATCTTTTTTTTGTCTCCTCGCAAGGGAAGTGCTGTGATATAAACCACTTTGGGTCTGGTTGCTCCTTCTCTGCATCTATATATGGGACTGGGAAAATGAGATGTATTTTTTTCTTTAATCATCTAGCCATCTTGTTTGCTAACCAAAATAATCTTATGGAAGTCACAGCTGAAAGCATCTAATGCAAAGGGAAAAGATCATGTTTTTTTAATCTCATTAAGTCTGTAAAAACGTGACATTTGGAAAACACTGCTGAAGGCTGATGTGAAATGGGATAATCAAGGGTGAATTCCAAATTACCAGGAGCCTCCAGTTAAAATTTGGTCCTGTACAACTGGAGACAATAATTGTGTTTTCAGGGAGTACACTTTACTTGAAAAAAAGGGGGAAGGAGGGAGTCTTTCTAGGCTGTGCATTTAGAATAGAAGTGGAGAGACCAGGTGTACCTACCTGCTTGAATTTGTTCTTCTGCAGACAAAGTTTTGGCTCTTCTAAAACTGTGTGTGAGGACTTTGACTGGTGTTTAAAAGTCTGCTTTTGGACCAGCAGCCCAAATATTTTGGCCATGCACTGGGATTGGTTCCCAGATAGGAGAATCCTCAGCTGAAAGACAAAGCTGTCCTGGGAGTAAGGGACAAATCAAACAAAGGCACAAGTACCTGCAGTGAGGCTCTGAGCATCCCATCACTGTCATAACATTTTTTGTCCTTGGAGCTGCAGGTTTCCTGGCTTAACCTCTTTGTGTCCATGAGCTAAGCCAGGATCTGATTTGAACAGGGATATAAATGTACTTCAGGCAGAAAAATCCCTGTTGGCAGTTCCCATAAAACAATAAAATCATGTCAAATTTGACTAATTCTTGGGATGCATTGCCAGCAGAAAGCTGACAGTCTGAATTTGTCATCACTGGAGGGAAAAATGTGTGTATTTCTCTGTGTCTGTGCATGGGAGTGGGGAATGGACTGGGGGAGAATAAAACAACTATTAACAAAATGGAGACGGCATGGCACTCCATTAATGTTATTAATAACCCTATCAGATTTTATTGAAAAGATGCTCTCTGTATCTGAATTTGCCCCTATTTCAGCCCATTTATTAAAGCTGAAATAGCTGGAGTCACTTCAGACCATATTTATTATTATTATTTGCTGAAAGAATGCTGTGATTATGGATCCCATTGGAATTAGAAGAGATAAAGTGTCATCTTTCAGTCTCTTCTCACCTTCCCCAGGGAGCAGTGGAGAGAATGTCTTCCTCTCTGTCTTTTTCTATTAGACTTCACTCTAATTTCTATTAATAGGGTTCTGAGACCTTCTGTAACACTTGAAAATTTATCTCTTAGATTTGGAATGGTGATATTAACAATAATGGTATGCAGAGGGGAGTATTTTTTTTTTATGCATCCTCCTCTGCCTTCCTGAGCTGGCCATTGATTCCTGGCACTTTACTGACAGTCCAGGGATGTCTCCAAAATATCCTGTGGGCTCATTCTAACTTAGTTTCAATGGGACACGAAAAGCTGTTTCTGTTTTTAGCTGTAAAGCTGTGTTAGATGGGGGGGGGGGGGGGGGGGAGGGAGGAGGAAGAGGAGGGGAAGGCCCCAGACCAATATAGGCTATCAGTCGTATGCATTACCTTGGGTCTTAGGCTTGAGGTTACTCATGCTCAAACCTGACCCTGACCATACGGCATTAGGTATGGAAATTGTATCACTGCAGAAAACAGAACTGCTCTAAGATGAGGTCATCCCTTGTAAGAGCAAAGAAAATGGATGATACTGAGTGAAATGACTGTGTTGGGGTGTGCTGGTCCTATGAGGAGAACCCCAGGTGGACCACTAACGCAACTGGGACATCAAGCAGTTCCGTGAAAGGGGCAAAGGGAGATGACGAATGAGGCCAACCCTCTCCTTGAGGGAAACTGGGAGAGTAAAGGCCTCTTGTCCTTCTCTGTGAAGAATCTAAGTGCATTTGCTTGAAGGGTGAAGCTTCAAGCCTTACACTAGAAAGGGGTGATGTGGGGGGGCAACCATTTGTGAGGGGTAAAAGGCTTTAGATTATTTATTTTATTCCCATATTTATGTGCATCCAAACTTTCTTGTTTGCTGAAAAAAAAGAAACAAGGGGGAAAGACTTCTCCCAGGTTATCCAGAAAAGCTGATTTGCTCTGTGTTTTGCTGGCTGGAAGCTGCAAAATTCTTTTATTTGCTCGTATACCTCATCCAAACTCGTGTTAGTTAGCATACCCCTCTTCTCAGACTGTTCATCCTTTGCCTTATGCAAATATCCCCCAGCATTTGCATATAGAGATTATTGTGTCAACAAGTAAATACTTGAAATGTGGGAAAAAAGATGGCTGTGTATATACAGACATACAAACACGTACACAAGCAGCTGTTTTCATGCACAGGTAGGTCTATCCCTTGCAAATAGCTGCTTTCAACAATCTGCAGGAATCTGTTTTTTAAGTAATTTTGACTCTCAGAAGGTGATGAATTAGGAATTCCCTGATTCTTCTCAGGTTTGAGGTACACATTTGAGCTAGGCCTAAGCAGCAGTCACGTGAAACCAACTGAATGACTCCTGAACAAAGCTATTCTGATGGTGATTTAATGACTGACTCCTCTGAACCACATCTGTTCCCTCATTCACTACTATAAAAATAGTATAAAACCAAAACACTTGATTGTAGCCCAAAAGTGCACGTTACACCTACAACTTGTTTGGACATCTTGGGGTCAAGGTTGACTCTGCAAGAAAACACCACTGGAAACCAAGTCTGTGTTTTGCTTCATTACTCTGTCTGACCTTGTATTTTCCACTCCATGCAATCTCTCTCCTTCTATTAGAAGAGAGTTTAAATTTCATCATCAAAGATGAAGAAAAACAACCACTGTGTAAACAGAGTGAACAACAATAAAGGAAAACAAACATATATTAGGAGCCTGGAAACATATTTTCCTGCCTTCCTGTGCAGGAACAATACCAAAAGGAATAAGAACAGCAACCTTATGCCAAAGCAGGGTTGAAAAACAAGCGTACAATCAACTGGATGTCCTGAGAACGTATCAGCTACTTAACCTAGCAGAGAAAACTGAACTAAAAGAAGAGGCGGCATGGAGAAACATTGGAGCAACCCCTTGTTTTATCTTGCCAAAAGGAAAAGGTTGTCTCCTCAATCTGAAGTTTCTAATCCTTAGCAGCTTTGCTGTTTGCAGCAGTGTATTTTATGCCTGCAAAGTAGAGAATGTCCTCTGAAGACGCTGATGATGTTGAATACTTAGCTGGTAGATCTTCTTGAGGCCTGCTTTTCCCAAAGTCATCCAGGGAGATAGGGTGAGGAAAAGCACTTTAAATGTACTTTTCTTTTCCTTCTGAAAAACCTTGGTTTGATTAACTTTTGGCATTACATTTGTTTCATGAGAGACAGGAACTCCTCTGATTATTTGGATCGTAGAGTCAGGTAAATCAAAGGAACAGATCAAAAGAAGAGGAAATATTAATGAAAATCTATATTCTTTGGTCAGCATTTTTAATAGCTCTTGTAGAAAATCAAAAAGGAGAATCAGCTGTACCTTGGAAACTTGTCTGATAAGGATGATATAATGCAGTGCATTAACTCAAACTTAGTACTACATACAGCTGGAAACAAAACCAAAAAAGGATGTTCTAAATAATAAAGCAATATTTGACTGTTTAAAAGCCTCACAGTATGAAATTTGTCAAAAGTTGACTCTTACAGTTGGCCTGGGGTGGCAGAGCATAGTAATAAAGCCCAAATCTGAGAGGCTGGTACTCCTGCATCAGAAATGTAAGTGGAAAAATTAATCACTCGCCTTGCATTTCCTTTATGACAGCTGCTGAGTGGAATATGGGGTAAGCGGTTTTTAATTTTTTGTGTTCTTTTGGCTTCTTTGCTTTAAGCTATGTCTAATATTGCATAGCTAAGTGGAGAACTGGGATCAACAGTGCTGGGTGGATTTGACTGCAAAGGTTTATCTGGAAATGGCTGTTTAGCATAAACGAAGTTCCTTTGTATGAATTGACTTGGAGCTTTTTGGGCCAGGTGGAGTTCCTCATCTTGAGGATGATCACAAGTGGAGTGACCACACAAACTGAGTCTGAGGGTGCAAAATGAATTATTGTCAGGTCTCACGTCTTGGGAGAAGTCAGTGTCAGCTCTGCATCCTTCTTCGAAACCCGAAGTGGAAATGGCACTGATTGTTCATGCCAAGCTTAAGGAATTATTTGTGTGGAAGTGTAAACCAAGTATCGTGGCACTGACAGAAGTGTAATGCAATCTGAGTATCATTCATTCTGTCTGGAAGCCAGACTAACCAGGCCCAGCTCATTGCCCCGTTCCAGTCCTCAGGGCGTTTATTTTTTTTATCTTTTACCATCTTCAACAGCAAGAATTGGAAAACTTGAAGCGGGAACGCTGAGCTCTGTGACTGTCAGCAGCACAGGCACAGGCGCAGGCACAGGAACGCTGAGCTCTGTGACTGTCAGCAGCACAGGCACAGGCGCAGGCACAGGTGCAGGCGCAGGCACAGGCGCAGGCGCAGGCACAGGCACAGGCACAGGCACAGGCGCAGGCGCAGGCGCAGGCGCAGGCACAGGCACAGGCACAGGCACAGGCACAGGCGCAGGCGCAGGCGCAGGCGCAGGCGCAGGCGCAGGCACAGGCACAGGCGCAGGCGCAGGCACAGGCACAGGCGCAGGCGCAGGCACAGGCACAGGCACAGGCACAGGCCTATTTTGCTTTTATGAGGAAAGCTGGAATGAACGAACAACAAAAACAAAGTGCGAGAACGCTTTTATTTCCCCCCGAGGCTCTGGCTTGTGTAGGCTGGATTAGGCAGTGTTATTCCTTGTTACCTTCTACACCATCCCTCTGCTCATTGTGGAGAGCAGTTTCTAACCTACTGGAACTGACTGATATTTTTGCAAACAAATTTGATTGTGCACCCAAGCTCTAGCTAACCCCGACTGCTCTCTAGTAGCAATGCATGAACAAGTTCTATCTTCATTCCTCAGCTGCCACTTTTTACAACTTCCTATGTTGATACGAATAAAAGATGGCTGTGGTTCATAACCTCGCACTCACACCAAAACTGTATGGGACAAGGGGCAGGTGAAATCCTGGTTACAGGCATCTTTCTACAAAGTTGGTACCTTCTGTCTGAAGGGCAGGGTGTTTGGCTGGTGGTAGCAAAAACTGCTTTTGCCCTTGTTAGTGCTCTGACTGGGGATTACAATCAGATTTGTTTGGTTAAAAATTGCTGCTGTAGCCTTTAATGCAGCAACAGAAAGATGTTTGCAGCAATAGGATTTCTACTGGATCTATGCAAGTGCTGCACTTACCACAGGGATAGAAAATGAGTGTGTTAAAAGATTGAGCTCTCTGTGGGGCTGTAGGCTCCACCCTTCTGCAAGAGCCAATATAAACACTTTTATAGGGTAGAGAGTATTTCTCCAGCTTCGGTTTATAACAGTGATCAGATGTGGAGGTGCCAGAAATCTCTGAGTATTTCCGTGCCAGCTCTGCAGCTGTTAAAGGACACAGACATGGGATAAGGCTCAAATAAACATCCAAGGGTTTCTTCTGTTGAATGTTTAAATGAATGAAAGTTGAGCTTCTACCCTTCTGAGATTTCCACATTCTTATTAACCTGAGGAAATGCAATAGAGCTCACCACTCAATGTTTTTCAGTGTCTTGTGTCCCAAACTTCCCTGAATTATCACGATCCTTTCCAAGCTCTGATGTGTGATCCTGCCTGACTAATACCATTGGAGACAAACTGCAGAAAAAAACTTACTTCATAAGTGAGCCCAATATTAAACATATAAATAATGTATCCTTCAGCATTATTTATAATGCAGCAGCATCCTTGTGCTATATCATATGCAATTTCACATTGCCTGTTTTAACTGCTTTCCTGCCAGGCGCACCCTTCCATGAGTGCTGAAGTATCATTAGCTGCATCTCTGATTTTTCCCCTTTCTGGTATAACTACTAGCTATGCTGGGAATTTTTCATACAGAAAGCATCAACAAGATTTAAATTACAATACTAGTATCATACTACATACAATACAATACAAATTACAATACCAATTGGATCTGAAAGTGAACAATTTTCTGTCTGAGAAAAATGACCACTATGTTTATAGCAGGAGGAGACAAATAACCATTTTAGGCTTGCTTTTTTGGTGCTAATGCAGTGCTCAAAGAGTGACTTTTAAGTTATTCCAGAGTGATAACAGCAGAATATACTGTTCCCCTTATCAATTGCCCCATGTAAACCAATCTGGATTGGTTTTGTACCCTTCACACACCAAATCTGGAGTAACAATACCAAGGCTTATCTGTGTAAGATCAAATGAAAGCCGTAGTTGAATGTTCCATTTGTTTCTTAATGAGTAGTGTCAGGCTGTGCCCTATGCTTAACAAAAGCATATGTGCAGATATTGTTCTGTTATGATTACAGTACAATTATATCATGCCTGTAACAGATTACTGTATCTGGCCTTTTCTTGGTTTAGGAAATCGAGATGATTAGTTAATAACTTCTGAGAATGCACCTAAAGAATAAAAAACAATCTTTTCTGTTAACTAAATTCCCCCCAGTCAGGTTTGGAAGAGCAGTTCTGAGTTCTGGGTGGAAAACTGTGGTATTTTTTTGTTTGTTTGTGTTTCTAATTCAAAAGAACACTTTTAATTACTCCTCTCCATAACCCAGATTTTATTTTAAAACAAAACCCAACAACTAGAAAAAGGTGAAATGGAAATTTAAAAAAGTTTCAGCTGGGAAATGAAGTCCTTTAATTCCTATGTTCCAGTTTGCTATGTTACAATAATTCGATGTTTCACTGTTACCTCTGTGCGTGCCACCTTCTTGTTCCATTCTACCCTTGGTTATGGACAGCAGTGCATGGTTGAGAGATGTGGAGTAATGTAGGAGCTGTCTTTTGAGAGGAAAATGGGCATATGAAATACAGTGGCTTTTCAGATTTAAATTTGCCTTTATTTAATACCGCAAAGCCTCAAAGGCTTGTGCAGGTAGGAGGAATCAACTTTTTTTGTTGACCAGCGCACTTCACAACATACTTCTGTTTTACATAATTGCTGCCTGTTCCATTAGGAACCATCCATTTTGCAAGTGACAAGGTAGTAAGAATCAAAATGATGATTAAGAATGAATGGATGCTCCCAGTCTGTGCTGGGTGAGTGCTGGGGTCTGGGGGACTTGCAGGTGTTTGAACTGAGAAGGTGGAAGGAATTTATCTGGTATACTAATCACTAGTCTCCATCTAGACAGAGTCTGAGTCTTAATTTTCTGTTTCAGGTTCATTTAATACCAGAAGCTGATATTTGTTTATCCCTGCTGTTTAACTTTGGCAGAAGATAATGATCTTGAGAGTATGCTGGATCTTGGATTTGCTGTGTAGGGTTTGTTACGGCTGAAGGTGCAGTTCTCAACACATCTATGCCTTGGTTTCTCAGAGCAAGGGAATAGTGTCGGTATAGCTTTTAATGAAACGTGTAAAGCTTGGGCCAGTTTAACAAGCATGACTGAAGAACTTCCCTACCTATCTTGAAATCATTTTTAAATATCACAAATCAAAGGAATGAACTTGGAAAGGATCTTCCCAGAGTTCTCTGGATCCATAACTTGACTCAAACTGTACCTGACTCCTCAGTGTTGTCTCCACAGCCTCTTTTCTACAATAGTTGCCCTTTGTTCCACAGCTCCTCCTCAGGTTTGGTTTCCAATATGCAGAACACTTGGGGGGTGGTGCCAGTCTTCACCCAACCTCTTAAATCATTTCCTCCCCTGGGATGTGTACAGGTAATTTCATGGGGGGGGTCATGCTGTGTCTGCTGCCTCTCCTGCTGATGGAAGCTGTCACCGTGCTTCCCACACTGCTGCATTCCTTTATTTCTGTGCAGTTTCTTGCCCTTTTTTTTTCTCTCCCCCTGAATTTGACTTTCGGCAGCCCATGTTCTGGCAGCGTTTGCTGAACCATGCCTTGATGTGTGATTAATGCCCTTAGGTGCTATGGTAATACAAATAATTAATGAAGGGCTCTTTAATTCTCCTTCATAATAAATGTTATGTGGCATGTTTGAAATACAGCTAAGATGGAGCCATGTGCACCAAAATAGGCATATCTACTCACAGTAACTGTGGTACATTAAAATGCACAGTTTTATTATCAGTAACGTTCTATCCCCTGCAGGCATTTAAAATCCTACTATCCTGAGCAGGAATGAGAAAATAAGAGTTGTCAAACAGGAGCCTCCTTCAGGCCAAAAGCCTGAGTTGTAATATCGGGAAGCCTCTTCACAGTACCTCTCTGTTCTTACGCTCACTGGTCCTCAGTTAACATGCTTGTTTTTCCAACTTCTTCAAAAGTTAAGCATGCACCTATGTGCGTTTGCCTGTGCTGAAACTAGCATGTAGGGATTCTGTTAATCGCTCTCGTTTCAAGTTGTTTCAGCAGCCTCATTACTGAAGCAGCAAAGCACCTGAGGTCATAACGAAATGCAGAGCAAGTAAGTTAAGGTGGTATTTTCTTTGAGCATTCAAGCTCTTATGATAAAAGCAGATGTAGGTACAGTTCCAAGGCAGGGCTTAGAGGGAATGTTGTGGAGCGCCAAACCTAGTAAGGGTACTTGATTTATTTATTTTGAGGGGGAAGGCTTTTACAGTTACAGGTTTCTGGAGTATCCCTCCTCTGCCCGTGAGCAGGTGATGCCAAACTGTTACAGAATGCATAGATAAGGGATATTATTTCCCCCCCTCCATTAAATAACATTTCAATTACAGCACGGCCACTAAGGTGTGGTACCCTGCATTTTTCACTCAAGCTCATGTTCAACGTGAGCTATCTGGCTCTGGCTATTTCAGTGTGTGTTAGAGCAGGGTAAGGGCTGGGTGTAATTTGTGGCCATAACTGGAGTGAGGAAGTGGAAGTAAGATCACACTGTAAAATCTTATTACCTTTGTGAGGGAGGCTGGACTGCGACTGTTGGCTGAAGGGTACCCTCAGAGACAGGGACAAAAAGCAAGAGCTGTCCTTTGAACAACCCGCTCCAGTGGAAGGTCTCCCTGCCCGTGGCAGGGGGCTGGAACTAAAAGGGCTTTAAGGTCCTATCCAACCCAGCCCATTCTATGGTTCTTTGACTCACTCGTGAGTTGTCTCAGGCCCTGTTTCTCCTTGAATGTCCCCCATGTTTTTGTTGCTTTTGTCTGTTATCATTTAAAAAAGCAGACACATCAGACTGTTGTAGCTCTTGGCTCGTGGTGTGACCTGGAGTATCCCACAGCTGCTCCATGCTGTACTGGGGAGTGGGACTGGCCTTGCTCCTGAGGAGTGCGAAGACACCGTCCTGGGTAAGCAGCACTCGTTGCAGCTGGTTTCTTCTTGGCCCTTAGTATCCTTTTCTTCCCTTGCCCACCGGCTGAGGTATACAGCATGCATTTATTTTTCTTTGGCTCCTGGAGAAAACAAAGAGTGGTGTCCAAGAAAGACAGGATTTTCTAATCTCCCATAAAAAGGCTATGGAAATTTGAAAGGAAAGGAAGATGATAGTATCGCCTGCACTGAGATGGCAATTATGAGTCCTGGGAGGAAGTGTATAAAGCCTTATTGAGTGGAGATAGCAGGGATAGCTGCAGGGGCCTGCATGGTGTGAGGAAAAGGCTGGAGGAAACCCTTATCAGACCTGTTATCCTGTCTCTGACATTCCCATACAGATTAATGAGCTTCAGGATGCCCCCAGCCATGTTCAGACCAGGGTCTGTTTATCCCAAAATAGAAGGTGCTGTCTTGTGCCAGAGTGTCATATTCCCAGGCCAGCAGCACCATTGTGTTTTATTACCCCATTGTATTCACTGTTAAGTTCAAACTTTTCCTCTTAGCTCTTAAATCACTGTTTTGATGGATGAGCTGCATGAGAAAAGCTGCTTTGGCCAGTGCTGTGGAGGACTCAGTATAGATCAAAATGGTCGCTTGGCACTTGCTGAGGCTTGGTTTCTGAATTGTTCTTGCACCAGCTCTAGGCAAAGCAAGGATGGGCGGTGTCTTACCCTTCCCTGCACTAAATATGGAGGAAGGAGTAGGAAAGAGTGGGATAGAGGGAGGGCAGCAGCTGCGTTTGTTCTGCTCTTGTGAGCAGTGTGAGGCTGCTCTACCCTGTGAGGCTGTCCCGAAGGACATCTGTGGGATGGCACTGAAGAGGGTGAAAGCCAGATTTAAGTCATGCGCTGGGAACATCCCCTTACTCTAGAACCACCCCCCCCCATAGCTGACTGTCCTTTCCACCCTGGAGCAATGCTGCTCTGAGCCTGACAGCAGCACCATGAACCCGCAGTCATTACTGCTGCAGGATGTGCGGTTCCCTCTGAAGGCTCCTGACTGCTCTGCCATTTCCCTGGTGCAATTCGGGGGAATTATCCATATCTCTGACAAGAGAATAGGCTACTAATGCACCAACACAGCTGTTTTGACACTTTTGATGAATAACATTCAATACTATTAATTGGAACAATTGCTTTTCATTTAACTAAATCACTAGAATTGCTAAACTAAATTGAAATGGAATGTAATTTTGCCTCGCTCTCCTTTAATATGGGCCTCTAAATGTCTTCTCCCCGAAGAATTAGTAACTTAATCACCTAACAGTGATAACTGTTTCATAGCCCTCAGCTGGAAGGCTTTCCTGCTAAGCAGTATTGCATGGGAGTAGAGTGTTATAAGAGGGAACAAATCCCATCTCTTTCCTTTCTCCCCCTCTCTGCTGCAGTATTAATCATATTAAAAATGATTTTCTTCCTCTTTCTCTGTTCCAGCAAGATCTTTATAGATCATCATAATTTCACCCCGCTCCTTTTTCCATTGTATCAATCACTTGGTGTGTCTAACAGGGTGCACAACAATTATATCTGTCCATTATGTTAAAGATGGATTTTTGCTGTCGGTGACTGGGAGATGGGCTCTTGTTCATTTTCCAACGAACTCATCACCCAGTGCACACAATGCAAACACTACAGCATAACATGGTCACCACATTGACCAGAAAGCTTAAGAGATTTGACTGTATGGCAAATGTTTGGCTGCCTTCATTTATTCATTAAAAAAAAGATAGGATGGCAGAACTAAAAAAAGCCTCCAATGTATTTGCATTGCATTACCTTAAATTTATGTGGCTTTGTAATTCAGCTAAAGAGCATGTCCTCTGGTCAGGAATTTTTGCAATTTCAAGACAAAACTTATTAGACACAAGAGAGTAGGAATTCAGAAGTTCTGCTAACAGGTAGCACTTTCATGGTTCTTACTTTACTGCATTAATAGATTGAGCCTCCTGTCCATTTTACAGCTGGGAAAATGGAAATCCAGAAATTAAACGCTTACCTGAGTTATATGGAAAAAAATGGGCAAAGCTTGGTTTGCTGATGACTTGTTTGTGCTCTTCCCTCTCCAACTGCGCTTGCTGGTTTTCCCTGTTAGTGTTTAAGTTTTACAGACCAACTTCTTGAGTTTGCTCAGAGACAGGAAAAAATACAAAGCTGAATGTGATTATTACTTAAATTTACTGTGCTCTCATTAGTAATAATGTTGTTCCTTTGAAATAGTTCTAAGCAAGTTTGTAACTGTTACAAAAAAGCCCAGAGCCTGGAGGCTTCCGTCTATGTACAAGGCAGGTAGATGCCAAGCTTCATTGCGTTGTCTTATGCTGCTGAGCTGTGTTCCATCGGTCTGGAATATTCTCTCTCAACATAAGCAGACTGACTGCTGACTTTTGGTTACTACCAGTGCGAGCCCTCTGAGCCTTTTGTCACAGAGCCTCCTTCCTGGGCCCAACACTGTATCCTCCATAGATCCATCATTTTGCAGCCCTTTTGGTTAGCTTAGTATATACAGGGTTTATTTGTTTTAATCTTGCTGAGCCCAGGGGAAAGCTAACGCAAATTCAATAAAATTCAAAAAGATATAATTTGGAGTGTGCTAGATCCTCATTTAGACTTTGCTTTTTGGGATGGAAAGAAGTGGTCTTCATTGCAGATTAATATGGCCACCTGTTTTCTGGGCTACAGTTAATTAATTCAAATCTGCTGCTGGGATTTTGCCAACTCTTCCCTGCCACACTTTGAACTATTGGCTGAAATCTCTCCAGAAGGTGAGGGTACAATGAGCAGAAGAGAGATCTCTTTATAAACCATTTTACTTCTGGCCCATCTCACCCGGTCACTTCAAGTCTTCTTTATTTATGAAGTTAAGTGAGGGACTTGGGTTAACAGTTGGATTCGATGATCTTAAACGACCTTTCCAACCTAAATGACTCTGTGGTTCTATTAATGACAAAAGGCCTTTCCTAAAAGGCAGGAGTCAAGGCTTTTTATGTCTAAGGATGAGATTCTCTGTGTGCAACTGAACCTGTACCGATGTCTATCGCAGTCACATTCTACTGAATCCAGGAGCTGATTTTAGTTAATAGGTCTGGCAAGTTTATCTCTCTTTAATGAATGAATGAACTGGGAAGTTTCTGAAGTGCTTGAACACTCTGTCTCTCTCTCAATAACTTCAGGGTTTTATAGCCAAATGGCTCGGTGTAATTAGTTATTAATTCTAATTTTTCCATTTACATATCTGAAAATAATCTGAAATCTGTAGTGTGTCAGTTTTATGTCAGAAATGTGGTTGATTTACTTCAGTAGGTACTGTTTCCATTCCCAGTCTGAATCACTTCCTATTAAATTGACTAACATGGGTTTGTCAATTAACTCTGTTCACAAATAGCTGGTGAATATATAGCTGTCTTATCACTGAATAATTAAAAAGGGTGCTTCACAGTGAATTTCATGTAAATATTAATTGATGTTAAAGAATGAATCATTAAGTATCCTAACTGAGAAGAACGTGGAGACACAGCTACAATATCAGGTGCTTACATTAATCAAACTGTTGGGACTTCTGCTGCTGATGTTGTTTTCCTTTTAGTGGAGTTGGATGGATAGATCATTGCTGCTGTGGAGTAGAGACTGTTACGCTGCTTTACCACCTGTGGGACAGAACTGGCCACCCAATTCATCTAAAACAGTGGGTTTCTCCAGTTTTTATCATTCTGTTTCTTATGCCCCATTTTTGTAATCTCGTTATACATGTGCTGAGCAATCCTACCATGCTGTACAATATGCCGTAGTCCTAAGCATTATTTTAGAGAGGGAATCATAGTTAGAGATGGCGTAAGGAGAAAGCTCTGTAAACCCAGAAATTCTTCTGCATATGGCAGTGATTTACAGAGATTCATTGACTCACAGTGTGGCTACTCACAAGGTGTTTCTAAACATAACTTAGTTTAGACCGGTATCTGGGAAGGGAAGGGGAAGTGTGATAAAGCACATGATGGAAACTTGCAGCTAGAAGTGTTTTGGCAGCTGAGGCCTGGAGTGGTGCTGCTTGAAAGATGAGCACTCTGTGAATTGAGGGCATCTCAGGAGAAGTAAATCTGCCTTTTCCAACACAGTCTGAGCACTGGCCCAAAGACCCCGGGTAAATAAGAATCAAACTTCACTACAGGACATTTATGTGGCCATGATTTATTGATGCTCTCAATGCCTTTGAACCTTTACGGCCCTTTGGGGGAAATGGTGTGTTACAGGGGCTTAAATAAATAAATAAAAAATAAGAAGAAATACATGCCTATAGCTACAGGAAGAACCTTTTGTGCCATTTGTTCCAAAAGCCTTGACACACTCAGGGCTTTTTCCCGAATTTGACTTCTTTTTTTTTGATAGGATTTTGGTCAGTCAGCCAGTGCTGTAGGAAATAAAACAACTCTCTGACAGATTCTTGTTTCTCAGTCCCGTTCCTAGCAACTTCCCCCTCTGGTAAAGCGAACTGAGCTGCAGGGTTCTGATGGAAAAATCAAACAAACCTGCCGAGCGTGGCTGAGAAGTAATAGAAAACTACGTGGCTCTCAAGGCCCTGCCAGTGTAAGTTTAACACAGTGTTGTTCCTTTACCAGATGTCAAATATCCTTTTCCATTTTCTGCCATGTATTGTGTCCTTGGCTCATCCTCCTGTGAACAGTCTTTGGTGCTGGATGCTTGGGATGCAGCAGCTAGCTCTTTGCGAAGGCTTCCTAACCCTCTGTACAGCCCACTGTGCTGCCCAGCATGCATTTTTATGGCATATCTTACAATACAAAAGACACAAACGTAGCCTGTGCTCAAACTACAATTTCTCAGTTATAGTGAAGGAAACGGTAACAAAAGGAAAGAAATAACCATGGTTTCTTCTATGGAAACCTTGGCTGTACTGTGGTTGATTGCGATTTGACATTAGCTTGCTTTACTGGAAGGCAGTTTGCATCTCCCTTGTAATATATTTCAGCCAGTTGTAATACACTCACTGTGAGTGGCTGCTGTAGTTGGGGCTTTCCATGCAGAAAGCCATAATGCAGGGATAATAAAAGGTAAGTTACATGTGCCACCAGCAGGTGATTTGCGTTATGGCTTGTGCGGACCAGAACGGAGAACACGCGTGTTCTGGTGTGTGTGACAAATACCTGGTTGGAAATGGTTACTTGTGGATCATTATTAAGAAAAACTAACTTCTACTTTAAGAACTGTTGGGATTCTTGATGGATTTTGGCAATGATTTCTATGTCATGTAATATTGAGAAGAAGCATAATTTTCTCTCATTCTATCCCTCTCCCTTTTTACACTGAAAAAGTATGAGGGAATAAGATTTGAATTTGGTGGAAAGAAATTCAATGAAAAACACAGAGACCCCTTGGAAATAGTTACTTGTTCCTTGGTGGTCTTCCTTTCACCCATCAGAGGCAATTTAAGCTGTACCAGAACAAATCCACTATTTCAGGAGATCATGTGGGTACAAAGCTGGTATAAGGACAAAACTGTGAGGGAGCTAAGCTGTTCGGTGTAAAAAAAGTTGCCCACTGCAACCTCATCTCTCCTCTGGAACTGTTAGTCTGAGGTCTCTAAAAGCCTGAGCATGATTGAGAATAGTTTTCTGCCTGAAGTCTAGAGGAAGTGAAGGATGAGCCAAGGCTCATAGTATTTTATAATAGTAAGGCTATGTGCCTTACGGATGGGATGCAGCTGACTTGCAGGATGGGATGTAGTGGCTGTAAGGCTGGCCAGGCATGGCTGTAAGCTCTGTTATTAGCCTTCGACGTCTGAGCCTGAGCCCCTCCCCAGTGCATTGTCCTGGAGCACATCCCCTGCCTCAGAAGAGGGATGTGTGATGGCAGTTAATGAGAAACGCTGGAAGCTGGGTCCCAAGAGATGGTTAAACCCCGAGAGCCAATTAAAAGCAGTGTAATTACACAGCAGGGACAAGTTGTTAAACAACCTAGAGGTTATTGTCCTTCAAGTCAACCTACTGGAACAGAGAAAAGCCTACCAGGGAATCACTGGTAAGGCAGTTTTCCTTGGCCTAAGGCTTCTTTCAGAGATGCTCAGGAGTGGGCTGATGTGGCGTTTTGCCTTTTGTCTTTGTTAATATGTGTTAAGTGCTTAGAGCAGAGAGATCTGGAAAGCAACTGAGGTCAGTAAGCTGAGCTGCCTCTAGATTGGTGTATGGGAAGTGTAAACTGAAGTTCTTTCCTAGGCATTCCTTCCCTGTGTTGGGAGAGGAATATGGACACATCACCCACTCTTGTAAGTCCAGCATGTGGTTGGCACAAGCAGGGACATGTCTGAGGGTACCATGTTGGGCTCAGGCAAGCTTGGAGAGGAAATCCATCCACAAAGCAGACACAGGGATAATTTACAGTGACTGATGAGTTCTGTGCTTTTATTATCTACTGTTGGGTGTTTGCAGACTTGCAACATGATGATATCACTGGTGTTGTTGAAAAGGCTTGATTTAACTTTTTTTGGCTTGACTCGAGAACAGGGAATAAGGAGTCTGGTATTAGCATTATTAGTTACCGGTGTTGGAGGAAATGAATTGCATCCCACTGTTTGTTCCTTGTGTATAGCATCACAGGTGTGTGTGTAAACCTAAATCTGTCTCATCCTAATTGTAGTGGTCTCAATTTGACACAGATCCCGGGGAGCTTCAGCACGTACCTTCAGCTCGTGAAGAATTAGCTGAAACATGAATTGACTGTCAGTCCCGTGTGTCCTGACCACTAGGTGCCATCACACACACAGCCTATCTTGTGAGCACTTCCAGGGGGAATGTTTCACACCCGACGTGCAAACCTGATTTGCTCATGCAGTGCACAAGTCCGTTCTTCAGCCATGTTTGTACTTGAACTCCATGCGATGGTAAAAGAACTAAAGAATGTGGATTTTGGCACAGAGCAAATGAATTTTCTGAAAATGAGAAGGTCTTGCTCTGGTAGAAACTGAATCAGTTCTGTTCCAGTATCAGTCAGACCCTTCATTTGATGGAAAACCTCAGAAATGCTGCATGGATTTGGCAATGTTCTGTTCCCAGATGCTATCCTGTGTAACCCGTGACAACTAAAATCCTCTGTCAGGATGGCTGTCAGCATTTCCAATGCCCATTGGAGGGCAAGCGTGAAGCCAAGCCTTGCAGCTCTTTTTTATGAACTCATTGCTATGGGATTTCGGAATGATTGTTCACTGTGCCACCCAGCCCACCTGCCTGCCTGAGTGTGTTCGGGATTCAGTCTCGAGTTAGGAAAATGAATGCAAAAATGCAAACTTACCTTTAAAGAAACTGGAGGGCAGAGGATTACTCATCTCTGAAAAGTGATAACTCAGGGCCCAAATTCAGCCTGGGAAAGCACATGTAACACCCAGGCATAGACGGTGGCCAGGAGATCTGTTATTCTTTTTCCCCAGAATCCTGGGTGAATAAATAGCCCCCCTGTTGGAAAATCCCCATGGATCAGCTCAGCCAAGGTCAAATCCCCATCTTTTGTACTTTTCTTGGCCATTACTTCAGGTGATAGATGCGCTATTGACTGGCAGCAATGACAGAGCTTGGAATGATGGGGGAACTGAGGCATATTCAACACACTGGCACACAGCTAACTCATGCTAATGTTCAATAATCCTATCCTGCTGCTACACTCTAATGGCTGTGGGCTTGATAGAGCCCCCTCATTGAACTGGTGTATTTCTTATGGGCCTGCCCGCCCATCCTTCATGAATTTTTATTAAACAAAACTGTAAGCGGATTGATTTTGTACTCCTTTATTGCATTTTTATTTAATTCCTTTCAATGGTGGAGGTTCCATCATGTTATCTCGACGTAAATCATGCTGGGGCAGCATGCCAAAAAAATAAAAAGACTACAGGATCATACTTGCATCCAACGTAAATTTTACTCCTATAACCTTTATTAGCGTAGATTCATTGATTTTTCTCAAGTCCCCCCTTCCCCTCCCCATCCCTCCTGTTGGTTAGACTTAGGTCAGAACCTGACAGCTCTCCTGTTTAATAGAGGAGGACAGACTCTTATTTTTCTTATTTTTCCTCTTGAATAATAAAAAATAAAAGTAGTTTTGGTTGATTAAACAAGACTTCCCCCCCCCCAATGCACAGCTGAGGAAATAGCAGTGTTGCCAGTGGCATTGTGGACAGCGATCCCTGCACTGGGATTGCAGTGGGAGCAACGTTCTGCAGAGCAGTGAGCAGGGGTTTGCTTTCATGCCATCTCTTGGTGTGTGTATGTGGGGTTGTTTGGTTTTCCTGCCCTTCCCGCAGGAAATCTGCATCAGTACTGAGAAGCTTTTTCTGTCCTGAATCCCTTTGTGTTGCTTCTCGCCATATTGGTGAGGTCTCGGGTAATGACTGAAGCTGTCAGCAATAATAGTTAATCACCTTTTAAGGCACCTGAACAGGGACCTCCTGTCTCTTGAGCTGACCCTCATGCCTTTCCATTAGAGTCCATTAAAAACTGAGTTTGAACATTATTCATAAAGGCACCATGTCTGTGTCTTTCTATGAGATACAGTTGGTAGATAAACAAGGCACCAGTAGGTGGCATGTGAGAATATACAGAGTAGTTCAGTTGTACTCTAGGTGCTAACTTTCGATTTTAAAACAGACGACAATGTCTTCCACAATGCCTTCTTAAATCACTTGCACTCCAGTGCACTGCAGGATGGGGCTTTACCATCCATTGACTTCATCTTGTGGTGCGACTATGGATAACAAGGCACAGGGTTTAGAGCTGGTCCCAAAGTAGCTTGTGCTGCAGTGTAACATCTTGTGATGTCCCTTGTTTCTGATTGGTTGTTGCCATGCGTGCTCCTAATCTAAAAGCAATATTAGGCAGGATTCATATTGCTTCTTTAAGTTGTATGTGTTCGGCACAGTCGCACAACATAAAATAGGGTAAAAACAAGAGTAAAAAGCGGCTAAAGTATTTTTCTCCCAACTGATGTATGTCCTGGCCCTGCCCAGGGTATGCTCTGGATATGTTAAAAGCAAAGTCTTGTGCTCTTTTGAATTGCCTTTGCTGTTGATGGAGATGTGGGAGTTAGGATTGTCTTGCAGAACTGGAGGTCTTGATTTCCAGAGTGGCTGCTTTGTGTGGCAAAAGGGCAGCATCTCCACTGAACCACGGAGCTCTAATTCAACCCCTGAATTTCTGTGTTTGTGCAGAGAGCAGGACCAGGCTCTGTTCTGGCAAACGCTGCTCTGCGAGGCTGTTAGAGCAGAGCTGCAGCATCTCCAGTGAGGAATCCTGCACCTAGCAAGCAGGTGCCAATGTCCTGTGGGAGACGGAAAGATGCCGATGTGACAACCGAGATGGTCCCTCCTCTGTGCTTCTCATACAGGACAAGACCCACATTTCCTTGTTCAGCCCTGATCTCCCTGCCTGTTACTGCAACTACGCTGACCCAGCAGTAAGCAGCAAGGGTAAAGGATGCTCTTCAATGCTCATGGTTTTCTGTTCACCAACTTAGTATCACCAACTTGGCCTAAGTGGACTTTAATGCCTAAGAATGAAACCTGGGTGAAGTAAGCCAGTGAGGAATTTTTAATTGAAGATAAGACATGCCAGTGTTACAGCAAACACAGAGAACTTTTTAACTGCAGATGATAACAGAAACATTCTAATTTCTGTGCTTTTACGGAGCTGATTTTCTCTCTCTTCCTCAAGAAATTATGTTTTGTTTCAAAATTCATAATGAGTTTGTTTTTTTAAATCACTGTAGTAATGCACTGACACTGAGGGCAGGACAGTGAAGACTTGCCACTGGTGGCTTACGGCAAGAAGCATTTTGACATGTATTTCTGGATTACTTAGGATGATCTCCCAGAGAAAAAGCAATTGAAATGGAAGCAGCAGGGCTTTGGCTTACCAGTGTTAACATCGCCTGGCTGTTTTGAGTTAAGGTTAGTTAACATAGAGATGGGCTTCTGACCCAAATTATATTGTAGCAAAGAGGATTTGTCTGTGAAAACAAAGAACAATCAACAGAGAAGGATTTTATTGCTTAATTTCTCCCCCCTGACATTAAACTAAGAAATTAAATATTTGAAAACTAGTAATTTGTATGTCTTAGTTCTTCTCTAGTGCTTCTTAGTTTACTTTATCAGTCTGCTGGTAGTTGCTAGTCATGGTTCCTGCTGGGCTTGCTCAGAAACAAAACAAGAAGTCCATCCTGCTCCAAGTACAAGCAGTTTAAGAGTAGGGTAAGAACAAAGAGGTGATTTGCGGGGAAAGAAATATTGAGTAAGAACAATTCAGTGATGTTATGGAGAGACTCCTGATTTTCAGAATTCTCTTAACATTTGCTGAACAGGCAGCTCTGTAACATAGCTGAAGCAGAATCTAAAGGTGTTTAACCACTTTCTTAATTCAGTTAGATATTAGTTCCTTGCTGTTTAGCTCTTGGTGCTACCAATTTATTTCTTCATACAAAGTTGATATGAGTATTTCGGTTAAAGGGGTGTGAAATGGATAAGTAGGGTGGCTTACTCTGTATAAGGGATGTATAAAAGAAAAATAATCAGAAGCAAGCAAGGGGTTCTTCCGTTGCTTCTGGTTTGTCTTGTCATGTCTCATCTTTGCAACATTACATTCTGGACCTTTGTGCAAACAGATCAGTTCGTGGCTGAATTCTGTAGGGGGCTGTTCAGTTAAAAATATAAAATGACCAATAGTTGTCAGATATTTCTAGGTCAATTTATTGATGGGAAGAAACAGGTAAAAAGCTTTTTGAGAGGGAGAAATGGTGAGACCTATCCTTTGGCTAGTAATTGGTCCAAGGGAAAAATAGTCCATCTGAGTGGGTTAATGCACTACTTGTTTATGGGGGCTAAGAAAAGAGTGTTTCTTACAGGAACTACAGTATTAATCAGAAAACAAAAATGGCAATCTAGGAAGCTAATGACATTCCAGTTGATTTGATTAGAACATAATGATTGTTTAAAACTGTCATTTCTAATTTTGTTAAAAGAAATAACATGAATTAGATCCATAGCTTAGTGATTGAGGAAGAATATTTGAAACGTCAAGGGGAAAACTCCCGGGCCATTAGATATGTTCCATGCTTAGTGGATGTTTGGGAAAGGGAAATGGATTGCCTCCTTCATGCTAAATTAGCATAAAGGGACTCAGAGTGTCTTGACCTTTTCTTAACCTTGTATGCTCAAGTTTTAGAACGAGTTTGCTGGTTTTACCCTGTGTGGGGGAACAATAAATGGCTGGCTTGGGAGGGGAAAGGGAATATTTATAATAGCCAAAGTGGTGGCTGGCGAATGAGGTGTGATGTGGCTGTCTGCTGCTGATGGCTCGGTTCACCTTTGCTAAGTCATATCACGTGTTCAAACACTATTTCATTAAAAAGCCCACAAACGGAACTGTTTCGTCCCTCATTCTTGTGAGATTTAGGTATGTTTTGTAGCATTGAAGATATTATGTGAAAACAAAGCTACCGCTATCCAAAATGTTAAGGTTTAACGTTTTTTGGTCTAAATGGCTTGTTTAATAATGCTACATTTTCACTTTCTTTTGTCTGTTTGCCAAGCCAGCAGAAGTACCTACAGGGACTACTGTTTGTCTAATCTGAACCATCTAATTGGCATTGAGGTCTGTGACTGCTCTGGGATGCAGACCAATGCAGGCATGCTGATAGAAGTTTGCAACTCTGGAAAAGTTTGTGGGCACGTCACATCCTTCTGTGGAGGTGGAACTGTCACCCTGGCAGCAGGTTGGAAAGAGGCAGGAAGGTGAAGGTAGTGCTCTTTTGTCTGTAGAGGAAAAGCAGTATTTTGCAACACCTAAGGTGGCACACATCTCCCAGCCTTTGTGAGTGTTCCTGCTATGTGTGAGGTTCAGCCCTCCCAGACCCCCATCTCTCGTGGTAATATGGAAATCTCAGTGGATAGGTGTGAATTTGGAAGCTCTTTCCCTGTATATCTTGTGTCTCTCTCCATCCCAGAGTCTTCCTTGCCATGTAATCCAAGTCTGGCAAGCTCCATAATAAGTGCAGATAGATGAGTGTGTGTACATCTCCATTAACATGACTGTGCAGGCTAATGACGGGACCTCCTGCTGCTCTCCGCTTGTTTTCTGTTGATTGTTATGTAATGTTCGGCAGCGGGAGGTAAATTCCTCTCCAATTTTGAGGCCCGTTGCAGCATGCAAACCCCACTGTGAGGAGTCACGGTGATTGAGCTTTCGAATCAAGTCCCATGCTGATAACTATAAATCAGGCCTATTATACACTCCGACCGACAGCCGGAAACCTTCCGTGCAGCATGTGGCACAGCAGAGTCTTGGAGCTGCACCGGAGTTTGTTTTGTAACTGTGAACACTTGTGTCTTTGAAAGGCTGTGATTTAAATTTGGTGGGATGTTTGTGCTCTTTCAGATAAAGGCACGAGGCTGCTCTGGATGCCGAAGGTCAAGCTGATGCTCAGGGTATGCCTTTGAAGACTTGCTCCTGCTCCGCACGCTGTGCTTCGGGATCAGAGGGGCTGAAGTGAAGGAGCTGTTTTGGTGATGGAGCCTGTTCTAGCTGCTCTTCAGTCACCTTCATCAGGCAGGACTCTGGCCTGTGGCTTAGGAAGATGCCCTGAATAAACTCTGTTCTGCATTTTGACAGGGCCTTTGACAAGGGCCTGTAGGGATAGGACAAGAGGAATGACTTTAACCTGCCAGAGGGGAGATTGAGATGAGCTCTTAGGTAGAAGTTCTTCGCCTATGAGGGTGGTGATACCTGGCTGCCAGAGAAGCTGTGTCTGCCCCATCCCTGGCAGTCCAGGGGACTCCCCTCCCTTTGGAGTTTAAGAGGGTTTTCATCTAAGGAAGGACAAAACATACATTTAAAAAGAAAAGCAGTCAGGATATTTGCCCTTTGGGAAGTAGCATTTCCTGTGTGCCATTGGCTTGGAGTTCTTGCGCTTTTCCCACTGCTGTGCTGCTGAACCTTGCAAGGTTGCTATAAAGCTTAATTAATTTATAGAGTACCTTGAAAATGTATGGCCAGTTCCTCAGCTGGTGTAATGTGGCATGACTCCATTGAACTGAGCAGACCCACACTGATGATTATAACCTGGAAACTTGGCTTGTGAATGCTCTTGCGTGTTATGGGCACAGGACAAGTCCTACATGAAGGTTATACTCAGCTCTCTTACAGAAGGAGCTGGCCAAAAAGTAGATCCAAATAGTTGAGCGACAGGCCCCCAGTATAAAATCTCTGGTTTATCCATTTAATAGTCAAAGATTAGCAAGCATTCAGGTAGAGATATATGGTCTAGACAGCATCTGATGGGCTAATGATGAATGGGAGCCTCAGAGAGGCTTCAAATTAGCCTCACATGAATAAATAACATATGCGGGTGACAAGGACACTGGAGGTCACTGGACTGTATTTGTGCGCACTCATGGCCTTTATAAGTTCTGTACTACTTGAGCAGGTTCCTTCTGGGATAAAAGGAAGCATGGCCAGATGTCTTTCTAGTCAGAAACCTTTTCCTCACGACATTCGTTTTGTAAACCTGTTGTAATACATGTCACTTCTGTGGAGTACATGGTATATGAATACGAATTTAAAACATTTATGTGTTCCCATTGTTCCTTTTTCCTTTCTCTTTTCATGTTCCTTCCAGGTCTTTCCCTACCTCACACCATTTTTAATAAATTCTCACTTCTGGAAGTTCAGAGGAAAAAGTTCTCAGATCATTTTGACTTCCTCTTTACAAATGCTAATAAACTCAATTTATAGTGCATTTTCTTGTCTACTTGCAGGTTACACACCCAAGCCTTACTTAAGAAGACTTGTAAAATGAATGTTGTAAGCTTGAGTGAATTTTAACTTCCAATAGTATCAGCTAATGAAAACAACAGACAAGCATTGACAGAAGCTATTAGAAAGCCCAAACCTGCAAAATGAAGGCATCTCAGATAAGGCAGATTTATCTTAAGTGAATCTCTTTAGTTTCTAATGTTAGCTGTAAAGGCTGGGATGATGTTAGAATTATTAGTGATAATTAACTTTAGGGTGCTGGGAGAGAAGCTAGTAGATAGGGCCCAGGGTATACTTACTCTTAGCCTTGTCCTTAGATTTGGAAGGGTGGATAATTAAAACCTTTCCACTCTGATCCTCAGCTCTGTTTACTTGGCTGCCATATTGTAAGCTGTTGTCAATTAGCATTGTTTCTTTCCATGCTGTTTATTTCAGAAGCATAAGAATAACAACATAAGCAAGTGCTGGCCTGTGAAGCATTTGAAAGTGTTTGAAACAGCCCCAGCTGTCCTATTCTGTTCTTCTTTGATGTTAAAAGAAACAGAGAGCATGCATATTTACTGTTGTTCCAGACAGAGCGGACTGAGTTTGTGCTGCTTCTTCCCTAGTCCCCAGAAACTGGGCATTGCATGTTTTAGCTTAGGGAGTTGGGAGCCTTGGCACGGACAGGTTGTGTGGTGGAGCCCACAACCCCTGTGTGAGCCAAGGAAGGGTCCAAAAGCTTCTGGGAAATTAACCAACTCTATCCCCAGCACCTGGGGCAATGTCAAACCTTGGGGAAGAACTCCAACAGGAGACCTCCATTGAGTTGAGGATGACTGAGATGAGAAGGGGACCTTCGGTTCCCTCTGTGGGCACGTGGCCTGGGAAGGGGCCAGTAAAAGAAGTAAGATGCTGCCTGTTCTCTGAGCAGGGAGGCTGGGCTGGCAAGAAGCAGCTGCCCAATCTGGCTGACCTCAACCAACCTCAGCTTGCCTGAGGCCATCTGTGACCAAAATACTCGCTTTGTCAGCACTCCTATGGAACTGCAGAAGGGCGAAGGATTAGGTAAGGAGACACTGAAGATGTAGAACTTGTGAAATGGTGAATTTTTGTGTTCCTAGCCAGCAGTTATTTGGAATTTCTGATAACTTGTAAGTGGTGGCAATATTGTGTAGGCTTTGGTCAAATAAGTAGTGAGGAATTGGAGGCTGAAAGGAGCTGATGCAGCACTGGGTAAGCAAGGAGGCTCTGATGGACATAGCACTGAGGGGGAGATGCTGTCCCCTCTGTGATGCAGGGTGAGCAATGCTCAGTGCTAGTGGAACCCATTGAAGTGCTGGGATCATCCCTCCTCCTTCTCCTGCAGGTGCAAATCTGGAGGTCTGGGTGGTGCAAATCTTTCCCAGTATAGCTGCTCTGTCTCGTCCCCTCAGGCTTCAGCAAGTCTGTCTGAATCTAATAGATTACCACAGTACAAATAGTATTGGCATTAGGCCTAGTTAGTGTTGGGCGCAATGTGTGTGCTGAAAAGGCTTGTACAGTGCATGTTGAATTGCTCTAATAAACCCATTGCATATTTGTGTGGAAATAGGCATACACTGTTGCTCTTCAAGGAGAGAAATCTGTTAATATTTTACTGCATTGACATCTTGTAAATATTACAAGCATTTCTCATGGGTTTTTTGAGCACAATTTGCAGCAGTAGGAAGAAAATATTTCAATGAAAATACACTTTTGGAAATTGTTGTGTATTAAAACCCAGGCTTTTCTGATTTCTTGGGGGAAAGCAGGTTGGGGTGGGCATGTGCATGTGTTCTTCCTTGCATCAATTTCTGTTTTACTATCTCTCTTGCAAAATTGTTTGCAGTGCCAACAGTGGTCCGCAAAGAAGCAATGCTTATTAACTGAGCAGTATTACAATATCAATGGGAAGCTATCATGCTTCATAATCATAACCTTTTATTGATCTGTTTATCATTGGTAATGAAATAAACAAGCATATTATTTATTAAATATTGATTAGTGTAAGGGGGGATAAGACCCAACATTTTCAAGAAAAGAATGGTGTTTTCAGTAGTACCTGGAAATCTTTTGTTTTGTTTTCTTTTCTTTCTACTTTGTCCAGGATCAGACACCTGAAGCTCTTCATATTAAAACATATGAAAGCTGAAAAGGAGATACTATGAATATACATAGTCTAATTCTGGCCATATCAACACAGTTATGCGCACAGACTGGGGGAAGAGAGGCTGGGGAGCAGCTGTGGGTTTGGGTTGATGGCAGGTTGAACAGGAGGGTTTTACGTAGACTGAATTGCAGGAAGTAACAAAATAGCTCATTCTGGAAGTGGAAACCCCTTTCCCTAATTCTGCCTGGTAGACAGGGCAATCAAAAAGACAACTTCCATCAAATAAGCTAAACATCATCCAGTTATTGCTGCTGGTTAGCAGACCCTTAATCATGAATGTTCCTTAGTTTGGAAAGGTACCTTGACGTTACACAGATAAGCATCTTAGAAGGAACTTGATAGATATTTTACCTTAATTCAGTGGGTGTTAATACAGAAAAAATGCTGGACTGCTATTGCCTGCGCAGAGTTATGTGTCTCCTTAACACTGTTAATGCAGTGTGAGTGTACGAACAGGGTCTTCATTTCAAATGCACATGAGTTAAGAGCACTCGAATAGCATCAGGACATTTTAAAGGCTGAAATGCTTTTTCACAATATACAATAATCACTTAAAAGCTAAAAAAACAGTAAGACTGGTAGCAAATATCTAATACTTGCCTGCAGATTATTCAGTATTTGCAGAAACAAATATATCTAGATATTGATATCTCTGTATAAGATCAAAGTAGTGGGACTTTATGACTTTATTGAGACTTCTTAGACAAGGCAAAGGAATTATTGAGATGATACTACAGCAGACTGGCAAGCATCTAAACTCAGAGGCATTTTTATTGAACAGAATAAGGAGATGCATGGTTTGATTCCTATCTTAACTGTAACTGCTGAGAATAACTCCTGTGGTTTTCAGTGGTTTAAAGATCCAGACAATGCTTTAAAGCTCAAGATAAAATACAGACTTGTTGCAAACTTTGGTAGATCTCCATCTGAATTCAGTTCAGTGAAATCAGGATAAATTGCTAAATTTCTTTATTCTGATGATATCTCAGTTTGAAAGAAAAGCACAAAGACTTGTTTGTGATTTTGGTTTTGAGTGAAACCGTCTTGATTTTTCTTTGGAAATTTCATCCTGGTTTTACCTTCACCGTTTTCTTTAACTATTAAAATCAAATGCATTGAGATCACAATCAGCTGGGGCTTGGGTTTGTTTTAAATACACAGATAACTGATAGTCATTGCATTTATCTATTTTAGCTATTCTCTAACTGGAACAAAGCCAGGATTGGGTATTTCAAAACTGAGCTTCCTTTTGTTTGATACAGTTGTTGAGTTGGTCAGTTCCATGATAGTTTAAATATTGGTGTAATGCATTTTCTGCACCATCTAACATACAGAATAATGCTATTATGCTATGGGCTCAAGGCTATTACTGCTGCTGAACTTGAGGTACAGCAGTTTCCTTCAGCAACTGAAACAAACTTGGCATCACACCAGATCCTCCGGAAATTGTAAGAATGTGCAGGACCATTCTGCTCCAGACCTTTGGATCAGAACATAAGGTCATCACTCATTCACACTGTGGGTGAAAAGGCATTTCAGGAAGCATGAAACCTGTCAGAAGTAGCCATCTCTACCCTTCTAGCTGAAAAAAAACACCTTTTTTGAAAGGTCTCCATGCTGAACACTCTCTGGCCATATTTCAAATGCAGGAAAGCAGTCCTGTTCCGAAAGGAAAACCCTAAATAATAAAGATTTTGTCAGCAAACTGATACAAGCCAGAGAGAAGCTAAAGGTGAATCAAAAGTGAAAAATTTCATGACATACACAGAAAAAAGTGTGTTTTCATAGCCATGAAAAGGATTATATTTGGTTTCTTAAACTATAATTAACCCAGAATATGGCTTATGCTGTTAATTGCTAGACTTGGTATCTGTGTGCAGAATGATCTTTGATACAAACTTTCTGAGTTCAGAACTTTTTCTCAGCTCTAACTATTAGGACTCAAATTGTGCATGTGTACATTGCAGGATCAGTTCCTAATTATCCACAACAGACCTCTAAGCCTAGATAAATAAGGAAATTCCACTTATGGTAGTAAAAATAAATAGCAGGAAGATGCAAATCCATTGCCCCAGCAGGGCAAAGCCATTAACATTCTACATGTCTTCATGGTCAGTCAACACCTGAGATGGTTGGTTGGAACCCAGTATTGTCTCAAAACTGTTCAGGTACATTAAAGAGAGTGCAAACAAGCCAAATCCTCCCTGTTCTGGCTTCAGAGCAGGACGGGTTTGCATGTCATTAGCTTGGAGCCCAGACAGCTACAGCTACAGCTGGCTGTGTCTCGCTATTATATGTATTTGAGACTAAGCCGAAGCTTGGCACTTACTTGTAACTGGACCTGTGTCTAAATCTCTGGCCCACACACGTGTACTGAGCAGCTGTAGAAATGTGCCTGCTCAATTCAAAGCTGGGTTTATCTTTGTTATTTTGGGAACATCGGTTTTCTCTTGCTCTAAAAAGTGAGGGGGGTTGATTTTTTTTTCACAAGTGAAACAGGCATAGATAAGTTCTGTCTCATTTATCTGAATAGCTCTGTCACATTTATCTGAATTCAAACTGTGCATTCTCTAAGTGAAAATATGTTGTATCTCCCAAAGTTACTCCAAACAGGAATAAAAATTCTCTAAATAAAAAACCCTCTTCTTTTAGTGCTAATCTGTAACACTGTGCTTAAATGAGTTGTAATACCTGAGGAGGTAAGAGGTGACAGTAGGAGCAAACCCTAGAAAAGCAAAACATAGCAGGTTCTGTTCTGTACTGATGTGAGATGGGAGCCGTAACATCTTTTAAAGTCAGCCTGGCTCAGAGCTTCCCAAGCCTGCAGCATGGAACTGGCCTCCTGACTCTGAACTGCCTTGGCTGGGGGAATCATTAAACTGCTAAAAGCAATTGAAAATAAATCAAAAGACAAACCAACACCAAAACTGCAAACCAAACACCGATACCCCCACGTTACCAGGTATGCTGGATGCCTGTTCTGGTGCCTACTGCAATGAATGTGAATTTCCAACTTGCCTTTGTTAGGCCCAGCCCAAGGCTGCAGGAATGGGATTCATTCCAATGCATGTGCTTTGGAGCTCTTCTCTGACCGCCATGAGCAATCCATGTGAAGCACTGGAGCACTGTGAAATAGGCACTCCTGGAACAGGATTTGTTATTACCTGTCCCCTTTAGAAGGAAATAACTGTTCTGGAAACACCATTTTCCCTCGTTGATCATGATGGGAATCTCAGTGATGCACCTGCCTGTAGATGTCCCTATTTTATTTGTCTCAGGTAAGATGAATCCTACACTCAGCAACTGGTCCAAGATTTCAATAGCAAGCAGGAATGGGACATAGCAAAGAGCCTAGAGATCCCTGTGGACTGGGAACCAGGTTGCATGTGTATCTCCTGGCTTCTTTCATGCATTTTATGTGTATACTGTTTATAAGGAGTAATACAGAATAAAGCCTACGGTAGCCTATGTGCTGCCATAAAGCAGGGAGTGCCTAAATGCATTTGACCTGTGACTTGTACCTAAGACTGCTCACTTATTTGAGCTGTATGTGCATAAACTGTGGTTTAGGACTTGCCCCCAGTGCAGAGGCAGGGATCAGTATTTCAGGGGCTGAAGTTTCCTTTGAAATCCCTGCAGGAAGGACGCATGCAATTAAGGGAAAGAGCAGCCAAGCCGAGACAGATCACAAACCTGTGCACTATCTTTGAATTACCTTTGTTTTATCCAACTCCCCCAGGCAGTGCAACCAAAGCCTTTTAAAATATCATTAGACAACTCTTTAAACAGCCTGATTTTGCAACCCCCCAACAAAAAGAAAAGGGATAACTTTGAAATGCAGAGTTTGAGATGCATGTCTCCCCTTCTCCTTTCAAAGGACAAAAGGGGGGAGCAGTCAGGCTTTTTCTGAGTTGCCCCTTGTTGTTCACTCATTGCCGTTTTATAGGGCACACGAAAGTACAGTCCAACCAATTCCACAGATAGAGACACTGTGCTCAAAGTATTGACAGTTTAAATACAAGGGTTAATCTCTTTCTGGTTACAAACTAGAGATGGTGCTCAATTACTTGCTAAGAGGGGGAAACTGCTTGAAAGGAAATACTATCAAGCAAGTATCTTTCTAGTAAGTTTGAGCTTCATTCTGAAGATGTTCATTAGTGCCTCTCTCTGACGCTGGTGCAGGTGGCCTTGTGAGCCAGTGTTGCAGGATCAGGTTGTTCTTGGGTGTCATAATGCTGAAAGGAAGACAGACATCTTCTCTTGTGTGTATCTCTGGCAAGGTGATGGTGAATGTAGGCACAGATCTGGGAGTAATACTTGCACTAGAGGAAGGTTATTTACTGCCATCGCTGGAACTAGAACCAAGCCTTTCTAGAGGTGGCTAATCTTTTTTCTTTAATACGTGATACTTGGATTGTAATGTTAAGAGTGTGCTTTGCTGAACTGGGACCTTGACTCTGCACAGGGAACTCAGCTCTCGGTACGTGAAGAACATTTCCCATTAGATCATAAATTACTTGCATACAGGTCTAGTGAAATCCCTCCTGAGTTAGTGATGTATGGGAAAGTCAGACCTATAAACTTTCTTAGTTTGAATAATTCTTCTAGTAGATCTGGAAATATTTAAGCTCATTCATTTTTTATAGTACTGTAAATTTACAGAATTTAATTTTCTAAAAACTTGTTTCTTCTGCTCTGTCATATCAATTGACTGTTGCAGAATGAACTCATAAGCACCGCTGTAACATTTGTAACATAGGTAAGTGTTTGCACAGCATTTGTCACCATCTGAAATACATCAGATTGGTGTGGATCCTATGTCTGCATCAACCCACAAAGAAACTGCAGGAGGACAGAGGCAAGTGATGGCTTTCATTTGGCTCCATCCAGCTCTGAGAGCTGGAGCAGCTCTGCTCTGGAGCCAGGCTGAGAGAGCTGGGCTGGGTCAGCCTGGACAAGAGAAGGCTCCTGAAGGGGAGACCTGAGAGCAGCTCCAGGGCCTAAAGGGGCTGCAGGAAACACGGAGAGGGGCTTGGGACAAGGGATGTAGGGACAGGCCAAGGGGAATGGCTTGAACCTGCCAGAGGGGAGACTGAGATGAGCTCTTAGGCAGAAGCTCTTCCCTGTGAGGGTGCTGAGGCGCTGGCACAGGGTGCCCAGAGAAGCTGTGGCTGCCCCATCCCTGGCAGTGTTCAAGGGCAGGTTGGACACAGGGGCTTGGAGCAAGCTACTCTGGTGGAAGGGGTCCCTGCCAGTGGCAGGGGTTGGAACTGGAGGAGCTTTAAGGTCCCTCCCAACACAAACCAGTCTGTAATGCAAGGAAACAACCCCGTCTCTCCATGCTATTGGACTTCTGTGCCAGCAGCATCAGTTCAGTGCATCTGCTCTCTGCAACCCTGCTGTGCCTGTGGCCCCGGGGCAGGGAGCAGCTTGGTGCTGCGCATGGTGGAGACCCACACTCTGCACTCACAGATGCCCAACTGGTACGGACGTTTCCCCTGTAGGAGCACGCAGCTGTGCCTGCTCTCTCCTTGTATGAACCACAGAGCAGCCATACAGGATGGGAGGTGTCAGGCTGGAAGAACATGAAAAGAAGTGGAAATGAAAGGTATTGTGGTTTGCTCCAGCATGTGTATATACATGGATCGGTCTTGGTATGTCTCTTGGATTTTGAGGACATGCAGTGCTCTGTAGCTTACAGATTATTAGTGGTGAAGGGCTTTGCCAAGAGTCAAAATGCGTTTTCCTGCTTGCAAAACATCCCAACATGTGGCAATACCACCATAAGGAGAGGAACAATATAGTAATTCTTTATCTTGAAGGCTTAAAGGGAATTGTAGAAGAACAAAATGGGAATTCATAAAGAGATACCAAATCTAACTTACTGGAGTGTCAGTATCTCAACTGTAGAACAAGGTGGTGAAACAAAGACATTCTTTACAGGCAATAGTTTTTTTTAATCAATGACTATTCCATCAGAAGTTAAGGAATGAAAGTTTTTTTTAAATGTTAAAAAGAATTGTTTTGTGCATTTAATTCAAAAGCAGCAGATAAGCAAACCCTGACTGAATTGTGAACACTGGCAAGTGACCTTAGATGTGATCTGGATGTTTTGGCACAGTGACTTAGCTTCTAGATCACCAAAAAGGTTTTGATATCTTCTTCTCTGTAGAGCTAAATGAGACATCACCTGCACAGTCCTCTTCTTCTGGGGCCTTTAGAGGCTTTTTGCATCTTACAACATTTACTGTGGCATCATGAAGAAAGACAGAAGGCTGCAGGGGCTTCAGAAGAGCCAGGTAATTTGCAGTTGCTTGTTTGGAAGCAGGGTTTTGCTAGGATCTATCACCAGGTTTTGTATAGCTGATCAATAAATGGCATTCCCTGTTTGTCTCAGGAGAAAATTTCCCTTCCCCACTCCCTGGCAAACTGCTTTCCATCCTGGTCCTTCTTGCTCCAAAGGCAGCAGGAAGGCAGGTGCACTGGACTTGTTCAGTGAAGAACCAGAGGATGCTGCAGCATAGAATTTCCCCTTGACCCACCTTTCAGATGCCCAAGTTCGGACCTGTGCTACTTCACATCCTCCAAATGACACAGATGGCAGGATAGAGCCAATTGGAAGCACTTGATAACAAAACGGCAATTCATTTTGCAATTCCTTCAGCATTCATGCTAACAATACCGGTTCTGATGGGCTCCTTGGGTATGAATGTAGCTTTCAATATGCAATTCCATAGGAATTACACCACTGCTCAGCTCTCATTAACTCTGCTTTATTGTAAAGTGTTGCTGAGAAATCCTCCTATTACTGATACAGGACAACTGCTTTGCTTCAAAGAACTGCCTGATTTCCAAAAGCCCCTGCATGTGTATCTGCAGGGTTTTTTTAAATGCTCTCTTTACAGCACATTATCTCACTTTGTTTATATTTTGGACACTAATGTGATGTGTTTAAGTATGTAAATTGCCATAATGTGAGGAAATTAGATGTTAAAAATAGCTGTAGAGTACTGAAGAGAGAGTGGAATGGGATAAGGTGGCCAGGGTGGGAGGAGGTGCTCTTAGAGCCGCAATTTCTCTATCTTTTTAGGGAGATAAATCCCTCCCTGAAGTCAAGCACCCGAAGAAATCTGAAGGCACTGCCTCCTACAGGTGAACCAGTAAGCAGGTAAAACACTCACGTTTATACAAACACCTCTTGCCTGCAGGTCTGGACATGGGAATTCAAGGCTACCCCCAGCAGAACTGAATCCGCTTTCTAGAGAAGCAACTAGCATCCATTTAATTTAACCTCATGATCTAAGTGCGAAGTTAGCCATCCCAATCTGACCCATGCAGGAGGTGATGATTTAGCTGCTAGGTACCTACATTTTGCCCACTGCTAGCAGTGTCAGGTCTTGAGAGCCCTGGGACTACCACTGGCACTGTGGCTGAACCGCATGCAGTGTAGCTTGGAGGGGCTGGAGTACAAAGTCAGCTCCAAACTATATTAACCCCTGATCTTAGGGTTTGTTTACACTCTATCTACTCTTTACAAAAGCTCTGGGCAAAAGGAGTGATGAAGTGGTGTAAATAATGGCATCCTTCTAGAAGAAATTTTGTGGAGATCCTGGAGGTTTTCAGTTGTGAATTCATGTTCAGCTTCTACTGAAAGGCCTAAAGTTCATTCACCTGTGTTTGGGTGGATGGGTCAGTCATTCCATAAACAGCTTGAAGCCAAAGCAGTGAAAACAACAAATATCCGTTCCCCAGCTCATGTTTATTGGCAATCTGTCCCTGATATTGTACTTGTTGTGCCCATCCAGCCCTCATTTCCATTGCCTGAAATCCCAGGTCTGTTAACTTGAATCTCTCATTAATAAGTTTTCCTGCAGTTGCCTGTGAGGGTCCAAAATTTACTGTCTTCTGGTCATGTGCTGAAAGCCATCTTCACTTGGGCAATCTCAAACACCTGTGCAGTAAGTGGCCAACACCTCACCCGCACAGCTCCTTTCCTTCTTTTCTGGGTTATGCAGCAGCATCATCAGGAACATAAAGTGCTCAACAGGAGGGTTGGTCGTTGCTGTCAGATGCTTGTACAGAGGCATTTCTTTCCAGGCCCCAAGATCACAGAATCCCAGCCTGGTTTGTGTTGAAGGGACCTTAAAGCTCATCCAGTTCCAACCCCTGCCACGGGCAGGGACCCCTTCCACCAGAACAGCTTGCTCCAAGCCCCTGTGTCCAACCTGGCCTTGAACACTGCCAGGGATGGGGCAGCCACAGCTTCTCTGGGCACCCTGTGCCAACCTAACATCGCCTTCACCAATAGAGAAATGCTGGTGGTGGTTGCAGGACTGTGATGCAGGTTGTGTCCCTTAGTGCTTCCCAGCCATGGGGTTGCTCTCTCTGCTGTAACCTCCCATGATTTCACACACAAGGAGTAAAGATGTTCCCATAAGATAGAGTCTCAAAGTTACAGTCCTTGTGGGGTGATGTTAGGGTGATTGATGGATATTCAAGCCATCCATGCACTTGTTTGTATAGTGCTGGGAAGCACCTGTACCTGGCCTCCAGTCCCAGAGGATCTGTGTGAAAGCCTTGATGATCAAAACATGTTGCATAATGGCAGTGTGGCATTAAAATCAGTTCTAATGAAGGGTTCTCTGTCATCTCTAGTGATTTGCCTGTCGCACCAAACCCTCCTTTCCCTAGCTGGGAAGAAGCCTGGGGATGAATGTGGCAGAGACAATGAAGCCCCATGGCCTGCTGCTGTGTTGCTGACTGCCATATTAATGTGCAGCATCCCAGCTGAATGCTGGGCAAAGGACAGTACATCTTTAATTGGAAATATAAAGGACTGCTCATGGCCTGGCTTGAACTGGGAGGATTTATGTCTCTCCCTCTAGATGGGATTGAAGGGAATGGTATGATTCACTGCGCAGCGTGCATGTCGTCTGATTTACTGCCCATCATTTACATTCCACTAAAGTCAATCAGTGCAGAAGGTCACTCCCAACCTGAATTTTTTCAGGTTAAATCTTTTCTGTCCCAGACTCAGTCAGGCCAGGCGAGACGCTTGGCAACCCATGCAGGTTTTGGGGTTGTTAATTTTAATTCTCCATTTAGGAGCAAGGAAGGAGACTGTAAAAAACAAAGAAAACCAGAAAATGCTTGTGCGCCCATTGACAGAACTTGTACACAGCCTAAGTTCAGCAGACTCAACAAATGGCTGCTTCCCTTCTATTAAATCTGTACTTGCATACTTGTCATGAGGCTGATGAATTCCTTATGCTCTGGGTCAGCAAGGGTAGTTCTGCCAACCCTGCCCAAATAAAGTATTTGTTTGTTTGCCTAAAATTTTGGCCTGTCCCTATCAACATTTGTTGGGCAAAGACTTGAAAGATGACATGTTTTAGATACTTTTTTCCCCCTGAATGGTGCTTTTGAACACAAGTAACACATTGAAACTATTTTAACATTTTTATAATGAGTCTTCCAATAAGTTAAGACTCTCCTTGAGGTATACTGGCAATTCATAATAGAAAATTAGGACCAGACTTCTGTAGTAGATGTGTGGTCTGATCCCCTGATCACATGTGCAGTTCAACCTGCAAGCTTGGAAATGGCTTTCCAACAGTCTGACACAATTAAATATGAAGCCTGTTGATTCACTTGCACGATTTTGTGATGTTACATAGGACCACGTGCTTTGACAAGCTTATGTTTAACCCTGAATTTGTACTTAATTTATTATTGAATGATGACAATAGAGGGTGTTTGGTTTTGCAACATTTTAAGTAAGTAGGAGCTGAATTTATAGAGTCAGAGATTCATTTAGGTTGGAAAGACCTCTGTGTTCATCAAGTCCAACTGTTAACCCAGCACTGCCAAGTCCACCACTAAGACACGTCCCAAAGCGCCACATCTGCATGTCTTTTAAATTCCTCCAGGCATGGTGACTCCACCACTGCCCTGGGCAGCCTGTTATGGTGCTTGAATTCCGATCTATTGGCTAGCCTTTTCTTGTTGTCTGACTGAACAAATAACAGAAACTAAATATGAACATCATTCTGAATGAAAAAGTGGAATTTCCATTACATCTGAACAATATATACTTAATAGGACTCTTGTGGTGGCAGTAATAACTCTTAAGACCACTGTGTTCGTTAGAGTAGAAGAGCAAGTAACTTGAAATGTCTATTTTATTAGGTATTTTTTTATATGTAAAGAGAGCAGCTTCAGAAAATAATGGAGCTCAGCCACTTCAGGTGCTCTTTGCTCTTTTCTCTCTCTCCACATTTTGAAGTTTTGAGGAAATGTTGAAAACTCTTTTGCTGGTGATTTTTTCGTACGAGGAAACACTCAGGCTGGGCACCCCTCAGCAGGAAACTGGCCAGGGTGGTGGTGCAGAACGTGCATTTTGCAAAATATAGGTGATGAAGTCATGCAACCACCATGCAAAATAAGATCAATACTTGCATGTAAAACACAGAGCTATGAACAGTTAAACACAAGCTACATCAGATTTGTGCTGCTTTGTGTACGTGTGCGTTTTATTTAGGGAATGCTTAAACAAGTGGTTTGACTTCCAGGGGATCACAGAAGTATGTAACTTCTAAGAGTGTAATTGTCTTTCTTCATTGGGATGTACTGGTGAATAGCTTGTTGTCCTAATTAGCTAGCCTTACTGATTAATTCAGAAGATCCGCTTATCGGTGGCCTAAGCCACTTAAACACTTCAGGAGATTACTGAAGTTTAACTGTTTCAGGGGCATCTTAAAGTGCTTACTGACACTGCTAAACTGGTCAGAGCTACAGGGCTCACATGCTCGTTACAACTGGAACAGGGGCAATAAATAGTCATCAGTAGGTGGAGTAATGTGAGCACATCAAGTAGTGTGCTGTCACCTATGACAATACCTGTGTCTTCTTCATACATACTTTTCTGAGGATCATCCTGATAGAGCTTTCTTCAGGTTCTTTGCAGAAGACATAAATATTATTCTGTAATTACACAGCTGTGATGGCAAAGTTGTTGGTGTGTTGGATAATGACTGTAATCTGTGCCAAACTACCCTTCAGATGATTTTCAGCATCTTTCTTTGTCTGTGAAAGGTGATAGTAATACAAAATAAATAGTATAGAAAATCAAAACTGGCAGGTAAAGCAGTAAAGGGAATCTCAAAATTTATCTCAGTGAAACTCTTATGCTTATTCATTTTTCAACCTGTTGTATTAAGCTTATACAAAGAACCAGAAGGTAACAGTAGATTGGCAGAGTCTATAAATCCTGTAGCAGTTTTGAAAGCAGTAACATTATTTAAAAGTATGCTAGTTTTTCCTGTCAAGATGAAGTAATTCTGTGCTGCAGTTCCTATTTTTACTCCTGAGCTGTGCTGCTTCTTGAATTTGTGCCAATGGGCTTCCAAAAATCTGGAAGTGTTGTAGTGATCTTTATTATTTGGTATTTTCTGCTGCATAAATACACTCATCTTTCACCCCTATTAAATTAATACAGCTGGAGGACTGAAAAGACAAATTAGAGAAGAGATTTTCAACAGGATGAATGTCAAGGTGCTGATGGAATTTATAAGCTAATTTCTTTGCATGGGTATGATATTGGGAGGATTGCATGGCCACTTTGCTAAGGTACTGGAGTAGCTTTTCAGTGCCTGATGTCAACTAGGAGTGGCCACATCAGGCGCCAGAGGACTGTGCCCGAATGCTCTTGACTTCTTGGCTCTGTGCGTGCAATGACCAGCTTCACACACCCTTCAGGGCAAATGCCGCCCCTTGGATGTGATCCTAAAATCAGCCCATTAATGTAAAGGGTTTTATCATAGGTTGTTCTAGAGACTTGTTTTGCCCATGATTTGAGTCTAGAGTGCAAGCTAAATAGGAAAATTCTCTAAAACATGCATTTGCATGAGAACTGTTATTTGTGGTTTGAGCCTGAATTCCTGCAAAAGAATAAAAGTGCAATCCTTAAGAATCAGTGTTAATTCACAATTATTAATATGTTTCCCCTTTAAAGGTGATTCTTTAATTAAGCACCTCCTTTTCTCCTCATCAGGAGTATGAAGTCTATATGAAGTGAGCTATTTTGGGGTTGGCTATGGATTAAAATTCAGGTGGTTATTAGCTTTTGCTGTTTTCTTGGAAGTTGATGCTCTTCTTCCACATTCCCCTTCCCTGAAGGTTGCAGAGAATGCTGTGCTTAGCAGAATAATAAAAATAAAACAAACACCTGCCCTCAGATTGGTTCTGTGGTAGGTACCACAGAAAACGAGGGGAAAAAACCTATCAAAATGCTCTTTGTGTCAGATGTGCATGTTTAAGACAAAAAGCAGAAATGTGTCTGTATGGTCATCTTTGACAGGGTTTCTGTTATGAAACTTGAGTTCTTTTTGGGAAGCACTGGGTTCTCGAAGCATTTGGAAGCTTTTCATCTGGATGCAAACTTGCAAAGGGCATTCTATGAAGTTGTCAGACATACGAAAATACAGACCCGCAACCCTGCGGACCTGCAGATATTGTCTTCAGTTCTGTGAAGTGGGAACAATGTTCCTGTTCCACATCATGGTAGTTATTTTTGAGACCCTTACAAGTATTTAAGGACACATAAATTCTCACTACATGGAGCAAAACAAAGTCAAAATAATCTTAAACTTTAATGAGACCAAACGTATAACACTCTTAAGGTATTGTTAACTAAGAAAGTGCAAATATTTTGCTATGGAGAGGCTGGGCCCTCGAATTACTGTGTAAAGGAGTATTTGCTATGCCTTTCATTTATGGCTCAAGACCACCCAGTGAGCTATTAAATGGGGAATGAGTTGCAGAAGTTTAATTTCTAAAGGCTGTATTATATCTTGCCTTGTCTCTGTGTGGTCACCTATACTTGTGTAAATAGAGCAATGAACTGCATCGCCTTTGCAGAGAAAAAAATGGACAGGATGCACGCAGTAAAGAATTGGTCCCTCTATGTCCTGTTCCGGGAAAATTCCAGTGTCTTTCTGGCCATGTTCACTAAACAAGGGCAATGTTTTCCTTTGTTTGCATTTCCTTATGTCAGTCTCTTGTGTTTCTCCCTTTTCTTCACACTGCAGTAAACCAGTGTGAGCAGCTGTAAGCACAAGAGAGTATAAAGCCAGCTCTTACGGGTCAGCTGAAAACTCAGATCTTACCACATCACTTTCACAGGTATGTGAGGAAACCAAGCTTAAGCTTAAATGGAGATTTAGGGTCAGCATTAAGATGTTGCTCAAGGCATGGCAATTGCACGGGAAGAGCACATGCTGCATTGAATGCAGCAGACAATGCCAAAAAAAAAAAGGCAGTTAGACCACCTCACTGGCACAAAAAGTAATTGCAGTTTGAGTAATGGTTTCTCTTATTGACTTTGAAAAGACACTATTATGGATGCATCTAATCAGGGATAAAAACAAAGGCAAATTATCTTAAACCCATGTATTTATTTCTTTCTTTGGAATCTGTTTCAATTCTGTTTAGATACAAAATTGCTTGAGATTATCTTAATCCTTTGCTTGTGTATCATGCACCTATCAAGTGCATAGAAAAAAAAGAGCCACATTTCCTCCCTTAAGTAGGCTCATATCTCTCCCCCCATTTACAGGTTTCTGAGCAGTCTTTCTCAATGCAGGCTCCACTCTAACTAGTCTATTCTCTTTTTTTTTTGTCTGAAAACTTAGCATCATAGAATCACAGAATACTTTGGGTTGGAAAGGATCTTAAGATCATCAAGTTCCAACTCCCCTGCCATAGGCAGGGATGCCTCACACTAGACTGTGCTGCTCAAGGCTCTGTCCAAGCTGGTCTGGAACACTGCCAGGGATGGAGCATTTACCACTTCTCTGGGCAGCCTGTTCCAGCACCTCACCACCTTCACAGTGCTTCTCCCAGTGTTATATCCACCCTCTCTACTGTTCTGCATTTTCACATCCTCCCTAAACTTGACTTCTTATATTTGGTTATGCCAAAGGGTAAGTTTAATTTGTGCTGGGCTCCTGTGTGTGCCAATTAGTGATCAAACTCCCAAAGCAGAATTGTGCTAATGATATGTTTCAACTAAGTGTTCAGATAAAGTCACATGCTCATGAATAAGCAGCACTGACTCTTCATTACAGCCTTGTTCCTGCTTTCCTCTCTCTTTTTTTTTGCTTCTTTTTTTTTCTGTGATGCAGAGTTATGGTGCAGACACGCAGAAATAGTTTACTAATCCTCCGATTTGAGGGCTGTTCTCCTGTGCTCCATTTTGATCCTTTATATTCTTAGTGCAAACATGTCAGGTGGAAGTCCTTTCAGTCCTTAACACTGAAAAATCACTGTTCTGATTGGACCTGAATCATATAGATCAGCTGTCAGTATTCAATGAGGATGAGGTGTCACAGTTCAATAAGCAATGGAGGTATGAATGACCCTGGTATGCGGTGTCTGTCCATCACAGGGTGATTGATACTAGACCCAGAGGTGCCTTGTAGAGTAAAAGACCCCCAGGTAAAAAGGTCTGAATTCTTTATTGGATAGTCTGAAAGGTAGGAGCTGTCTCTGCTGTCTCAAACAGTATTTCAAATTATGGTATTGACGTATGATAGAAGAACAAGCCAGGCAGGAGGAATCCCCGTACAAGCCTTCTTGGACAGGAGCTTTAAGCCAGGTATTTCTCGACCTTTATTTTAAAATTGTCTGTGACTAATGAGAATTTGGTAAAATATGCAAATCATGCAAGTCCAAAAGCAGCACAATGTTTTCTTGTTATGAGAAAAGCAGAAACTGATGTGATTGGTTATGAAGAAACTAACTGAAATCCAGTAAGAACATGAGGGATGAATCGCCTTTTCAGGAGTGCATGTCCCAGTCTAGCATTTCTTCTCTTGGCCAGACAGACAGGCATTTTCTCTACAAAACACACAAAATAATGCATTTCTTTAGACTTTATCCTTTCCTGGATTGCAGATTTTAACAAAATCACATTCTCTGGGGGGCAAAATTTGAGCAGCTCTGCTATCTTTCCAGTGGGATTTGAGTCAATATTGCATTGTTTTGCTTCATGTTGCATTGTATCTCTAAATACAATTATACAGTAACTACAAAATTCCAGGACCTAGAAGAGGCTTACGTACCTCAATGGATCTTGACCATTCCAAGACCTCTTCTTGATCTTGTAATTTTCTTCTTGGAATTATTTGGCCAGTGTAATGCTTTTGCCAAATATTCCATGTCCTGTGTGACCAAAGCTGTGGGCGGCCCAAGAGATTTACTGTGAACCTCAGAGAGGTGCATTGCCAGAAAAGACATCATGGGAGGTTACTAGGTGTGGTACTTAAGGCACATTTCAACAGCTGGGGTCAGAGGGCTGATTTCAAGGTCTGGTCTTGTTTTGTTGGCCACAATATCATGGCTTTGGGCACTCTCCTTGGAGATAATAACTAGCAATTATAAACCTTTAAACATTGTGGTCATGAGACATTTGTCTTCTTTTTCCTTTCTTTTATAATTTACCTACCCAGAAAAGCTTAGCTCAAATCTTACTGACCATCTGGAATCTGTGTGGTCCAGCTCTTAACTGCATTATTGTATCCAAGAACGCTGATGGTAAAAATGTAAGTTCCTTGAAAATGGTATAGACAACATGCAGGCAGGGCTACAGTCTGCTTGTACCCGTATAAAATGGGTTGCAAAATTTTGTCTGGGTGATGTGGCAACATCTCTGTGGTCCCACCTCAAAGAAATTAATTTTCTATCTCTTGACAGTTCAGAGAATTCTAAATTGTAAAATAATAGAATAATTTTGTAAGAATTTTGATGCATTCGAGGGCTGGAGCAGCTCTGCTCTGGAGCCAGGCTGAGAGAGCTGGGCTGGGTCAGCCTGGACAAGAGAAGGCTCCTGAAGGGGAGACCTGAGAGCAGCTCCAGTGCCTAAAGGGGCTGCAGGAAAGCTGGAGAAGGGCTTGGGACAAGGGCCTGCAGGGACAGGCCAAGGGGAATGGCTTGAACCTGCCAGAGGGGAGACTGAGATGAGCTCTTAGGCAGAAGCTCTTCCCTGTGAGGGTGCTGAGGCGCTGGCACAGGGTGCCCAGAGAAGCTGTGGCTGCCCCATCCCTGGCAGTGTTCAAGGCCAGGTTGGACACAGGGGCTTGGAGCAAGCTGCTCTGGTGGAAGGGGTCCCTGCCCGTGGCAGGGGTTGGAACTGGAGGAGCTTTAAGGCCCCTTCCAACACAAACCAGGCTGGGGTTCTGTGTTTCTGTGAAGAAGTTAAGTATGGGCCTCATAACTCTAGTCTGAACTTCAAGAATTCTCACAACCTGTCCTTTTCTGTCCCCAGGGGACAACAAAACATGCTGGAAACCATTGCTTTCCTGGGGAAAAACTGGAGTTGAATGGCCTGCCTGCTCTCGTGAAACTCCACAGGTTGCGCAGTGAGGGGAGGAAGGGAGCTGCAGTGAGACTGGTTCTACTTCTCTGCACATGTGCCCATACTGATGAGTGGCCAGGTCAGCCTGGGTGTGAAGTTTATCCCGTTACTTGGAGTCTGTCCAGATTTACTTTGTAGACTTCCAGTTTTCTTGGTAAAACTGGGGGTAAATTCTGCTGATGTTTTTCCCCTCTGCCATCACGGCCTTGCACATCGCTGGAAGCTGACGGAGTTAAAAAGAATGAGTTGATATTTTATTTATTTACTTAGTCTTAAAAAATCAGACCAGGAAAGAGGATGTCCTTCAGCAGTTTTCAAAAAAACCTAGTGATTAGCAATCCTGACTCGTGTTGACTGTGGATGGGGAATTCACCTGTCAGCCAAGTATGAAGACTGCTTTAGGAGCCAATACACTTGCAGAATACATAGGAAAAAACTCAGCTTTTTATCATGCTTCTGGGATGAAGACTGAACTGTAACAGTCCTTCTGCTCCCTTCTCCCCCCAGTTTGTCACCCTTCACAACCACAGAGTTCATTGCTTAACAAAAACCCAATACAAACTCTTCTGTGTGCTGCATGTGGAGTAATGCTGTAGTGAGAGAGAGCTATGGAGCTGCTTCTGGGTAAAGATCCATCACCAGCTGACTGATATGTGACCCACAGGTACCACATCTGTTACCTAATGACCAGTCACTTAATTATAGACTAGGTGACATGTTTATAAGGGTGAACTTTAGAATGCTATTAGGAAATGGACAGATGAACTATACTGGTGCCCTCCAGGTAGATTTCACCCAGACTCTTCTGCCTCTGTGGACCCATTACACAGTAATTAGGGTGATTTTTAAGAAGGATGCAAGGAGTTAAATGACTAACCTTATTATTGCTTCATTTGTCACTGTGGTAAGTGCTGCTTTGGGGGTGGTGGCTTGGAAGAAAGTGAGAGAGAGAAAGGAAGAAAAGAAACTATGAGGTGTAGAAGTCTCCTCTTCCCTAAGTCCGTATGTGAAGAGTGACAAGAAGGGAAGTGAGTGGTGTGGGATCTGGGGGCACAGGGGCTGTTCAGTAGGTTTCTGTGGCATGGGAGGGATCTCCCCTGCCCACCCTGTAGTGAGTCCTTGGATGCCTCTGTAGCAGTGGAGTAAGGTAAATCCAAAACCCAATCCCCAAGGTTATTTGATTTCCCCCAGTTCCCGCCCGTGGAGGGTTTCCAGGCTCCAGAGGTTCCCTTTAAGCTATGTATGGGATGGAGTGGGAGGTGGGAATCGTCTCTCATGAGATCTCTGATAAATGCCCTGTCACATGAAATGATCGATTTCAACTGTCTGCGGTGAGATGACTCTTGAGAGTTTTTATGTAAGAGGTGCTTCAGTCTTAGGTGTATGACAGCCCCTTGTTTAAGGGCTATAGTGTAACCATAGAACCAAAGTACTCCAGGAGCAGATCGCAGTAATTTACTCACAGGGAATACTGAAATCACAGTAATTGAGAAGTTCATGGGAAATCTTCACTTTCCGGTTACAAACATAAAAACGGTTTTCAGTCACTGCAAAATACCAGGAAATAAAATTTTAAATATTGGTCTGATCTTGCAAAACCTTTGTATTCCCTCACTTTTAAAATAACAGTTTGTTCTCCATCAATTTATAGGTGGAAAATTTTCCAAAGCTCTTACAAGCTTTTGAGGGAAACTGTATCAGTGAGTTTTTTTTCCAAAAAGCCAATTATGGCATTTTTGGAAGAGCATCCATCTGCAAATGAGAAACACGTTCAAGTTAATGTCACAATTGATTTAACATGAACAAATAATTTTAAGAAAAGATGATTTTGCCTGAAAAAAAATTGGGCTCCTGAAACAAGCTATAACCTCTCTTACAGTTGAAACTTGTTTTGATACACTTAACAAAACAACAAGGGAATTCCAGATTTCTCCGATCAGATGACTCTTTACAGATGCACAAAATAAAATTCAAGACTTTTTTTTTTGCAGCAGAAGGATTTAATTTTACATTTGAAATCTGTGAAACAATTTTTATTTGCCCACAGCACTGATGTTAGAGATGGCACCCAAAGCCCAGGTGAAGTCATAGAATCCCAGCCTGGTTCGTGTTGGAAGGGACCTTAAAGCTCCTCCAGTTCCAACCCCTGCCACGGGCAGGGACCCCTTCCACCAGAGCAGCTTGCTCCAAGCCCCTGTGTCCAACCTGCCCTTGAACACTGCCAGGGATGGGGCAGCCACAGCTTCTCTGGGCACCCTGTGCCAGCGCCTCAGCACCCTCACGGGGAAGAGCTTCTGCCTAAGAGCTCATCTCAGTCTCCCCTCGGGCAGGTTAAAGCCATTCCCCTTGGCCTGTCCCTACAGGCCCTTGTCCAAAGCCCCTTTTCAGTCACCAAGGGTAACTCATACTGCTAAAAAATATGTTGCTGTACATAGAGGGCAGGATTGTCTGTTACTGTACTTGGCACAATAATTAATAACAACTTTCCAGGCTGAGTCTTTTGTGAAGTGCTGTGCTCCCTTCAGCTGTTGAAAACGCCTCCCCACCCCAGGACGTGGTTTGACGTTAAGAGTGGCACAGTCTGCTTTATTACCAATACCTACAAATGAATTAATGCGGGTTTGATTTTTCTGTTGAAAAGGTCAGTCAGGAGTAACAGAAGCAAGAGGGAGTGGTGGGGCGGCCCACTGGAGGTGCGGAGAAACCTGAGCCACGCAGCACCACCAGGAAATTCCATGGCTGGATTGGAAGCTGGTACCCAGGAACTTTGGGTTTGGGAAATTAATTTCAGATGACTGTGAAATTTGCCTCCTAAATAAATAGTCTGCATATTCTGAGCCGAGGATGTAATTTAAAACAGCGTGGGGTATTCAGAGCATTAGAAGCCAAAAGGAAAAAAGAGGGATGGGGGTGGAATAAAGAGAGTCATTTGAAACTGTGATTTAATTAAGACAATCAGGAACCAGAGTGTTGACAGGAAAACTCAGGCAGTTATCAAGTCCAAGGGTGTCAGTGAAATAATTAAAAGCACACAGTATGAAATGGCTCTGGCTGCTGCGACAGACATAGGGTTGCCCTACATACTCTGTGGTATTTTCATATAATAACATCAACATTAGGGTTTGGACTGAGCCAGGACTAGCAGGAACTCTACACTGGCCCTTGTTTAGTTACTTTAGCCAGAGCACTTCATTTAGTGAGACCTGGGAAAGAAAGCAGTGTGGAACTTGCTGCTGCTGCCACCTCCTAATCAGAGGAGAGATGCCTTGGAAAAAGGAGATGAGGGTGGGTGGGAAGGTGCAATTGTAAAGGGACAAACCCATTGATCACAGGGAGGGCTGTTACTGCCTGCAGTTTCCATTTGTTTTCATGAGACCACCTCTTCCACTTGGCTGGACTGGCAGTAGTGCACATCCCCAACCCTATGTGAAGTTGATGGCTACTGTTTTCCTTGTTATTTTTGTACACTTCATGGTTGGTGAGACGCTCCCTGCAGTCCTGCATCCAGCTCTGGAGTCCTCAATGCAGGAAAGACATGGGCCTGTTGGAGAGGGACCATAGGAGCGCAGCAAAAATGATCAGAGGGATGGAGCACCTCTCCTGTGAGGAAAGGCTGAGAAAGTTGGGCTTGTTCAGCTTGGAGGAAACTCCAGGGAGACCTTATTGCAGCCTTTCGGTACTTAAAAGGGGCCCATAAGAAAGATGGGCAGAGACTTTTTAGCAGGGTCCTGTTCTAATAGGACAAGGGGTGATGGGTTTAAAGTAAAAGAGGGAGATTCAGGATGGATGTGAGGAAGAAATTTTCTACAATGAGGGTGCTGAGGCGCTGGCACAGGGTGCCCAGAGAAGCTGTGGCTGCCCCATCCCTGGCAGTGTTCAAGGCCAGGTTGGACACAGGGGCTTGGAGCAAGCTGCTCTAGTGGAAGGGGTCCCTGCCTGTGGCAGGGGTTGGAACTGGATGAGCTTTAAGCTCCCTTCCACCACTCACCAGAGTGCCAGTGCATGATGGTGCCAGACAGCAACAAGTGGAATAGTACAGCTTGGTGCTGGTAGATGCTAGCCCTCAGCAGACTTGATTTCTACTCTAACTATGATTTCTATGAAAGAAAACGAATTTGTTTTAAAATTTAAAGAAAAAAAAAGAAGTTTGGAAACATCTGGTAACCCCTTGCTTTTGAGAGCAGCAGAATGCAGAGCTTTAACCTTTGCCGTAAATCATCTAACCCCGCTGGGGTTTGAACTTTTATCAATTTCTGAAAATGAGCTTCCAGTCTGTTCTGTATTGATCATCTACCCCATGTCAATAATCGCCGTTGTGAAGGTGAGCCCTGCTTGAAATTCACGTTAATACTATTCACGGAGGAAGGAGCGGGGGAACGTGTGGAAGTAGTTAGAGATTTATTTCACATTCTGAAACTGAAGACTCTACAGAATGGCAGGTTGAACACTCCAGGCATGGAGCAGGCAGTGCAGCTCCCTCCCTGCTCCCCGACATCCTTCACATGAATGACAGCTCAGCCCCTGCTGCAGGACCTCCACCGAGCGCAGCCCTGCCCATTGCGCACCCTCGCCTGAAGGCACCCGTGCAGGCGCTCTCTACACCGCGCGTTCTGCGCTGCAGCCTCTCCTCTCCTCGGCTCCGTCTGGTGCCACCGCCGGGGAAAGCGCTCACCACCCCCGGCCTGCACGCTCAGCCCTGCAGGCACCCACGGTCGCGATACGCCCTGGTCGCTGCGATCCCTGGGCCGTGTTTCACCCGCCCCGGGCGGTGCTGCCCCTCCTGACACCGCCCCTGTAAGTCAGGGGCTCCTGCGCAAGTCCCGTGGAGCACTCGGGACGCCCCGGTTGCTCTCCCTGTTCAGGGCCGGGGCTCACGGGGGCTGCGTTTCCCCTCGCTCCGGTGCTGGAGCGTCCTCTCCGGAGCCGCTCGCCGCAGCAAGTGACTGTCCCTGCGGTGGGATTTAACCTCCTGCGATGGACGGGCTGCCGTGCTGGGTGGAGGTGCTCCTGGGCGTAGGAGGTGAAAATAAACCCACGTGGTGATGGGAGGCCTGAGGGTCCGTGTGCCCCTGCCGTAGGGCGCGCGTGTATAGAGAGGCTGCGTGTGCCTGTTGTTCCTTTGAACAACTTTGCAGTTGCTTTTTCCCCTATCTTCTGGAAACCCCAAATGCTGCTTGTTTCACGTGTGCTTTAGATCCCCATTCCCATAGATGAGGAGCTGCCTTATTTAATTACTGTTCTAATGGAGAGACAGCAGTGCCATTCTCCTTTCTGTGCCTGAGAATACCCGTTGAAGTGGTGGTCAGGGCAGCGGGGAGCAATGCCTAGTGACAAATGCCGGGGTATTGTTTATATTAACTTCTGGTGAGGAGGAGATGGGTGGGTTAGGGTTTGTCCTCAAGTGTTGGGAGCTTCTTGAGTTCTCCCGTGGAAGCACTGAGCTGGTGGCAGCTGGTATTGGTTTGTATTAACTTCTGGTGAGGAGGAGATGGGTGGGTTAGGGTTTGTCCTCAAGTGTTGGGAGCTTCTTGAGTTCTCCCGTGGAAGCACTGAGCTGGTGGCAGCTGGTATTGGTTTGTATTAACTTCTGGTGAGGAGGAGATGGGTGGGTTAGGGTTTGTCCTCAAGTGTTGGGAGCTTCTTAAGTTCTCCCATGGAAGCACTGAGCAGGTTGCAGAAAACTGAGTACTTACAGCAATTATATGGCTGTGAACACATCCATTATATATATAGTTTATATATATTCTATGTAATGCATTCTATGTTTTCATGTGTATACATATATATAAAAGTTGGGAATGAATGTTTTTATACATACATGACGTTTGTTTATATATACACATATATATTGATGGGTCTGTATATTACAACCAGGAAGGGGGGTTGAGCCCAAGTCAGGTTTCAGATAATTTGTGAAAAGAGTTAATTACTTGTGAATCGTTGCTCCTGGAAGTCCAAGGGGGAGAGCCCTGTGGTAACAGACGTCACCCCAGCAGATCAATGTTTCATTAGCATGTCTATGGGAGATGTCTGTTCTGTTTTGCACATAAAATGAACAGGAGCTTTCATCTCCCTCTCTGTATCACTCTGCCTTTGAGAGGGAATAAGTGTCTTTGTTCATTAAACTCCAGACTTCCACTGGTATACATCCCCCTGTGTTTGTTTTTTTTTTTTTTCTTTTACTCTAAAGCTCTCAGTCGGTTTAAAAAGAGAGAACCTCCTCTAAGGACAGCTGCCAGGTAAACGTTGGTTTTCGTAATGCATTTATTAAGGTGTAAAAGAGAGGGAAACACTGCTGCAAGGACTGGAATGTACTTTCCATATCTGTCCATGAACTTCTGCATTGAAGCTTTTGCAGAAGAGTCAGATTATTTGTAGTACTGGTTTTCATCATCAAGCAGGCTACTGAAGGCACAATTACTTGCATCTTATAGTCTGAAGCCTGAATTTTGGCAGTGCTGTTTCCTACACTTTCCAAGTTTAATCATTGAATCCCAGCCTGGTTTGTGTTGGAAGGGACCTTAAAGCTCATCCAGCTCCAACCCCTGTCATGGGCAGGGACCCCTTCCACTAGAGCAGCTTGCTCCAAGCCCCTGTGTCCAACCTGTCCTTGAACACTGCCAGGGATGGGGCAGCCACAGCTTCTCTGGGCACCCTGTGCCAGCGCCTCAGCACCCTCACAGGGGTTCTTCACAGGGGCAAATTTCCTCACAGAATCAGTGAGGTTGGAAAAGCCCTTTAAGCTCACCCAGTCCAACCGTTCCCAGCACTGCCAAGGGCACCACTAACCCATGGCACTGAGGCCTCATCTCCACGCTGTGTGAACACTTGCAGGGACGGTGACTGCAGCCCTGCCCTGGGCAGCCTGTTCCAATGCCTGAGCACCCTCTGGGGCAGGAATTGTCCCTGATCTTCATTCTAAACCTCCCTGGTGCAGCTGGAGCTCTAACACCACTAAGATCTTGTATGTGATGAAACTGTAATTATCAGTAGCATTATTTAGAATTATCCTAATAAACAGTTGAAGGTGTTAAGGTTTACAATCTTAAGGCCAAATCATAATTTCCTTATCTACAGAACTATTCTGTTTGCACTCCTTTTTCCCTGGTTATATGGATGCAAATCAATGTATATCGCCAAGCATTTGCCTACTTTAAAAGAGCTGCTTGTGACATTAGAATTAGTTGCAGTCTACCATCACTTAAGGAAGCAATGTAATTCTGAGTAACTTGGTATAATTCTTAGCAGCCATGTTATAAAAGAAACATTTCTTCTGATCTCTTTTTTTCCCATTATTGTTGTCTGCTTCAGCTCATTAACCAGTAATCATCCTGGGTCCATTAGCTAGATATTGATATTGTACGCCCTGTTGCCAGTTGTCATGACTTTAAATTTAGCATTACCTGTATATTTCCTTTAAAACCCAGTTCCTGCATTCATGTTACTAATGAGATTCTTAGCTGCATCTTAAATAAATAAATTCCTAGCCCGCAGGCTCTGAAATGTAGAAATGTAACTCAAAAGCACCCTGGAAGATTAAAATATAGAAAGCAAAGAGCGGGAGTCCCAAATCTCATGATTTCCAAGGCATAACTCTGCTATTGTTGAATCCATTGGTTTGGCAATATTTTTCTTCTAACTGAACAAACATTAAATACCTGGCTTTGTGTCTTGCATTGCTTTCTTTGTGCAGCACGTGTTCTCTGTGCTGATAAGGAAGATGAGTGCTGTGAAAAGCCAAGAAACTTTGTTTGGTTTGTTTTTTTTTTTCTCCCTTTCCTGTATTTTGTTTTTGGGAAATAACCAAAACTCTCAGCCTGAGCTGGAAATTTGGCTAATAAACCAATTTTTTCATAGCTAGTTTTCAGAATCAAATGCTTCCAAAAACAATTGCAAAAGGGCTTTACTCTTCCAAGGCTCCTTCAGCCTTTCCATAGAAGTTTTATTTTAGGTTCTCTCAGCTGGGCCCAGGTAAACCTTAGGGGCAGCATGGAAAGGTGATGTTAACGAGTGCAGAGACACATTTTATAAGCAGCCAGTTGAAATGACCTGCCTTTGTTTCTTCAGAGAGTGAGGAACCTCAGACCCTTTCATATTTAGAGGTCTCCTTTGCCTTGAAGTTTTTGCAGCAACAGACAGGGAAAATACCCTGTTACGAAGCTGTCTTTGGAAATGCCCTCTTCTCCTCTTAGAGCCCTTCTGTTGAAAGAATGTGGACCAGATACTCACTAAATCTAGATACCTGCTTAGGTTTAAATTGAGTAATGGGGATCTCAATTCACTTGGTGGTATTTGTCTTCTATTTACATGTAGGAATTTTATAGACTGGTTTCTTGACTGCCTTTTATCACTGGTTTTACATCAGTGTAACCATGGTTTTGAGTAGTTGGTCCTGATTTTGCATGTATGAGTTGACTCCAAGGACTTCTTGAAGTTGAGCCTGTTTGTGAACCAGGAGCAATTTTTCCAGGGGATTTTCCAGGCTGGGAAAGTATAATAAGTTTCTTCCCATCCCCAGCAGGCACCAGAGACCTGACGATGAGATGGAGAACTGAAGATCTTTGACAAGGCTGCTAATCAAAATCTTAGTGCCGGGTTCTCCTCCGCCAAAAATAGGACATGTGCTTATTGACTCAGCTTGATCGTAACCATGTAAGTTCAGAAACAAGTGCTATAATTAACTGTGACTGTGTTATTGGATCTGTGCATGTGTAATTAACAAAGCAGGTATTTTTGTGTTTGTGGCTTTACTTATTTGTTCAGGAAAACTCCCCGCCATTTCCATCAGCATATTAAGGTTAATTAAAATTAATTCTGTTTGTATTGACTGCCTTTTCACGTATGCACAGTTTGTGCAAATCAAGTGTGTGGCCAGGGCATTCTTCCCTATAAAATCCATAATGTTTGCTTTCAGAGCTGGGGGAAAAAGGAATCAAAATTGCAGGCTGTTTGAAATTTAAATCAGAGCAATGCTGGTCAATAGTATCAAGGTTGTGGTGCCCTGGAAGGTTTTGATTGGGTGCTACCAGGCCCATCCTGGGTGACAATGATATTGAAGGTCAGTTGAATGAAGTTTTAGGATTTCTTTTTTGTTAATGCTGGGATTCCTGGCTGAAAAAATCATGGAAAGCCATGATCTCTTTTCATGCAATAGAACTGTACAGGTTTGGGGATGATGTTCAGCCTGTGCAGGGGGAGAGCACAAGACCAGTGTTTGCCTTCTGCTAAGGTAAGGATCACCCAGCTAAGAGCTGTCTTCTGCTAAGCTCTGAACAAATACATAACAAGACACAAATGTTGTCCTGGAGAGTTTGAAACTGTAATGAATGGGACTGACACATATGTGAGGAGGGAACATGGGGGGAACCCCCTTGCTGGCTGCCCAGCCCCAGCTCTGTCAGAGGAACATCAGGTAGAGCCAGCTGTACACAAACAACACTAACGCTGTCCATCACGTTGACATTTAGCTTGTCAGGTTTTAAGCGTCATGGTTAGCCCATGGAGGGGCTGTGGGTAATCACAGTTCTTGCAGCTATTGTTACGGACTGTCTGCAGGCTCAGAATATACTTCTGCATGGCCTTACTCTGGATTTACGCTCCTCTGGTTTATTCCCCAGGGAGGGAAATCTCTACAGGGTGTTAATCCAATTTTTTTTTCCCTTCCTTTTTTTTTCTTTCAGAGACTGGCTCACGATTCTTTCAAATGTAAATCTGAACATTATTCTGTGACGACAATAGATTCTATGGCTAATCATGTGGCTTCAGGCTCAAGCTTTATATCTCTGTAAAGCTTCAGGCTATTTCTGTTGAAATACACAGAACATCTTCCAAAGAATAAAATAGCGATGGTCCTATGCTATCCAACTGCTTTTCCATAAGCCCTTGTAAAGGTGAATGTGTTCTGCTTGCTTTGTAGAACAGCTCTATCATCTAAAAAGTAGCAAGACAAAATGTGGGGAGAATTTTTTCCCATTAAAGCTGCCTTTTAATCTGCTTCCTTGACAAATGTACTTGATGCTGATGGTATTTTTCCATTCCTATCTACTCCCAGTAAGACTGACGGTATGCTTCTGTCTCTTTCTTGGCTCTGATAATGTTTTTGTACTAACATAACATAATGCCATACAATTAGAAATTATATGTTAGCTGTTAGTCATAGCCCAGTGAGTTTACATTAGACAAAAGAAATTAAATGAGAACCAGAGGAGACCTAGTAAGCTCGGTTTATGTTTTTTTTATATTCAGAAATATCACATTTCTATTGATGAGCATCATTTATGCCTGTATGGGGGAAACTAACTGTGCTACAGGCAAAAGAATTCCTGGTCATTTCTTCACATCCAAATTATGCATAGTTTGTAAATGCAAAGTTAAGAGAGTTTTTCCTCTGTCTTGGAATTGATGGGTTGCTTTGAGATTTTTATCCACTCCCTGAAAGCAAATAGAATTATTTTTAGTCTTGATTCTCTGTAACACTAAATGATGTCTTGTAAATGGTTTTCTTGTAGGGAGTGAGAATTCAGACCCTACTGAGGCACTTGAGTCCCTGTGTGGCTGTCCCTGTAGGTGCCTCTCTTTAAGAGGCTTTGCTCAGCTGGACCATTGCTGGACCACTGCTTGTCTGCATGGTGTGTAGACACTGTGCAGATACTGTGTGTCTGGTGGTGATGGTACCGTGTACTTCAGAGGAGTTTGAGGGAACCTGTCTTCTGGAAAGTTTCCCTCTATCTCATCACAGACTGTCTTAGGCCCTCACAACCCCAGATGGGGATGTTTGCAGTTCTTCTGGTACCTTTGCTGTTCCTGCCTTTAATATTTGCTTCTAAATTCTTCCTTCATCCATCTGATGCTCTGACATGAAAATACGTGTAATCTACAGAGCTGCTTGTGCTACTGTTTTGCTTCATGTCTCAGTAACGGTTCCAGGTTACACTTCTTGATGCTTTCTTTGCAGCTTCCCTGCTATTCCAGGCTTGGCCTGTCTTACGGCTCATTTACTTCAGCCTCTTTGAAACAGAAAGCACCAGCTGAAGCGTTTCAAAGGCCGTCTTACAGCTTTTGTACTCGTCTCAGCCACAGCACCTGGCAGGAGCAGTGCTACTGTTCCACTGCTGAGATGAAGGAGTCAGACTGGGCTGGTTCTAGTGAGGTGGGTAAATCCCTGTGGAGATGAAAGTGAAGCCACTGAACTCACTTCAAAGCCGTGTCCCTCAGGTTCAAGTGTGAGCAGTAACACTTCAGCTATCCTCTGTGCTTTTGCTGCTGCATGCTGCAGGTTGGTTCAAACCAGCCCTATTGTGATATGCTTCTCCTTCTGTATTTCTGTGCAGAACAGAGAAATGAGACATTTTAGGTAAAAAGAGGGTGCAGCAACTTACTGTAGGACATTCTCCTAATTCTCGCAGAATTAGACCAGGTGTCAGTTTCCCACAGGTGGGATTGGCTAACATGAGTCAGGCCTCCTGCTCTATTTTTTCTGTAGTTTTCAAGCCAGTTTCTCCCAACGAATCCACAAGACTGCAGGATCTCTCTGTTGTGCCTGGTACTCAGTCCTCATCATGAACTGGAGGGTATTCTCACTGTCAGAGGTGGCATGAGGATCTGTCTCACTGCTATGAGAATTTTATGGCTCAGCCCCTTTATGCTGTGACTCTTTGGCTTGCAGTTAGTTGAATTACTCTGTTTCATAAATGTATAAATTTCTGCCTCCCTTCTACCTGGATGTCTTCATAATATACTTGTCTCTGTAAGGCTTGGAAGATTAGATTTCATTGATCATTAAATGTATTCATGATGGCTTAAAATAAAATAAATTGTGCTGTCTTTCTGGCTGAGGTTTGCAAAGTTACCACGAAGCCTTAGGTTGGATTCACCTTTTGCAACAGGGCGCAAAAACTGTCTGAGTGGTTTGGAGACTCTTTGCCATGGTGTTTATCTTGTGTTTCATCCCTCAGTGATATTTGTGTAATACTAATTTGGATTCCTAGTAATTGCTGATGGAGCTTTCTTAGACTGAGATTGCAAAAGCAACTGAGAAATCTGCCTTTTCCCTTCTCTTGACTTATTCCTGCCTTTATTTTTTTCTGGTGTGCTTGCAGTTTGGATTGAACTGAGTTCTGAGTGGGTTTTCTGCAGGTGTATGTGGTCATTTACATCTGTGATTGTCTAAGTGCGTATATGGGCTTTTGTGCAGGAATCATTTTCTTTGAAGAAATGGACCAAGGAAGATGTTCAGTTATTGATTGGTACTTGCCTGCTTCTGTTTCTCATTCTTGTATATGTGCAGCAGCGTGCCCCTAAAATGCAAAAAATCCTCACAAGAAAAAGCCACTGATCTAGGGAAGGAGGGATGGAGGGAACTGGGGAAAAGTAAAAAGCTTTAGGGGAAAGACTGAACTTCTTCCAGGTCCTCCAGAGGACTCCATAGCTACAGAAACTGATGGGTTTGTCCTAGAAGAGGTTTACCTTGAGGAAGAAAGCCTGAGAAAGAGGGAGCAGGAGAAGCTCCAAACCTGCGTGTAAGTGGATGAAATGTTTCACATTTTGACCTCACGTAAAGGAATATGTTAGTTATTTTCATTTTCTTTCCTCATAATGTCTTTCAAAGATAAACATTTTTGGATGCTGTAAATAAATATCTGTAAACACTATATGTCTTTATCCTAATATGCCTTTAGTTCAGGATGTTTTTGAGATGGAGTGAACAGCAAATCATTTCTCACTCAACAGAAAGGCAGACCTATAAAATGGGATGTTGGGACCCTTTAACAATGCTCCAGCTGACTGGATGTACTTTAAAAATATCCCAAGAAGATAGGGATGTGCCTCTGCAGCAATAACCACAGGGATAAGTGCTCATCTTTCAGGAGTCAGAAAAAGAATCAGTTTTTCCCTGGGGCTGACTCTTTTCCATATGGGGCACACCAGGATTTGTAGGTCTCAGGAGCCACACACTACCAGAAATCTGGGCTGAAATCCTGAAAAGGATTTTCAACCTGTCTGATGGTGAGATTCTTTATTCTCATAGAAGGAGAGCACAGTAAATAGATGGACTAAATGACTCGGACATTTTCCTTAAGAGATGTCCTGAGAACTTCTCATCATGAAGGGAAAATCAGTAAGGCTTCAGAGCTAATGAATGGCAGCTCTGCGGCATGGTCTTCAGGAGGCTAATACTAATGAATGATCCCTGTGACATCCAGTGAAAGGATTTGAGCCAGGGGATGGCTTCAGAAGTTACTATTTGAATCCAGCAAAGAATATAGACCAAAGAGAATGGATCCTCTTGACCATAATTGTTCTTCTTAGGCTCTGAAGCTTATAGTCTGACTTGAAAACACTTGCGCTCTGTGCCTCAGTCCTCTGAGCTTATGATCACAAGTCAGCAAACAGCACCAGTTGGACAGTGAAGACCAATTAGCCCCAAAGCAGAATCACAGAACAGCCATTCAGAAACATCAGGAGCATTACAGAGATGTGGTTTGAAGACCACTGTCGGAGTATCAAATGTAACTTGTAATAATTTAATGGGGTGTTAGGTTGTTATTTTTAGGTGTATAGAACTCCTCCATTTAAATGCTGGCTTAGTTTTTTTCATAATCTGAAAAAAAGAATATCAGATGACAGAGAAAATGGGATTAAGTGTAAAATTGGGGTCATTAATAGCATTAATTTACTTATTGTAAACTACTTTCGGAAACCGTTTGAAAGGTTGCCTTGAAAACTTCATTATTCCCCCCTCTCCCCCCAAGAATTTTATTAAGATGGTTCTAATTTTGCCCCTAAGTAAGTTTATTCACAAAATAGGCTGCACCACATCTACCTGTGCACGTTTCTCATCTCCCTCTGATGTATTACAAAAGGTCTTGTGACTGAGTTGGTGAAAACTGCGTACTTTGATCTTGCCTTGCAGTGTGCTCTGATGAGGCTCGCTCTTTTTGTGTCATGCTTACTGAAGGCAGTAGTCACTGCTGGGTGTTGGGTTGCTCCTTCCCAACTTTCTTTAGTCACTTTGGTTCTCATGTTCCATGCAGGCAGTGGGAAAATTTGAAGTACCTTCATCAGAGGGTGGGTGTTTATGGTAGGTGAGTTTTGAATGGCTCAGATAATCTTATCTTGGGCTTCTCTGATGTTCAGCCACTGGCCTCTTGCAAAACTTCTGTTCCTGTGTGGGTGTGATAGATCAGCACTCAGTTCCTTCTGTTACTGCATAAGTGGAGCTTTAAAATGCAAAGAAAAGGGGTGGGAACCCTACGTTTGCTGCCTTAGATTTTGGAGCATGTGTCAATGCTCTAAACAGGGAAGCCGTTCCATGGTGTCGGTGCAGACTCCACTGAGCTCCACGGAACACAAAGCGGTTTCATCTTAGAAAACAATTTTACCTCAGGAAAAAAGCCAGCACAACAAGCAACCAACTTCTGTTTTTAGGGGGTATTGGTGTTAATTCACACAGCCTTAGTCCATTGATCATTAAGGCTGCCACCTCTAGCCACTGATTGCAAGGTAAAGAGGCTTTGTCTACTCTGATCTTTTCCTGAAGTTTTCTGTTTGCAGCTTCCAGGTTGGTAGCTGAGGAAGAGAGTGTGGTGGTGTCATTTAAAATTGATTTTTATATGGATCTTTTATCAAAAGATATGGATTTTTCTTAGCTACAGAAATCATATTTGAGATCTGATTCCTGCAGAGATTCTGCTTACTTGTTTCACTGGCCATGTAAATGGAGGTGGCAGCTGCAGCCAGAGGTATAGAAAAGCATAGGTGCTACCTGAAGCTGCAAGAGGGCAGGCAGACAATAACCAAATCTCTCTTTCTAATGGTAAGTTCACTGATGCTCACTGTGGCTTCTTGCTTCTGATATTCGATGGTGCATGGATTGAATACCTCTAATTTCTAAGCTTCATTAAAGATTGATTCCAGGTTTGATTTCAGCTCTGGGTAAAGATTCAGATTTGTTGTTTTCACCCAAAAATATGTTGTGGTCCATGCTTTAGAGTTTGACTCCTGACCTGAAGGAAATCCTTTGGGATCCACTACATCTTCCTTGCTTTTGTTTTCCATTTGTAAAACTCTTCCTCACTTTTTGCATAGATTTCAGCTTGGTGGGGTAGGAACAGGCTGTTCCAGCATGCACTTGGAATGCCAAAAAGGTGTATGAAATCTTCTCTTTCAGAGGAATACTTACCTGAAACATTTCTCCTGTATTTGCTCCAGAATCCTGCTATGCCTGATGTCTCTTGCAGTTTGCGTCTGTGAATGTTACAAATTTACAGGCATAGCAGTACTATCTTATTCTTTCGGATAAGGAATGACTCATATTTGATTTGGTATTGCAGCAGGTATTGTTTTCTGGATATTTATGGCTTTTATAGGTATCTAAGAGGGAATCTAAGCCCTGAAACTTTCCTTGTCCCTGCATGCTAACCCCGTCAGTATTCAGTGTAATTCTGGGGTACCTGTTGAACTGAACTGGGGGTTGTTGCAGCATTCAGAGTTGCATTGCTGCACTGCTGTTTGGACACAAGTTCCATGTTGTGGAGGATGCAAACCTCGTGGCAACGTGGTTGAGACACGCCTTTATTGATCTCGTTTTTGCAAGTCTGAATCTTGGTCTGAACTTCAGTTAAAGGCTATGCTCACTTGACAGCAGTTATGGTGGCTTGGAAGTGCCATCTGTACCACGCTTTTTGGGCTGCAGAAGCTGTTGCTGCAGGCAAGGCTTGATGTCCTCTTGGTGTTCCTTGCCAATATGCCACGCATGGCAGCCTTGGAAGAAAAGATCTTGCACCAATTTGTGCAACATTAATAGGATGAAATCCAGTGATTGGCAAGTTGTGACTGGGGCGAGTGTTCTGGTGTTGTGTCTGTCTGAGGTCTGTGGGAAATAGAACCTGAAGATTTTGTATTTTCTTTTAAATATCCCTGTCCCTAGGTGTTTGTGCCTTCCAGATGGCTCCCTTGGAGTTCCCTGTATGGTTCCCTCATGGTTCCCAATCATTGGCATGTTTCACTGTTGTTTGAAGTTTTTCTTCTGTAATATGTATTTATCGGTTTTTCAGCTACCTCCAGGATCAGAAACCTTAGGAATAAGATCATTTGCATTCTTATTTCTATCATGTGTAAATGTGTGTTCTTATTTTGATGGGTTGATGAGATACTAAAATGTGAAGGTTGTAAATTGTGCACCAGTGTTCTGCTCCTGTACTAACCACAGTTTTAGCACCGATTGCACAATGACAAGCCTTTAGTGGGTGGTGATTGCAGACTCACTTGCCTTCACACCAGTGCATGTATTCTTTGACCTCAAATGCTCTCTGGTGCCTGCCGAAGCACTGGGGCATTAGGTACTGCTTTGCAAGTTTTGTGTCTTTGCTAGGACACCAAGCTGAATTCCAAGCCTCCTAGCTGGCAAATGAAAGCAGGAACAAAACAACCCCATCCCACACTTTCATGATGAATGGAAGGCTGCTGTGGATGTGCTTTTAAGAGGACTTATGAAAACAGGGCTCCTGATCTGAGTGTTTAAAAAGGGCTTTATGCTTGAAGTGGCAAATGCCACTCTGACAAAGCACTAGTCAAACTTTGGAGGTCAGATGCTGTCTGAAGATCCTTTTTCAGTCTTGGAAAAGGGGCTTTCAAAGGCAAATTTCAATACTTGACATGCAGCTTTTCCCCCTCTGTTCCAGCCTTGCAAACAACAAAACAACCAATGACAACAGAGTGAAGGAAGGAAAGCAAAGCATGTAAACCAGCTTGCAATCCTTCCACCCAGTGCTGAGCTGCTCCTCAGGGGTGGGGCTTTCTTCTTTTATTGTTGTTTATGCATAGTTTCTGTTTTCTGCCAGTTAAATACTGGTGTTTTCTACAGAGAGGAGCTTGGAAGGGGGAAATGTGATACGGGAGCCTCACAAACCTGTGTATGTTAACAACTGAGAGCCAGGTTTTGGAAGTGTTCTGTACTGAGCGGGCTGAATTCCCTCCCTACCCACCCAGCTGCCACACAGAAATAACTGAACCAGGCTGGTGTAGTTTCTCTTTCTGTAAGAGCAACATGAGAAGGAACCAGGAACGGGTGGAGTGAAATTGCCAAATTATTTAGAAATCTTTTCTGGCTCTGATCTCTTTGCAGGTTGAGTATTTCTGGACACACGGCCAACGCTGCTCTGCTGCTGGCCAAGAACATGTCAGATTTCACTAGCTAAGCAATGTGGGGTATGGACAGTGCTGGGCTGGGAGACTTCCAAAGAAAACTCAGGTGCTGTAGGATGTGGTAATTACTAATTCAGTAAATAGACTTCTCAGAGTCATTGCAGCATCTGTGTCTGATCTAAAAGGATGTTGGAGCACTGCTAGCAAAAAGCACTGGGTAGAGGTTGGCTGGACAAGTTATGACCCCATAAAACATTATGGAATTATAAAGAAATATATATTCATAGAATCCTAGAACTGTTTGGGTTGGAAGGGACCTTAAAGCTCAACCAGCCCCAACCCCTGCCACGGGCAGGGACCCCTTCCACCAGAGCAGCTTGCTCCAAGCCCCTGTGTCCAACCTGGCCTTGAACACTGCCAGGGATGGGGCAGCCACAGCTTCTCTGGGCACCCTGTGCCAGCGCCTCAGCACCCTCCCAGGGAAGAGCTTCTGTCTAAGAGCTCATCTCAGTCTCCCCTCGGGCAGGTTCAAGCCATTCCGCTTGGCCTGTCCCTACAGGCCCCTGTCCCAAGCCCCTCTCCAGGTTTCCTGCAGCCCCTTTAGGCACTGGAGCTGCTCTAAGGTCTCCCCTTAAGAAGCCTTCTCTTTTGCAGGCTGAACAAGTGTATCATATGTGTATTATAGTGCTATCAAGATCTTGTCGTTATGAGGTACAGTTCTTGCTTTGAGAGATCCAAATTCACATAACTCCCCTGGCATTATTCCCTGTCCAAAATGCATGTTCTGCCTGCCACAGTGTATGCCACTGTGGCTCAGGGCTGTTTCTTTCTTTGACCAGTGATTTTGAGACAAGACTTGGCACACAGGAATGGCAAAGCCATTTTACCAGCATTGTCAGCTATAGCTGAACCATTCTGCGACCTTGTCTGGGTTTCAATTTTCAGACTTCCTTGGCTTTCAGTATGGAAAACATTAACTTCTGACAAGGTAACACTTCTTGTCCTGCCTTTAGCCATGCAGGGTTTCTCTGTAAAATATGTGAGTTTTGTCTGCCCGGGCCTCCCCAGCTCCTGTGGATAGTTGGTAAAGTAGATCAGGCTTCTTGAGGATGAAAGTTCTGTCTGGTAGATAGTAAATGGTATTTTTCTGTGCAGTGGTAAAAATATTGTCTCCTTACCTGGGGAAAATTGTTTCTGATGTGTCTGAATACCTGCTTAAACAGTTCTGTAATCAAGAGGGCCTTAATAAGAGATGTGACATCTTTTAAACTCTGGAATAATTAACTTTGCACAGGTACTGTGATGTAAAACCTAATGGTTTCAACAGGAGAGGGTTTTACTTGAATTAAACTGTGGGAAGGTCAAGACTTAGTGTTCACCTTGTTGAGCTAAATCAGGATAAACTTGATCTTCAGCTAGACTTTCCCCCCCTCCCTCGAGCCAGCTTATACATTTGTAAAATGTACTTTTTTTTTTGCAGTAAAGATATAGACAAAGTGATGATGAGTCCTGAAAAACAGAAGTTAAATGTCTGCATTAACTTAATCCATTTGAGTAACTTTCTTATACTGTTAGTACTGCAGCTTGGTCTAAAAAGTCAAACCCAGCAAAGCAGAATTTCTTAACAGATAATCTTTGCTGGATGTGGTCTTCAGTATCACTCCCTGAATCAAAGCCATAGGCAATCCAAACCTGCGCTTTCAGATAGGTTTGGGGAGGGAGTCACAATAAAATCTTTGCTAATTCCTTCCTCATCTGTGTATTTAGGCAAAGTCCCCATCCCCTGCCTTTGGGTAGTATCTAGCTGAGGGAGACAGAGGGAGTTGGGTGGGAGTAGGATGAGGAAAAGAAATGAGGTTCAAGAAGGAAGGGGGAGTAAAAGTATCGGAGGCTTTTCAGGAATCTCATTCATTCAGGGCGACTCTATAGTGGCATTAATTTATTGATGAGGGGTGACTGAGTGAGAGGATGATGGGCTTTTATTCAGGCTGCTTAAAGTAATGCGTCCAACTCAAAGGTGGAGTGAGCAGCTACATATGGGTGACTGAGCTGATGTCACTCACATCCATTTTCAGGTTCATAAACCACTACTGATTCTAATGAAAAATCTTTGTTCAGGATTTTCAGACTTTTGGCTTTTCCACCCAATGTCTCTTTTATGTATTTAGTTCTGGTGTTTGGTTTTTCTTTAGATGTGGTACAGCAATGGCTGCATAAGTTGCATGTTACTGTTTCTGCTCTCCAATAAAATGTTTGATGTGTATGTTTTCCTTTCTCTCTTGAAATTCCCCTTCTCTTTTCTATAAATGTGTGATAGTTTGGCTTCTAGGGCCATTGTGTTGGAGGCTTTGTGCTTTGCATGGCTCATACAAAGAAGAAAAAGTATTATGAATGCTAGCAGAATCTTTTTGGGAAGTAGTTGAAATGATGTTACGTTTGTAGCTAAAAGCCACTTTTATTTCTTCCAAGGCCTGTTCTTGGAGATTCCTAGCACTAAGATTTAAGGATTTTAGTAGTGGAACTGGTTTGCATGAGGAAGTTTAGGAATCATTTCTATATTTTGTATATTCTACCAGTGAAATGGGCAAACCCCCTCAGTTTCTAAAGCCCTCTGTGGTATTCCAGCATGTTGTGCCTCCAAGATGTGTTTCTGCAGTCTTCCCTTGGTCCCTTCTGTGCATGAATAAAATAAATCCCTAATGGTATAGGTTGCCTTCTTGGCTCAGTTCTTCAGGAGCTTTGACTAGGATTTCAATCCCTGTAGCCACTTCATAGAAACACAGCAGGATCTTTCTGGGATGGCCTCCAAGATGTTCCTTTGAAAGATGAAATACAGCCGCTAATAAGCCATTCCATTTCTTTCTGCCTCCTGCATTGGGCAGGGTGCTCTTTGCTGTCGTATTTGCACTCCTATAAAACAGAGATGTACTGTGTCTTTTATTAGAAATTAATAAATAAAACCATTCAATGGAATGGACTTGACCTGTGAAGATCCTTCCTTCTGTCCTTCCTTCCCTTTTCCTTGTCTCTGTTGGGCACACTCATGTAACTTCAGGTTCTAAAAATGGTGACCAGAAAAGAGGAAGAAGGTGGGTGGGGGACGTTTTTGGTGGTTTTTTCTTCCTTGACTAACACCTGGACCTCCCCAGGGGAATTTCCCGTCAGCTGCAGCCTTTGAGGTTGACCTTGGTTGTTGGCTGGGTTTGCTTTGCCTTGGATCAGAGCCGCACCATTTGGACATGCAGTTCACGTGTCCGAGGAGCTCTTCACCTTCACCCCTCCCTCCTTCCCTCCTCCCAGTGTCTTGATGTCTGCTAAAACAAATCTTTGTGCAGCCCAGGTGGGGAGACGTTTGAGGTGGGGAGCCGTAAGTCTTCCTGTGTGAAGGGATGGGAATGCCAGGCATTCCTCTCTGGGCTTCCATGTGAGCTCTGAGCTGGCCCTAAGCGGAGCCCAGAGAGACTGTCTCTAGCTCAGTCCTGTCCCTGCATCGCTCCCATCACTGAGCCCCTGCTGCTACCTCTGCTGGAAGTGCAACAACAAAGCTCGTAAGAATACCCGGGCAGCCAAAAATAACAGCCATAAAAATAAAGACGTTATTAAAGCCAGATATGACTGATCTGAAGTCACAGTGAGTGTAACATGACTCAGTCAAATCCCCAGGACAGTTGGAGACAGAATGGGAAGGAGAGGGGAAAATCTCTATCTGCTTCAAGTTCTGGGCCCCAAACTCCTTACAAGTCGGCTTTGATAATTCATCAGACGACCACAAAAAAGAATGCCTCCCCCGCTCCAGATGCACCCGTGTCTTCTCCCAGCCTCTTTTTCCACAGCCTGTGAATCTCACCACATCAAGGGGGAGAGAAAATACAGTTCAAAGTTCTCCTTACTTAGGTTGGGTAGGTTTGAAATGTTCTCTGAAGGCAAATGTGTGTGTGTGTGTGACTGAAGGCAAACGTGTGTGAGTGTATACACATGTAGAGCTGTACTTGGGAAAAGGGGAAAATTACTGGAAAAGCAGCATTTGCTGTTCGTGCCCAATGCAATTAGAGAAGGAGGCAGCTGTAAGGCTCTTTATTGTGGCATGGTTAAGCTAAATAGAGAAAAAATATCCCTAAAAGCCTACACGAAAGAATAGAGTGGCCCACTGCCTGGCTCCAGCCTGGGGTGGGTCACTGCACCCTTACCCCATCAGCTCCAAGGGGGGGATAACTCTGAGCACAGGCAGTGCTGCACAGAACAGTCGGCTCTCACAATGCATTCATTTGGCTGCTGGTGGGATGCTTGCTAGAGAAGCGGATTGATGTACTAGGGTGCAGCAGGAAGGGAAGAGAAACGTAGGCATGAGCACTGTTTGTGATGCTTCTCTGCTGTCAAGATGAGAGATGAATTTTAAAGACCTGTTGTCATTTCAGAGGTCTGAAGCAGTTGCCCTGCAAGAGGATCTCCCCCCATCACCTATGGAGAGGGGCTTTGACTAATGGACCCAAGGCAAATGGTAGAGAGGGGGCCAACCAAGAAGACTTGGATCTGTTTTCAGTATCACACAGTGTGTGTGTTTTGTTCTCAGGTTTTAGCTGAGGCCAACTCTGGTATAAACGGACTTCAAAGTAGTTGGTCTGAATAAAAGCTTACGTGATATTTTAATGATTCAAGTCTTCGGGGACTGTAAAGCTAGATTGGAAATCTCAGAGGGTATTTATTTTTGCTTTTTGGGCCAGGCTGAAATACAAGACATAGATGTGGTTCCATTTTTTTGTTGATGTTTTGTTTGTTTTTCAGCACTCTGTGACTCTGAGATGCTTTTGCACATCTTATAAGGGAAAATAACCTGCTTTTGACTGCAGCTGTTACCCAGTGTTTCTTCAATTTTTGATAGTTTTTTTCAAAATCTGAAACTTTTCAGTCTTTCAGGGCTTGAGCTTTAGTGGCTCAATGTCCAGCTGGAGATGGGTAACAAGAGTGGTGTCCCTCAGGGGTCAGTGTTGGGACTGATCCTGTTCAACATCTTTGTTGGCGACATGGACAGTGGGATTGAGCACCCTCGGCAAGGTTGCCGATGACACCAAGCGGTGTGGTTCGGTTGATACGCTGAAGGGAAGGGATGAGATGCAGAGGGACCTTGACACGCTTGAGAGTTGTCCCGTGCCAACCTCCTGAAGATCAACCAAGCCAAGTGCAAGGTCTTACACCTGGGTCAGGGCAATCCCAGGCACAGCCACATGTTGGGCAGAGCAGCCCGAGAAGGACTTGGGGGTGTTGGTTGATGAGAAACTGAACATGAGCCGGCTCCAGTGCACGCTCGCAGCCCAGAAGGCCACCCATGTGCTTTTTTAGGAGAAGTTAATGAGACTTTCCGTAGCCCTGTTCTGAGTGCAAGACGTTAACTTGTGGTAACCCTGCAGCTCTGCTTCTGGCTGGAATCGGGCAGCGCCAAATGTGAATGGGCCATGGAGATTTCATTGCTCTTCTTGAATAATCTTGTGAGGGATGAGTGGATCTGCTACTGAATATTTAGACCTCAATTTTGGTTATTTCATGTTGTCTTAGTCCTCCAGCTTTGCAGAAAACCTGTTCCTAATGTGCAAATCCCAAGGGATTTCAGTGCCAGCACAGACAGAGTGGTTCAACATTGTCCTGGGTTTTCAAGAGTGAACTGCAAAGCCAGGGTTTGCAATCCATGTTCTGATAAACAGCAAACTGTGTGATTTGCCCAAGCTCTGCCCTCGAGACAGAAGCTGGGGTCTAGTCTGAAGGATTTCCTCTGTTTGGGAATCTAACCCAGGAAGACTTGACTGCAAGATGTGACACAACTGGAGCACTTTATTTCCTCGTGCTTGTTACACAAGTTCCAGACAGGCAATATGTTACTTGACTAATACCACAAACACTATAACCACAGTCTTTCAGAATGTATTTGATGTCCCTAACAGAGCCTTGTAAGCTCTGCACTGTATGCCCAGGCTGTATACAGAAGTTTTAATTTAGAAATGCTACTACTTGCACTTGTGTCAATATTACCTTCAAGTGTTTGGGTGGAGGTGGTTGGGAGATGAGAGAGCAGTTTTGGACCAGATTTCTGGGAGCCAGTATGTCAATACATGAAGTAAAATTTTGTATTGAGGATTGTATACAAAATGGAAAATGAATGGTCTGAAGATATTTTTTGTGTGAAACATTAGCTGGCACAGAAATTCCCTGTTTTCTGTGGCCCTCATTGCTATCAGAGCTGACACTGATAACTGACATGACTTGCATCTGTCCCACACATTTTATAGAATCATAGAATAGTTTGGGCTGGAAGGGACCTTCAAAGCTCATCTAGTCTGACCCCCTGCAATGAGCAGGGACACCTTCAACTAGACCAGGTCATCCAGAACAAATCCAGTCTGGCCTGGAATGTGTCCATCACTTCTCTTCCAGTGGAGCACTATGTTGATTTTCAAATGCATACATTCTGCTGGTGCCTATAGTAGCGAAAGTTGGGCCATGCTGGTCTGCTGTTGGTGTGGAAGGCAGGCAGGCTGCAACGGTCCATAACTTGCATTTATTCTCTGGATGCTGGGAAAAGTGAGTCCAGCACTAACCAAATGCGTCCTCTTGAGAGAGGAATAGTCATTAGCAACTCTTCTTATATTCGAGGTAATCTGGATCTACATGGCTGTATTTAAAAAATTAATAGTCTTAAATGCTTTTAATTAAGGCTTGTTTTTTGTTTTGTTTTTAATTAGAGCTGGGATTTTTATAGAGAGTGAAAGGAGTTACACACCCAATTTCTATGTTATGTAGCATATATGGATGTGCAACTGCCTCAGGTTATTCTGGTCATTCCCACCGATCTGTTAATTACTGCTAAAAAAAACCTACCAAACCCAAAAAGTGTTGATTAAAATACTTCAAGCATTTCCAGAATGTGGTGTCTTGTTGCAGTGCTGCTGTGTCCAGTGGGCTATTGAAATAGCTCACACTTAGAGCCTGCAGAGGGGCAGTTTGGTGCATGTGCATGCCTGGTCCCTGCTTTGGTCTCCATCTGGGATAAATTGATTCAGTCTTAGATGAGCCTGGAACTTGGGATTGATTTCCACGAGGTGTCTCACTTCTATAAAGCTGTTTATAGCTCAAGATTTAACATTGAACTGAACTTCCTGGTTTCTGAAATATGTTAATGAGTCTGGTAATAATGGGTGTCTTGTCCATGTGCTCTGTCATTTAAGTACGTATTTGGAACTGTATCCAAACATAGAGCCATACCTCTGACCTTGGAGCTACTTTTTGTGCTATTGTTCCTTTCCCAAAGGTCATTTTCAGCTGTGATCTGTTAGGTACAACTGGCCACTGTGCCTGGACATGGATGTTCACAGAATAAGTGGCTCTCAGGATGTGTTTCAGTGGCTTTCTTGGGCACCTGGATTACTCTGAGAGATGTTTGTCCTCCTGTATTTTTCATAAGCGCAGTTCTGGCTGTGTCCTCCCCATCCCTCAAATGCCAACAGACACCGGCGGTGAAGCCTCCTTTTTGTTTTGCTCTCAGTGCATCCAGGGCATTTTCAGAGCACGGAGTTTGAGTGTGAGCCTGTAACCAAACAGGAGACACATATGAGGGCAAAAAAATGGTGTTTGACTGAACCTACCAAAGTTTAAGATTTAATTGGAAGGATATTGTTGGATTGTTGCAACATATTGCTTTTCCATATTTCCATATGTGATCCTAGCTTGGGGTCATTTGAGAGCAGTCCAAGTGATGACTTCAGCAAGTATCTTAAATAAATTAGGATCAGGCAGTGATGGAAGATTCTGGTTGTGGTTGCTCTGTCTTTTGGAAACTAGAGCATATTAGCAGAAACCAACAACAAATTTAGTAGCATGAATCCCCTGGGAAAGGAGAAAAACTTCCACGTTGCAGCATCTCCTACCTCAAAGTCAAGGATGTGAAATATCTCAGTTGGCCACCACATCATGAAGGACAATTTATTGTGTCTGTTTAACAACAGTTCTGTATTCTCTGGGGGCTCTGTCCTTCACCAGCAGTGTTTCAGACTCAATGATCTAATAGATCTTTTTCCATCCCTAACTTTTGTGGCTTGCCATATGTAGAGATAAACATCTTCCTTTCCAATCAGCATTGATGGACAGACTTTCAGGCATGGAAACATTATTGTGTGTGTGGGATAGGGGGAGGGGAGGTAAGGCCGTTTGCTGAGTGTTATTGTCTCCAGGGCATAGGATTATTGGAAAATGATAAATAGCTGGGCAGGCAAAGGAAATATGAAAACCCTGTTGCGGAACAGAGCTGCCCAAGGTTTCTGTTCATATTGCAGTGACCAAAAGAAATTTACATTGGAAAAACCCTCTTGCCTTCAGGGCTGAATGTTATGAACCTTCAAAGTGATTCTTGAGAAGAAAAGGGGCTGGGAATGAAAGGAGTGGGAGGGATTGCCTTGCTGTGTCTGTGGAGCAGGGGGTCACTGCAGAATAACATTCATCATCTTGTTGGTGCCGTTCCGAGAATGGGAACAAGGTGGGAGAGATAAAAGCAACGTTGAGCCGCAATCTGGCTTTTGCTGCTTGTTCTCTAGTCCCGTGGGAGCTGTGAATGGACTAAATCCAAACTTTTTTCTTCTGGATTTCATTCAAGTGTTGTTCAGCTGGCCTGTGGACTGGGTGCCTGTGCAGTAATAACTTGTTTTTTTCCCTCGGCTTGCTTGGACTTCAGCAGTCCGTTCAAGTGTATTAGTCACAGGCATATGTATAACGGACCAGTCTTTGCCAGCATAAGTCAGCATGGATCTGTGAGTTTATAGCAGTTGAAGATAAAACACTGGCCATAATTTGTGCCTCAAGAAAGTAGGGACAGAGATGAGTCCATCACTGACACAGAATTATTTCAATTTGGGGAATATCCCATTCTAAAAACATTACCAGATTTGTTCTTGTTTATTTCAATTCCTCCCCCACCTTGTCTGCCCAGCCTAAAACCAAACTCCTGTCAAACAGCAGAGCACCTATGACTGGGCAGGACAAAGTGTTAGTGATGCCAAACTGAGACTGTCTCTGCTTCTCCTGAAACTGGCCATGGTAGATGATTCTCTGTGTTCTTTATACATGTCATAGGGCAAAAGGGGTAAGTAACGGGCTGCTTCGTATGCGAAATGACCATCAGAGGAACCTGAAAAGCATGGTATTTTTCAACAACAGTTGATTTGCAGTTGGAAAACAGGAAACTGCATCTTTGGTTTAGCTATTGACAAGGTAATTGAATGCAAACTGGGGGCCTAATTTTCAGAGTAATCAAGCACCCTGTCATTGCCTGTGAGGTTTCCAAACGGGGGAAAAGAGGATTACATTTCAACATGTCCTCTGCTTTCAGTGTCCCTGAGAATTGCTGCCATGAATTACATTGTATTTTGCATAGGGGTGATGGCAGCAGTGCATCAAGACTAGCAGCACAGATTAAGCTGCTGTGTTTTAAGTGTGCGATGTTTGCTTTTAGTGTGTATGTAGCTTCAGGATCCATCTGAGGCATTGGCTCAGCATCCCTGTGGCTCTTTGGCCAGGCTGGAAGGCCATCGCTGCTGTGCAGCACTTACCAGCTTTTTGTACCTGGCAAAACACTGATTTAAATTACCCATTTGGTAGATCTGTCAAGGAGAGGTGAGCACACTCCTCTTATATCTTCTAATCCCTCTTCAGCTGTTTTATGTTGCTTTCTACCTGAGTGACATGACACTTTGGTAGTATAGGCTGAATGATAGCTGTAACGAGGTTGAGATTCATACGAGAATTGGGCTTGTATGCAGGTTCCCATTAGAGTGGTGGGGAGATGGATTATCACTTGGGAGGCTGAGGCTCAGTGGTTGTGCTGGGTGATCTCAAGGGCTGGTTTGAACTTAACGTGTGCTGCTGTGTCCCTACATGGTGCATTCCCTTTTCCTTTCTTGTGATCCAGCCTGGCTTCAGACTGTCTTTAAAGGGTATTTAATGCCACTGCTGTCTTAGGGAAATCCCTGACCATGTTATCCACCCAGTGCTTATTTTGTAGCAACATCTCAAAGGCTGATGAGAGATCAGTTTTACTGCACTAGGCACACACCTCCAAGACCAGTTGCTGTGGCAGAGCTTCATGTACTTGTGAGTGTGCTGAAAGCTTGAGCAGAGTTTGGCTGTTGAAAGGGCTGTGTAGTTGCTTCCAGAGAATGCAGTGGTAAGGTAAAGTATGTAGCTGGGCAGTGAACTGGTTTGGGAGCCTGGTTCTGAAGCAGGTCAGACACTGCAGAGTTGACTCATCCCTGGAGACATTCAAGGCCAGGCTGGATGTGGTTCTGGGCAACCTGATCTAGGTGAAAATGCTCATTGCAGGAGGGTTGGATTAGATGAGCTTTGAAGGTCCCTTCCAACCCAAGCTGTTCTATGATTCTATGATTATCAACAAAGCATTTTTCCAAAAGATGCTGAAGTATTTTAAAAGCTGTGGATAGCACATTTGTGTCTTTAAAATAATTCTGAAATACAGTTCTAGATGAGAAAAAGAAACAAGGCTGATGGCTATTGTGTGTACTTGCTGGCCAGGCCATTATTCAGAAATCACAGTGGCATGCTGCATGATTTTTTTAATTTGATTTTTCATTCCCAACATATGGCTTGCACTTGAATGGGGAAGTGCCTTGCTTCAACTGGTATCTGTGCTGGGCGCTCGCCAGAGCCATAGGAATTGGTGTCACCAGCTCAGGATGCTAGTTCATTCAGCCCAGTGTCTTGTTTGAGCCAGTGGCCAAAACCAGATGCTACTTCAGCAGGAAGTGTAAGTGTTCTTGGAAAGGACAGTTACCATGTAACTTGATGTTAAGGGAGAATTCTTTATTTTCCAATGCAGACTGGCTTATGCCTTGCAGCGCTACATCCTAATGCTGGGATTTGGACATCATACAAAGCAGTTTTTATAGGATCTGTATGGAGTCTGTTTAAACCTGTGCAGATAAACCCTTAAAGAAGAGTGGGGACCTGTGGATTTTGTACTGTGGTACAGAGGGCTCATCTCTTGGGACTCTTTTCTTTCTTCAGTACTTCTCAATGATGTTTTCCATTTGACAACTGATCTGTGCGCTGGCTGCGTATTTAAACCAAATAAACAAACAAACCCCACAGTTTCTTCTTTCCCTATGATTTCTGACCTGAGATGACATGAGCTCTGCCTGGATCAGGTTACACAGCATCCTGCTGCACATAATGCCATAGTTTTCCCAAAGATGCTGTTTAAATGCCAGCAGACTGAGCTCATGTAACCGTGCTGGCTGTGGGCTCTGGCACACTGGCATGCTCTAGGAGGCATCATAGAATCATCATCATAGAACAGTTTGGGTTGGAAGGGACCTTCAAAGCTCATCTAGTCCAGCCCCCTGCAATAAGCAATCTTCAACTAGACCAGGTTGCTCAAAGTCCTGTCCAATCTGGCCTTGAAATTAGAATTGCCCAGAACCACATCCAGCCTGGCCTGGAATGTCTCCAGGGATGGGGCATCCACCACATCTTTGGGCAACCTGTGCCAGGGTTTTACCACCCTCATTGTAATATTTTTCCCTCAGATCCAGCCTGAATCTCCCTCTATTAGCTTAATCCATCACCCCTCGTCCTGTCACAACAGGCCCTGCTAAAAAGTCTCCCCCACCTTTCTTAAAGGTCCCTTGTAAGAGCTGGAAGGCCACAATGAGGTCTCCCTGGATTCGTCTCTTCTCCAGGCTGAACACCCCCAGCTCTCTCAGCCTTTCCCCATAGGAGGTGTTCCAGCCCTCTGATCATTGTTGATGATGGTTTTGATCATGGCTCTGGCAGCATGGCAGCAGTGGTACCTCTGCACCACTGAGGCCGGAGGCTTAGCAGGACCAGCCCTTTTCTTTTTGCTTTGTATGCCCTAGTTATTCTTTCATGAGAGCCCTCCCAGTGATTGCATCTCTCCAGACAGTCTGCTTGAACTTGCAAAGTGTATTTCTGATCTCCTGAGAGCAAAAAAACAAAGCGGTCCGATGAAGAGGGTAGGGCATGTTGAAATGATAGAGGCTGGACTAGTCAGGTCACAGTCTAACTGTTACCAGCTCATCTGCTTCTGATGTTGCATAAACACATGTTGCATAAACACACGCTTCTCATACAACTAGAATGATTTGCAGTGTTTTGCTTACCTTTGTTCCCCCCCCTTATCCATAATTCCTTAATACGTTTCTCCCCAGTTGAACTGTCTCTCAGCCCCTGAATCCTGGTTGTCCCAGACATGGAGGCATGCAAGCATTGTCATATCAGATTCAAACCTCACTGACCACAAAAAGCTTGGAAACTGTACCTCCTGGTTCTCTTCTTTTTTAGGCTATGTAGAAACTTCATCAGCATTTCAGTTATTAATGAATTATTTTGCCTTTCTTAATATTTAAGGCCTTGTATGACCCTACTAATAATTTACAAGAATTTTTGTATGTCTGTGTTTTAATTCCACTGCTTTCTGTGTCAGCTGATGTGCTTTGGTCAGTTAGGTTTACCTAATATATACCCAAACAGAGACAGTAACTGCATGTGGTTTACTCAGATATGTAGTTTCTTTCTAGGCATATGATTCATCGTCTGCGAGAGGGACTGCAGCTGGACAGCAGGAACTGCAGGAATGGAGATGAAGGGTTCTCTCTTTTTACATATTCTCCTTGATGCTTCTCCCTAACTTTAGCCTTTTCAAAAGTGTTCATAAAATTCAGAATATCAAGCTTGTCAGGATCACAAACCCCTATAAAAACCTCTATGATCTATAAGAAAACCAAGAAAAAATCCTGTTGACGATAAGTTGGCTGAAGAGTCTCTAATCAAGACATGTCACAGCCTAGATGTAAACTTGTACATAAGCATACATTTAACTGTTATAAGCAGTGGCCAGCCTTCTAATAGTTATAATGTGAAATATGCAGCAATAACTGATGAATGGCACATAGGTATGTAATTCTGTGCCTAAAAATGTAGAGAATATATTCACCTTTTGTAACTCCTAATTTTCTAAGGGAAATCCAAGTGTTGGCTGTCAGTTTGCTTTTGTTTAAATGTCCCCTGCCTTAAGAAGCCTGACTTTGGGTATTGAACTGGAATCTTTTGTCATGCAGCTAGATACCAGTCTAGCAGCAGTTCTGCATTGAAATCCAGTTTCTGGAGATGATACACCCTTGCATCTCTAGAAAAAGAACCCGTCTTTAGGAATTAAAGTGGGATTATTTTAAACAAGTATGCGTGTGGGTGCACGCACACAAACACATGCATATTGATATACGCTGTAGAAAAGATATTATGAGGCCTTCAGCAGTTATTTTTAAACTGGAAATGAGACGTGACTTAAATAGTAAGGATAATTAACTATAGGACTGGTTTACCCAGGGAAGTGATAAATCCATCATCATTTGGGTTCTAGCTTGAGATTCAGCCTTTCAAAAAAGGCAGCAGGTCAGCCTCAAGGTAAAAAAATCGTATTAGTTGTGTCAGAGGGACGCACAGCCTTCCTGCACTGGGGGTGGATTCTGTAACCTGTTTTAAGTGTGGTTGTAATAGGTGTTCTTAGTGCTCCTTTGGTCTTGAAACTTATTTCTCCCCCACTTCCAGTTTTAAAGAGGTCACTTTGGTAGCAAAATGGAAAACAGAAATACTCCGTGTGAGGACTGATTTCTGTGTATGTGCTGCACTATGCACCTACATGGTTTTGCTTTTAGACTCACCACACCAGTCTGGTGTGCATGCTGATGTTAGCACTGACCAATATTTGATGTTTCAGAGGGAAGTGAAAGCCTTCTGTATGGAGAGTTTCCTCAGGGTGATTTCCCGTAACAGTAAAGGTGGGAGAGGGGCCCTCCAGTGATTACTTTGTGTATGGTGAAATCCAGTCAGCTTTAACTTCTATAGATACACATCCTATTACTGCTCACAGCATTAGGTTGATTTTCTGGCGGTTCAGCTACAATATTTAACTCAAAATTTGTACAGCCATGAATGGCAGAGCTTGGCTGCCCATGGTGTGAAGACAGCTCTTCCTTGTGTTTTATTTCCTTACAGTGATCTTTTGGTCTGGGCCATTGAGAGACGTTTCTGACACCATCTTATAAATTTTAGTCACTATTCTGCACCATTTTCTCAGTCCCAGTTGAACTGAGCATGGACTTTGATGTTTCCTGTGCATTTTCAACCGTTCTTGCAAAAATCCATTGCTACTTCTGACCTTCTATACTAGGCTGCAAAGCTAAATACCTGGTAAGTCTATTTGGTACCATTGAAGTGATAATGAAGGACCATCTTAAAGAGATGTTTCAGGAAGGCTCAAATTAAGCTTAATGGCATCTGAGTATCTTCTTGTGTGAGCCTGAATTTGGTGATCTTTGGTGAAACAGACCTGGGCCTGTTGTTTGTGCAGTTGTTTGACAGTGTGGGGTTGGAACCTTTCCTTGGTCCATAGGGGAGGTAAGGCGTTTTGCTTTCCTCCCCAGCCTCCCTTTACTCTTACCCTACCCTACAAAAGGCAGGCTTAGACTTTCATTTCAAAGCCTGATGGTTTCAAAGCATGGGTCAGGAATACGAGATAGTAATTTATAAAGTAAGATTATATTGTTTGCTTTCAGGATTTCTAAGAAAGGTCTAAAGTTGGTCGTTCTCATCATCGTGCTGAATATTCTCCCTTCTCTGCTTCCTTGTTTTGGTAAGAATAGAGCTTTACACCCCTTTTAAGGTAAAATAATGTTAATAAGTCATTGTGCCAGGTACAGCTTTCTGGAATGCTTTTGCTGACAGATGCTATTGTATCACAACTGAATCATTTTTGAGAAGTCTGTTTCTGCAGATCTCTAGTTTTGTGAGCTGATTTTACAACAAAGCATTCATTTTATCTCTAGAACTACAAGACAGTCAGTCAGGACAGTTACTGCAGTCAAACCCAGCCTGAAAGATGAACCACTTTACATTTTTTTCAGTGAGAGGCATGCATATATAAGGAAGAAGATAAGTTTTTTCACCTGGGAAGTAGTAGCCAGCATTTGCTGTATCTCCACTCATTAGAACCACTAATTATAGTCACGTGTGTTTGGTCTGTGGAGAAAGTGTGTGTTTGTTTCACATCAAAGTTCTTTGTTTGCAATGATAATAGAAACTTACGGAAGTAATAGGTTGCCCAGAGAAGCTGTGGCTGCCCCATCCCTGGCAGTGCTCAAGGCCAGGTTGGACACAGGGGCTTGGAGCAAGCTGCTCTAGGGGAAGGTGTCCCTGCCCGTGGCAGGGGTTGGAACTGGATGAGCTTTTCCAACCTAAACCATTCTGTGATTCATTCTATAATGTGCTATAGGAGTTAAGAGCTTTCTTCAGCATGGAAGAGTAGTGATATGTCTTATCCTTCTGGCCTGAGACCTTCAGAGAAGTGTCATGCTTAAGCACCTTGGTCTTGGGTTGTTCAAATTAATGCTTTCAAGTAATCAGATTTCCAGAGAGCAGGAGCACTGTAATTTCAGAGACTAGTGTTCCTTCAAGTCCAGCGAGGAGCAGGGAATTGGACTCCATGATCCTTATGGGTCTCTTCCAGCTTGAGATATTCTGTCATTCTAAGATGTCTCAAGTCAGGTTCCCCAAATAACTTGAAAGAGAGACCCCTGTTTATTTGGCAGTGACATGTCTCTCTGTTGTGTTTTACTGAAGGAAAAAGCATTTAGTTAGTGAGGAAGATACAAGCTGTTTTCTGCTTGGGAAAGGGCAAGCATGTGGAATGCTTCTGCTGGCTTCAGTATTTTATACTTGTATTGAAGAGCTTGGTTTGTTTTGCTTTTACTGCATTTTCAGCTTTGCAAGTATGTGATTGGGGAGGGTGGTTTTTTATTTTTATTTTTTGGCTTTGAATTAATAAAATTAATTTGAATTAGTAAAACTTGATACGTGGGAATGCATCGTCCCTTTTAAAAGGCAACAAGACAAATGTTGGTGCCTTTGAGTCAACCTTCTCCTTGCATTCATCATCCCCTCCAGTACCTTGACACTTCTGCTTAATACAGCTCAATTCCTGGGCTTGCATTGCTCCTCCATTTGGGCTGGAAACATGCTTTAGGCCTGATCATTTACTGCAAGTCTGTAATTAAGGTCTTGTATATGTTTAAATAGATCACAGGCAACACGGGCAGGAGATGTCACCATCATCATTTCCATAACCTAAAGTTTTGGGTTTTTTTTTTTTGTTATACCATAAATTCTTTTTCTTATTATTTTGTGACTTGGCAGAAATAGCCTTTTAAAGGTAGGCCACCATGTCCTTTCCTGTGGTCATCATAAGTGGGCTGCTAGGAAAGCCCCAGACTGCCAAGGCCTCTGTTTTTGGTTTCCTTTTCCAGTATGAGGACAAAGTTTCCTTCAGACACAGCTCTAGCCAGGGAGGTAATCTGATGGACAGCACCATATAATTTTACTAAAAAAGAGAGGAAAAAAGATCATCTGTAATCTACAGTGCCCCTCTTCACTATGTGCGTTGCTGAAGAGAGCAGTGTGTAATAGAGCAGGCGCCAGGAGCAAGCACTCTGCAGTTAAGGTTGAATACATCTTCCATTACGACACTGTTTTCAGTGCTTGGGGCCTTTGGGGAGGAATTACCTGTTAGGCTGAAAGGTTTGTTTCTTGGTGACTGTCAAAAATTATGCTCTCTTCAAAATAGTGAGCAAAGTCAATCCAGGCATTTATTTTGCGTTACTGAAGAGAAAAAACCCTCCAAAACCTTAAGTTGTAGAATGACACCCCCCCCCCCCCCCAGACAATCCGGTGTTTTCCAAGTGGCAAGAAAGCGTTTCTAGCATTTCAAACACTAATGATTTCAAATCTAGACTCTGAAATTCTGCCCAGCGTAGGTTCACACAGAGCACTGCAGCTTCTGCTTGTGAAAAAAGGCTGGCTAATTTTTCCTGATTTCTTTGAAGATATGAATACATTGATGATACTTGAGATGGGATCTGTATTGACGTTATACCCCATTTATGCCCTTAATAATACCTCATTGCACAGTTTGTGCTGCTTAGGGGATTACTTTTTCCGAGTTGATGCTGGAAGATATTTCCAAAGGAGCTGCTAATTGCAGACCTGTGTTACCCATGTTTTTTGGTATATTTGCTATATTTTGCATTATGTTCTAAGTATGAAGCTTTACTTTTGAAAGGGAAAAAGTATTGCTTTTGTGAAGATAGTTACCAGCATACAAGCAGATATACTCTTGTGCTGTCAGTCCAGTTTTGCAGGATGCTGTGTTCAAGCTCAAAATTGCACCTGGTCTAGAGGAAGGTGTCCCTGCCTGTGGGAACTATATATAATATAACAGAATCCCAGCCTGGTTTGTGTTGGAAGGGACCTTAAAGCTCACCCAGCTCCAACCCCTGCCACGGGCAGGGACCCCTTCCACTAGAGCAGCTTGCTCCAAGCCCCTGTGTCCAACCTGGCCTTGAGCACTGCCAGGGATGGGGCAGCCACAGCTTCTCTGGGCACCCTGTGCCAGCGCCTCAGCACCCTCCCAGGGAAGAGCTTCTGCCTAAGAGCTCATCTCAGTCTCCCCTCTGGCAGGTTCAAGCCATTCCCCTTGGCCTGGCCCTACAGGCCCAGTCTGTGAAGAGCAGACTGAAAATGCTTGGTGTCAGCTCTGATCCCCGTTGGAGCTTCAGGAACCCCTGGGATATTCTCTGAGGTGCTTCAGCAGAGGGGTGAGTTATGAGCCATCCCTGGACAAGCAGGCATTGAGCGATGCCTTGATGCCATCTCCTCTCATGCGAATTAGGTTCATGGCTCCAATGGGTGCAAATCAGCCTTCAAAATAGGGTAGTGGCTCTCCTTTTTTCCCTAATGATTTTATATGAATTTAGAGCTGAGCAGAGCTGCTATTGCACAGGTTGGTTGCATAAATGGATGTGCAACCCTGGGGCCACAGTGCACCTTGACTTCATACCCTGATTGACTTCATAGCCCTTGCGTCAGGCTCACTCTGCTGTGAGAGAGCTCATTGACTGGCTGCCTTCGCCTGCTTCCCACGTACTGTAGCTTATGTTGAGGCTTTTTCATGGCTTTGTTACAATTCAAATGTTTTTATATCAGCAAAAGGTATTATTACACAGCATCTTTGATAATGTCCCAAATTGAGGTAATAGCTGGGTTTCCGTAAAGACCACATGTGATGTGGTGATCTGGAAGCCTGATTTGACTCTTGAATGACATTGGTTTCCTCACTTTGTCAGTGTAGTAATTGGAGCCCAGATGCAGGAGATTCTACTGCCTGTGCTAGAGTGAACAGTTCTCTTGTGATCACAAGAAATGAGTCTGTTCCTCGTTCCAAATATTTTTAACAATTTGATTCTTTTAGTGTCCTGATTGGTACATGATGGAGCAGAAAAGCTCATTATGTTATTGATTCGTTCAGTTTTCAGTGCATATTTTCAGCAGTTTTGCAACTGTAGGTGATTCACTGGCATCTGGTTGTGCTGCCATCATTTGTGTTTGCACAGTTTAATGTATTTATCTAGTTAACAACAGGACACTTGAAATTGTATGTTAGACTTACGTTTGACAATTTCAGTATAAAATTTGAATGCCCTGCGTAATTGCCTGTGTTCTGAATTCACCAGGAAGACTACTGGTGTCATAGACACTGGGAAAGAAGTTCTTCCCTGTGAGGGTGCTGAGGCACTGGCACAGGGTGCCCAGAGAAGCTGTGGCTGCCCCATCCCTGGCAGTGTTCAAGGCCAGGTTGGACACAGGGGCTTGGATCAAGCTGCTCTAGTGGAAGGTGTCCCTGCCCGTGGCAGGGGTTGGAACTGGAGGAGCTTTAAAGTCTCTTCCAGCCCAAACCATTCCATAACTGTGTGATTATAGTCCTGTAATTCACACAAGTCGCACGTGCCCACACTAGGTGGGTAGTTTATAAGGGGTGTAAATTTGCTTACAATTACCTGCTAAACCAGTAATTTCTTTTTGCTTTCATTTGAAAGAGAGAAAGCTCTGGATAGCAGAGCTTGGTCCCTAACAGCAACCCACCAGGCAAGCAGCACACACTGCACGTAACTCAAACAGTAGTGAACTTGGGGTGCCACATAAAGAGGATTATCTTTTTCTGCCGTAATGAATATACGATGCTGGGGGCTAATTACAATCACACCATGTTTATCAGAGTGAGGATGTGTTTGAAAATGGCTTTCCACTGGTTTCCAGGTGAAGAGTGGGGAGCAGGGGAGCAGAGAGGGTGATCCCACCTTTCTTCCCTGTGCACATTTCTCCTCCCAGTGTCTTGCAGCAATACGAGGACTTGCGTTGGAGCTGGCCAGGAGTCCCAGCTCCATCCGCACGTCAGGCACATTCCATGGTGAGCCTGGATACCTCTGGAGTTACTCAGCTGGGGTTGTCCCAGCCAGGGGAAGGAGCAGTGGCAGGGGGGGCGAGAGGTGTCCTGGGTAGCTGAAAGGGGATCATTGACCAGCAGCTCACTCAGAAGGAGTTGTCAGTTCAGTGCTCAGCAAGCAGCGGGGCAGGAGTTCGTACAGGTTCTGGCACTGGTGGTGGCTCTATAAATTAATGCAGGTTATAAGTAGGGCCAACTTGTTTGTAGAGAAGCAGTAGCCAACCCACAGAAGAGCTGCCTTTGGACTTTGGACAGTGAACAAAGTTTTAATCTCCAACAGGGCTTGTAGTTTTCCCTTTAAACACCTTCCTTTATTTATTTCTTTTTTCTTTTCATTTGCTTCTGTCTCATTCTTAGATCTCTAATAGCTCAGACATGACTGGGCTTTGGTCCAGGCTTCTGGCATGCGATGCCAGGCTTCACCAGCCTCGAACTGACTGCAGGAGGTCATGGCTGTTGTTCTGATCAGCCCATAGTGAGGAGAACCACGTCTTTCTCCAGATCACAGGGTGATGTATCCCCATACAGGAGCTGCATGTAAGAGGCCCTTCGGGTTTAAAAAAAGATGACCAAAAAATAGTGGTTTTCTTCACTAAGCAGTCTGGAAACCTATTCTGTATGAACAAGTGTGTTAACAAAACAGGTTGTAGTAACAAATGATAATAACAAATGGAGAAATTGAGTTGGGATTGTCACTGATGTCTAAGCCTGTTTGCTGAAAAAAAGCATAGTCAAAACTGCATTTCATCAGTGTTTTGACAGAGGGTGTCTTGTCTGTGATGTGCAGTGTGACAGCCCCAGGGAGCTTCCGTTCCATCCCTAAAATAGAAAAAAAGGTATTTTGGATGGAGAGACGCAGGGATGGGAAAGCAGAGTAATCGCCATTCTGCTGCTTAATGAACTGATGAGCAAATTAGCTGGTCTGTGGCACCATCTGGGAGGTCTGTGGAAAACTGAAAACAGAAAACATTCCGATTCCCAGTAAAGTCCTTCAGCCATTAAACCTTCTTTCCTTTCAGTCCTGTTCCTTATATATCCCACATTAGTATAGTTTGAAGCGTCTTACTACAGTGCCGCGAGAGATGTGACTAATGTGTAGTGGGTTTATTAATTTTCTCCTTTGTTTGGCAGGGCCTGGTGTCTCGCTGCAGTCTCTGCTGCTCAAAAGCCTCTCTTGCTTAATTTTTAAGTGTTTGTGCCACTCTGTGCTTACATTTGAGAAGGAAGGTGGGAAGGTGCTATGGATGTGTGACTGAAGGCAGTAAGGATTGTGGTGTCCTTGATTCCTGCTGGGATTTGTAGCCTTCGTTTCAAATAGTTAGATTTGTTGGGGTCCAGGCATTGAGTGTCTTTAAGATGAGCGCAGAGATAGAGATTGATTAGAATAGAGATTGATTAGATCTCATTCAGGTAATGTGTTTGATGTGCTTGTTTGTACTGTTGAGGTACCTACCCTCTCTGGCATCCTTCTGTCCACACACTTATGCTAGTAAAAGTGCCCCTGCAGATGCAAGTACACAGTCAAAGTCCTTTTTGGCAGAATTGAGGGGAATGTAGAAGAAATGGCACATACGAGCCATCCTGGCTGAGCTCGGGTGCTGTGAGGTCCTGCTGTGGGAGGCAGGTCTGTGCTCTCATGGAAATGACAACACTGAGGATTTCAGGATGGCCTTGGAAAAACATATCCTAATTAGTAAAAATTAAACCTCCAAATGCTACAGAATCACACCCCGGAAGGAGGGGCTTGCTGTGTGCTGGGAGGGAAGGTCTGGGAATTGCTGCAGAGGATGCCTGTGGTGGGACCCAGGAGGCCATCAGGGAATGCTCCTTGAGTTACCATCCATGTGATGCTTAAATGTGTTCCAATAAACAACCATAAAAGTAATTTGGGTTGCCTTTCCATGGGTTTTCCGGTAGAAATGGTTTGCTTAGCTTTCAAACTTTTTCCTTTTTGATGTTTCCGTGCGCTACAAAGATGTTTGCCAAACACTGGCCATGTTGGCCTTTTCCCAAACTCCCAAATCACTCAGTGCTCAGTCTATCCAAGCCTGAGTTCCCTGCCCTTCTTTTTCCTTCCTTTAACGTTATCAGGGAGAAAGTGTCTTGTTATGTTTATATAGATCTGTTGAAGCCTTTAGCTGCTGTTGTGGTAGCAACATGAAGAGCTGATGCTGTAGGTACTGAAAGGGTGGCTGAGGTTAGAGTTTGGATCACTGCCTGTGATCCTGTTAAGCCTAAGTACACGTCAGTGCTATCCATGCAAGTGAGCCGGCAGGGTTAATGCCCCAGGAAGACAAGACTTTCTACTGATCCAGCTTTATGTGCTGCCTGTAACATGGCACCCTCCGCTGTAGCCAATTCACCTTCTGTACGACATCTCACACAATCAGGACTTAGGCAGGGCAATTAAATGGGATTTCTTAAATGGCAGCGAAAGAATGTTAATTGAGGTGTGAAATATAATTATCCTCCTGGGCTCCTTGGTTTGCTTTTGTTCGTGACTGCTTTTGATTAAACAGCTCTTACTTTCTGGGCCTATTGTATCCATTCACCCACTCTTTTCTTCCTAGAAGCAGGCAACGTCTAAAAAAGGCTGCCTGCTTGTGCATCCCAAATATTTCCCAAGGCAGGAAAAGAAGGGGAGGGGAAGTGCAGGCAAAATCAGTCATCCTGCTTGGTATGTGGGTCCTTTCTGAATGCTGTTTTTGGGTTGGAGCCCTGCATCTGGACTCCAGCTCATGCCAACTGAAAAGGAAACTTCTGTTTTGTTTGCTTAAAAGGCAACAAGTCAATGTTTAAAAAGGCAACCTGAGGGGATTTTTCAGGGACTTGACCTGATTGATCTGCAAAATAAGTTAAATGAGGTGTGGCCAAGAACTTCTTAAAGCAATCAAGCAAATGCTTTCTTACCAGGATGGTCAGGAAGCAGGAGGGTGGGATAGTGTATGTGCTGCTCAGCATTGCCTTTAAATAATTCTTCTTATTTTTGTCCTGGTGGGCTCTGATAATGCCCTCCATATGGACTGTTGTAGCCATCAGGATGTGCAAGAAGTCAAGTATTTAGGGAGAATTGTTTCTTCTGTGTGAACAAATGGCATCATGAGAGAGGGCAGAAACCAGAACTATACCTTTGTGGTGGTTTCCTTCATCCCGGGTCCTTCAATTATTGGAGTTTAACATAAACTTTACAAGGTATTAAGGTAATAATGAAATATGTGTCCTTTTTCTTTCCAAATACCAACAAAATTGGGTTCGCGTCAGGGTAGGCATTTTAAAGATTTATACTGTATTTTCATTCCTGAAATAGCAAATTGGGATAGATTTATATAAAAGCTTCTGTTAAAAGTCTACTATGATGCTGGTGTTGGTTCGCAGTTTGGCTTTTGAGGTACCATGTCATACGTGTCCAAGAAATATACAGCTCCAGAAAGGCTTTATGCTGAGCAGGGGAAGGCTCTGGCAGTCCCAGATGAAGGGGGAAGTGCAGGAAGTTACAGGCTAAAACCTCCTGTGATCAGCTCCAGCTTGGGTGTCCTGCAGTTGACTGACTTCCCCCTGCACATCCCAGGGTGCTTGCCCGTGTTCAGGAAGGCAGATGGGGAGTTTGTGGTCTGTTTGGTTACTTTGGCCCTGCAGTTACACCAAACTTTGCTGCAAAAGCGTGTGACATCCAAGATACGTGCTCCCTGTCCAGCAACAAGACCACCATTGCACATCTTGATGTAACCCCGGCCCCCAGCAAATACTTGCTGTTGTCCGTGTGGGCCAACCTCTCTCCTCATGAAACTCTATTTTTTCTTTTAGTGCTGTTATTTTTTGTACATCAAAACACCCCTTAGCAACAACTGCCAGTTTAAATACATATAGCATGAAAAGATCCTTTCTTTTGTAGCTTGAGGCCCTGTTTCATTGAGTAATCCCTAGTTCTTGCTTGACTAGAACCAGTGAATATGTTTCCTAATAACTGTTCTCATATGGTTGGTGGTCTTGTAGTTGTTCTCTGTACTGATCTCCGTTTTTGCAGACCTCTATTGCCATCCCTCCTTTTTAGAAGCCTGTTTAGTCTGTATAGTCCATCCTGTACATCTCTGTTCAACCTTGATGCTTTTTCTGTTGTACTTTTAGTACTGTTAGTGTTAGATTTCTCAGAGGTAACTAGAACCACACGTGATGGTCAAGATCTTGGAGTCAGTGGTTGTAAAATGAAGCTTATTTTTCGGCATTCTCAATTGCTAACTTCCTATTGCTCTTCATCTATAGCTAAGCACTGGTTAGATCTTGACAAAACCACAGTGAATTCTCAGAGTTAATACTGAGCTGATCATCCTGTAGGTCTAGTTCAGATTGTGTTTCCTTTTTGCATGTGGTTTTGTCAGTGCCTCTGTTTCTTAATGCAGACAGCAGTGTGATTGTTAAAGTGACATTTTCATAATACTGGTCAGAACACAGCAGCTATCAGACCCTCATGGAGCGCTCTGAAAACCAAAGGTTGAAGTTGCATCTTTAGTTTCCAAAAGGAAATTTTGTCCACATTTAATACATTTAAAATGTACCATCTGATGGTTTTTATTCTAAAATCCCATCTCATTTCTTCTTCCCATTAAAACATTTGGATTTTTTTCCCCAGTGTGACACAAAACCATGGTCTGAAATGTTATGAATGTCTGGCAAATGATTGGGGTTTGGATTTTTGCCCACCTGTATTCCTGCATGGCTCACGTGCATGTGCTAAACTGGCTCTTCATCTTCTACAGCATGAAAATGGTACAGCGGTGGCCTGGACTGGGGCTGTGGCTGTTAAAGGTGATACAACATGAAAATAAATCTATTAAAAATACTGAAAAGTCAAGAGGCAACTGAAGGACAATGAGGGAGAGATGGGATGAAAGTTGGTTCCAGGAGGGGCTGAGAATGCCGGAGGGCAGCAGCAGCTCTTAGGGTTACAATCCAGCCCATGGGTTGAAAGGATGCGTGCATGTATTTCTGCTTTTTCAAGGAAAGCTGCCATATGGCCTGTCCGTCCAAAAATATTTGGTATGGAATATTTGGTATGGACTTGCAGATGTTCTGCTTCCCTGCGAAGGAGAGGCTAACAAAGTAAGAGAGAAGTGACAAAACTGCATGTTAGTGGTGGCTAAGTGACACCTTTCCTAGAGCCTGGAATGCAGAATCCAGAACCAGAAACTTGGGGTATGCATAAATCACTTGCAGGAGTTGGGGGTGTGTGTGTGTGTGTGAGTGTTTGACTCCTTTCCTGGCACAATCCTAAGCAAGGAAGAGGGAAACAGAGAAATCCTCAGTTAGTGGAGCTGCTTGGTGGAGACAGTCACTCGATCCCCTGGTACTGCAGCTCTTGTTCTAGCTCATTTAGCACCACAACCCTCCATAAACCAAAGGGAGTACAACATGCCTAATGTAGCATGAGAAGCAAGGCGGGGTGCACCCGACAGTGGAGATTTACTGCTACCTGATGGGCCTCAGTGAGCAGCAGCATCCCTCATCCCCTTGAGAGCCATCCCTGCCTTCTCCCCTCTTACACACATGCTCACATGCACACGTCAGCTCTTGAGGATGCACTTGGAGTCTTTTGTTTTCCCTCATTAAAAGTGCCAAGATGCATGTCAAATGCCTGGAGCAGTCTCCTGCTTTATAGTTTTATTATAGTACTATTATGACTTATCTAATTTATTTTTTCCTCTTTGTATGTGTGTCTTACTACTTACACTGAATGTTGATGTCAAGCGGAGATAATCTCTTTGTGTTTCTGTCTCCATACATATCTTTATTTGTGGAGGGGCTCTTTAAGGGGCATGAGTATTTCCTTTTCTCCTCTTTTTCAGGTATGTAATAGGATTATTAAAAGGGCAGAACCAGCCCCCATTTTGCATACCATGCTGCTACTTTACGGGTCTGTAGAATCACAGCAGCATCACTGCTTGCTCTCCAGTTTACACAGCTGTATATTGCAGGTACAAATTAGTTTAATATATATTGAGGTGTTTTAATGTCAGTGAAGCTGGGACCATTCTTTAGAAAGAAATATTTACTGAGATAGTAAATAGTAGTAGAAATGATCCATTTTAAACTACTATCCATTGGGGGTTTTCTCACATAACTAGAATTATAAATCCTCTACACTAGTGTGTATATAGACTAGGTTGCAGTTGGTAGAGTGCTGTAGGAGAATCTGCTATGTAGACATGAACTGTTTGGAGGAAGATTGCTCTGCATAGTGAGCTGTAATGCATTGTACTGTATTTCCTCCTGTACAGCAAAGCCAAATTGGTCTAGTAGCTTGCACTTCCTTTCTAGCAGCTCTCACTGCTTTGCACTAATTGTCAGAGCCAGACTGAAAACTATAGCAAGGAAATCTAGAGTGAACATTGCTGTGGGGCCAGGACCTTGGTTTTGTGACTCACCCCTTTCGTGAAACACAGCCCTAAGAGGATTCAGTCTGAGATGGCCCCATGTAAATGACTCTTAGCCAAAATACAAATCCTGTTTCCACTTGTTGTAGGAACAGGGGAAGTGGATCTGCCCCTAGGCAGACTGTGAAACTGGGGCAGGACGTTGCAGTATCCTTTTTCCTCTACGTTGCCTCTGCTCCTACGCTTGCCCTTCCTTTAGGACCCTTGTAACCTTTCAAATGGTAAAGGCAAGTGGCTTCCTGTCCTGTATGTTTATGGAGTGAGCTGGTGCAGGCTGGGTTTGAGGGGGGCTGTAGATTTCCTGGCACTCCTTCGGCCCTTGGTATCCTGGACTTCTGTGCAAACAATCCAAGTGTTTGCTGTGTCTCTTGTAACCCACCAGTGTCCATTTACCATACAATGGTTTCATATATTTTCTTCAAATCTCAGAGAACTGAATTTCTATCTTCTTAACAGGTGATGTCTTAGATGCTGAGACGTAAAGCAAGCTATACCTCAGGATCAGAGGTTATTTGTGGTCGCAAAGAGTAACTTGGGACCCTCTTACTGTCTTGGCTGTTGGGCGTAAGTTTATGGCCTAATTTTGCTCCCTCTAGGTAAGTACAAATACTTTGCCGTGGAAAAGGAGTGAGACCTGCCTTGCTGACACTGTTACTAAACTGACAGTCTGTTGGTTCATTATGGGATTGAAATCTTGTGGGAACAGCCTCGTGTCTCACAGTAGAGCTGACACACTATCCAGTGCAGCTGATTTGCCATGGACAGTCTTCAGATGTTGAAATCTCAGACTTTCTAAGCACAGGGCTGCTATGCATGGGCACACTTCCTGCTAATCCTGAGGCATAAACACTCAGTGGCTCCAGACGCTTGAAGAAATAAACACACTGACTTGGTATTAATATTTCATCACAACACACTAAAGTTAAACCTCACTGATCCACAGTGACCTGCAACCACTCAAGAAAATGGTTCTTTTTTTTTTTTTTTTTAATAATTTAACTTTTTATGGGGGGGAAATAAGAGGAAATGGTCTCCTGCATGGCAGGCTTAGCATGGATAAACAGAGCTGTCTCAGTTGGGGCAAAGCTCCTCATGTGCAGAGAAGTTGCTTTGGAAAAGTTTCAGTTCAAGGAGGACAATTGAACAGCTTTGCTTGTTGTCTGCCATGTCAGGTGAATCAGACATCCTTCTGGTGCTCTGGAGTAAGAGAGTTCACAATCCCTGCGCACTTAGAGCAGCAGCTCCTGTAAATATTACCTGATAGTCACTGCTGGAATGTAGTGTAGCCCTGAAAAGACGCACGCTTCACGTTGCTGCCACCAGAAAACCCTGCAGGCTACTCTGTGGGTGGCGACCTTATCTCTGAAGTCTGCTGTAAGCTAAAGGCAGTTTTAACCATAGGAAAGTTTTTCCCAACTGATTCCCAAGGAGTTTCCAAGCAGCATTATTTGAACTGCATGTTAATGACCTGATCTTAAACATACTGTGTGTGGTAGGTGATTCTCTGGAACACCAGTGATGGTCAAGTCAGGATTTACCACGAGGCCAGCGGGAAATCCCTCCTGAGCTCTTTCTGCAGAAGAGGCTCACAGCCTGTGCAGAGAAGTGCAGTCCATAGCCAGGGTTAGGAGGTTGGTAGCTGATCTTAGACACTCACTTCAGAGTTTCTAGGCAGTTGTTAATGTGGTTCCTAAAGCTCAGGACTAAAAATTGTCATCTTGTTGACAAGTTAAGCTGGTGGCATATGGCTTGAAACTATTCCACGTCACTCAGTGTGTTACTTTATATTCTTTGTAGCTAGGCTGGGCTTTGCCCCCTTTTTCTTTATTTCTTTGCTAATATAAAGCAGTTTAATTAATCTAACAGTGGCCTCCCCCCCCCCGCCCCGCCTTGTTTTGAGTTGCTGAATGTATTTAAGTCAAGTCTTTTTAATTACTTAATTTGCCTTCCTTTGCAATATCTGTTCTCTTATTTCATTTGATTTGAATTAGTGCTAAGCACTAATACACTAAGGGATTTTCAAGTGTTACCTGTGGTGGTGTCTGTTCCGCTGAAACCTGGTAAAAGACAAGATAAATGATTCCTTTAGGGCTGGAGGCAGTCAACCCCAATGACTGCATGAGGCAGTGGAGAGCATCAATAAAAGGATGTGAAGGGGAACATTAGCAACGCTTTAGCAGCTATAGCTGCTCCAGTGTTTTACCAGATTTACAAGGGCCCCTGTAAAACATACTAGGGGAAAATGTAAAGGCTCAAGTGCAATTTAGGCAGTAGCATTCTGATATACTTGGGATCAGCTGGTTTTGATCACAGCACAGTTTGGTGCAGGAGCACCACTTGTGCATTGTGAGTGAGGATTGGAGGAAGCGTAAAGCAGCTGCGCTTCTATATTTGCTCACTCTCCGTATTCAGACCTTGGCTTGAGAGCTCAAAGGAAATGAGATATGTTTTGCATACCCCAGTTGCAATTAATGGAAGCACCTACTAATCTGCTGGTACTACTGCTGACCTTTTCAGGATCCGATTCTTTCATCAGAAAATGAAAACATTTTTAAAAGAGGAATGGATGTGTTTATTGGGGGGGGGGGGGGGGGGTGTGTGTTGTGGAAATTCCAAAGGCATCGGTGAGAAGGCAGATTTACACAAAAATTCGCATGAGAGTTTTATTCTCCTGACCAGAAGAACTTGATGTTATCCGTAAAGTGCCTGTTACAAACTGAGCTCTCAGATTTTTTTGTAAACTTACTCGCTTTCACTGTTTTTGGAAATGCCTATAACAGCGCATATCCTGAAGGCATTCCATTGTATCAGTAGTGATAGGTTTGTTAAAGTGCAGTTCTTTGTCTGAGAACTGAAATGTAAAACGATGCCAATGATCCTGAATAACAGAGGAAGGGGAAGACCCTGAAATGTGAGGTTTTGATGTTGAGAACTTGGAATAAATCAGGGTCATTCATAGAATCATAGAATGGTTAGGGTTGGAAAGGACCTCAAGATCATCTAGTTCCAACCCCCCTGCCATGGGCAGGGACACCTCACACTAAACCATATCACCCGAGGCCTCGTCCAACCTGGTCTTGAACACTGCCAGGGATGGAGCATTCACAACCTCCCTGGGCAACCCATTCCAGTGCTTCAACACCCTAACAGGAAAGAATTTCCTCCTTATATCCAACCTAAACTTCCCCTGTTTAAGTTTTAACCCGTTACCCCTTGTCCTTTCACTACAGTCTCTAATGAAGAGTCCCTCCCCAGCATCCCTATAGGCCCCCTTCAGATACCGGAAGGCTGCTATGAGGTCTCCACGCAGCCTTCTCTTCTCCAGGCTGAACAGCCCCAACTTTCTCAGGTGCTCCATACAAGAGGTGCTCCAGTCCCCTCATCATCCTCGTGGCCTCCTCTGGACTTGTTCCAACAGTTCCATGTCCTTTTTATGTTGAGGACACCAGAACTGCACACAATGCTCCAGGTGAGGTCTCACAAGAGCAGAGCAGAGGGGCAGGATCACCTCCTTCGACCTGCTGGTCACGCTCCTTTTGATGCAGCCCAGGATACGGTTGGTTTCTGGGCTGCAAGCACACACTGAAGCCGGCTCATGTTCATTTTCTCATCGACCAACACCCCCAAGTCCTTCTCCTTGGGCTGCTCTGAATCTCTTCTCTGCCCAACCTGCAGCTGTGCCTGGGATTGCTCTGACCCAGGTGTAGGACCTTGCACTTGGCATGGTTAAACTTCATGAGGTTGGCATCAGCCCACCTCACAAGTGTGTCCAGGTCCCTCTGGATGGCATTCCTTCCCTCCAGGATATCAACCGAACCACACAGCTTGGTGTCATCGGTGAGGTCACTGAGGGCACACTCAATCCCACTGTCCAGCGACAAAGATGTTGAACAAGACCGGTCCCAGCACCAATCCCTGAGGGACACCACTTGTTACTGGTCTCCAGCCGGACATTGAGCCACTGACCACAGCTCTTTGTGTGCAGCCATCCAGCCAGTTCTTTATCCACCGAGTGGTCCATCCATCAAATTGATGTCTCTCCAATTTAGAGACAAGGGTGTCGTGTGGGACAGTGTCAAATGCTTTACACAAGTCCAGGTAGATGATGTCAACTGCTCTACCCCTGTCTATCAGTTCTGTAGCCCCATCATAGAAGGCCACCAAGTTGGTCAGGCAGGATTTCCCCTTAGTGAAGCCCTGCTGGCTGTCACCAAGCACCTTGTTGTTTTTCATGTGCCTTATCATGCCTTCCAGGAGAATCTGCTCCAAGATTTTGCCAGGCACAGAGGTGAGACTGACTGGTCTGTAATTCCCCGGGTCATCCATTTCCCCCTTCTTGAAAATGGGGGTTATATTTCCCTTTTTCCAGTCATCGGGAACTTCACCTGACTGCCATGATCTATCAAATATGATGGACAGTGGCTTAGCAACTTCATTTGCCAGCTCCTTCAGGACCCGCGGATGGATTTCATCAGGACCCATGGACTTGTGCACGTTCAGATTTTTAAGATGGTCTCGAGCCAGAAAATTCATGGAAATCACTACTAAATCCCAAACTATGCTGCCTCTTCTGATCCAAACGTTTGTTTAGTAAGGCTGCAGTACAAGAAATAAATCCTGAATTACACTGACTTAGTCTGTGTGCCCCCACCTCCCTCCCAGTTTTAGCATCCATCTGGGAATCAGATCTTCATTTTCCTCTCTCATTTTCTGCTTTATTTCAGGTCTTAAATAATGAGGCAGATCCGCCGAAATCAGAGTTCAGTGTATGCCAATTAATAATTTGATGTGAAAAATGGGTATCAAATGTTGAGCAAAAAATCTGCAGGGCATTTGGAAGCCTGTTCTGTGTTAGGGAAGCAGGTGCTGAATGCTTCCTGAGATCTTCTGGAAGAGCCTGCTCCTTTCCACACCACCCAAGAGCTCAAACATTTGTCCTTCTCTCGTCTACCAGAATGGGGAGCACTGCTTTGTGCTGTTGAGCTGAGTGCAGTTCAAGTGGCTGCGAGGAGAGCTTTTCTCTCCTCATCCTGGGCCACACTCCTTCTATCAGGGCTAAACAGAAGGTTTGCTCACATATGCTCACTCTCCTTTGTAAACACAAACCCCGTACATAAAGAGCGGGCAGGTCTTTTTTTTTTGCTCTTCTGTTTATTAGAAGGGCTTGGCTAATCCCTGTGTTTACCAGTAGTGGGGTGTGTCAGCCTGCAAGCCAAGGGAGTTAATGAAACTCATGTGTTCTCTATTTTCCAGCAGGATTGAAGGGAGGGGGAAAGCCCAACCACCCTTCAGTGTGACCCAGAAATATGATTAACAGTGGTGTTTGCAGGCAGAGGCTCAAAAAGGATCAGCGGGTAGGAGGGGGTGAAGTGGCTGAATGGGAGAAATGAAGGGAAATATTCCCCCTTCAATCGGAGTAATTAAAAAGTAGTAAAAATAAACCACCCAAAAGAGAGTCTAGCCAAAACAAAGTTTTAACGTACACTTATGGTTTAAAGAGTCTGCCGGAGGCCACCACCGTGTGTTGCCACAGCTTTCTTTTGTCTGCCTCTGACATGAACCAAATGCCAGGCCAGAGATGAGGATGGGGGCATGCCAGCAGGCTGAGCGTGGCGGTCACCAGAGCAGGCCTGCCAAGCACCAGCACCGTGGCTTTCAGGGGTCCAGCCTTCTGTGTGCAGCCAAAGTTTAGCACAGTGAGAAGCTGCTGTATCACTGAGTTGGTCCATGAAGGGAATTAAAACCCTTCTGAGAAAGTGATAAATGTGGACTTTTTGGGGAGGGTCCAGAGAAGGGCCACAAAAATGATCAGATGGATGGAGCACGTTCCTTTGGGGAGGGGCTGAGAGAACTGGGCTTGTTCAGCCTGGAGAAGAGAAGTCTTCAGGGAGACCTTATTGCAACCTTTCAGTTCTTACAAGGGGTCCATAAAAAAGATGGACAGAGACTTTACAACAGGGTCTGTTGTGATAGGACGAGGGGTGATGGGCTTAAACTAAAAGAGGGAGATTCAGGCTGGATGTGAGGAAGAAATGTTGTGCAATCAGGGTGGTAAAACACTGGCACAGGTTGCCCAAAGAGGTGGTGGATGCACCATCCCTGGAGACATTCCAGGCCTGGCTGGATGTGGTTCTGAGCAACCTGGTCTAGTTGAAGATGTCCCTGCTCATTGCGGGGGGTTGGACAAGATGAGCTTTGAAGGTCCCTTCCAACCTAAACTGTTCTATGATTCTCTGACAAAGTGTCTGCCGCTGTCTGTTTTACTACCACATGCTTGTTTTCTCTGGTCTCATTATCTGTACTTGTTCTTGTTTGGGGTTTTCCAGTTTAGTGTTTTCTGTTTATCTTCTTGGTCTTTAATTCCCTGCAAGGGAAGAACTGGCAGGGTGAAACATCTGTTTCATTGGTGATTTCTCCCTACTAGTTTGTTTGTCAGTACAGATGTATTTTGTCCCATGACCTTCACTGAAGGGCAGTAGGAGCCAGCGTGTTGAACTTCTCATTGTGGTACATTTCCTAGAAGCCTTTGTCCTGACTGCATGCGCCTTGATTAAATGTGGACAAGAACTTCTGTCAGATTGCATTGTGTTTTACTGATGTGGAAGGAGAAAATGGCTGAAGAATGAGTTAAGTGTCTTCAAATCTGTAACTGGAGATTTAAAATCGTGGGGAAATATGGTAATTTGAACTTCTGGAGATGCACCAATCCCATCTGCAACCCAGAGACTCCTTGGAAAACTGGCTTAGTGGCAGGAATTGTTGGCATTTCCAGTACTGGGGTCAGTAGTTGTAGTTCTTGGTTGTAATCTCCAACACACGTAATAATAAGCATGTCTTTTTGATGGCTTCTGAACAAAAGAGGGCAACACTGTGACATTTGACCTTCACAATTTCAAAGGACTAAGACCTAGAATTTTAGAGATATTAAAAGCTTTTTGCACTATAAACCATTGTAAACTCAGATGGTCAAATCTTTAGCACTTGGCGCAGCGATTGGTTTCAGTGTGTGGATGGGTGTAGTGCTGGTTTTGCATCTTGTAACATCCCTTTACTTTGCTTTTTGGTGATTATCTCTGAATTTGTAATCATCTGTAGTAGGAAAACTCAGATGTTGGGGGAAAAACTGTCTTGGGGGTTATAGAACTGGCAGTATCTCTGTTATGTACAGTGAATGCTACGTAGCTGTTCAGAGTTTGATTTCAGTGCGCCAGAGAGGTATTGTTGCTCTGCACGTGCCAGGATGATAACTCCAAGATAGCAGAGTTTGGGATTGATACTAATAGGAAACCCACATCAGCTTAAGTATTAAATAAACTCACAAGAATCATCAGATTCTTATTTCCCTGTTTCTTCTTTTTCTCCTCTTGTCTGTCCGCTACCCTGCTTAGCCTGTAAATTCGTCAGGGCAGGAGCTGCTTGTTTGTAACCCACTGTATAATTCATTTGTAACATGGCTGCATCTGCAGCCACACAGATTCATGGCAGCTGCGGTTGTGGTAACTGAACCAAAATACAAGTGAGTAATGAGAAATAAATCTGTTCTACACTGGCTGTTTGAGAATCACTGCTTTAGATTTAGACGTGTGTGTTTTACAAATAATTAATAAGACGCAGCATGCACATACTCCCCTTTCAGGCCAAGTGTTCTGCTCTCAAGTGTGTGAAGTGAGGAAGCAGAATGTGCCAGGAAATAAAATATCTAGATACACCACTGTTTTCAGAAGCAGTATCAGAGATGGACCTTGAGTCTGCCTTTCCTTAGCTGAGATTAGACAACAAGTGTTACAAGTCCTGATCCTCACAAAGCTCAGCTGTATCATTCCTTAGTAAGCCGAGTCAGTGGGGAACTGCAGTGTCCGGTTTTGATTAAACCTAAATCAGTCCCAGTTGCTGTTCTTGTTTGCTGGGTGAGCTTGTGCTGTCTCCTGCTGCAACCAGAGCTTGAAAACAGCAGCTTTCATTTCTGTGTTGTGTATGAATACGAATAAACTTCTGTAGGACTTTACACAGGAGCATGCAGGTGATCTGCCATACAGCTAAACCATCTGTTTTCTGTTGCTCTAGCTGAGAGCCATTTCAGCAGCAAAGGTCTGTGTTGTCTGGGGCAGAACTAGGCTCTTGCATGCCCATTATGAATAAGCTGAAGCCCTTTTGTTTATGTTCTGAGAAAGCAGGTCACATTTAACACTGTGAGATGGACTGAGAGGGCAATACCATGGCAGAGTCCATGATGCTCTATGCTCAGCCGGTTGCAAAAGGTAAAATGTGAGCATGAGATCCATCTCAGTTCTGAAAAACACAGATTGAGGTTCTCAAAGAAAACTTTTCTGAAGGTTGTCAGTTTAATACAGTGTCAGTGATACCCTAATTGATGGTCATTTATGTAGGAATACAAGTTACTGCAAGATATATTGTTAGTATGGTGACTGTAGGTAAACTGGTGAAATCCACAGAATGAATAAACTTGTGCTGGCTTTTGCTTTCTATTCAGAGGTGACATCTTGCAGCAGGAATAAAGTTGTGTTCAGCTTATAACATCAGTGTTGGGTTTTGAGCCATCTTTCAAGCCTGTGAGTAGTCTGGTACATTCCCTGGCATAGAATAGAGGCAAGGATCGGTTACTGTGAGGGAAGAGTGGTACTAGTGCAGATGATAAGGAATCTAAATTAAACCATAAGAGAAGAGAGAAGAGGACGCTATAATATTTAAAAATGGCAAACTAAATAATATATAATTTACAGAAAATGACAGGGTACTGCTGGGACTATTTTTAAATCAACAGCAAATTAGAATTCAGACCTCTGATAGGTTTAACAGATGGTCTGGATCTCAGAATCCAAAACCCACACACTTCATTTCCCAGTATGTTAAGAACAAAATAATGTTGTGCAGCCTTTGTGGAATGTTTCTTGCTCTTCAGCTATGTTGAAGATAACTTTTGACCAAGGAGGACTGAACTGGGAGTGGAAAAACGGGGTAAGCTGGTTCAGTAAGAAAAAACACTACTCTGTAGTGGTGACTGTACAGTCAATTCTGTTACAGGTTCTGGGCAAGGAAGCCAAGAGAATTTGGGAAGTCAAAGGAGTGTGGTTTCTGACTGGTTCCGTGTAGTCTAGTTCACTGTTGTTTAGTGAAAACAAATGGATGCATCCCTGCCCCTCATCCTTCACACACTCTAGAAAGTGTTCTCTCATGTCAGCAGTAAATGAAAGTGTTCTAATGTCAATGCAGTCATCCTGGAAACATTGCTGAGGACACCCTCACCACTTCTCATAGGGGTGGAGAGAAGGAAGGTTGGGGTCCCCTGAGGAGCATCTCTAATTACAAGAGAGATATTGAGGTACTGGAGTGGGTCCAGAGAGGGGCAACGGAGCTGGTGAAGGGCCTGGAGCACAACTGGGATGAGGAATGGCTGAGGGACCTGGGGGGCAACCTGGTCTAGTGGAAGGTGTCCCTGCCAGTGGGGCACCCAATCAACCACTCTGTGATTCTATGATTCTACACTGTGAGGTGCCATCATAACTTGAAAACTGGAAAGGACTTCTGTCATTTCTTAAATACAGATCTGCAAATGAGTTCTGTGAGGTGTTTTTGGTTGGTGGTGCTTGCACTGGCTACTTAGTTATGTTGTTGTTGATCATGTCCTATAGCCCATAGTAATCTGGAGAGAGCGCCAGTGAAGATGAACAACCTGTTAAGCTAAATGAAGGTTGTCACACTGAAGAGTTAGGGTGTTCTGGTGAATCTGGATTTGGTTTTAGAGCTTTTGTCCTTGCTGAAGCTGTGTGTCTGAAGGAAAGCCTTGCTACTGAAATAATGTTTTTGAGTTTCAAACTTTTCCCAAGCGCTGAAGAGTTTTGATGACTTTTTTTTCCTCAGGAAAGATTTCTAGGGAAAAGTGGGATATTTAACTCGCATGAGAGCCCACCTGATCAGATATTGAATCAGGCAGAACACAGACGTGATCCTAAGTTTCTGCATCTATGAAAAATAGTCTGACCACCAAGATGTACACTGTTCTTGCTTGTAGCTTTCGAGGAAATATGTGAAGTGTCCTTTTCCACACTGTATGACTACCTTTAAAATAATGTATATGTGTGTATATATACACACACATATATACATGTGTATATATGTGTTTATATATGTATATATACACATGTATATATGTGTGTATATATATGCACACACGCATGTATTTCTTTTAATTTGAGTTTTCTGTAGGACAGGAAAACCTTGCAGGCCGTCTCTTAATTTTTCCTCCTTCTGGCAGCCTGACACCATTTTTCTGGACATGAGATGGGGAAGCGGATGCATACATTTGCTATGGAGGAGCAGGGGGTTTGTGTTTAGACTTTATGCACTCAGAAGCTGAACAGCTGCAAATTCTGTTTAAATTCTAGTGTACACAAGAGGTGCAGGAAGCAGAGGTGCTGTGTTGGTCCGGGTGCTGCACACAATGTGAGCCACATCAGCAGCAGAGCACAGACCTTTCTCAGCTTCCTCCATTACATGACTTTTTTCTTCATCAGAAAGAATGTTTTATTCTCAGGTCTCTCATCCTTATCCACTGACATCTCTGCTCAAAATGCTCCTCGTACCCATTGTAGTAACTCTGTTTATGGTACCTCCACAGTACTTCAGCTACTGCCCTGTGAAGCACTAAGCACATCGTGTCCATAAGCCTTCTAGTCCAATATCCCGCCTCCATCAGTAGCCAGCCAAGACACTTCAGAAGAAACCTGACATGATACCCTATAACTGTGGAATCACATCTTGCACATGAGGTGTTTTTATCTTGGGTAGTTAATACCTGACACATTCCCAACTGTATTTTTATCTTTTTGTTGTAACTTATTGTTTTGATTATCAATGCCAATGACTATTGCTCTTTGGATCTTTACAAATGCTTAATGCTATTAAGTATTTATAGTATTAAGTATTAAGAAATACTATTTTATATGAAGCACCAGCTCCATAACTTGGTTGTTGGCTGCTTTGAAAACAGAATTTCCTTTCGTTTAAATTGGTTTTGAATTTATTTTCATTCATCTTTACCTGATGTTCCCTTGTTTCTGTGTTATAAAGATAAACCAGAACACAAGTGCCATGCTCGCTGCTGCTCACTTTTCCTGATCTTCTCACTAAATCAAGTCTTCTCACCAAATCAAGTCTTCTCACCAATATCATATGGAAGTCTTCCCCTGAATCAAAAACCTTTCCGTGTCCATTCTTGGGCTGCTTATTTCTGCTGCATCTGGTTTTGAAACAGAGTGAGTGAAAACAGGCATCCAAGGAAGGGTGTGCCATCAATTTACTGAATGTTATTAATATCACTGTTTGCAGATTGTTCCAAAAATGGACTTATTTTCAGAATTCTGCGGCAGTGGGTGTGTGGGGACAGAATGTGAGTTTGAAATATTCTGAAATTAATTACAGACATGTTTCATTTATATATTAACCACCTCTGCTTTGATTGGCACCTTCTCTTGATATCACCAGAGAATTTAATCTACTTTTTCCCAGGGGCATGCTGGATGCAGAGGTGGAATGGTAGGAATTAGTCAGAAAATAATTGCAGAGACAAAATAATCCCGTCTCTGCCTGTTATGATGCAAAACCCGTGGACTGGATCCTTAGCTGGTATGTCACAATTGGCATGAAGCCACTCTACACTAGTGAGTACCTCAGTAATCCTCACTGGCCTGTCACACAAGGGCTGGTGGCTTGGGTTAGTGACAGAAACCTGGCTGCTTTTCCAGCTGGAGGCAATGTGGGATTCGTGAAACTCGAGGAGGGTTGTGGCAAGAGTTGCCCTGAGATTGCTGAGTCCATTCCTGCTCTTTGTTGTGTTTTCATTGGCGTGCTGGGATTGTTTTCCCTGTTTGCCAGGTGCAGAGTTGAATGACGGGTCACGCTCAAAAGCTCTTCTTTCCCAAATCCACCCACACTATGGATTTCTGTGTTCCTCACGTTCAGTGACATGTAGCTCTTGGAAATGTGCAACTTGGAAATGATATCTTTGAATCTGAGTGTGCTTGAACTCGTCAAAGAGAGATTTTAAACTGGACAGAAAGGGCAGGAAGAAAAAACTATAGAAAAATAACTGGAACCTTAGATTCCCTTAGAGTAGGACTGAACGAGAACATTTGATCCAAACCCTACCAATTATGAAGATACAGACCCAAACAGGAGAGACCATGCTCATGTGGAAAATAAAGATGGGCCATGGTGCCAAATAAAGATATCTGCTGGGACTTAAATAAGTTGTTGAATTCCCTACAGCTGTGTGTCTTGGTCCTGGCATCCAGTTGTGTGTACTCACTCTTGTCTGGCTGCCTTATCCTCCCACATTTAAGGTTTCTTATATAGAATCATAGAATTGTTAAAGTTGGATGTATCTGCTGCCAGTGATCCCTGTTTGTCTTCAGTCCACAGTCAAACCCAGTTCGCCGTATCTAGTGAAGTTCCCATCTGAATGCAGCAAACATGTACACAGTGAGCTGAAGCATGAACAGTCGATTCTCTAACAATAAATACTTTGGGAATAGAGGAAACAAAAGAAGAGCTGAATGTGTTCTGTTTGGATTATTAAAAATCTGACTTGACTGTCCAAACATGGGATAGTTCTTTGGTCCCCTACGGGAGCTGCTCTTCTCTTTATAGTTACTTTATACCAGATTGAGTTCACTGTTTTTCAGTATCTTGCCTAGAGTTTGCATTGAAATATGTTAGAGAAGAAAAGGAGCAACAATTTCCAAGCTAATGTGGAGAAAATAAATTAAAGACAAAAAACCAGAAAATTATGGGTGTAAAACGAAGCCCGGTAGTTTGGGGGATTTCTTAATGTTTGGAACAAGGTTCAGGGCTGTGATGATTATAAATTGCTACCACTTAGTTGCTACTACCATTACCACTGAAGAGGAGAAAAATCAGCAGACATGTAACTGGAAACTGGATCAAATCCAGTGTGTCCTTATCAAAAAATAAAATGAAATGCAGAAACCACAATTTAAATGATCCTCCCTGTGTTAATATTTTGGCACATATACTGGTGCCTCCTTTACTTCTGCTTTATCTTCATGGTGACTATCTCTAAATACCAGAAGATGGGAGACAGACTAGGCAGGCTACACTTTATTCAGCAGCATTTATTTATAGCATTAACTATATATCTTAAACTGCTTGAGATTGTACTATTTCAGCCTTTTTTCTTATAATCTACTAGAAATTAGTCTAGTGGGAGTCTTTTAATATTACCCTTTTGCCTGTATCTCTCTGATTTTGATTATGCATTGCATTGAGGGTGAAATTTGGGTTAAAGATAATTGTAAATATGGTATTGATATTAAATGATGTTTTCCCAACATTGCAATAATGCTTGTTTTGTTTGCTGGAGAGTTTATTACTTTTTGATCAATAGCATGTGAGATTTGTGAGGGAAATTAGCATAGTGAATAACAATTAGGAGAAAAATCAATGGCATTCAGACAAATAAGTGACTTGAAAAAATCCCATAGGCACACATACACTCTCACAGATTCTTTAAAGTGTAATACATCTCATTTTGAATTCCAGAAGAGGAGAGAGCTATTTGGACCAGAACTGAAACTGATGGCAGTATAATTGAAGTACTGTGGGGCTATTTGTTGCTATTTAGTGTTTCTAATCGCTTCAGTGTATGACTGCTTCATTCACTGGCTCTGTGAACTTCCTTTGGGTTCTGACATGTTTTTTTTCTGTAGCCCCTACAGTCCTACTTTCTTGAGGTTACCCACACCATGTATATGTTGTGTCACTTTACCATGTGGAAGGGAAAAGCAAGTATGTTATGTTACAACTGTCTTACAAGAGCCAGGAGGGCTTCAAGTGAGATAAGCCATTGGAAAAGTTCAAAATAAGTGCAAGTTGCTTTTCCAAAAAGGAAGATTTAAGCTCTGCAGCTCTGCCACAGCCTGTCACACATCCTGAAACGTTCACATGGGCTTCTGGGTTGTTTTGTGGAAGAAAAGTCTAGATAGGGCTGTTAAACAGAGTAAAGTCCTCCTGGCTCAGGAAGCCTGTGTTCCGGTCACACTCAGGAATTTAGAGGGTACTTTGGTTCTCTGTATGCCTTCTCCCCCTTGTCATGCTCTCCCTGAACCTCTTCCTGACAGACCCATGGCCCAGTGAGTGTTTTTATGTCTTTATTTTAAACATATAGCGAGACTCTTCTGTTCTAGGGTTGGTTGCAGCAAGACTGATGTGAGAAGGGAAATTTGTTCTGTTTGGTGCTGTGCGTTAGTGTGTCTCACTCTTCTGTCTTCTTCTACCTTATGCCAACCATATCATTAATTGCTTGAATGTTGTCTTTGAAAGAGTTTAGTGTGTAGCTCTGGGAGATATCTGGGTATCTCTCCAGTAAGAAGGTAGGTCTTTTCTGGTTGTCAGGGCCCTGGGACCTTTCAGAGTACAACTTGCATGCCAAATCTTGGTGAGGCCCCTAGAGAAGACAGTGGTAATTACAGCCCAATTGGACTGGACTCTCTTGTGGAGAACTGAGGGATGGGTGGCAGGTTCTCAGAGGTGAAGCATAGCCCTGAGAAGGAAAAGTTGTTTCTATCCTGTCTATAATGGGAAGGGTGCTTGAGCTCAGGAAGAAGCAGGATGGCAGGAGACTCAAGGCAGCATCTGTGGGAAGCAGAAGTGCTTATGACCACCTGACATGATGGTGACGTGTGGCATGAAAGCAGCTGAGAGGGGAGGCTGAAGGCAGTACGAGGGATCTAACAGGCATTTTTGGATCACAAAAGAAGCTGGAAGAATGGGTGAAGAAGAATAAGGGGCAAGCCTGTGAGCAGAAATCCTGGTGTTTAGTTGGGTGTTCTCAGAAGCCAAGTGTCTTTGTGTTTGGATGTGCCGAATTGGGCTAACCAAGGATCTTGGAGAGATGCAGCTGTGCCAGATGTGTTCATTACTAGAAGAGTCAGCCATGAGAAATAGGTGAAGCTCCCCTTTTCTAAGGGGAAACTGATTCTGAGGCTGGGATCCTCCATTTTTTTTTGGATTGAGATTTGTTTGCATGCATGCTACATCTGTCTGATCACACTCCTCTCCTGCAGTCCTGTTCAGGAATCAATGTTTTAGAATAATGGCTCTGCTTTCCTCCGAATTGAGCTGGTTAATAACTATTGCTGGGGAAATCAATCAGCTCTATGATATCTTATTACTTACGCTAATTTAATCACAAGGAATGGGTCATTGCTTCAGTTCAGAGGGCAAAATGAGTTTGTGTGGCTGTGACAGTGTATAGAGAAAGAAGCAGCGGAGGGGAATGTTCATGAGCTGGCACACAAGTGGTAAAAATGGCATGGACTCTCTCAAGGCTGTACAATGGATGATAGAAAACTCCCATCCACTCTCTGTAGTTCCTGGTAATCTACAGGTTATAAATCCATTTTTAATGTTGTTTTCATGTTCTGGATAATCTGATAGGTGGAGATAAATGAGAGTTTTCCTTTTTCACCCTTCTTCTATGCCTACACAGGCTAAAAGAGGAGGATCATCAAGAGGGACAGAGAGATAGAAAAGATGGGTGACTTCCATCAAGGACCTCTGAGCCCGTTTCAAGTTCTTGCACACCCAAGAAAAAGTGCAAAGGAACTGTCAGTGCATTGACTGTGTAATAACTGAAAAGAAGGAAACAGCATGTAAACAGGGTGTCTGAAGAACTTAATTTAGAAGTAAATTAATTAAAAACCTTAATTAATTAAATAAATAAACTTTATTTATAAAATGTGCAAATTCAGCCTGGCAAAGATTGCCATAACATTTTAAAGCTCTTGTCTAAATTCTGTTTCCTTTCCTATATACCTGATTATGATATGTAGAGCCTTTCCTATATCGTCTGATTCCTAGTGGTGAGTACTAGTTTTGTCATTACAGAAAGTAGATATAAATCAATTTCCACACCCTCAACTATCTCCCTGCTGTAAAAATGGTTCTCAAAACAAACCTTTAATTTAGAAACAACAACAAAAAGGCAGTATGTGTTTTCTAGTATAACCAAGTGCTGAGTTCCAGAAGCTAGGCAAAAGACCAGTATATTAAGTGTATCTGTGTAGAAATCCATGCATCCCTGTGGTTTTTGTTTTGATACCACTTTGGGTAACCCACGTTACTAAAACGTTAGATTTTACTCAGATCCTGCTGGTTTTGGATGGTTTTCCCCTCCAGTATGAGAGTGTAGATAAGACCATTTACAAACTCGCAGAAAGATAACACATGTTCTAGCTCAAAACCTTTGCAATCTTTGTATATAGCATAGTCCAGCAGGACCAGGGCAGTGACTGTTCACCTGCACTGGGCACTGGTGAGGCCACACTCACTACAAGAGAGACATTGAGGTGCTGGAGTGGGGCCAGAGAAGGGCAATGGAGCTGGTGCAGGGCCTGGAGCACAAGTGTGATGGGGAACAGCTGAGGGACCTGGGGGGTTCAGTCTGGAGAAGGAAAGGCTCAAGGGGACCTCATCACTCTGTAAATGATTATGTGATTCTGTATGGTAAGAAACAGTCCATGTTGGAAGAAAGGCCTTTAGCAAAGTCTTAAATAGAATATAGTTTTGTGTAGACAAAACTGTTTAAAAGTACTGGCTGTTCATGCTTAATCCTGCAGGAATTACTTTCTCTGAAATGCTGGAATTGCTTTTAGAGTTGGTCCCTTTCTAGGGTGTGGAAGAAAAGAATCAAGAACTGACCCACAGCATTATAAACGCATATCAGACTGTTACTGAGTCTCTCCATGCAAACAGCACTGCTTTCCTGACAAATAGATCTTGGACACTCAAAAAAATAGAAAGCACTCGTGCTAACTGCTGCTCTAATATTAGCTACTTCACTTTATTAACTAGGTAATGGGCTAAAGCCATCATGGTCTAATTGAAATAAATAAAACCATTAAAACTGTGAATTAAATTAACTGCATTTTGATGGTTTGGGGTATTCATATTGCTTCAAAATGTTATTTTTAATCCAAACATGGCTGGACACATCTCCTTGTGCCCCAGGGATAGTACAAAGTAGGTTATTGGCCTTTATTTTTGTACCATTTACTTCTCATTCATACTGCTTCCAGTTGATTTTTCCTAGCAAGATCTTACACCTTAAAAAGAAAAATTAATAAAAGAATGAGGGAAGTGTCAAATGATTTTACAATGAGAACCAAGATGTAGATATCTGGTGTTAGGTATCTCTTAAAATCCTTTGATGAATGTCAAAAGGTTTTCAGAGCTGATCACCTTCAACTGAACTCAGCTTCTAAGGAATTTGATGGGGATTCTGCCACAGACTTAGAAACATTTGGCTGATGCAAAGCTATTTTGAAATGTCTGCTCTAAGCGTATTTTTCATCAGCTGCATCATTGGATGCAATAATACTGAATGCGTTTTGATGAAGGTTTATTCTTATCATGCAAGACTCTTCAATAAAAGAGCTGTCTTGTTTTGTCCATCCAACACGCTGGTGGTCCTTCCGCACTCTGTTACTGTTGTGGTTCTGCATCCTCTTGCATCCTGTGGCCTGGGGGTTCCACGTTGACTCCAGGTTTGTTCTGGTCATTGCATTGTGTTAGACAGATGAAAAGTACACTCACTTTGATCTCCCAGGGGGTCAATTACTACTGTTTCTACAGAGATACTTTTTCATCAGCAAGAGGGAGGTTATAAGTGGGAGGAGAGTGCTTTCAAAACTCTCTTTGTGAAGCTGTATTATGAACTGTGACATGGAACTTTCCCTGTAGAAGATTTTGTGGCTTTACTTCATCCCCTTTACTCAGTTAGTGATCAGCTGGGCAGGTAGAAATAACCTCTCTTCTTTCACACTCTTTTTCATTTAAATGTGCCATTTTACTTACAGCAAGATGTGTAAGCACTCATAGTCTGGATTTGTTTTCATTGGCATAGATAGAAAACTAGAGAAACTTTAACTGTTCTGGGTTTGCACCCATTGAAACAGGGATATAACTTACCCCCATACGTAGTTATGCCTGCAGAGGTAAATGGCTGTCTGCTGGCTTTAACCCATGGCCTCCTGCCTTTGTGGAAGGAGCAGTTTCAGGGCACAAGTCAAGATTTCTCCCCAAGCCCCAGGGATGCTTGGACTGTAAGGTGTAATCAACTACACAAGTTGATTAATACTGGGTTTAATTTCTCTTTTTCTCTTTTGGCTGATAAAGTGGGCAGCTATGTGTTTATTAGTTTGCAGATATCTCTAAACTGAGTGCTTAAACGACCCAAGCCAAACAAAAAGACAAAGACCCTGGAATAAATAGATTATTTTTGTGTGAAGCAAGAATAAAAAATTGCACCCAAAGGAAAGCCCTTAGTCTGTAACCTGCTACAGTCCTAAAGTACTCCAGTGCCACTATTTAAGTTTATTGAGGAGAGCTGTGAGATCGTAAGAGAAATGCTAGCACTGCCGTTTTGTTTTGTTGCTTTACAGTTTTGTGGGAAATTACTAATAGAAATGATGCATTGTGGGGCAGGGGTCCAGGGAAGTTTATGGACAGAGAAAGGGTTTGGGTTTTTTTGTTTATAACTCTAATTAGTTCTATACCAGCTGTTACACGATAGACTCCTGATATCAGCAGTGTCAGAAATCAGGGCCTGATCTCACTTTCCTCTGAAATCAATGGCAGTTTTGTTGTCGATGGAGCAGCTAAGCAAGTAACTTGCAAGAATTCATTTATTCAACAAATCTCGCTGCTGCTTCTGCTTATCTCTATTGATTGTACTTGTGTCCAATCAGGTTTGCAGCATTAGCTGCATTACCTTACAATAACAGGGTAATTCCCTTGGGGCATGTTCTTACCAAGTCCTAGAATCCACACAAAGATAAAAAAAAAGGGTTTGTCCTATGCAAAGATGTCTTCAGGTTTTTTTTTTTCTTCAGGGGCAGTTGCGTCTTTAATTAGCCATGTATCTCAAGAACTCTGTTCACTTTTTGGAGCTGACAGACCGAGAACAGGAAAATGAATGGGGCCAAAAAGAAAGCTGGAGAGGGGCTTTGGACAAGGGCCTGTAGGGACAGGCCAAGGGGAATGGCTTGAACCTGCCAGAGGGGAGACTGAGATGAGCTCTTAGGCAGAAGCTCTTCCCTGGGAGGGTGCTGAGGCGCTGGCACAGGGTGCCCAGAGAAGCTGTGGCTGCCCCATCCCTGGCAGTGTTCAAGGCCAGGTTGGACACAGGGGCTTGGAGCAAGCTGCTCTAGTGGAAGGGGTCCCTGCCCGTGGCAGGGGTTGGAGCTGGATGAGATTTAAGGTCCCTTCCAATGCAATCTGGGATTCCAGTCTGGGATTCTGTTTGCCCAAGTGACTGTTGCGTGTTTGCATGCAGAATAATTGGTATGCTTGTGAAACCCTTCCTAGAAATGAAGTCTACTGTCATATGGCATTTACTGCATAGGAAAACCTACTACTGAAAAATGGGGTCACATGAATTACAGTTTCAAAAGCTTTTGGACTTCTAGTGAAGCTATCAGTTGAACATTTAAATGGCATTTGGAATGGCAGGGTAAGCTGAGTCTGTTTGCCTGTCAGCTGGGTCCTTGGGCCACTTCTCTGTTATCAGCAGAACCATGTGTGAAAGACATCCTGTGAATGGGAGCCATTCCTTTCTGCTGGAATTGCCATGTTGTACTGCTCTGTTGAGTTCCAGGTGTCAATGACTTCTCAAGGCAGCACAGATGGAAACAAATGACGGCTTCCCTTCCTGCCTTTTGCTCTTGCAGGAGTTTGTTAGATAAGCAGTAGGTGATGGGAACACAGTGGTGAGGAGGGAATAATCATTTATTAGAGATTAATTTTGCTCTCAAATAACAGCCAGTACCTGGTGGGATGTGTGACTCTTTTAATTCCTCAAGTTGTCACTTAGGATATTTTTTGCATATTTTGCATGAATTGGGGCAGAAGTGTCTTTTCAGAATTGAGCTACAAATGTCATGTGTGGACAAAAAGATGAATATGGGTTAGTGGTGGCTTTGGCAGTCCTGGGTTAACGGTTTGACTTGATGATCTTAAAGGTCTTTTCCAACCTAGTTGATTCTATGATTATGTATGTCTCGATATGGATGCCCCCCAAAGGGACTTGGGTCAGGGTAATGGGGAAAGGATGGGCTGGGCTCTACCACACTGCTGAAACTGTGCAAGGTAGACTCAAGGAATTCTAAACTTCTTTCGATTTTGAGTAGAAACTGAATCTCCAGCAAATTTAGGTTAACCTTCAGGATACTCTGTGAAATCACAAATAAGGTGCACGGGCAGGAGGAACACTTTCTCCTTCCTTATTTCACATATACTTTAAAAATTTAAAAATTATGCTGTCTTCATTGCTCCCCCCTAAAATAAATGTTATTTCAGAGGAAATGGACTAATGAAATGAATGTCACTGGGGAGGGAGTGTGAGTATTGCCCTTAAATTTTATGTGCCAGTTACAAGTATATCTACAATAGGAAGGAAGGAGAGAGAGCTAGTAGACTGGAAGAGCAGAACTGCTTTCAGATCAATAGATGAGCTGACATTGAGGCTGGAGGACTGATAGAAGTAGTGGAAAGGATAGATGTATTTGGCAGATTTCTGAAGACATTCAATAGTGACACCGAGATGGAGCTGATAAATCAATAGCTCTTTTGGCAGATTAGATTGATATTTTAAATGTATATGGAACTGTTCTAGCCAGGAAGACTGAACAGCCACTGAAGGAATAGATAAGCAGAAAAACATTAATTCATATTTCTGTACCATTTTAGTGTGGTTCTGAAAGGAAGTATGTAGAATGCCAAGCTGTTGTCTTGTTTGCAGCTGGGAGGTTGGATCAGATGTTAAGAATTGTGTTTCTGCCCTGGAATTTCTCAGACTGGTGGGCATTAAGTTTGCAATAATGAGTAAATTATTCTTGTAGATAAAAAGGGTTTAACAGCGAGTTTGGCAGTTAGCAGCAGGACAGGACTATTGTATAATGCTACTGGGGGTGGAGTGGGAGTTGGCCCAGTCCCATCATGTATATGATGTATATGGTCTGTGGGTGGGTGTTTTCAGGAGCATGAGGATGTAAAGGAAGGCATTCTGGAAACTAGGCCATCAGCAAGACTTAGGATCTCAGTTATGCCTTGCTGAAGACAAGTGGAGTTTTGTCAGTGATTTCAATGGGAGCAAACCAGGCCCTTTATACCCAAGGCTTTGTATTACTTTTGACCAAACAAGTTGTTCCCTCATGCTCCCAATTATATCAGCTGTCATAAATTAGAGGCAAAGAGTTCTAAAGTGGTTTTAATCATCCTGGCATTCCTGGGGGGATTTGCAGCTTTTGCTGTGTGGAGCAGTGCTCCGCTCTCCATGATGTCCCACTGCCTCCTCTCAAAACTTCCTACAAGTTCAACTTGAAAGGTTTCTTGCAAGTGATACTGTTGTTGTGTTCACCAGATGTTGTGAAGCTAAATTAGAGGAGAGCTTGTACTAATGGAATTTCCTAGAAGTTTACAAGTGAATTATTATGGTTGGAAAACTTAGGCTATTTAATATATATTTCCACAGAGTCATGAAGGGAGGGCTGTGCTGAATAAAGTAAATGTCTAATAATGAGAGGGGAAGGATGTCCTTGTTTTGCCTTCCCTTATTTTGAACTTGATGGAAAATAGATCAGCCTAAAGATAGATCAGTCATTCATCTGTCCAGATTACTTTAGCCAAAGTGGTTTGTCAGGTACCTTTCCCTATCTGGGGACTGGCCTCTTCAACAAGGACCTGTTAACTGCTAAAACATTTCCAGAGTAACTTTATTTATTCTTATTTAAATAATTCTGTTAGAATTTTGTTTAAATGTAATTTATTTATTTATTTATTTGTGCTAAGAGGAAACCAATTCCATGACAGCTGGGTTGGCATGATTTTGCCTTTAACTGCAAATACCACTTGTATTTGCATGTAAATAGATGCCAGATACCTGTGTCAGATGAAGAGCGTAGTTCAAAGTCATTTGCTTTCTGGAAAACAGAATAGCTCAGCAGGACTTGGGAGGCCTCTAACTTGAGCTGTATTTATTCAGGGTTGAAAAAATTGGTCTTTGCAAGTTTAGAACCTCAGAGTTATCCTGAAGGATGGCTGCCTCTCTGAGGCCTCTTGCTGATTGTTGCTTAATTGTGGTAAGGTAATAAACAGGAATGGGGAAAGGCGACCTGGCAACAGTGTGGGGCTACAAAAAGCGCTCATGGGGCTGACAGAATGAATTTCTTCATTTGAGAAAGCAATGCTTTAGTGAAAAAAAAATAAAAATGGAGTATCACTTTCTCCACTAGATATTTGTGATTGGACACTTAATCCTCCTCCTCCTGACACACATACTTGCTTCTACTTATGTATACTGTGACTGCTCCAGTCACGGGCATCTACTATTATACGGCAGGGCTTAGGACTAATTGATTACATGCTTAAGTTATTCTCCAGGCACCCTCAGAAATGGGGAGGCCAGCCAGGCTCTGCTGGCTCTGGTGGTGTTGGGTTATTGCAGTTGGCAGAGGGTCTGATCTTGTCCTTGTAGAGATCCAGGTGGAGGCCCAAATGGCTCTTACCTATGAATGAGATGGCTTCCAGTGCTATGTAATGTGTGTTCTTTGGTTTCATTTGGTGTTTGGTTGGTTAAATTTAGTAATGTGAGTTCTTTGGGCTCCCAATGGCTTGAGCAATGGAGCAATCACTGCAATAGCTCACACCCAGGACAAAGGGCTCGGAGAGCTGGATTAGACCAGAATGTGTCCAGGAAAGAATATGAGTCTGTGCGTGATAGCTGTTTTCATGGTGATACTGTCATTCCCAACTGTGAAATATGAGCTAACAACAGACTTCAGTCCTCTAGAAAACTGTAAGTTTGTGGCTGATGTGACCCCAGTTCAGCGAGTGTGAACCAGACCAGGCAAATTCAGCAAATTGGAAAAGAACCAAAACCCCAAATGCATGGTGCCACTAAAACGTCGGTGACCCCGGGCCCAAACCACTAAAATGCCTTAATCAAAGCAATTTGCATCACTCCGGGGCAGAGGTGAACTCAGGAGGATAATTGAAATGTAATTTGCCTGGATTTCATTTTATCTGAAGCTAACTATTGAATTTTCCTGAGACTGATTTCTGAAATGATTTCAGTATGTCAATAATTACCCAATTTTAATCCAAATTTCTTTCTAATTTCACTTTTGTCTAGGAATACATGTCAATGTACCTGCAGGATATGTGCATTGCTGCTTGTGCATTTGTATGAGGTGACTGCATGGGGGTGTGACATCAGACTTGGAAGACCTGGGCATTGTTCTTTATTATCTTCCCACAGTGTGGCTTGCTCTTGCCTTCTGCGTCCCCACTTGCACTTCTGTCTTGCTTATGGGTGCCATAGCTTTTGAGGAAAAGCTTGCCGTGCTTTGCTTTTCCAGGTTAGTTTTTTGGTGTTTATACACTGTTGATAGAGATGGTGACTTCTGGCACCACTAACATTCAGAGAAGGGAAGAAACTCTAGGGAGTATTCTGCTGCAGGCTTACGCTAATGATTAGCAAAGAAAATATTGCTTGTAAGCGCTGGAGTTTAAAATAACATCTGTATGGTTTAAACTGGTGTCAAAGCCCAGGCAGATATGCATTCTGTGTAATATTCCCTGGGCCTTGCATTTGATCATCTCTTTTGAGTTTCATAGAATTACAGACTGGTTTGGGTTGGAAGGGACCTCAAAGCTCATCCAGTTTCAATCCCCTGCCCATGAGCAGGGATGTCTTCCACTGTAGCCACCGCACCCTCCTGGTTCCCTTCTCCCCACGTCAGTTGTGCAGAGCAGCCCATCAGACATGGTTCTCCATCATGAGGTCTAACAATGAGAGGCCACTGTCTGCCCGCCTTGTGCCACCTCAACTCTGTTGATGTATTAGCCAGGAGATGGTCACGTCTGTCAAAATTCCATGCAGATATCTATTAATTGGAAATAGCACTTCTTTCTCTGGAGTCTGCATGGCTGCTGGTGTTGGGTCGCCATGCTGCTGCTCCCCAGGGAGATTATAGCCAAGAGGAAAAGCTTCCAAAGAGCTCAGCAGCTGCTCCCTGTCAGCATGGTGCAAAACAATCTCCCTTGACAATGGCCTACAACACTAGTGCTACTGTACAGACATCACAGGCTCACCCTCGCTGAGCCCTGTGTTTGTGTATCTCATGGCTGCCACATTCAGGACCTTGCCCATTCATCAATATCCTCACTTCTGAGTGGGGAAGGAGAAAAGAGAAAAACAGCAGAGGTGTTCCAAAGGGTTTCCCACTGAAAGGAAGTGGCACATGTGGTGCTTGTGTGCATGCTTCAGGTTCCCATGCCCGGCAGCAATGGGCAGGGTGAGCTGCGCTGAGAGTGTGATGTCTTTGATTGAAACTGGCAATTCTGAGTCTCCCACTGGCCCCAAGGCAGCCTGGTGACATAGGGCTGTTTGTGACAGCGCAGGAGCCTGGCTACATCCAGCCTGTTTCAGTGAAGCCTCGCCAAAAGTAGTTCTCCCAGTAACACTTCCAGTAAAATACTCTTGTCCTGGAACCTTTCCATTTCTGAAATTAAAATAGATTAAGAAAAATCTAAGTTTTTTCTTTGTTGATTAAACCACAATTTATGTGGCAAATACCTTCTTGTTTACAGAAAATGCTGGCTTCTGCTTAGCCCCACGCTAACCAGCTGCAGGCACGGGCTGTGCTGGAGCCCTTGAGACCAGGCTGAAGTGTCCCTAGGGCAGCCCCACATTCCCTCCCCTACCTGCCTGCTTCTAGGCAGAGTTTAGGCAGCCTTAGCTGCAATGTCGGGTCTTACTGGAAATGTAAAATAGATGTCTAAGCCAGGACAGTTTACCAGAGCAGTTCCAAGTGCCTGAAAGCAGACTGGTATCAGCACATCGATTTGCTGCTGGAGAGCTGCAGCATCCTGTATTTCTGATGGGCCCTGGCCAGAAGTGATGGTATTACTCCTGCTGGGTTTTACACCAATGTTTCTTTATTGCTCACGTTTCCTTTCCAAGCAAATCTACAGGTACCCAGCATTCGAGGCCTGTGGCCCGGCCCATCTGAAGTCTCTGGCATTTGAGACATGTTACCCAGGAAGTTCAGACCCCAGGTGGGTGTCTTCAGGTATTGGTTAAAGCAAGGAGCAGGAATGCAAAACTACAGGTTCTGTTGAATAGGCTTTGCTATATATATGTGCATATTGAAGTGTGAGGGCAAAACTGTTCCCTTCCCTTACTGTTAAAGCCGAACACCATATTTTTCAATATGCTCTTAAGCTTGATGTGGGTGCAGACACCTGAACTTCCTGTAAGGGAGACATGCAGGGCTGTGTGCTGGGTTAAATCACATGGCAGGAATGGCTGTCTGGCTCACTGGGCTTTGTGGTAGGCTTGGGCTTCATCTCTGTGTTGCAGCTGGGAAGTACCTTCAAGCAGTGTCCTTTGAGCACCACCACTCCTGATGTGCAGCACCATCGCCTTTCCCTCCCTGGCTCAGCTGCTCAGCAGATCACAGCTCAGCTGCATCTGACATGTGGGATGATAGAGCAGGAAAACATTCTGATGTGGCCCTGTGCATTCCTGAGCTGGTACCTCCGTACGGGGCCATGGTCTCCACATGTCACGGACAGCTTTGAAAATCACAACCTCTGCAATGCTACAGTTCAGAAGTATTTTTCATTCAGGTCCCCCTCTCCACCCCCCATGTGTATGTGCTGAAATGTTGGACCAAGCTGGATGGAGATTGTCATTCTGTGTTTCAGATGCCTAATTTAATGGGATCCTTCGTTCCCAGTGGTATGGCTGGGGATAAGAAATAATTATAGTAAGTAACCTTCACTCGCTAATATGATGGCTTTGAGCTTGGATTGTAGTTAGCTTCTTTGTCTTTCTCATCAATACTTTGAACGTTTCAGATTAATAACCCATGACTCAGCTGCTGGGTAAAACTTGGGTAGGAAAGAAACAAAGACCTGAAAGTTGACACTGGATTTTTACCGTGAACTTCTTTGACCTTTGAAAAAGATTCATAACTTTTCTAAAAACTCTTTTCCATTTTTACCCAGCTCACTTCCTGATTGTGCCTGGGAACATGAAGCAGGAAGCAGCATCAATCTTGTGGAAAAGCCTGTTCTGGCGCGTTTCCTAGCCCAGCTTTGCTGATCACTGAGTTTTGGATCATTTGAATAAACTCCATGTAAGTAGCCAAGCTCTGTGCTTCTCCAAGCCATTTGCAAACTCAAATCCCATGAAGCCAATTCATTGCTTAGTTTAGGCAGCCTGAACTCTGCCCCTTCCTGCCCAGTTTTCTTTCATGTATAAAGCACAGTTTTAGGTCCAATTTGTTTTTTTGAATGAACTTGATGCTAATGTGACTTTCAGTTTTACAGCCAAGTATAAGTAGGTGCCCTGCAACTTCCCTTCCCTCTGCTTTGCTAATACATCCTAATCCTGTCTGGTGATACCTTGTGCTGTTCAGAGGCTGAATTAATGCTGAGCAGAGTTTACCATTTATGCAAAAGCACCATAAAACCACTGCGTAGCTTTCCTAGGCTTAGCTTGAAGTGATCGAGTTGTTCCCCGTGCAACAGAGAAAAGCAGCTTTGAACCCCGAAGAGGGAAGCAGTTTATCAAAAGTGAATTAGGATTAGATTGTCAGACTCATTCCCTTACCATTTCATGGTGGCGCAAGGCTCTGTGATAGGCACAGAAAGGTGGGTTTGGCATGGCAAGCAGGCAGGAACAGGCATCACTCAGGGCTGTGCACACAGGTACGTGTATAGTTGATATTCCCAGATGTCTGCCCAGCAACAGGGTGCTGGTACTCTCTGGGCATTAGGTCCGTTTTAGTCCAGGAGCAAGATGGTGTTTGATGTGGGCAGTACAGCACTGGCTGACAAAGGGTCTGCTGCCTGTCACACCTTGACTTGTTGAGCACTAACTAACACAGCCCCGGGGATCACAAAGCTGTCATTACAAAGCATTAGCATGAGAAAAGGAGCGCTCCTTGTGTTTTGGCATGTCACACCCAAGTGACAGGGAGCACAAATACAGTCAGGCACTCAGAACAGTGCAAGTCAGCCTCGGCTTTGACAATGTTGGGCACCAAGGCTGTCACTCCTTTGACACAGCCCCTCCTTCTCCCTACCCACGCTGCCATTCGTAACAGCAGCTCGCCCACTGCTTTTATTTCTGCACAATGTGTCAATAATTACTTGTCAGGGCTCTGCTTATAGACCTGGGATGGGGAATAAACGCTTATTATGCCTGAAAAATGTTGCAAGCTTTACCATAAAACTTGTGTTACAAATGCACACAATAGGGGCTATTGACACAGAGGCAAACACTCACATTATCATGTAAAGTCATGCTGCTGAAAACAGAGTTTGACAAACTAACTTGCAGCAAAGGAGTTTGTTGACCTTTTCTTTGCCTTCCTGGTAACTGGACCGGGCTTGTGTATATTAAAACCCCCAATGAATGGGAGATGAGAAGAGATACTAAACATCTTTCTGTTAGGTTAGGGTTGCTGGAGTAAGGATGCTCTGCCTCTGAGAGCACTTCGGAAATGGCATTATCAGATACTGTCCTTCAAAGACACAGGAGCTAAGCAAGCGTTCAAAAGCTAAAGCTGGCAATATTTGAATTCAGCAACCCATAGACTTTTGCCTGTGCCTCGTTACTCAGTAGAGGCCCTAACTGAAACATCATTTAGGACTGGCAGCCATTAATGGCTTGCCCCTGCAAATTTCATCTCTTTAACTGCTTTTCCTCTTTGGATTTCAGATGACTTCTTGCAGTGGGTTGGAGGTTTGATTATCATGTACTGGAATGAATTGGACAGAAGGTATTTATGTAAATGTGAAGGTGTTGTAAACTGAGCTCAGAGTAAGAATGCTTGACGGAAACTTACAGAAGTTACTTCTGTAGGGTGCCCAGAGAAGCTGTGGCTGCCCCATCCCTGGCAGTGTTCAAGGCCAGGTTGGACACAGGGGCTTGGAGCAAGCTGCTCTAGTGGAAGGGGTCCCTGCCCGTGGCAGGGGATTGGAACTGGATGAGCTTTGAAGTCCCTTCAACACAAAGGAGGCTGGGATTCAGTGATGACAGTGTGGGCTTTCATTTAAATACTGAACTGAGGACTCGGAACTGACTTTTTTTTTAAGGAATGCAGGGATTTGCCCTCTTTAGAGGGACAGGGGAGCCTCTCGGCAGCATGTTTCTGCCTGTAGTCAATCTGAGCTACTCCCTCTAACGCTTCCATTGGTTGCTTTCCATTGGTTTAATTTTAGTTCTGTGGTTTCTGATGGTTTTCTTTATATATTTAATCTTCAAAATGTTCTTGTTCAGTCTGTACCTACTTTTTTCTGTATTGAAGTTGTCCTGTATTTGTTTAACCCTTTCATTTTTTTCAGTATTCTTCCTCCCAAAGCTCTTTTCCATCTTTCATTATCTCCTCCTACTTATTCTTTACATTATTCTGGCTATAAAAGTTTGATTTACGTTTTTCCTGGCCAAATTCCCATAAGCTTCCAGTCCTGGGGATCCTGTCTGGATCTTGTGATCCTGAATTCATGTTTTCAAATGCTTCAAAAGAATATTTTTAAGGAAATGCTGCTTAAGCCACCAGAAAATGGGGCCAGATTTCTTTTGGCTGCAGCCTTTCCAAAAGACAACTTCTTTTAAGAAAACAAGCTTTTGTTTTGCTTTTAATAAAACCCAATGCGTGGAATGTATTTTACCTAAACTCTTTAAGCGACCTAAAGTCTCTTTGGCAAATAAAGTTTACATTGTATATGTAAACCAGTGATTTACAGGCATGTCGTGATATGCAGATGAATGTGTAAAGCTCTGTGTACCAATCACAGTCAAAATTGCACACAGGTGTCTATAGAGCATTAAGTTTACCTTGTAAAGTCAGTCTGATGTTAGGATAATCTCTGGAAGAAGCTCATGGCCTGGGTTCACCCCACCTGATTGAGGTCCCCTCCTGTCTTGCATCAAGTCAAGTGCTTGGTGCGTACCTCCAGGGAGCGAAGCTGGCACAAAACTCTTTTGTATAGTTAGTTTTCTTTTGGTTGAGCTCCCTGAGCTGGTTCACTGCAAATTCACACCAGCACAAATGAGGGATCCTAAACACAGCAGGGGAGAAGGCAGGCAATGAGGAGAGGGTTATCTTTGTGCAGAACCACACCTTCAGGCTCTAAATAATTCACCTGTATTGGAAGGCTCATTCTCCTTGTCCCTCTCCTTCTCCAGTCAGTAAAGGTGAAAAGCCACCATGAGAAGGCTTTTCACATCCCAGGTGTCTCTGAGGTCCCTCTGCTGATGGTCCTTCATTCTGGTGGTATTTGACACAATGAATTTTCATCACTATGATCTTAACTAGACCACATTGGCTTTGTTTTGAGGTATGCTGGTCTCAGTGTGGGATAAATGCATTGGTTGCAAATGTTTTATTAGAGTAACAAGGTCTTGTGAGAGCACCTAAAAGTCTCCATAGCATGTCCTGGGGCCATAGTGAGCTGACCTGAATTCTACCTTGAGCCCTGAATTTAATGTTTTTAATGGATAGGTTTCTCTTACAGCCTGGGGTGAAAGCACACAGAGAGGTGTAGCAAGACCAGTATGTAGCCTTGATAAAATGACTTCTGTAAATCTGTTTATATAGGAAAGTACTTGAGGTAGAGCTTGTTGTGTTACCTCTTCTGTATCTCTTTGGTGGCCTCCTCTTCTGGGAAAAGGTATAACAAACTGAATTTTTCCTGTGAAATAAATTAGGCATTTTCTTTCTCAGCTGTGCAGAAACTCAGAAGGATGAAGGCTGTAATAGGAACAGAGATGTTGGCTGTTGAGAAGCCCCTTCTTGCTGTGGAAAGAATAGACTTAGAAAGTCTATTCTATTTGCTGGGGAGAATGTCTTCCTAAAACACTTACGAAGAATACTGTGTATGCTTTGTAGTTAATGTTTATGGCTTTTTCCTTTAATCCAGTGCACACGAGTTGCTAGCCTTCAAATCAGTGAATGAAGTAAAAAAGCTAATAAATCCAGTCATGCTACTTCATAACCTTGTTTATTGAGCATTATGCTAAATGAATGTATGTCTGTGTGCCATGAATCTGCACAATGGTGGGCATCTCACCCTCCTATCTGTTAGTGAATGTTTCAAACCGCTTACCTGCATTCCTGTAAGTCTTTTTGTTCTAGACATGGTCTAGAGTTAGGTGTCCCTGCCCATGGCATGGGGTTGAACTAGATGATCTTAAGGTCCTTTCCAACCCTAACTATTCTAAGATTCTATGCATCTTTTTGTTCCCACTGTGCCCAGTCTCAAACTTTATGAAAAACTGAGAAAATATTAATAGCCAAATTCTTTATTGTTCAGTAGATGGGTATTGCATCCTTTCCCTCCATTGCAGGAGTGGAGCTCTGAAGCAGTTTGAGTTTTGCTTTCAGCATTAAGGACAGGGAGGGAACAGGGCTTGATTCAACTGTAATTGCAGGAGGAACTTTGAGAGGCAGAACTTAATGAGGAGCACTGGTACTTGGTCTGGAAGATAAAACTAGGCCCATCTCTTAAACAAATAAACAGTCACAGGTTTTCCTCAAATACAAGTGGGAAGGAATTTAGTCTTACATGCAAAAGTCCAACTGAATGGTCTCCAGTTCTTGGACCCTGCAAATGTTACATCCCTGCCAAAGGTACCAAGATGTTGACAGTTTAAACTGGGAGGCTTTCATTCTCTACCCTTTTTTCCATGTGGCTACTTCCAAAGTTAATCTGGGACCATTAGAGAAATTAGAAGAAACAAAGAGCTTGTCACTTTGGGTTTTATTTTTACTCTTTTTATTCTACAGCTTTGAGTTCTGAGTTGATTGCAGGTTTGTTTCAGGGCTGTGTTCTGTAACAGAAAACCTATGCTTATAGTTCTGGCAACAGCCTGTGCTGCAGGACTGACATCTGCTAACAGAGACATGAGAGCAGAGTTAGCTGGTTTGTGATTTTTGGCCAACTTAACTACTCCAGCAAGAGGCACTGGTGTAAGAGTAGTTGTACTGACAAAGCTTCCAGATTGTAATTTTGTCACTGCTTATATGACATGACCTTTTCCACCCAAAATAAACACAGCACAAAAGCTAAGCAGTTGCCTAATAGCCACTGTCTCCTGTACAGGCTCCTGTGAATCTGTGGGTGGAAAACAGGCAGGGGACTAGTGCTGGTGAGTCTCTGTAGATAGTGGCGTGCTTTGTTTATGGCCCCATTAAAAGTCTTTTGAAACTATTATACTTCTGAGTTGAATCTTGGCATTCTCTGTACATTCAAGTCTCCTGAAGGCCTTGGTATGCAGTTTGTAAGGGTCTCTGGGGATCCCCCAGATTAACAAAAGAAGGATAGCAGCAGGGAAAATCTGTTTCTGGAGATAATATGATCTAAAGGCCTATATGCAGCTCCTCAGAAAGATATTCTGCTGGTATTGGTGTTCAAAATCTGATTTTAAAATAGAACTTGAACATGTAGTCATTTGTCTAGGTCTGGCTTCAGCTTTTAAATCCCTGAAAAGTGCAGTTTTTAAGAAGTGCCTAATTTTTGCCTTAAAAAATGTCAACTACTGAAGTCAAGGTTTACATGTATAAACCGTTAAAAGGTGCTTTTTTCTTTTTCTAGGGCATCTCAGCATAGCAGTTCAATGTTACTTTGCCATTAGACCTGATCTTCCAGATCTGAGGCTCATACTCCTCAATGGAAGATACTGAGGTGGAGCAAAATAAAGTTTACTGATAGAATCCCAATAACAAATATTATCTGTGGCAAGACTGGCACTTCATTTCTGAAATACTGAATTTACATGCTTTTTCAGGATACTGAATGTACAGAAGCAGTTTCCTCTAAAACTGTTAGTTGAGGGTCCTGGGCATCAAAGACACAGGGAGGTACTTCGATTGAGGGCAGCGATCTGGGGGTAGCTGGATTATCTATCTAGTTTTTGTCATGCAGTCTGGTTTCATTCACTCCAAAATTGTGATGTGCAGTGATTTGCTGATCTCTTCTGCTCCCCCAGTCGCATGGTGACAGGTTGCCCATTTTAAAACGTCAGATCTATGTCTAGGTTGGAGATTTTGTTTGCCACCAAGATGAGGGATTTGCTTGTGATACTTCAGAAGGTGCCCATGGACAATACTAATCTCTTGTGATGCGCTAATCTTGCTTGTGATACTTCATTGCCCATGGACAATGCTAATCTCATGCCAAAGTGTGCAAATATCTCCCTATAAATTCAGGAAAACTCTTCAGGATGTGAGGGTCAACATCCATTGTGTAGACCAATAGAGTCCTGGCTTGGCCTTATATGCTCCCATCAACTGCTCAGGAGTTTCTGTATGACTTAAAGCAGATGATTGATAAACTGCAAGATGCAGAGGAAAAATACCCCTCTGCTTGTTTTTCATAAGCATTGTCATGAGTCAGCAGCACATGACCGTGCCTTTCAAGGTTACATCTGCAGGAGAGGACAAGAAGTCGGTCTCGAGTGCAAGAGCACACGTTCAGCAAATTCTCTGCCCTTATCTGGGGTTGTTTATGGCTCCTCTGGGAGGACTCTGACCTTGTATCTCCTTTCCACAGAGGGTGGATTTTGTTTTGAAAACATTTTTTTTCTACAGAAGTGTCATAGGCAGTTGGAGTCAATTGTATAAACCTCACTTCTCAAACTGGAGTACCAGCAGACTTCTGGTTTTTACTTAAATAGTGACAAATCCAATAAGATAGAGTGCATTAACCGCTCTGCTACTGCAGTATTATATATTTTGCTGTTTGTTTTCTGAATTTATTTGGCTGAACCTCATCTAACCACTGAAGAACTGAAAACCTCAAGTTTAAGTGCAGACTGCTATAAATTCCTGTTTTCCAGGCTGTTGTACTGACACACCATCGCTCCAGGGCAAATGTATGTGTGGTTGCTCCAGATTATAGTTCTGCCCTTCTAAATGTTGAGGGCAAAATATATAGTTTTAACTGTCTTGTGCTACCAAACCCAATTCCTATGATTTCTATTAGGAGTGGAAGCTGTATTCTTTGTTAGAGAAAGTTGTCTAACACAGCTTTCTCTCTGCAAAATAATCTTTCCAACAGAATGCTTTTATCCCAGCCTCTTCACACACTGAGCTTCCAGATCTCTTTCAGGAATGGACATTAAATTTTGTTACAGCTTCTTAGGCGTTTTGATACTGAAATGGGACACAGAAGCATCTCACTACAGCACAGTTTCTTCCCTCCTCTTCCTTTCCTTGCTCTCTTCCTTTCTCCTGCCTTCTTCTCCTGTAAGACTAGTCTTCTGACACCTCTGACCTTTGAAATGCAACTTCCATCCTTTGCTTTGGCACTTGGTCTGAATAGCCCATTGTTTTCCTGCTGCAGGTGATTATTTTAAATAGGTAGTCCTTGGCCACTGAGTTTATAATCATTTGATGAAAAAGGGGCCTTCGGTCTGTGTTTCCTGACTCTGGGGGAAGTGCTTTTGCCTCTAGACAATTACACAAATATATTATTGCTTTTACCAGTGTATTCTTCCCACACCATGTTTTTTATTGAACAGAGCTGTACTTGTTGTTTTGCACTAAACACGATGCTATTCATACCTGGTTCAGAATGCTCAGGGTTTCTGGTACTTTGGTACTGATGAGCAGGTCCTGGATTACTCAGGTAAGACCAGTCAGTTGAAAAGTGTAAATTCAGAGATGGAACTTGTCTGGGTTCCTCTTTCAGCTCACTGCCAGATTTTCTACAGGTGAAATAATAATGGCTCAAATTTTTTATTCTTTTTTGGATAACCAGTTCTATGATAGGTCCTGATTTTAGTGAGGCTTTGACAGAGTGTCTTGGAGTGGAGGAAGGAGGGAAATGTGGTCAGGATTAAGTGGCCATAAAATAGGTTCATGGTTGCTGCAAGGGGATGGAGATGAACATTAATTTAATAATCAAAAAGGTGTGACGTTAGACTTGGAGGGTATATCAAAGGAGTAGTTTTGTAGCTGCCTGTGCTTGGCGCACATATGGTCAACATTGTTATTGCTATCCTTGATTATGTATTGAAAGATGACATATGAGATTTGCAAAGAAGAGTGAATTGTGAAGGGCTGCCAGTGTCCTTTAGCATGATGCTGGGATTCCAAACTTCCTGATGAATAGAAGAAATATTTTAAACTGTATTTAAGACACTGAAATTCAGTAAAGGCAAATGCCAGGTGTGACACTGAGGAAATGCACGGTTGCTGCATGTTAGTGGAAGTGCAGGAAAGGGTGTGGAATATGTAAAACTTTTCAGACTGCAGATGAGTATGGTTTGTGGTTGCAAAAAAGACATCTTATTCTGGTATTTGTTTGTGAGGGTACCATATATGGAGCTCAGGAGGCAGTTTGGTTACTTTTGCTGTATGTAAGAAGTTCTTATCAAGAAAACACTGAGATTATTCTCCATGTCAGATGGAATAAGTAAAAAAGTAATTGGATTAAATGACTGTGAAGTTGCAAGTTGATATATGTAAGATATTAGAAAAGATTAAATTATGAAAGTTATGAAGCACTGTGAGATGTATCCGAGGAGGCTTTGAATTTCCTTCACTGTGCATTTTTAGCAACAAATTAGATTGAAATCAATCAGGAGCAGTCTTGAAATATTTATCCAACTGTTGTGCAAGGGGAAGAACTTGCTGACCTTTTGAGTCTTCCTTTTCTATGATAATCTGTCTCAAAAATCGATTCCTGCTATTTTGCCTACCAGAAATGCAGCTTCTAAAATTCTCCTGTGCGTAAAGCTGGTTTTGTGACTCTTTTCCACTTTGTTTTTTCTCTTACATGTTATGTTTGATTTTGCCTCACACTTGTGGATGTGTGTTGGCTTTAAGACCTGTATGGGGCTGGATGAAGGAAAATACAGAGATTTCTAGAGTATTGTTACCTACTTGTGAAGAAAGAAAAGTATTTTTTTTCCAAATGAACTCCATAAAATTTGGGAAAGATCAATGCAAAATATTAATTTTGATATGTTTGGCATGTTTTGGTGCCTTTCAGTGGTAACACATGGGGAGATAGATATGGAATTACTAAGAGAGAGGAGAAAAATATATATTTGGGCAATCTAGAAGACTAGATTCCTGCTATTGAAGAGCTAGTAAGTGCTTGGACAAGAGAAGTTAAGTGTGAGTGTTGGGATTTGAGCACACAGTTGGCATGTAGCAGCACAAGAGCCCACTTCAGGCCATGCTGCTTCTCATGCCAGTGCCCATGCTTTTCATGTGGCTGCCACATATGCATGGCCTTGCCAGGAACAAAGGAGGCAAACATTTCATTAGAAAGAAAATTGTCAACCGCTGCTTTTACATGATTCCAAGAATGAGTCCTTCACCCCAGCCCCACTCCCAATGCTGTTATTTGCAGGGAGGAAAGCCTTCAGGATAGAAATCCAATTTCTTGATCATGTGGATAACAAGAGCTGTCCAGATACAGAATTTGCTGCCTTGATGATAGCAGTGCCTCTCCTGAGAGGCTAGACTTTATTTTGACTCGTAGAATCCCAGCCTCGTTTGGGTTGGAAGGGACCTTAAAGCTCATTCAGCTCCAACCCCCTGCCACGGGCAGGGACCCCTTCCACTAGAGCAGCTTGCTCCAAGCCCCTGTGTCCAACCTGCCCTTGAACACTGCCAGGGATGGGGCAGCCACAGCTTCTCTGGGCACCCTGTGCCAGCGCCTCAGCACCCTCACAGGGAAGAGCTTCTGCCTAAGAGCTCATCTCAGTCTCCCCTCGGGCAGGTTCAAGCCATTCCCCTTGGCCTGTCCCTCCAGGCCCTTGTCCCAAGCCCCTCTCCAGCTTTCCTGCAGCCCCTTCAGGCACTGGAGCTGCTCTCAGGTCTCCCCTTGAGAAGCCTTCTCTTGTCCAGGCTGACCCAGCCCAGCTCTCTCAGCCTGGCTCCAGAGCAGAGCTGCTCCAGCCCTCGCAGCAGCTCTATGGCCTCCTCTGGACTTGCTCCAACAGCTCCATGTCCGTCTTGATGCATCATTGTCTAGGATGATAAACAGGTGTCTTGGTGTCTTGTTTAACACTGTCAGAGCTCAGGTTAGTGGTAGAGATGACAGCAGGAAGAGAAAATACATCAGTTAATGAATCTGTGTAAGTCACTACTGGGTATTCACGTTAGAATAATGCTTTCTGACCCTCCTAGCGGGATACGTGACCTCATATGCCCACAGGAGACTATCAGTTGGATTTGTTCCATTTTGTGTAATTTTGAAATTCATGAAGTTCTTTGGAAGGATTAATTATGTATAAGGCATGTGTCTGCATGTTCTTTTCATCTGTGACTGTTACCCTGCATGCAGTTATTAGGGGTTTGATTGTACTGAACACTTTGACAAGAATTCAGTGACAATAAGGGGCCCATTAGTCTTTGAAGTGATGGGCCAAGGAAGAGGAATACAAGTAACATCAGTAATGACCTCATTTAACTTGTGACAGAGTACAAGATAATCCTGAAAGGTCGTTGTAATGTAGCTGTGTTTTAGTCTACACACCACACTGCTCGTGCTTCAGCCACTTTGTATTGCAGTTGTGATGACTGGTGCAATCCTCTTGTGTTCAATACAGGAAGGATGGACAGAACATGACAGCAAAACACAGAAAGATCCTTCCCTCTCTCATATGCTTAAAAGTGAATTAGCAAAGAGCTGGAAACAATGAAAGGCTTTTCATCTACTGTGAGGTTTTCATGGAAAATTGAATTTTATTTTATTTTATTTTTTTACTGAAGGAATGAGCTTGTTAAACAAAAAGTAGTTTCTGTAGAAAATATGCTCTTTTCATCAGCGCTACGGGCTAAAAGGTTTTTTCTTGTCAGTCAAAACTGAAGAGCTGTAAGGGCGAATGGTCTGTTCAGAATTGCCAGGGAAAACAAAATATAGTCTGCATTAATAGAACATTTCTGTGAACTCTTAATGCAATTATCCAGCTGGTTTTATGAGTAGCAGGCAAAGAGTATTCAGTGGCCACATCTAGAAATCCATTCACTTTCTCTGGAACAGTTACACCGTAAGTAACAAAACTTTTGTGAAAGAAAAGAAGCAAATAAAAATGAACTCTACTGTCTATTTCATTCTCTTTCCTTATCTTTGTCCCTGTTATGACCCTGTGCACATCTAGATTTTTGGAATAGATTTATATAGAAGTACAAAAATACCCTAAAAATACCCTAAGCCAGACTATTCTTCAGTGCTTTTGTCCTAGTGGGAGACAGGAATTACTGGAAATCTCTTTAAAAAGCCCTGCACTCAGAGGAAGGAAGTCTCCATGCAGTCCTCAGAGATCTGAGCATTTTACAAGCGGCTTGGGTCAACATAAAACTTTTATGTTACTAACGTGGATCAGCTTTTGTATATTGACACTATGGGTGGTTTACATTAGATGTTCATAGGCTGTTCTCTCTTCCCTTCTGCTTCTTAGCTGTGTCTTTTCAACAGTTAACTTCTGTGGTCCCAGCAGTTTCCACTTGAGGTTTGCAGACATTTCATAGAATCCCAGCCTGGTTTGTGTTGGAAGGGACCTTAAAGCTTATTCAGTTCCAACCCCTGCCATGGTCAGGGACACCTTCCACTAGAGCAGGTTACTCTAAGCCCCGTCTAACCTGGCCTTGAACATCTCCAGGTAGGATGAATTGTCATCCACATGGACAGACTTCTGTTTCATCAGAGTTTTGAAGAGAAGAATATTTTGCCGTCATCATAAGAAAGGATGATATGTTCTTTGTTTAGCCCTTGTTGGGAATGTTTTGAGCAGATGCAGCCCACAAGGGCCCAATGTCCAAAAATAGTTCTCGATTGTGCCATCAGCTTATTTCCCTCCTGTGCAAAACTGGCTTTGTGTTTGCAGCAAGCCATCTAATAGCCAAGGTTGCATGTACAGGCAATTACTATGTGGATCTGGGTGCAAAAGATGGCAAATCTGAACCTGTGTTGACCTTGGGTTCATCAGAATAGAGATATCTCCATGTTGTGTCTTAGAACTAACATGACCCTGTAAGAAATATGCAGCCCCTCCCATTCTGCACAACATATGCCATGTTTAAGAGTGAATTCAGCAGCAGGTACATGTGATGTAAGGTCTTGTCTATGCCTTATGCATAGTAGACAAAATTGTTTGGAAATCTGCATGCTTTTCTGATTTCTTCATAGTATTTGGTGTTTTGTAAATACCAGTGGCAGTAACCACCATGTGCTCAATGTTCTTCATCAATCCCGTGAACACTGGATGAGCTTCCTCACAGCAGTTACTAAATGTTGTGGATCCTGTCTGGGGATCCGTTGTTTGCAGGGTAAAACACTATGGCTTTTCCAAGCTAATTCCTTCTGCCGGTACTTCAAAGTCCTCATCAAGAGGTTTTGAAGGGACATTTCTCATCCCCATTCCTAAAATGTTGAGCAATGCTACAAATTTCAATTCCACAGTTTTCCTTGAACATCCAGTTGACTCTTGTTTCACAATAGCTGATGTTTGAAAACATTCAAGTGTGTAGAAATACTGTTATACTCAGTTAAATCTCAGTCAAGCCTTGCAGTTGTTTTCTTGCAACACGTGTCTCTTACTGGAAGCAGAACAAGTGGGGCTAGTGGAAAACATGTGACACTCTCCGTTATTTACATCCCCTTCCCACCCCTGCCAGCCAACACAGTTTGAACATGAAAGTCACTGGAGAGCAGGAGCCTATAAATATTCAGAGAAATCCAGGCAGGGCGAAAGCGTTGCAAAAACCTTTGCCTAACAGTTCCCAGAGCCTGGGAGCTCGGGGTAACCACTGCTGGCCCGGGACAGGGGCTGGACTCAGACAAAGACCGATTGTAATTTTGTGGTTGGACATGAATGTTTTGCTCAACGCTGATTGAGGCCACTTTGAAAACTGGGCCAGGGTTGTAAAATAACCTATTTACTGCAGTGTGCATTGTGTTTGAAAACACAATGAAGCCTTGTAGATTCTAACTGGGCTTGGTAGAGACCTTGCAGCTGAAAAAAGCTCTTCTGGCTATGAGGAGCCTTGTGGGACCTTCATTATTTTATTTGTTGCCTTTGATTAGGTGAGCTAAAGTGAAAACACAAAGCAAGGAATTGTTTTTTTTTTTTAAGTTCTAATTCCAGTTTTGCCATTGATTTTTCTCTTTGACCTTTCCAAGTCACTTAACCCTTTGGCTCTTTGATTTCTTACCCAAAGAACTGGCATAAGACTGCTACTCGGACAGCTTGTTGTGAAGACTAAGGAATTAATGCTAATGAATTAATAATTGTAAAGCCTGTAGTACATGAAAAGCTTTATGTTAGTGGTAGATGGTACAGGAGTCTCGTGAGCCTGTACAGCGTTGTCTGTGTATGATGAAGTCACCTCCCATTGATTTACTTTGGAGCCTCAGTTGAACCCAAGCTTGAGCTTGGGGACTGAACTTACGGCACATGGCATTAGCGGTGTGATGACCTTCTGCCTGAGGCGGAATGCCAGCAACTGGGGTCTTCAAAGTAAGTAGGTGTTGAAAGATGCAGATTGGCTGTTTCTGAGCTTTTCATATCTGAAAGGGGCCTACAATGATGCTGGAGAGGGACTCTTCATCAGGGACTATAGTGATAGGACAAAGGGCAAGCTTAAACAGGGGAGATTTAGGTTAGAAATAAGAAATTCTTTCCTGTGAGGGTGGTGAGGTGCTGGCACAGGGTGCCCAAGGAAGTTATGAATGCTCCATCCATGGCAGTGTTCAAGGCAGGATTGGAGAGGCCTTGAGTAACCTGGTCTAGTGGAATGTGTTTCTGCTCATGTCAGGAGGTTGGAACTGGATAATCTTTAAGGTCCTTTCCAACCCAAACCAGTCTGGGATTCTATAATAAGGGCCTGAAGTCCGTTGATCTTCATGGAGCTCCCACAGAGCCTGTCTATAAGCAGCATGGAAAGACAGGCAACTGCACTTCAAACAAGATGAAACAAACCCCTTTTCTCCTGTGTGGTGTAATCAGAGGAAACGCAGGCACCCCAGACACAGGCCCTGGTCTAGCTAAGGGAGTGGGGGAGCAAAGGCATATACTTGCTTCTTGCAGTGTAACCTGCTTGCCCAGGCTCCCTCCAGTGCAGCAAGGAGTAAGTGGGTTTGCTTGACTACCTTGAAGCTATTGATCAGGCTTTTCATTAGATAGTTTATTATGTTATTTCCATCCTGTCTGTTATGTTTCACACAGCGGATCTGATACCTGCCTGCCCTGGAAATACAAGTGGTTTGAGATCTGAAAGAAGTGTTGTCTAAAGAGTTTGAGCCTCAGCTGAGGTACTGAGCAAGCCATGGCTTTTGGTAGTTAGCATGTCATAAGCTCACTTATCCCTTTTCCAGTCATTTTGGGGTTTGAGAGAGACCCTAATTAAAATACTTGCTTTGGTAAAAGCAAACAAACCAACCAACCCAACAGATCTTGACTAAATTCCAATGGTAAAGGCAAAAAAGGGGGAATAGACATGTATTGTAGATTATTTACTATAGCAAATTTGCTTTCTGATGTAGTTTTGGCTTCTTTCTCACATGTTTAGGGGCTAACTGCTACAAATCTACTCTGCATGATCTGCCTCCATATATTTATATGTCGTCTGTGTGACTTCCACACAGAACAAGCCATGATAGAAATCTTTCATTTAATTAAAATTGATTTTAAAATTCCCTTGATCAATAATGAGTTAAAATTCATCCCAGCAGTGATGGGAACAGCAAGCCTTCTGAGAAGAGCTTTCAGGCCAGTGGTTTTGGCTTTAGAGACTGGGTCTTGCCTGAAATTATCCCTTTCTTGGCTCCAGGCTCCGTGGTCCTTGGTACATTATGGTTTACCCTATAGCCCAGCTGTCAGCCACCCATATGAAAAGCTGAGACATCCAGACTAAAGGTCTCTTTCTTTTTCTCTCAGTATAGATGCTTTAAACATCAAACTCTTTATAACATCTCTTGGCGTCAGGTTGGTCGTGCCTCCTGAGCTTCCAAATGAAATTAGTATTCTGTGGAAAATGACCTGATATTTCTCCTTTGATTCCTACTCTACAGCCTACCTCAACCTTTTGAAGTGCTCACTCAGGTGTCAAAATTGGCCAAGTTATTAGTAAAGTCATATTCAACAGTTGAGTTTAAAAGATTGCAAAAGGGTCCCTCTGCATTTAAGTTTTATTACCCTGCAGAAGAAAGACCCAAAGCAAATATGTGTAATAGAATACGTTTTATGTAACCATTCCTAACAGAAATTTGAGTGATTAATAAAAATCAGCTTCAGATGATGATAATTCTCTGTTGTTTACACTTGAGAGTACTTCCTAATTAATTGTCTCAGACCTTTATTGAGAGGTACTTTACCACAAGTGCTGTGAACAAGGAAAACTAAGACTGGGATACTCACTTTGATGCTGCTGCTGTTCTCAGAGCTATTCATTTGGTCCCATACCAGCACAAGATAAGAACTTTGTTCCTGATGAGGCAACTGGGTCACCTCATTTGAAGCCACAGTGGCCTGAAGTAACAAAGGAAGACAGAGGATCTGGCAGCAGTATAGGGGCTCTCATTAACTTTGGACTGAAATAAATACAGAAGATAAAACCCTAGAGTAGTTTAAATTAAGGGGGAAAAAAAAGAAAAAGTCAACTCTATAACTAATGTGTAAGTGGCAGCAGTTTACACAGTTTTATACAGGGGTGCTATAAATAGTATCCTGAAAAGGAATTACAGATCATGGGTCCAAGCAGATAGGTCTTGTGCCAGCTGTGGTAGAAAGGCCTGGGATGATCTTGGTTCGAGTGGTATGTGTTTCCTTTTCTTCATTCTCCCTTCTTCCTTGCTCTGCTCCCAGACAATTAAAGAATATTGCAGGTAATGCGTTCTGACTACTGATGTCTTTTGCTTGTCTTCCTTAGCCCTGGATGTAGGAAAAAGAGGCTCTGGAATAACCAGTAGTATGAAACATAAATGTCTTTCTTAAATCTGCTTATTTATATCTATTTAGAAATAAATCATTAACTGTCTGAGTTTTTGTTTTTTCTCAGATGGATCCTTCTGTGGGGGCATATTCAGATCGGGCAGTGGCAGCACTGGTTTGTATTTCCTGAGGGAAGACTACTGTCAGAAGGATAGAAAAGTGTTTACTGTGTTGTTTTTTTTTTCTCTTCACTCTCCCAATACACTGTTCCACAATGGAGCAGAAGGCTGTTAGATCCTTACTAGTAATGCAGTTCCAGTGACTGTGCAAAGAAATGTCAGAATGTTAATATAGTCATCAGGAGCTCCCGGGCTGCCTCAGCTATTTGAATCGATTTCAGAAAGAGAGTTCTGATCAGAGGAGCAGTTTCTTGCTCAGAGTTTAAATGTGCTTTATTTGCCATGAAGGCATTTTGGAGCTTCTCTCTTCCTTCCTAAAGATGTAGTCACCAACCGAAACAACCCCCATTTTCCCTCCTCACCCACACACCTGCTATTGGTTTCTCTGCTGCTCCATGCGTGTCATTGTGCCATTACAGTTGCTGCTCCTTGCCACGAGGGAACTGGGTGCACAAACCGAAGGTGATTTAAGGGAAATGGGAGACAGACAAATGTAATTGCTTGAGTGTTCATTTTGGCCAGTGTGGGTATGCTAATGTACAGGCACTGAAACAAAAGTTTTCATATATTTCAGGATGAAGAATGACCAGTGCCTGGATTTCCGAATGGATGCGAAGAGCAGGACCTCTGAACAGCCTCATGCCACCTCCTTCTGCTTGAGCAGGAAGCTCAGCAAGTCCCATTTCAGAGGAGAGAGACGTGTGAGCAGCCACCAGCACCTTCTGGGTGAGCAATTTGGTCTGTTTAGTGCATCTTCATTTTATCACCCAACATAATTTAAAGTTTCCTGGGCAAGTTCATTAAAAGATATGGGTTTTGCTATAATGAAAAGAATAATATGTATCATCTTAGCTATGGAGAAATGGTGGTGATTTCCTACATCTGATTGTATTTTGATTGGAGATGTAAATGGACAGTGCTTCCCAGAAGAAAGCTTGACCCCACACAAGACTATATTGGAAGCAATTTTGGGATTGTAGTTTGTGTTTTATGAAATGATTGTCTCTTACATGAAAAATTCAGTTTTCAGAAAGTGCATAAAATTGGCCAGAAAGAGATAGATACATTCTACTACTTTCAGTTTCGATTTCAGTTGGTTTAGATGAAAGGCCTTTTCTTTGTCTTACGATTGCTGCATGAACCGTATTGCTTGTAAGCCATGTATTTATGGTCTGTAGATCTGTAAACAGCACCAAAGTCTTGGCAAAGTATTTTGTTTGGTGTTTCTGATGTGGTGTATTTTGTGTGTTGGAAAATGTCTTAGAGACCTTACTTGCTTCAGGGGCAAAAAGGTTGGACAATGGTTTGAGAATGCTGAGAAAGGAAAAGCAGAAAAAGCTGCTTTCCCTTTCAGTGGTATTATTGGGTCCCTGGGACGCACAATGAGTTCTGTTACTCTCTGGAGTTCCCTTCTGGTTGCTTTTTGTCTCTTCCTCTCAGGACACTTTTGACCATCTGTGGTTGGGGAGAATGTGAAAGCTCCTTCCTGTGTCCAAGATCAATAGCTTGAAAAGCAGAGCATGAGAAGGCACTAATCGTCTTTCCGGCCAGGCATCATTAATTCCTGACGTGCTTCAGCTGCTTCCCTTTGAAGTTCCCTTCCCAGTTTTGTATTTTAATATTATTTTGTTCAGCAAGTGTCCATGTGTCCTGCAATAGGCTGGGACTGGCAATGGCTCCTCTGGAGCCTGTGCTCTTTGGATGAGGGTGGTCCTGAGCACTTCTTGAAAAGCTCTCCCAGATCCTGGAAATCAGAAGCCAGTTGAGATGTTTCCCAAAGCAGCCTCGCCATGCTGGGAAGTGCTGCTGCTTTCCTGCCTGAGTCTTGGGTTAAGAAAAGAAGGAAAAGGGAGGGGGAGGAAAAAACCCAACCAACGAGTCATTTAATGTGATTCCTCAGCTCCACTCCAACTCAGTAAGAGAGTGACTTGAGACAAGCTCCATCCCCACAACCACCTCCTTTTGATGTGATAACTCAGAAACTCCAGCAATGCTGAATTTAAGAGTATTATTTCTAAAGGTACCAGGTCACCCATAAATCCACCTTCTCTCTCTTCCTGGTGCTGCTGCACTCCACACCAACAGTGAGGGCTGCTGTTGCTACAGCATTAGTCACAGGAGAGATTATATGATAGGTGTGTGAACAGGCTCCCCGAAACTCTTAAACTACACAAATTCAACCCTGTTGCCTTTGCAAGTACCAACATAGTGTTTCTAATGAGAAATGGGTGTTGTGGTATTGGCTCACTTGGAAATGAACGTGCCAGCAGATCAGCATATGTACATGAGCCTCAACATTGCTTCCACTTGTATTTGACCAGAATTGTCTACTACATCTTTGGCACTTGAAGATGTGCACTGTGTACAAGCCATTGATGGCTGACTCGTAACTGGTTGTTGCTCAATTTGCAGGTACAAATGAACACATGCATGCATTTCCTCCTCTGCACAGACACAGTTGTAATGATCAGATGTTGAAAGTGTGTTATACTGCATGTGAGGATCAAAAATGCAGGCTACTCTTGTAAGATCCCCACTGAATGCTGGGTAAGGAAAGCATCCATAATCTGTTGCTAGGAGAGTCCCATTTGAAAACAGGACCTGGCTATTATTTATTTTTAATATACTGGATTTGCATGTTTTTTTGACCACAGCCACTCCTGGCTGCTACAGAAGTGCTGAGGCTCTGTGAGAAGGTCTGTTTGCTTCATTTCTGCAGCATTAGGATGGAATTGGGATGTAATGAGGAAGCTTGAGCTGGCAAGGTTTCTTACCCAAATGTATCGGCTTATGGATTTCTGGGCATCTGTGCTCAATGTGAAGCACCTGCTCATGGAATGTATGTGCTGTAAAGGCTGGATGATGGCCTAGTTGGAAAGGAAGAATTCTCACATTTAAGAAAAAATACCTGTTGAAGGCACAGCAGTGAACAGTGCAGCACATGGCTGTACCATGCACAGGAAGAACAGGGGTGGGAAGAAAGTCTCTACAGCAGGAGAAGTCCTGTGGCCTCCTCTTGCTCCTCTCCAGCAGGTCCATGTCTTTCCTGTGCTGAGGACGCCAGAGCTTGACACAGGACTGCAGGGGGGTGCTCCCAGAGCAAACCAAAGGCAGAATCACCTCCCTTGACCCTGCTGGCCACTCTCCTCTGGCTGCAGCCCAAGACGCAAGGGCACATTGATGGGGCATGGCCAGTTGTTTACCCAGCAGTACCCCCAAGTCCTTCTCCTGAGGGCTGCTCTCAGTCCCTCAATCCCCAGCCTGTGCTGATACCAGGGGTTGCCCCAACCCATGTGCAGGATCCTGCACTTGGCCTTGTTGCACCTGATGAGGTTCACATGGGCCCCTCTTGAGCCTGTCCAAGTCCCTCTGGATTAGGTCCAGCCCTGGCTGCTTGGATGAGATTTATTTAAGATACTGAATAGTTTTAAGCTCCTTTTTTTTTCTTTGTTTTCTCCTGTCTACTTGTCTCTCCCATCACAGCTTTTCTGGTCCTGTTTTTGTGGCATTTATGGATGAAGCTATAGCCTCAGTGAAGTCAGTAAAGAGTAGAGTTTCATCACACCCACAGAAAGGATGGTTTGTGGTCCACTCTTCCTGTATAAATGTTTCACTGAATCTGTAGCCGTTGTATTAAGCTGCATTTTCTCCCTGACTGGTTTTAAAATGGTTGGCAAGAGACAATTTGGGGCCCTTCAAATCTCACCCAACCCCCCGAATAAAATGAATGTTGTTATTGAACCTTTTGTATGGAAAAATAATGCTAAAAAATGGCTTTGAAAAACTATGAACATAGAAATGTATGAGGTTTTCCATATGGTTGTTTAGTGCCTTTATCTTGTGCCTGGGAATGCTATTTTGGATGCATGTGTGAAATGGCAGGGGCTCCCCCCATCTCTTTCCTTCTTTTGGAGAAAGAAGCTTTGCAAAAAGAAAGGAGGTAGAGGAGGGCTGCATCAGTGTAAGGGACAGGTGATGGAGTGCTAGTGCTGGCATAGGGACAGATCTGTCTTTTATTTGTGGCTGGCTGAAGTGCACTGCGGGTATCCCTCTGTAAGGCAGTGTCTGCTTGGCACAAGAGCTCCCCAACGCTCATGAAACTTAAGCACATGAAGATACGTTTCTTTCTCTTCCCCACCTTTCCCCCTTCTTTTGAGACCTGAAGGTGTTGACTGGAGGCTCACTATAGCACATAGTATGTTACCACCCATTCACACCTCTACTTGTCTTCTGTCCCCACCTCCTCTCACACTTCTCCCGCTGTAATGATGTGTTGCAGGAATAAATTGCGTTGCAGAATGAATGCGCAGAAAGAACAAGGGGGTATTTAAATGCTGAGAAATAGAAGAACTAGTGTGGAAAGGGAGAGAGGGAAGTGCTTTTGGCACATGATGCTGGTAGTGGATTATAACTCAAGCTAGATGGCTGCTGCATCGGAGTGACTGTAACATTCATTTAAATGCTGGAAGTTGAATTTAACAGGGAGGTGTTGGGAAGCCCAGGCATTGAGGTGCTGCTTGTGAGTTTGGGAATCAGAGTTTTGCTTCTGTGTTTTGCTGAAGGAAAGCTTTTCTGTCTGTCTAGTTTGGTGTGTTTTCCCCCACTAAGGTCTGTACCCCAAGCAGGTCTGGGGCAGGTGCTGCTCAAATGTGGAACCTTAAAAATCCCACTCAGATCTTGGAGATTTTATTTTCCTTAGTGTGAGTGAAGAGACTTTCCAAGGAGAAAGATGAGCTGGAATAAACACTGAGCGTTTTGCCCATGCCATTGTAAAATTTGCTTTTAATTCCACATCTCTTTGGGAAGATGGTGCTTCTTGGTCACCCTTTGCATGAGAGCTGAGGCTGTGCTTTGCATTCAACAACACAACCAGACAGAGGCAAGTTTTGCATTCCATGTGCAAACCTCCTTTGCTTGTGCCCTGGAAGCCGGTGCTGTAAGAGATGGCACAGAAGTTTATTGTTTTCTTTCCAATTTGGTTAAATTTCAGGGAGCTCACAATCTGAAATGATGGCTCGCCCTTAAAGAGCTGCTTGTACTTGACAAGTGTGTGGCAGTGCTTCATTAATTACCCACAACCCTCCCTAGCCCAACCTCACTTAGGTAGAAGATTTGTTCACTGCACATAATTATCTCTCTGTCGTTCCCTCTCTTGTATTGATTCATGTGGAAAATATGATTAAAACATGAACATCTACAAATGATTCCAAATAACAAGAGAGGAAAGGCCATTGTTTTTTTGCACTGACTATACTAGATTACTATAATTACAGCTGAATGGTTCTGCGTTTCTCCGGTCCCTCACAAGTCTGAACGCTCATTCACAGCCTCAATGTACCGTTTAAAAGTAGAGATGTTTAAAAGCAATATCCTCTTAAGGATGTTTCTTTGACCCATTAAGAACCTTTACCTTGGCACTTGTACATGTAATCTCTGGCAGCAGGTCATACGAAGAGGGGGTAGGGGTAGGGAAAGAAACACCAGCCCTGCAGACATCTGTTGTGTTTCCTGGGCCAAGCGCGGAGGGGAGGCTGTGCCAGCTGGGCAGCCGCTCCTGCAGCTTGCAGTCGGCTTGCTTCTGGTGCCAGCGGTAATGATGTGGCCTTCCCGCGGAGTGGGTGGCACTGCCAGATTCCTAATGAGAACCCACGAGCAGCAGCAAAAGGGGAAGGGGTCATTTCTTGCCACCCCCCATGTCTTCATCTCTGCTCCCGGTGGGTTTGTGAAGCCTCGGTTTTACTTTGCCCAATGAAGAGCAGTGGGGCAGGGCCCTGCCTGCTCTTGCCTTGATGTCAAGTTAAACAACTGGAAATCCTGCTCAGCTGAACCCCTCAGGAAGGCTGGTTCACCCCGGTGAGGGTGTGGAGATGACAGAACGAATTTCACACCTCATCCATTGTGCGCAGTGGGTTCACTTGGTTGCTCTTGCAGCTGGTACAGACTGCTAAGACAGGGCATCATTTTCCTCTTCTGGTTTGGACTACATTGGAAGAGCCTCGTTCAGAGGGCAAGAACATGGCATGGATTTTTCCACTGGCAGCTCTTGCTTCCTCTTAATATGCTATAAATACTACTCAAGAGGTCCTGTTTTCTCCTGAATACCTTCAGGTCACTTTCTGGTCAGTTCTGGATTAACTGGCTGATTTGGAGACCCTTGAAAAGGTTCTGGCAGCTGAGGCTGAGAACTAATTGCATTGTAGTATTGTTGGGATGGAGTGTTGCTGGTGCGGGTGTATTGTGCCTGTGTCCTCTGAGCAAACAAGCCTGGCAGCGGGCAGGACACAGAGGCACAGCTTGGGAAAACCAGAGCAAAATCACACAAGCCAGCCTGGGAGTGCTGTGGGCACCCCTCTCAGAGAGTGGCACTTCCCAGGAGCTCTCCTGTAAAGGAAGGGATGGCAGGTGGGATGGAAGCTGGAGTAGCAGTCTTCCAGATAAGGTTTTGTGTAATCCACCTCTGCCCCCCCCCCCCCTTTGTTAAGAAGGGGCCTTGTAGAAGCTCATTATAGATCTGTTTCTCTCTGCTTACTTGAAGAAGGAATGGGATTAGTTGAAGCAGGCAAATGCAACCTGCAAACCTTGGCCTGAAGAGTTCAGCAGGAATTGCAGCCCTGAGCCTGAAGTGACCATTGCTCTCACAGGATGTGCAACACTTTTTTGCTGACATGGAACAGGGCTTTCAGCCTTCTCTTGTCAGGTTTTGAGTTGCAGACCTGGAACTCAGGCTGTGCAAACTTGCTTATGAATCAAAACTGAAGAAGAGAGTCCCGTGACCCTTTGCCAGCTGCAATTTCTGACTTTTCCTTGGCTTTACCTTTAATTTGCTGTTAGAAAACCTGTGATCAAGTTCTAGCTTGTGAGCCAGAAGTAGCCAACTAATCAGCAGCCTCTCTTATCACCTGATTAAATGAAATCCTTCATCCATCCTGTCTTTTGATCAGTAATGCAATCTGATGCATATTCCAGTAACTGTGAATGTAGAACAACGAGTCTTCTGCCAGAAGTATTTTAACACAGCTGCACTGCCACTGCAAATAGCACTAGATGAGCTGACCTTCATGATGGAAGGGAAAGTCTCTTCTTGAAGTTTTCCTGTGAGCCACTAAATACCTTCTAGGTAGCATGCTATGTTGGTTCTTTTTATTTGCATCCTGTAAAACAGAACATTGCCAGCTCTCTTTTTGGGAATCTACTGACAAGGATATAGTATTTAGAATAATTAGCTCTTAAAATCCCAGGAACATATGCATGGATATAAGTGAAGAGGAGCTGGAAAGCTGGAAAAAAGTCCAGGTTTGGGAGACAGACGGGAAAAAACCCAAAGATTTTCTGAGAGACAGTGAATATGTATTTTCTTTTTGGTAATACAGTATCCATGTAATGGCTCTGAAATTGCCACAGTTAAAGTTTATGCTACATTAGGAAAGCAAAGTAGTTTACATTGAAACTTAATAGAAGTCAATTGTGTTTGAAACATCTGATGCAGAAATAAAACACCTTATGTTTTATGGGAGCGAGAAGCTGCATATTTGGCACTCGTTCTTCTCTCTAAACATGTGTGCGCTCTCTCTATCGGTTTGAGATAATCCAGGTCTGGCTCCTGCCCAGTCCCTCTTCCTAACCAGAATTACGCGAGGCGTGCTGAGCTCCCCTTGCACACACAGATTAGTGTGTGAGAATCACTTGGCATCTTTGACAGATCTTCCACGTTCCCCAAGAACATTATTAACAATAGATATTTTTTCCTTCATCAGTGTGCTCATTTGGGAAGAGCTTGTCTGTTACACCACCACCCCCCCCCCCCCATATTTACTGTTACTTAATGATTTCTTGATACAAGCTTCAAACTTTAGAAATCCACATCAGAGAGAAGTTATAGGACTGCTGTTGCTGTGATCCACTCACCTACACAGCCAGGAACTGTAGTTTCACTGACAAACCTACTCTATTTAGTAGATAGGTTATGGTTGTGAATTGATCCTCCAATTGAACATTGTTTCCTTGTGGACATCTTCCAACGCTTGCTGCTGCTTCCACTCAAATAGGTGCTTATTTTACTATGCCTCTACTTTACAGGCATGTTTTTTTTTTACGTTTTTGCATTCAATCTGATATGTGAACCTCTGTTCTTTGCTGCATTAGGTGCATGTGAGTGCTGTCACCTCCAGAGTGCAGGAGCATCCAATTGCAAGCTAGTGGTTACCAATACTAATGCGTTTCTGCTCCCTTTTCCTGCTCAGGATTTGAAAGTCAATTCAATTAGCTATTGAAGTAGCCTGTTTGATAGATGAGTTAGGATTTGGATTGTATGACAAGATGAATGTTTTGTGCCTACAAGGTTATATAACAAGCCTACAAGAGAACTGAAAATAACAAGAACTCCAGATCTCTCACTATTTCTTCATACCTCCTTCGTTTAAATTTGACAGTATTTTCACTGGGAACAATTAGCAAAGTTTATCCAACCACGTGGATTTTAGGTCTAAACTGAGTTACTTGATAACTTTAAGTAAATGACATGTTTTTATTTTCTTGTCTAAATGTAGGTAAGATAGTAATTGAAAAATTATAACTGTTAACAGTCAAAAAAAGACAAAAAAGAATGAGCTTTGTCAGCCACAGTTAAGATTGTATGTATTTAGCCAAATCTTTAATTTTAAAATATATTAGATATATTTAAACATACAATTTTAAAAGATCCATTAACTTTTGCTGGAAAATTAATCTGAAATATTTTATTTAATAAATGCTTAGTTTGTGTTCTAACAGAGGGTTAGTTCAAACACCTTTCAAGAGTGTAAGTTCTGTAGAGGTGACAGATATTAGACTTAGCATCATTTCCTATGCTTTCAATATATTTTAGGTAGATGTTAAGGTAAAACTTTGAAACTTTGAGCAGTTGTTAGTTTTGGGTTTGGATTTTTTTGGTAACACAAGAATGATTCATTTTGCAACTTTCAGCTTTTCCACTTCTGTCCTTCCTTGTCCATCTCTTTCTGTCTTCTTTTTTAACAAGAACAACTCCAAAATGAACGAGGAAATGAAATGAAAATAACTCCCCTATGTTAATGCACATTTAAATTTGAACATGCAGCATAAGGCAAGAAATGCAGGTTTTCTCACAATGACATTAATGTTGTCATAAAAACGAGACAGTGGTGTAGTTAAACATCACTGCTGTATGGCTTTCCTCAGTATTCTTCCTAAAGCCTCAGGTCTTGTCATTTCTAAAATTAGGTGAATGTCTGGTCTGCCCAGGTGGAAAAGAAAATTCAGGAACTTGAGCAACACTAATGATTTAAAACTAGAAGACACATGGCTGATAGTTTAAACTTGATACTTCTAATTATTTATTTATTTTAGAATAGCTTTGTGACCTTTAAGTCCAGAGCTGTGATTTTTGAATGCACAGATTTGACAGTCCTGCAGTAACTTGAAGTGGGAGTCTATTCCTGGTAGGGAAGACTGACCCAAACCACCCCAGTCATGCCACAGTGTGTAAAAGTGAACCTTAATACTGGCTTGTGCCAAAAGAGAGAGGCAGACAGACAGCCACTGGACAGGCTGTGCTCTCAGAGTCCTCCCTTCCCCTGCTCTCCTTGAACATATGGTCAGCTCCTGTGTCAGCCTCGCCCCAGGGCTGCTGGCTGGGGGTGCTGGGATGCGGTGGTCCCGCAGCTGGCTGTCACCAGTGCTGCTGTCAGCAGCAGCCACTAGCCCGGAGCACACACTGCTCCTGTGCGCAGGAAAAGCCAAGTCCCAGTGTGGCTCCCTGGCCCAATCTGTTGAAGACAGTAAGTCTCCCTGAGCAGGGAGCTTTTGTCTTTGCTCCCCTTGATCATACTGACACACTGATAATTATAAATACATTTCATGTATGATGTCTGTGGAATTCATATACAGCAGTGCAGACTTTAGTGTTTCCTAGTATTTTAAGTTCTCAGTGTTAGCTTTGCATTCATCTAGGACAGTCTATCTCTTCCCTTCATCACTGCAGTTGCAGTATGGCAGGAAATCCTTTCTTTTGGGTCCAGTCATCACTGTCTCCTTCTTCCTCTTCTAGACCCACACTTGAGCAATCCTGTTCCTTGATTGCTATCTAAATTGTCCTTATCATAAGCCAGACACTGAAAGAGCTGCAAGGCATCATTTCCTGCAGGGCAATGCCAGGCACATAACATATGCTAGACATCTACAGGCAGATGGGGTTGGTTAGGGCCAGTGAAGCATGAAAAAACAGGGGCTTCGGTAGGAAGAGGCTAAAGAACTCCACAAACTGGTTGAATGCCATATCCCAAGCAATGTTAACAGCTCATTAACATTCCCTGCAGGCTGGCAGGTCAGCACAGGAGGTCAGAAAAATTAAGATCTATTTTCTTAAGGAAACAGGAGGTAAAGAGGGTTAGATACATACAGCTGGTGTAGGACACAGCGTAAGGATTGGTCTGAGGGAAGGCAAAGGGGAATGCTGCATCTCAGTCTCTGCCTGCTTAACTAGGACCAGCCATCTGTCCGTTTTCTACCTGGGATTCTTCCCATGCTGAGTTGAAACTTGCTTCATTATTCAAAAGCAAACTTGCCCAATGGCACAAGATGTTGGGAGGCAGCTGATTCGTGACCTAGCCAAAGGCATCGGGAGGAGGGAGTGAGGTTTTCCTTTGAACCAGCCTCTGTAAGCATATGGTAGGCCTTGTACTTCAGGACGTGATCCATATGCTGCTCTTCAGTGCCCATATGCTTTCTATATTTTCTGTATTTATTTATTTTAATCAGGATTGAGCCTGTGATCTTGATTTTCCTTTTGCTGCTGGCTGTAATTACATTTGGTTGTGCTACTGGAGGTAAGGCAATGAGGTTAAAAACGAACACCAGAGTGTTCAGTTGTGTCCTTTTAACATTGTGTTGTCTTGGGTGTTTTGAGAGGAGAATTGTATTCCAGGTTAAGGATCTGTAATGCTTTTAGTTTGCATTTCTTCTTGCAGCTTAGAAGTGGAGTTTCATTGACTCCCGAGTCAGAGGAGAGACAAGCTCCAACGATACAGTTCTACAAGCAGTAACTGTTATTTGTTGTTTCTTGTGGGGTTAGATGCTATAAATCAGTGTATCCTGATTTCACTGGGAGAAGCAATGGAATTAAAAAGGCAATTCCAGCCTCCGCCTCCAGCCAAGGTGGCAGAATTTGACCTCAGATAGTTAGGATTTATGGGTACAGAGAAGCTCTACCAACCACTTTCTTTATCTTCCTTACTAACATGGGGTTATTTTGGCTTCACTAGAACAGTGTTTCCCAGTCTCTTTAGCTGAACCCTTCCAGTAAGGCAGGCTACATGGTGGTGACAGACACAGCTCCACAGGTCCCAGACTGATCAAGATCTCTTCTGTTGAGAGCCCATCTCTGCCCTAAAGACCCACACTCTTGCCAGGGGGTGTTAGCCTGACCCAAACCAAGAGGAGCAGCACCTGCTAAACACAACAGTGGAGCTGTCCTGGCCTACTGTATCTGTGTACAGGGTCCAGCCACAGTGTAACTCCATTTAGAGCCTGTTTCCTTCTCCCACAGTCCAGCACGGGTGCCCCTTGCATTTCTTGTGCAGCCCTGCAGTAGAGAGCAGGAATAAGAGTAGCAAGACCCCTCTCTAGTGCATTCAGCCCATACCCATCTGCAGAAAATCCACCATATGCTAAGCCAAAGTATTTGTGGGTACAGCAGATACTCAGAAAAGAATGAAACCATAGTTTAAAAAGCTACATCTTCACATACTTAGCTCTTCAGCCTGCAAGAAGTCTTGCTTCAAGGTGCCTGCTGGAGTGCCAAGCCTGGAAACAGAAAGTCTTTTCATAGAATCACAGAATCCCAGTCTGATTTGTGTTGGAAGGCACCTTAAAGCTCATCCAGCTCCAACCCCTGCCACAGGCAGGGACCCCTTCCACTAGAGCAGCTTGCTCCAAGCCCCTGTGTCCAACCTGGCCTTGAACACTGCCAGGGATGGGGCAGCCACAGCTTCTCTGGGCACCAGCGCCTCAGCACCCTCCCAGGGAAGAGCTTCTGCCTAAGAGCTCATCTCAGTCTCCCCTCTGGCAGGTTCAAGCCATTCCCCTTGGCCTGTCCCTACAGGCCCTTGTCCCAAGCCCCTCTCCAGGTTTCCTGCAGCCCCTTTAGGCACTGGAGCTGCTCTCAGGTCTCCCCTTGAGGAGCCTTCTCTTGTCCAGGCTGACCCAGCCCAGCTCTCTCAGCCTGGCTCCAGAGCAGAGCTGCTCCAGCCCTCGCAGCATCTCCGTGGCCTCCTCTGGACTCGCTTCAAGACCTCCACATCCCTCTTGTGTTGGGGACCCCAGAGATGAATGCAGTACTCCAGGTGCAGTCTCCCCAGCATACAGTTGAGGGGCAGAATCCCCTCCCTTGACCTGCCGCAGAGGCAGCCCACAGCTTTACTTTAACCACATGCTTGTTGTGTCTTGAACCCACTAAAGAAGTAATAGTGAAATCTGGTTTCTTTTTTATTTCTGTATTTTTTTCTTTATAGAAAAATAATCCCTGACAAAATAATTCCTCTTTGATTTATGAATTTGGCAGGGGGAGTTGGGGGTGGGTGGGCTGTTTTTTGATATTTTTTTTTGTGTGGAAGAGAATGCACTATACAGTGAATGTAGCATCAACGAAATCGTACTCTTTTGAGGATTCACACCAGTAATTAAATGCATATTATTCACTTTTCTTTGCATACAAATAGCAAATGAGTAGCTCGGGTATTTCCTGCATGAAGTGGTAACATCTGTGTATTTTTGGGGAGTACTGAAGTCCTTTATCACTGTGTAGTAACTCACATTAAGATTATTTGGAATCTGTGACAGTTTTGTATGAGCAAATACTATGCCCTGGTTTCTTAAAGGCTTTATCATTGATGTGTTTTACCACCACACAATTCTTAGACACTGAGAAGGTCCTGTGATGTCAAGGGTTCGGGACAAAACAAGGCATTTCTTGCAGGAAGAACTGTCTCCCAGTTTTCGTTTTGATTTTGTGTTGAAAAGTTTTCAGGTAAGAAAAAGTTATCAATATTGATCCATAAATACTTTATGATTTCATATATTTGTTGTTACTGGAGTATTGGAAGTGATCTCAAAAAGAAGCAGGAGGTACTATAAACTTTGCAGGAGGGCCTGCTTTGGTGAGGTTTTGGGGATGCTTTTCCAGAATGAAGCTTTAGAAAGAAAAATGTTCAGGAGATTTGTGCTGAAGGCAAGGGAGGTACAACATGGTATTTACAGGAGAATAGAGGCCATGTGGCATCGAACTGCAACTCCTCGGAGGCATCACAATGTTTGAAGAAGATGCACTGCGGTGTTGAACAGAATATAAATTGACTGTAACTGGTGATACTAAAGTGCTTTGTATTAACAGCAAAAAGTATTTCTACTTTCTCTTGTAAAAATTGTATTGGAACTTTCTGCTTTACCCTTTCCCCTTTACAAATTTTACTTTCATCTTAATAGGGAAGGAAAATGAAATGAAGAAATACTAGAATTTCCATAGCACCTGCATTCCAGTATTTAGGAAAGATAGCCTTTGAAATGACAATGTAGGAAAGGATCCAAATTTCAGACTTCCCAAGGTTCAGTCATTTCTCCACTTTAGAACATTAATATAGGGTCTCGTTTAGTCATTTTAATGCTGTTCTGAGTCATAGAATAGAAACCAAATCTTGTAGATTATCACAAGGTAATTCTCTGGGTGGCCTTTCCTTTTTGTCATAAGCAGCTGGGGAATGTGACAGCCTCACTCTGCTTTTCCAGCACAGGGAGTTAGGCTCTGCTTTCCTAACCTATGCAAGCCTTAGGCTGCTGTCAAATCAATTGCTGATAATGATAGTAATCATTGCTCTACTGAGGCCTAAATGACAATCTTCCTTACAGTTCTGGAAAGAACATCATTATCGTACAACGAAGTCTGAAGAACGTCACATTTTAATTCTTCTGGAGAATCCATGGAAAGTATCCAACTTTATGGCAAGCCTAGGATGGGATTTTCCAAGCATAAGTAGACAATACAGTATAGACAATCAGGGTTGGACTAGATGATCTCCAGAGGTCCCTTCCAACCCTAATTCTGTGAATAGAGGGCAGATCCAGTCTTGACTGTATTTTAAGATTCCACATGAGGCAGGGTATGTGCTTGGTACAAACAAGATGTAAGCAAGACCATGAATGTTTGCTTGAATGTGTTGCTCGCATGCTGAGCAGATGTGTGGCTGGCTAGGACTATCTTAGCACTCTGGACTCTAGGTAAGTGGAGAGCAGAGTAACATCTACCTTGTACAGCTTCAGGGAAATCCATCTTCCTTGTTTACCCTGAAGAGCTGGAAATGGGTAAAAAGAAGGAAAATCTGATTGGTAGGCCCCATCTCTCAAAATGGGAAAGACTATAATTTTCTGTTTGTTCTCAGAGTGAAATTTCAGTGCATCTGTCATTATCTCTTCTTTCACCATTTAAATGATGAGGACCAAACAGACCTGAAAATGTCTCCTACATCTTATAGCAGTGAGCTTTGATTCACACTTCCTTTAATTCACTGCTGTGAAAAATGGGTTGGCATCCTCCTGTGAATTTAAATACTTCCAACCCAGGAATAAATGGATCCCATGGCTCATTTATCTTTCAGCTATTAATTAATAGTGGTTAATTGTAGTTATGAACTGCAGCATTCCAGTCTCCAGCATCCATACATTTTATTTAATATATTCTGAGTAAGGTGGAGTCAGTGAGTAGGAGAATAATTAACCCAGCTCCTTGCCATCAGCTTTGCACACAATTTCAGCTTCTTCATGAATTCGTAAGATACCTGCATCTGCCTCTTTAGAGAGCGGCGTTTTGGTACTGAATCATAGTAAACCCTGTGAGAAGATTCATTTGCCTGTCCTAGTGGACCAGACCTCTTACTACCTTTCACAGCATTGTACTTATGGAGTAACATTGCGCATCTGCAGTCTTTGCTGTAGATCAGAGGACGACAACAGTCTCAACTCTTATTCCTCTATTATGCAAAGAAATAGTTGATGTGTAGGGCAATCTGTGGCTGTGAGTCTAGAGTTGGAGATAATTCCATGAATAGCTGCTTCTGATTAACTTTCTGAAACCTGTTGCTACCCCAGAAAGGATGGGTCATAGAACAGGGCTATGGGAGAAGGTTGCTTAGATGGACAGCATTTTCTTAATTCACAATTCACATTTCCTTTTTCTGGAGACGTGTAAATGCGCTTTTTTTTTGTGTGCTTTATTGAGATTTCATTTGTTGGTCTCATAATAAATGGATTTTAAGCTGATGGAAATAAAAAATGTCTTTTATTTGAATGCGTATTAGTGATCTTCGGTTTCAAAGCTGACCACCCCCCCCCACCACCTCAAGTACTGAGAATAGACCTACATTTGAGTCACTTTATAGAGCTCTAGGCAAGGTGGGGTCCATGCAGACTGGCAGGTGTTAGGCACAATACACTGCAGACTTTAAGGGCTGTTTCCTGAGAGACTTCCTCTTGAAGGCAGCTATTGTTTGTTGAAGAGAAACCACATCCACTCTGCTCCCAGTGGCATCCTGAAACATACTTTAAATGCAGAAAAAATGATGACTTGAAAATGGATTTGATGATAAAACTTCCCCCCTACTCCTCATAAATGCTTGTGGCTGAGCTCTGGCAGAGAGATGTCCTGTTGGAAATTGAACTTGGTTCATCTGTGCTCTGGTGGGAACCCTGTGTTCAAGATAAACATGCTGGTGCTCTTTGAAGTTGTTTGCTCATCAAAAGCACAGTTACTTTGTTTGTATTATGCTTGATACTCCCGTGAGATGTAGTTCAAATTATGGGATAAAATTTTGGCAAGAGGAAAGCAGTTTAAAGAAAAATTCCTCCCAAAACTAAACAAAACCCCCTTTACACTGCTGGGAGGGTGGGAATATTGCCCTCGGAGTCCATCATACATTTCTTTTCATAGCAGTAACAGATTTTCCTTATACTGTTCTTTAGTTCATATTAAAAATGTTCCTCATGCCTCCAACACATTTGAAAGTCTTTTGGGGTAACTTACATGTAAAATGTCTTGAGATTTTAAGGCCAGAGAATTTAGTCTGTTACTGAGATGACAGTTACTTCTTTTACGATCCTTGACTACAGTTGCTGTAGGAGTAAAAATCCCTCTGTTGCAACAGTCATTCTGTCCTTCTTTCTCTGCATCCCACAGGATGGATGTTACTGATGTACCTTTGATGGTAGATGTTTTTTTTTTCTTTTTAGATGATTTCATTTCTAGATTTGAAAATATCTTTATATACAGATTCTGAGCTGGGTGAAATACATGTTGCAATTTCATGACATCATGAGGTGTCATGGAAAGATGGCAGCATGGGAATAAGTACCACTTCTAGTGAAGGCATCATCCATCCTCATGTGTGCTAGGATACATGCACAAGTATGAATGACTGAAGGTGTTTCAAAGGTATCTTCACCAAGTTCATCTGGTTTGTTGCAGGTTTGTGCAAAGAGCTGAGTATGTTCCGTTCCACTGGCTACCAGCCTTTGGACCTGAACTTTACCTTGGAAGACAACGTCTGTCCCTTACTATCTTCATCTCATGGACCCAGTATGTGTCCCACTGAGCCTGGGTTTTGGAAGCGCAGGGACCTTCACCAGCAGTATGCTTGTTCTCACAACTGGGGGTTCACTCCACTGACTCATAACGGCTCTTTAGAAATAATCATAGTAATGACGCTCATTCTGAAAGGTAAATGTGTAAGTTTGTGCAGGTACAATCACAGAATCTCCGAGTGTGGCAGGTCTGGCAGTGCCAGGAATTTATAGTAGGAAATGTACCATAAACATATATGTGTGCTTTTATGCATATTCTTTAATAAGTGGGTACAGGTGCATTCTGAGCACTCATGCCAAACTGGGGGAAGCTTCTCATGACGTGGGACATCAATAGAAAAGGAATATGACTTATTTTTCTTACTACTTGCTTGCTTTGAGAGAAGCATTACATCCCCCGTCTGTCTCTCCAGTCTACATCAATGAGAATTGGTACATCTGAAGTAGTACTGGTAAATTAAATATAATTTTAAGCTTCTGCATCACCTCCTGAGAATCTCAAAGTAATTTGCTTTTAGTAAAGAATTAAAGAAGGATGCTACTGCTATGAAAATGGCCATCATTGTAATGATGATAACTTTTCAAAAGGCGAGACATCTAAATCATGGAAAAGCTAAGCTCATGATTTTCAGAGCACTTTAAGTACATCATTTCTGTGGTTGCTTGCTCTCAGATTGCTTAATGCAGTCATCTAAAATTCAAGGCTCCTAAAAATCACTCCATGGAATCACTTCATCACTACATGGATTTTGCCCAAGTTCACGGTGGGAGTCTGTAATAATGCAGGGTCCAGAACCTACATGCTGATTCTGACCTTGCTTCAGCTAGTCTTAAATCTTACATAGTTACTGATGGCAGTAGATTTACTTTTGATGCAATGATACTGTCACTAAGGTTAAGATTCAGATTTCCAGACTTTTTCATCCTATGCTTTAGCTCAGCAGAAAATAATTCTTTCATTATATGCTATTTTTTGGATAAGCCTTAAAATCAGATGCTTATCTCAGTCTCTTCTTTTGGCAAGAGGGAACTGGAAAGCCCAGCTGGAGCTTTCTATTCTGGTTGTGTCAAAAATGTCTCCGGAGCAGTTTTCTTTGCAGTGTTTCAGGGCTTCTCATTCTGTATTCTGTGTACTGCTTTCACTGTATCAGGAAGTACAAACCAAAGTTTGCAGTCTGGTGTTTTACACTCCAGAAAAATACTCTGCTTGGTTGGATTAGTGGTGGCTGAAAACATTCATAGTTACAAATAGTGCTGCATGGCTGGAGACGAGATCACAGATGATTTTGTGTTTTCTCTATGTTTACCATTTCTACAATACCAAAGGTAGGATTTTAATTGGTAACACCCAGTACAGCTCGTAAGTTCGCACTCATTTGGCAGTCAACACAGGGTGTTATAGAATCACAGAGTGGTTTGTGTTGAAGGGACCTTAAAGCTCACCCAGTTCCAACCCCTGCCATGGGCAGGGACCCCTTCCACTAGAGCAGCTTGCTCCAAGCCCCTGTGTCCAACCCGGCCTTGAACACTGCCAGGGATGGGGCAGCCACAGCTTCTCTGGGCACCCTGTGCCAGCACCTTCACAGTAAAAAAGTTCTTCCTTATATCTGACCTGAACTTTCCCTGTTTCAGTTTGAACCCATCACCTTGTCATGTCGCTACAGTTCCTGATGAAGAGTCCATCTTTGGCATAAAACTGTTTTGTCTTTCTCATTTTGTCAGGTTTTGACTTATTGCTCTCCTCCTCTCCTCACCATGAGTTTCTCAGTTATTGTTACGGTCTTAATTGTTATATGAAATACCTTTTAATCTCTCAAGGATGCTTTCTCTTTCCTACATAAGAGAAATGCCCAGATTTTTCTCTGTGTCTTGTAGCTATGGTTCAGAACGAGGAAGCTGAGAGAACATTCTTTTGCAGGCAAGCCTTCCCGAATACTTAGGTCAAGGTAATATGTTAGAGTTTTTCAGAGGCAAGTCTTTGCATCCTCAGGCAGGACCTCCTGAATCTTGGTTTATCCTCTGGTATTTATAGTGACATATAATTGGCTGTGAGAACAACAGCATGTATTCTGCTCATGGGAGACAGCATTAGATAGCCTGGCTCACTCACCAAACCATGTGTATGGTCTGGTTTGTGCTAGAATCTCAGATTGGTTTAGTTCGTTTGTTATCTTGGAGGGAGCTGGCTCTGAAAGGAAGAGTTGGTGGGGAAAAGTTCACTGAAAAGAACAAATGAATGTTTCCTGTCCTTTGTCCATACACATATTTTTGGACAGTGCATCTGCTGAGGTATGTTCCATGTGTACGTACTCTTTAAAACTGGTTATTCTCTAATGTCATAAGCTAGAGAACAAATACAGTGTTGTTGAGTGGATGAGCTACAGGATTTTTCCTTGTTCGTTGTTCAGTATCATGGGTTTCCTGATAGAAGTGGTGTTGCCAGAGCATGCCACAGAGTGCTTCCTGGTTCATGGCAACCGTTGCTATAGCTCACAACTATTGCTATAGCTCACAGTCATTGCTGTAGCTCACAACTATTGGTATAGCTCACAACCATTGCTATAGCTCACATCATTGCTATAGCTCACAACTATTGCTATAGCTCACAGTCATTGCTGTAGCTCACAACTATTGCTATAGCTCACAAACATTGCTATAGCTCACAACCATTGCTATAGCTCACATCATTGCTGTAGCTCACAACTATTGCTATAGCTCACAACCATTGCTATAGCTCACAATCATTGCTATAGCTCACAACTATTGCTATAGCTCTCAACATTGTAGGGAATGGGTTGAGGCTTTTGGCAAAACAGTATTTAAAAAATGAGTATTTTTGTTTTAGAAGCTGGTTGAGATTCTGACCCATTTGCTCGACTGTGGAAATCAAGAGTGTACTTTCGTTGCAAATACCTGAATTGGTTGTCCTGGAACTTCAGCTTTTTGAAACAGCTTCTCATTTGATCAGAAAGCATCCTCGTTTGGTGTCCTCCAGCGCCTGCCATGGGGCCCATCCACTCCTGCCTGCAGTGAGAGGCTTCAGGACTGTTGGAGGTTTGATGCTGTGTTCGTGTAGTAAAAAGCCCGGGGGGGGGGCAGTAGGCGATGCTCACAGGTTTCCCTTGTCACTGGCTGACCTGCCCTGCCTCCCTCTTCCTTGTCACTTAGCTAATTCCTTCCCTCTTGAGTTATTCCTTTCTGCTTAACAGCTTTCACAACTTGTTTGCAACCACCTGCAGTTACCGGGGTTGGGTATTCTTTTCTGGGGGATATATTAGACTGTTTATTTAGGCTGAAAGCTGCTAAGGGAAGGTTTGCAACTGTGTTTTCATGCTGTCTAGCACAAACAGAGCCTGACCATTGTTCATTTCAAAATGCACTGTGATAAAAACAGTTGATGTTGTATGCATTAATCAAAAGAGGCTATAATGCAGTTGTAACTAAATCCTTTTATTTATTAAGTTGTAGCACCCCAAGACTCTGTGAACAGAACACAGAAAGGCAGATGTGGCCCACAGCAACTTCAGCACATGGTGCAGTAATTCCTGCTTTGAAGAAGCCCCTTCACCTGCTCTTTGCTCCTGGCTTGTTTCTGTCAGTGTCTCCACTTATAGCTTGTTCTCAAGGCTCCAATCAAGCGAGCACCCACATTCCTAGAGGTACCATTTTGCACCAATATGAGCCTAATTGTTTCTATATTGAATATTTTCATGGGATATCGGTCTCGGTGTTCCTCGAATTATCATGCTCACTGAAGGATTGAAGATGCTTATCAGGGCTGACAGCTTTGGTGTAAGTGGGATCATCTACAGCTCTGTGGAACTGGGCTGGGCTGGCGACAGTCTTTATTTGTGCAGAATGGAGACATATGGCCAGAATCATCCACTCCCTTTCCTCAGTAATTAAAACATCTGGGAGCACAAAAGGGCTGTAACAAGGAAAAAAAACAGCCCTCTCTCTGCTAAATAAAACAGGAGCGTGGTGCCTTCGCATAATTGCAAAGGCTTGCTTCTGCAGCCATGGTGGGGTCTCTGGAGGACCAACCTTCTCTAATGTTCTTCTGGATGTGTGACGGTCAATAGGAGCACAACTGAACTGAGCACAGTGCTCCAAGTTTTTATTAATACCGTATCCTTTATTTTCCAAAGGATGGATTTTAATGCTCCAGAGAGTAATTGGAGGTTATTTAAAGAGTAGCAGAAGCATACTGAAGTCATCAGCTGTTTTACAGACCATGATTACATAGTGATAGCTTTCTCTGTCTGGAGTATTCTGTAGATGTATCTTTGAAAAACACTAATTCACTGCAAGCTTTGAGGTTCAAATTCCGACCAGGGCAGTCTGATGACAGCTGTTATCATTTGATGGATATTCAGTTCAGTGTGTGAAGTGTGTTTAATACAGTTTTATGTAATTTCCAGAGATTAGGTGTCCCAAACACAAAGCCATCACAAAATGAAGTCATTTTCTAACTTGGCCATTGCAAAATCTCCAGCTGAGCTCCCTGCTCTTAGCCTTGCAGGGTTAGACTTGAGAGGAGGGAACTGATTTTTGATATATGACACTTCTAAACTCTAAAGTCTGTGCTCTGCAGAGCTGGGTAGCCATTCTGAGAAGTACTGTTGGCTGATTATACACAGGCCTGCCTCACCCTGTACTGCTTTGCAGAGACTTTACTTGTGTACTGTTCTATTTCTTTTTCTTTAAAGACGAGTAATATCATGATTTCAGTGGTGATCTTCTGCCTAAGAGCTCATCTCAGTCTCCCCTCTGGCAGGTTCAAGCCATTCCCCTTGGCCTGTCCCTACATCCCTTGTCCCAAGCCCCTCTCCAGCTTTCCTGCAGCCCCTTTAGGCACTGGAGCTGCTCTAAGGTCTCCCCTTCTCTTGTCCAGGCTGACCCAGCCCAGCTCTCTCAGCCTGGCTCCAGAGCAGAGCTGCTCCAGCCCTCGCAGCATCTCGGTGGCCTCCTCCGGACTCGCTCCAACAGCTCCATGTACCTCTTGTGCTGCTGCCCCAGAGCTGGATCAGGGCTGCAGGGGGGAAGAGTCCCCTCCCTGACCAACCTACAGGTTGGTCTTTATGTTTTTGCTTATGTTCAAGTGCTGAAGCTACCATGGCTTCACTGAGGGCAAATCATGCCTGACAAATTTGGTGGCCTTCTTCATTGTGTCCAGGGCATTGGTAGATAAGGAAAGAGCAACTGAAATCATCTACCTGGACTTGTGCATTTGACAGTGTCCCGCATGGCATCCTTGTCTCTAAACTGCAGAGGCATGGAGTTCATGGATGGACTACTCAGTGGATAAGGAATTCGCTGGACGGTGGCATTTAAGTATTGTGGTCAACAGCGTGATGTCAAGGTGGAGATCAGTGGTGGGTAGTGCTAGATAGTCTGGAGACTATGCTTTTTATCAGCTGCTGCAAGGTAAGAACTCTGCAGTTTGTTGCTGTGTGAAGTTTCATCTGCTGCCTTTGGTCTCCCCTTTTAACCCATGTCTGGTGGTGCCTAAAGTAACTTTAGCTGGCCAGGACTTGTTCTTGTGGGGCAGGATGTGCCCCACATATGGCCCAGGGTTTGTGAAATGGGGCGTGCTGTGCATAGGAGATATCTTGATGGCTCCTGTTTTAAGAAGGGCTGTAAGGAAAGACATGGGATGAAATGCTAATTTAGAAAGGTGGGTAAAATAGCAAAGAGGGGTGGTGAAGAGAAGAGGACTAAGTTCCTTACTGTGAATTTAGCTGGGTGCTGCTGCTATTTATTTTGCTTTTGACAATCACTTCCAGTGGTACCCAAGTAAACTAAATGCAAAGTAATTGGTAGTAAAATCCAGACCAGCTTTAGTCCAGTAGTGGAAGCCTCTGTAGTGCAGCACACCTGCACTAATTTAGCTTTCTGTCAATAAAATGAGGTCTTGTGGAATGCTGTGACATTTCCAGTGACTGAACTGGTGAACTGGTTTCTTGACCTGGCTGTGTTGTGTCATGCTGCGCTGTGCTTTGAGTAGAGCAGCTTGACTCGGGAGTGAGACACGTAGGGAGGGCAACACCTCACTGTCCATCCTTTTGTTACTCCTTCTCCAGGTGCTTGCTGGGTTCTCCTAGCTGCAGGTAGGTAGTCCTGCTGTGTTAGTAACTTTTGCATTCAGTATAATACCCCAGCTAATGACGAGATTATTTTTCTTACAGAAAACTTATCCCAGTAGAGGTCCAGTCCAATATATTTATACGACAAACAATTGAAGTCTTGGAAATGTCTGGCTAGCTCCAAGATTCAATTAAACCCAGCCCAGTTCTAGGTGTATTTCCTAATTAAGGTATTTGACATCCACACAGACATAAATATTTATGCTTGGTAGAACCTATCCTAAACAGCAAAATAAATTACTGACAGCATGTGAAACATGACTGCTCTCCGTGTGATGGCTCTATTAGCTGCACTAATAGCTGAAGTTTCAGCAGGTGTCACTTTACAAACTGTGGAAGAAGCTGTCAGATGTGTTTGGAAGTAGGCTGACCGTGGTGGAAGGTACTGGGTTTAGTGGGAATGGAACAAGAATCCTGCAAGCAGCACTGGGGGACCGGTTCTGCCCTCGCCTTCTTGGGCTCAAAAATCTGGGCCATGTTCTCAAAGACACTGATATCCTTTGGCCCTGCCTGTGTGTTTGAGCAGCCTGATCTAGCTGAAGATGTCCCTGCTCAATGCAGGGGGGTTGGACGAGATGAGTTTTGAAGGTCCCTTCCAACCCAAACTGTTCTGTGATTCTATTCTTTGATTCTGAGGTGTCCCTGCCCATGGCAGAGGGGTCAGAACTAGATGATTTTTAAGGTTTCTTCCAACCCAAACCATTCTGTGTGTGATTCTGTGTTCCACAAGGACCCTGACAGTGCATGGAAATGTGGCAACAGATCGTTTTTACCTTGGGAATTGTATGTGAGTATTTGTTTGGTGGCTCCATGTTGCTGCCTCTCATGCTCTGGCCAACATCCCAGCCAGATGTGTGTTCTTCTTCCATGTTTCCTGGCTTCCCAACGAACAGAAACCATCCACTCCCAAATAAATTCCAGTGTTATCAACCCAGAATTCCTGCAACTCCATAGTCTAGTATAGACAAGGATTCAGCAAAATCTTTAGGGGTTGTTTTGCTGCTTGCTTTGAAAGATAGAGTTGCTGGCATTAGTGGAGTTCTTAATTTATAGCAGTAGTTAATCTTCCCCAGAGACTCAGGATTCTGGACTGTCCTAGTTCTGTGGTTTAGGCTCTATCAAATGGCATAATGGGGGTGATCATGATTTAGCAATCTTCTGGCTGGTGTAAACAAGGGAGCTTGGATTCATAAAGACCCCAGTGTTCAAACAAAACCCCAATCTCAAGGAGGATTTGGAACCAAGATGTATACAAGATGAGGTGTTTCTGCTTTATCACCCTCCTAATCTTCATTTTTCTCTGTGCTGTACTGTTAAAAATGGGATTAAAAAAACCCCAACCAACCAAACAAGCCCAGAGCTGGAGACATCTCATGGAATAGAAAACACTTGCACCTATTTTGTTTATTTAGCAACAGCCATCTATTTTTAAAGGGGTCAATAGTCACTCATGTCCCTGCTTCCAAGCAAGAACACCGGTCATAAATAGTGCAATAGATTTGGTGCCAGGTGAGCATCTACATATTTTTTCCATTTTCCTCCCTTTGAATTGGTGACTTTCCTGGGTCCCAGAAAAGCAGCTCTCTTCCTGTCCTCTCCTCTTCTTCTGCTGTCATTTACAGAGCTGCTGCCCCTTTGTACCACCTACCTTGGCTATTCCCTACACGAATATCCCAACCTCTCATGTCAGCCTCTGGTCTGTGCAGGAGAAGACCAGCAGGAGAGCTCGGGAGAGGTGTGAGAAAGGGATGCTGTTGAGGGAAACTCCAGTTGTGTGCCTTGTCCCCCAGCACATCTCCATTTGAAAGAACACAGTGTATAGACCCCTGTGGAGATGTTTATCAGAGTGGGAATGGTAGGATGGAGCAACCCACACAGGCTTACCACAGACAGCATTTATAGGACTTGTTACTTGGGAGAGCAGCCCATAGTTACACGCCATGGCTGTGTAGCTGGTTAGTGTTAACATTGCTTCTGTGAGCAGAGGGGAATTGTAGTAAATCTTCCGAGAGTGGAGAGCTGGTTTCATCTTGTCTGACACGTTGTTTCCTGGTAAGAGCTGCTGGGAAAATACTTCAGTTTTCTTGTCAGACTGAGCTTGCTGAGTTGCCAGGAGAGGCTGAATCCACAGGGTCCCAGAAAAGAAATGCAAACAGCCAGGCCGTGGAGGGCTTGAACAGTGAGCTGCGAATGGCTGGACACCAGCAGCAGCTTCCTGAGTACAGGCAAAAGTAATCAAATATGTGGAAATGGTTCTCTGGCTTCTCCTGACAAAGAAAAGTAAAGCTTTTCCTTTTCTCCATGACTCCTGGTCTGTGCCTGTGGCTCGTTCCTCCAGCCGTGCCCTTCCTGAACCACAGGATGCAGATGGAGCTGGGTGATGGAGCTGGTTGATGCCACTGAAACGTGCAGTAGCCAAAGACTACATACGTGGTACTTGTTCACATGGGGAAGCATTGGAGAGTCAACGGGACTCGAATCATACTGTACAAATGATGTAAGGGCAAAAAGAAACAGACACAAAACCACTATAGGGATGTTCTGTATTTTTGGCTGAAGGGTTTTTTTGCAGCTTAGTCCTGCTGCAAATCTGTTCCTTATGTTGTAATTGCAGTTGGTGTTCCCATGCATCCCAGAGTCTCTGGTAATCCTACTCGTGTTTCTTGGAATCACATTCTGCATTGCAAATATCATTGTTTTGAAAGTGTGTGTGTGTGCCAGCAAACGTGGAGGCTTCTGTGCTGAAACCCCAAAGCCTGGAGAATTTCTGAGCTCTTTTTGTGTGCATGAAGTCAAACCTCAGCCTAGTTTTTGGTGGAAAACCCGCACTAAAATCTTATGTCAACCTACGTTGCAGACCACAGACTGCGCATGGGTTCGATGTGACTTGATTGCTAGTTTGTGCCTCAAGTTCTTTCAGACTTTGAAATTCATGGGTTGCAGACTCAGATAAAATAAACCAGACCTGCCATAAACCACAGCGAACCCGAGACACTCATTTTCAGCAAAACTCTCAGCCCTGAACTTCACTGACTCCAGCAGAGGTGGAACATTCACTGTGGAACTGTTGTGGATGTTTAGTTTTCGTATCGCTGACAATCCAGCCCTGTGCACGAGTGTATGGGGAGGGTTTATCTGCCACCTGAACTGAGAAGTATTTCCTGTGTATCCAACGTGAAAAAAGGAGTCAAAACATGAGTGTGAAGATGGGTATGTGGGTATCGTCTGGTCTGTGTGAAGTAGGAAATGTATCTACATACCCTGCTCATGGCAGGGTGGTGAATCTACATGATCTTTAAGGTCCCTTCTAACCCAAACCATTCCATGAGTCTGTACCTTTCAGTCTGAATCTCTTCTTGCAAGCAAGGATGTGCACTTGTGAAAGAGCGCACTTGTGACAGACACACAGTGACAAACCTTTAAAAAATACATGTCCCTCATTTTGTGAGCAGCTGTTTCAAACTAGATACATGTCAAAGCTTACCCAGCGATGGCAGCTCAGCCTTTTGCATTTTTCAGTACCTGTCCCTGGGCAAATTCTGATCCCTCGCCCTGCACAATCAGAGACACATTCCTTTGACAAATTAAAGCAGTGAACAAAATGGGAGCTTGACTGAAAGAAGCCTCTAAATTAGCCATGAAGTTCTGTAAACGTGTTTGGTGCTTTGTTTTTAACTTTTTTTAGATCTAATTGCAGCTCTGAATGTTTAATTTGGAGACAGAGCTGAGGGTTCTGGGGAGGCTGCTGCAGCACAGCCTCCTGTCTGTCAAATGGACAGTGCGCCCAGAAAGAGCAGACCAGATCCCCCAGCAGACATCTGTGTCAAATTGATGATGAGCTCAGCTGGCATCTTAGAAAGATCTTGATATGACAAGATTAACCCTCCGATGCCCTGGGAGGCAAAGGGCATGCTGTTTGAAAAGAGGGGTACATACATGGCTGGGCAAAGGGGAAAAGCTGCCAGGCTCAGCTAGATCCAAGTCTTCTAACCCAAATGGCAGTTGGGGGGGGGGGGGGGGGGATATACCCTGAGTTTTGTTGGCTCTCGGTGATTTTTCTTTGGAGGGTATTTCTTCTTTGACTGTATCTGCTATGAAAACAACCACCCTGGGGTGTGTGATGTGTCAGAGGCTGTGTAATGTTGTTCAGGATGTGTGTTGGGAGGTCCTGAGCATCTCCCAGCTTCTCTCCCTAACTGGAGACATCACCAATAGCTGGCACTTGGTGCTGGTGTGGGGCTGTCAGGTACTGATGAGCCAGCTGAAAAATCCAACAGGTCCTTGATATTTTCCTGGAGAAAAAAGCAAAGAGATGTGAAAGAAAGACAATTGCCCTGATAGGGAAGGGAGAGCAGTTGGCTGTGTTTGAATCTGTGTGCTAATTGCAGTTACTATATTGTCAGCAATGTGCCTCCTGGAATAGAAAGAACCAGTTCCTCTGCTGGTGTATGCTGGTGTGTCTCTGCTGCAGTCAGTAGAGCAAGATTTATTCACACCAGAAGAGCGAACTGTAAAGAGTCCTTGACAGGAAGATGTACCTATGGCCTTGTCAGCTCTCAAAGGTTGTGTCAGTGTTGGACTACTGGTGAACTATTGGCAAACTTCCTCTACCAAAGCCAGGAAAATCTTTTCCTTCCTGGCTTCATGTTCCAGCATCTCCTGTTGCCATAAGAAATAGTGAATTTTGCTGTTCTGATCACATCCATGCATAGTTATGCTGGTTAGAAATTCCATGTCACTGTGTCTGAGTGGCTGCATTCATAGAAAAGTTGGAGGCATGGCTTGATGTGCATAATAACACCACCACTGAAGGTAATTGACTGTCTGGGTGAATTTAGTTTTATTCCCAAGGCACGCAAATGTTTCTAGAGTCATGAAAAACATTACATTCTGGCTGTAAATAGCTCATCTCGCTCTCTTTTAAACATATCTTTATATCTGATGAGGACATAAACTGAGGCAAATATTGCAGATTTTCTCTCATGATATTCATAGGTCTCAGTTTGAAAATAGTCTTTTGAACCCAAAAGTAGATCGTGTGCAACTCTTATGTTGCTACTGGTGTATGAGAACACGAGACCCCCCTGGTGCTTTCCCCTGTTTCGTGGGAATTAATCAAAACATGCCCAAAAGTTTATAAGGGCTCAAAATAGATATTTAACGGTGGATAAATGCTGAGAGGGTTTTATTCCTAAAAATGAACAATAAATTGCCTAGAATTAGCCACTGAAAAAGTAAAAGGTATTTAATGTCTATTAGGCAGAAGCTGATGGACCTCAAGGCACTTTATTAACTATTAAGGAATATGGCTTCCTCATACAGTTGTGATTGATATGAGTGTCTCCATGGTCAGATGTGAAATAGCAATGGAGGCTTCAGTAGAAGAATTAGGACTCTCCTGAGGACTTAGCATGTTACTTTAGGCTGGTGAGAAGCAGAAGTTAGTAGCAAGTTGTGAGGGCTGTTGCATTTTCTCAACTGTAGTGTATTCTTATTTAAGGGGCAATAGTTTAATTTGAGAGAATGAAGAAGAAATGGGCTCTGAACATACAAGCTTTTGTAAGAAAAGCATTAGGAAAAATGTGAGTATAGCTGAATGCCAGGTGGGGCTTCTAAAAGCAGAAACCCACCAAGTTTACAAGTGTCTTTTGGGCTGAGATCAGGCTGTGACAGAAATTAGAGCTGGAAGCTGGGATGCTAAATGCAGCTCTACAGCTGAGAAGGGCTCTCTGCTGCCTTTGGAGAGCCCTTCCTACAGTGTGGATGATGCCTGGGAGAACTGTGGCCGTGATTGAAACCCAGGGGATGAATAGCAGCCATTGGAGATAAATGCTTCCTATCGGTCTGTTCACCAGGATCATAAATACAGGTGCCAGCATATTAGCCTTTGATGTAGCTCTGTGTGAGGACACCCACCACCTTTGGGTTTGTCTGTTGTTAGTATCTCAAAGTTCTAAACTGGCACAGACCACAGTGGTTTACAGCAAGTGAATTAGATAAATTAATTTCCAAAGCAAACCTAATGGGCATTTTAGAAGAGGATTTAATGTCTCATTTACTCTCTATAGCTATCTTGTTAAATGCCAATTAAGTATTTAAATATTTCTTACAACCTTAATGAATTACAGTATAATAAGTAATAAATGATCACTAGTTTTTTGCTAACGTGCTGGATTCTGCTGTTAACTTTAGAAAGTGAACATTAAATTTTTCTAGCATGCTTGTTTGTGCCACCAAAAGAATTACTTCTAATAACTGGATAATATTTAAGTGACAGTAACTTGCAGAATACAGACTTTTTCCAGTATGATAACGTCAACAAGGGAAAGTGGAGATTACCACTTGAGTGAGTGTCATGTATTTGAGTAAGTTTTAAAACTCATTATTGCTCCTACATTGTGCAAACAGTTCTGTTTCTTCCAAGCAGTTGCTGATAGAACTCACTCCATTTTCACATGCAGTTGCGCAGCTGAACTGAAAGTTTGGAACCGCATTTGTTCAAACTGATGAAAACAGTGGAATTTGAGAGTGCAGTAGCACAGCCAATCCCTTTCCAAGTGCGTGTGGTGTCCTCCAAAAACATGTTTTTCTTTTTTATTTTCTGTGAACCATAGCAAAATCTACAAGAGCATGCAGGCACAAATAAAATGTAGGTGATTTCCTCCTTCCCTCCTCATATTTGGGCTCCATCCTTTCCTTTCTGTTATTTGTGAGCTATACTCAAACATCGAGCTGATTTTTAATCATCCCATTATCTTTAAAGACAAAGAAATCTTATTTCTTGTTCTGGACAGCCTGGTTTATGTCAAGATAAGAAGTGCAAAAAACTGCAAAATTATGCAAACAGTGTCAGGTGGGGTGATGCAAAGGACAGGACTTCCACATGTCCATGAATAACCCATGGAATAATGTTTCAACTGCATGGTTTCCATAACACTCTGCTGTTGTGTTTCAGAACTACTGCGAATGGGCATCTAGGGGGAGTTGGAACTAGATGATCTTTAAGATCCCTTCCAACCCAAACCATTCTGTGAGTCTGTGATCTCTGCAGTGAAAGATGTTTCAGTCTTTTGATGCCAGCCCAGGACTTGGTTCCTCTAATGAAGTGAACATGAATAAACTAACTCTTCACAATGGCCTCACTAAAGTTAGAGGAGACACCCCTCCTGCCATTGTTTAGCATCCCACTGATACTATCCAGGAACCGTCTCAGTTTTCCAGCAGGATGAAACATCACCCCTGGAAACATCCATCCAAGGCCCGGCTGGATGTGCTTCTGAGCAATCTGGTCAGTTGAAGATGTCCCTGCTCATCACAGGGGTTTGGACTGGATGAGCTTTGAAGGTCCCTTCCAACCCAAGCCGTTCTATGATTTATGATTCTGTGGCTGGCACTGTTTTTTTCAGGAGTGCTCCAGCACCTGAACTCAGTACTGAGCTGCCAGGTCGATGGGAGCTGTGCTGGGCTTTAAGCTTCCTTACAGGCGTGCCTGCAGTTTTATGTTCCTGCATGAGTGCTGATACAAAAAGTGGCTTGTGTGCTTTTTCATGCTTTGTTCCCAGACCGGGGGTTCTTACATGTGTTCTTCAGGTATCATTTGTAAGCAGTGTCTCTGTATTAAAGAGAATGCAAAGGTATTTCATCTCCTGTGCTGTATGAAAGAGAATACAAAGGTATTTTAAAATTTATTTAATTTTTTTTAGGCAGTGTCCTCCCTATTTCTGTCAGCAATTGGTCTATTCTGAAAAGAAAGGAGGAAAACAGAGACAGCAGCACAGGAGCACTCAAACCGTGCAGCTCCCTAAGTGCTTTTCCTAGTTTATGAAACAAACAAAACAAGAATACCCTCCAAGTTAAACTAATCTGGAACAGCCCCTGCATTTGAACTTGTCGCACGAAGCTGGTTTAAATTTTAATGCGAGCTCTGGAGTAGATTTGTGTAAGGCAAGGTAAAGCAAGTGCCATGAAATATTGATTCTGTACATTTTCTTATGAATTTTTATACTCCAATTTAGTAAATTTTTCATCTCGCCTGCACTTAGAGGTTGCCTATAAAGTCGTTACTACCAATTGTATTAACTGTTGTAAATAAATCATCTTGGTTTGGGCTATTTGTATGAACACGGGCCGACAGGATCCGGTTTTGTTTGAGCTGTGGCATGTTATGGCCTTAGACTGAAAGGGCTAAAGAGGGATTATCAAAATGTAAGATGTGTCATGGCACAGTTGCAGAGATGCAAAGCCCATGAGCATCTGTCAGGGTCAGGCATCTCCCTCTTACATTTCCCACCTGGGGCAGATAAAGCTGCATGGAGGCCTCTCCAATAGAAAGGTTCTTTTCTGTTTCATGTCAGAAGCAGAGGGGGGTGGCATTACACCCTGCAGTCTTTACACCTGCAGATCAATCCATTGAAGCTATGAATAAAAACCTAGAAAGGTATGTATTACTTGGGTATATCCTGACCCTGCAAAACAGTGTTTTCTTTAAAAGGCCTCCTGAAAGAGGATATTGGCACCCCTGATTTGAGGGACATCGGTAAGGAAAGAGTTTTCATGTGGCAGTTTCAAGCATCTAAATCCCAGTTCTCTCTATACCTGCAGCTTTATCATGAGTTCAAATTAATATCCTCCATCAAACCTAGCTTAGATGTTCACACTGCCTCCTCATCTCTAATTATATCATATTAAGTGAGTAAGTAGACAAGGTTCTGTTGCGCTGCTTTGGGTCTCTGTATCAAGCACAGTGAAACACAGGTTTTCTGATGCTTTTCCTTTTAAAAGTATTTCAAATCAACTTTTAAAATGTTACACAGCATTCAGCTGAGTAGCTTAATGATTTCTTTCCTAAGAGGTATAGCACAGGTAAGTTTGACCACTTAACTCTTAATAGAAACACAGCACAAGAGAGACTCCGGGTGTTTGGATGGTTTCCTTTTGTTTCCTTTATTAATCTTGACCATTCCAAGGAATGCTTTTTCGGTTTTTAATTGTTTCTTATTTGTGTTTTTAACCCCCTTTTCTGTTTAACTCTCGGCTCAGCAAGTTTCCAATGTGCTTTTCTAGGTTAGGTCGGTCAAGTCTGAGCTCTGTGTGGACACAAGCGCAGGTTGTGCACTTGATACCGTGTAGGTCTTTGTGTGATGAACTTCAGGAATCATGTGATGAGGACCTGATTTAAAGAAAGTTCATGCATGTGCTTATACCCTGTACCCTTGAGTAGTGCTTAATAAGTCCTTAAAGACAGCATATTTGCTTCAGTGTTGTTGTGAAGATGGATGACATGAGCGTGGCTTACTGTGGTTGATGCGTAAATAAGAACATATGGGTTTTCCAGAGTCCAGTTAATGGCAATTAAACTCTAATTTATTATTTTATTCTGAATAAATCTCCATTAAATTTCTGTTTTTGTAAATATTCTGAACCAAAGCTTTGTGAGACCCTGTTATGAATATTTGGGCTATTTTGAAATCAGCCTTATGGGAATGTAACAGCTGAGCACACCGGGTGCCCTCTTCCTGTTTCTCTGGTGTCTATGTATAATTTTCTAGTAGTTTTTCTTTAGTTCACCTACCTGTAACTGAAGATGAGAAGTTGATTTTCACACCCCCCCCCCCCCCCCCCCCCCCGAGCATAGCTTATTTCAGAAAACGATGCTGTTAATAAAGTAAGTTCTTTAAGGTGTTTGAAGATAACAGCAAGATAATTGATTGGAAATTCACTCCAAATGCTCTAATAATCCTCTGACTTTCCCTCTCCTACCCCAGCTTAATGCTGCTCAGAAACCAGCCACGCTCTGTTCTTCTGTGTTTGATTGTAGGTTGATTTGTTAAACACACTTAAAGCTCTTTTTAATAAACCAAATACGTTCGGACTGGCAGCAGTGTTCGAAGGAAAACTCTTACATTTTTCAAGAGGAGCAGCACGTCGTTACCCAAATCGCTGTCTGCAGTAACCACCTCGTGTTCAGCTTGGTTTGCCCGGCGGAGCTGGAGCTGACCTTTCCGCTGCCTGTACGTTTGAAGTGTTTATGTAAACAGCAAAGGATCCCTTTAATTACAGAGCCTTCCTCCCATTCAGCAGGGCGAGCGATGTCCGGCCTCCTCTGATTGCCAGCGCGATAGGAGAACCGCGGGGAGACAGGAAGGAGCTTGCAGAAAGGGAAAACCGAGGGAGGGAAAGTGAAATGGAGCCGGGTGTGCAAGCACCGGGATCTCAGGAAGCTGTGACAGGGATACGTGTATTCACAGAGCTCAGATCCCAGTCTGTGCGGGGGTCATCGGGGTTGTATCACCGAGAGGCATCGCCCTCGCCGGTGTCGGGGTTGGGTTTACACTGTGGAACCCCCGTGTGGGGCAGGCTGGAGTGTGAGGGCTGAGCCAAAGCTCTTACCCAGGCGCGCAGCCCTTCCCCGAAGCTCAGCGGAGTTAAAAGCCAACCCCCCCCCCATGTTGCTGCCGCTCCCGGGCAGCCCTGGCCGAGCTGCAGAGGGTTCGTCCCCTCAGCCACAGGCCTCGCTGCTTTGCCGTCTGCTGCACCCATCCCCTGGCGCAGCGCAGCTTTGGTCGGCTTCAGGAGCCTACAGACAGAGCAGGGCTCAGCCCGAGGTGCCTTTTCTCAAGGGATGCTGGTGTTTTGTGTGATGAGAGAAGGAGTATCATCACTGCAACCTTCGTGGAGGGGTCAGCGTCTGCATTTCCACAGCGTACAGTGGGAAGACTGGAAAGGAAAATTAATTGAAGAAAGGAAAATTAATTGTAGAAGAATAACAAAAAACTTGCATAGTATTTCCTTTGTGGATTTATTTTTACAAACCTGATTAGTGTTTGTTGTTCTGAATTTCCATGCTAGTCAGCGTCATTGTAGATACAGTGCTCAAATGACTGTGAGGATGTTTTCCTGGCTAGGGATGGAAGGCAGCCCTGTCTGGGGTTATTGGATTTGGAGAATCTCAGATGTGACTTTCCCACTATTAGCCTATATATAATTGATTCAGTTTTATTCAGAGGGACAAGTAAAATCCTGCTCTTGGGTTGGAACTGACAAAGTGTAACTCAGTTACACATGAAAGCCTTTTGAGGGCAGCTAGAAACCAATATTGCATGAAGTTTGGATATTTAGGCTTTAACATATATGTCAGAAGTCACAAATTAAAAATTTTTAAAGCCATTTGGTGAGAATATTCTCAAGCATTCATCAGTTATTACAAAAAAAATTTAGCATCATTTTCAAGCACTGTATGTGCAAACAACCAGGTTGTAGGCACCGATAATCTGCAAATGAAGTATCAGAGAAGGGAGGACAGCTGCATGCAGGAGGAAAACCTTGCATATAGTCAACTGACTTTTTAACAAATTGGGTAGAAGGGTTGGCCTTTTGGGTGGGATGTCGCCTGGTGTCAGAATACAGAATTGCTCTCATTCTAAACAAATCTCTGTGGCCACACAGACATCAGCTTACTAGGCCTGCTGATAGTTATATGTGGTTAAGTACTGTTAATATTAGTATTTTACTTTTTTTAATCAGCTGGGAATTACAAGCTCATAAAACTACATATTTTGATAGAAAAAGGTCTACTTTTCAAACGCGCTTTCCTTCATTTTGCATTTGAGGTGCAGTGGAAGCACAGGTATTGCTTTGTGTGTTTAAAAGTGAAATAATGAACATACCTAGATATAAACTCCTAATGTAGGCATCAGCTTTGACACGTATCTGCTTATTTGCTGAGTTTCCTTTACTCCTCATAACTCACTCTGAACAGACGTGGATGTCAGGTGCTGGAGGGTTCAGCAGAGCAAGGTCAGAGCCAAGGGCCCAGCGTTTTCAAAGAGAGAAGCAAATGAAGTTCACCCTTCAACCCTCTGCGCTGAGAACCTGCCATTTCAGTAACCCTGCTTTCACTGGAGTCCCCAGAACTCTGCCAAAGAGAAAGCAGAAACGTCTCAGTATATATTTCTCCGGGAAGCAGGCGGTGTCACGAAATGCAATTTTGTGAGATGACTGCATTAGCCTTGAACTTTTCAGACAAATCCGAATGAAGAGAAGGGTTTATTCTGGCTTCTAGAGGCCGATGGGAGCCCTGTGGGGCGTAGGTTCAGATTTTTAAATGTTCACATCAAATCAGATAATGGTATCCACCCCCTCAAAAGCTCAACGGGTGGAGAAGGAAAGAACATACCAAGAAGCACATGCAATCCTTCAGAGTTCATTATACAGCAAGTGTGTTTCAAAGGACCTTGAGAGCATGTTTCCAAGGGAGGGGTAAGGTCGATGCTTGGATGGGAGAAGCCAATTGAAATCAATGGGAATTGATTTAGAGTCTGGGGGCACTGTGTTAAAATCTCCAGTCTTACTATACAGCTTCATGAATATTAACAGAAGCGGGATCAATACGCAGCTGATTTTCAGATGTACAGCTGGCTCCTTTTCGTCTGTAGATTAAAGAAACGGCAATCTTTCTTTCTTTAGATAAGATTGAGAATCCCAAAAAAATGACTTGTGACTTCAGATCCCGTTCTCCAGGACTGTTTGAGAAGGCTGATGATATTTCCCTACTTTTTTAGGGTGCATTTTCCTATTTTCATTTATCTCTGGTGTCTATTTCAAGGATTTCATCTAAAGTAATAAAGCGGAGTGGGTTGCTCTGGGGCTCTGAGGTGCGTCTTTTACACAGTTACAAACCCGTGTTTTGGAGAAGCCATGGGCCTGTCTTATGGAAGTGAGTGTTATCTCCTGCTTCACATGAGGTCAGAGTGCCACAAACCTCCCTGTGTGTCTATAATTGATGACAGGCCTGCCTCCAGATGTGTAATCTGCCATGATGAAAGCCCAAATCACAGAATCATTAGTGTTGGAAGGGACCTCTGGAAATCATCCGGTGCAACCTGCTGCCACGCTTCTCCTGATGCACCCCAGGACACTACTGTCCCACCCGGCCACAAGGACTCCTCACAGTCAACTTGTCACCCACCAACATTCCCAAGTCCTTCTCAGCTGAACTGCTCTCCATTAGGTCAGCCCCCAACCAGTGCTGGTACTTGGGGTTCATCCTCTCCAGCTGCAGTACCCTACACTTGTTGAACCTGCTTGGAAGAGCTCTTCAAGGTTCAAGGTTCAACCTGCACTGTGGCTCTACATGCAATAGATCATCTGAACCTCAGATGCTGCCTGAGCTGTGAAAGTGAAATCAGGCTTAAGAAAGGGGCTGCATTAACAAAGGATGCACGCTACTTGAAGCATCCTGAACATCTCTGTGTGTTTGTTTTGGAAGTGCAGGTCAGGATCCAGACTCAACAGCTTGTCCTGACTTCCTCAAGGAGCTGAACAAATCAGGTCCAACCAACCTGCTGAAATTCAGGGAACATTTTGGGCTCCTCTCTAACAGCAGACAAAGATTTCCATGTTCAGTCTACCTAATAACAAAGAATCATGGCTTTTATTAAAAATCATGCCTTTATATTAAAAAAAAAAAAGCCAAACCAACCAACAACAACAAAATACTCAGACCCAAAGAGCTTCTTCCATTTAGAGGATGATTTTGATTTAGCTCTGATGATGAACTTGGTTTTGCTCTGTTCTCTCTGCTAGCAGGAGTGTCACCCCTGAGAGAGCTGGCCTCAGCTGACCTGCATCATCATCATCAGCAGCATAAGTATCATCATCAGCTGCTCCTGCTCTTCTTGCCTCTCCTGCGCTGCTGAGATTCTGTAACTTCAGCAGCAGATTCAGAGGTATTTCCATGGGGTTCTTTTATTTTTTGACATATGGTGTGAAGCCAGAATTTGGGTGCTGGGAATTGTGAAGCAGGATGTGAGAGACCCTCTTGTCCAGGGTAAATTGGGTCAATTCCAGTGTTTTATGGGCAGTTTCCCACCCAGGCAGTCCTGTGCTCGAAGTCAGAGGTAGTTATTGTCAGATCTGTTGTGTGGCCTGAAGTGTTTCATGAGCACTGGTCGTTTGTCTTCTTGTGGCACCCAAAAACATGCTCAGGACATGCTGCTCTCTGCGCCAGCACTAGGTGAACACAAGCCATGATCTGTAGCCTTTACAGAATAAAAAAAACACTAAATCCAGAATGCCCTCAATCTCACTTTGCCAAGGGACTGCAGTGTTGGCATGTGGTGTTCTAATTGTATTTAGAGCAATGATAATTAAAATGCATGTCTGCTGAAGGGGTTTTGAAAATGTTTCTGTGATGGAGATACTTACACACATGTTGCTCAAATAGTGCTTCTGAGGTTGTCAGGTCTCAGGTGGATCTTCATGATGGAGCTGAAGCACTGGACTTTCAGATTTAGTGCTGTTCTCTGTGGCTGGTTCAGGTAGTATCTGTCAAACTGTGTATCAGAAGATCATTGAAAATGTGTTTGGTATATTCCAGTTTTAGCACTGTGGCTAGTGATAAAGATGTATACAATGGAAGATATGCACTTTGTGTCTGGCATCAGATACGGGAGTGAGTTCCAGGGGTTTAGCAGTTCATCACAGAGCCTGTGTGTGTGCCAAGGGTGTGAACAGGAGCATTTGCTTCCAGACGAGGTTTGCTGTATCTTCTTGCTGCTGAGCTGTTCCTGGTTCCTCTAAACCACTGTTTCTTCCAAAAGTAACGACGTTACCCTTGTGCTAACTCTGGCGCTTGCTTGTGCCTTTAACACCATCACTGCCTTTGGGTGTTGGGTTTTGATGTTCAGGGAGTGCAGGTTTGGGGCAGTTTGGAGGCAGGGCTGATGCTCCTGACAGATAATAAAAAAGCTTGCAAAATTAGGAAGAACGCTAAAAAATGGTTCCTGTGAGCTGTGTCAAGGCCCACACAGTGCTGTGGTGGGTTTCGGAACAGCTTTTGGGAGATAAAAATGGTGTAGGAAGCAATGTGAGCAGTGTGAAATGCGGCAAACTTGGGGATTTTGTCTTTCTATACATTATTCATGGAGGTTACTGAAAGGCAGCTTGGCTTCTCCTCTGGTTCTGGCGGCCAGTTGGAAATGGTGGAAATGTTTGTAACTTCTATTGTGTTTTTTTGTAAGTAGACAAGGCAAATAGTTTATGAAGAGCAGGGACAGAATTAATCACGGGCTCTTGCTCCTCACAGCTGTGCTCTGAATGCCTGACAGAGCCACTTCATGGCATATAATTCAACATATAGAATACATGTACTACAAAGGACAGAGTTTTGAAAGCATTTTCAGTGGTGATCATGTTGTTTTGCAGAGTCCTGAGCACAACTGATTACAATTGAACTGAGCGGGAGCTGGGAGATGCTTTGGAAAGTGAAACCCTTGCTGGCATTTTCAAAGATCTGAATCTGGATTACAGCGTTTTATGCAATTCAGATATAATTTTCATGTCTAATTTGGTGGCTGTGTAAGCATATTGAGTGTTTTCTGCAGTTGGTTACCTAAGCATCCAGCTAACTCTTTGGCTTTAAAAGCATAGAAATCAGGAGGTTCCGAATGTGCTCTCAAGCCATTTCATTAAAGTCTTCCCTCTATGCCAATTTTAAGACTAGAAGCTGTATTTATATTCTGATCTGATGAATGATCTGATGCCAGTAGCAGTCATACTTCACATTTCTTAGTAACATCAAAATGTGTATTACTGTTAGCTAGTTTGTTTATTGCTCTTCAACTGTTTTTCTCTTGTCCTTAACCAGATCTGAAATACTTCTGCTGCACTAATTTCAGTTTAAAAGCCCTCACCAGCTTTTGCTTTAGTGAGTGTCCACATTTGTGAATAACATTACCCTTTGAATTGAGCAACATTAATTTGGGTTTGTGGGGTGCATCTGAAAGTGGCTTCTCACACTTTTACCGGAACCATGCTTCAAAAATGATTCATGATAGTTTTTACTTGTGAATGGATGTTTGACCGCCTCGTACTTATCTATACTGAGTAACTGAACATGTGCAAATCTTACCTAGTGGTGCAAATGCCATTCATGCAAGTTTCACTAGTTCTGTCCACACTTTAAAGATCTGTTTTAAAGTGCTTTAAGCATGCTACTGACAGACATAGCCATGAATATACATGTTAGTTCATAAAATGTCTAGCAGAAGAGGAAGGTTATTAGGCTTGAAAGCAGCCCTGAGGAGAAGGACTTGAGGTTTTGGCTGATGAGAAGCTCCCCATGACCGGTCAGTGTGTGCTTGAGCCCAGAGCCCCACTGTGAGCAGCAGGTCGAGGGAGGGGATTCTCCCTCTCTGCTGTGGAGTGGAATGGCATTCTTGACTTGATTATTTGTATCTCAAATTACAGTGGATGGTCTGTTATTAGCAGATGGATTTCAAAAGTTGTTTCGGTGCCTGACATTGTGCACAGTGTTGTTCAGAAGAGTTTAGGAGAGTTCAGATCCTCATAATAATAGATCATGGAATATAAAATCTCTATTTCTTACTGGTATTTGATACTTCTTTCAGTATAGCAAATCAAAGTTTTACTGGGTTCAGAAATGCCAAAGCAGCACATTTTGAACTCCTCAAAAAAATACCAGCTTCTGGAAGTGAAGAACATCTGCATCTAAAACATGCCAATTAGCAAGAAGACATGAGTGATGCTAATGCTCTCCATCTATTTTTGGTCACTGTCTACGTGATCAAGAAAAAAAGAAGAGAATGCTATGGCTTTGATTAACTCTTCTCATTCCTTTTTAAAAGCATTTCTTCTTGTTTTCTGTTGCGAAATGTAGATGAGCAAAGCATGTCCATGAAAAAGCATAAGTATGGCTAAAAGAGCTGAACAGGTACATGGTCATGGGTAGTGATACACTGTACCTCCCATACAGAAGGCCAAGAAAAGACACGTCATATCTGTATAGCTAAAGCTTGAATTTTCACATCTGCAATTTTTATTTAGTTTTGACTTCTGTTGTCTTACTTGAGATTGCCTAAACTGCCATGACAGGAAGCCAAAAGAAAATGGAAATTTAAATTTCGAAATCATTTTGAATCATCTTCAATGGAAAAAAGTAGCTTTGAGGCCAGTTTTCTAATGCAGTTCTCTCCTTTGGGATCAGTCATGTACATGTGGGTTACTTGATGCTTGTCTACATATATCTCAAGAACTTCTTGATTCAGAAGTGACTTCTACAGACAGTGAAAATCACTGATTTCACTTAGCATTTATCTGTGAGATACTGTGCCATTGTAAGCGAAATATAGATAAATTTCGGGGTGTGGTTATTTTTCAGTCTTTGTTGTGAAAATGGGATGAGATTCATAACTGTTGGAGTGTGTGAGTTTAATATTCATATCTCAGGTGCATTCATGGAAGTCATACTCACCTGCTCAAATGCTCAGTGAAGGTGATCTCTAGAGCAAGGTAAATGGTGAAACAAATTCACTGGGAAGTTTGTTTGGAGTTGCAAATATTCTTCATGTTGTTGAGGTAACCTCCTTATAGTTTGATGTATTGTTTCCAGGAATGTCCTGAGTTAGTGGTTAGGTCTAATACAAGGAACCAGGATGGTCCTGGTACCTTCTAGCAATGCATCATGTTCTGTTTGTTATTATCCCCTTTTTCAAACATCATTGTTTTCATATTCCATTAATTTAAATCAAAATATACTGTTGAGGTATTGATCTGAAAATAAATGGGGCTCCTTTCCATAATTTTCCCTTTTTCACAAGAAAGTGTGTATTTGCTCTTTATATGCATGAATTGTAATGTCAAATGCGCTTGTCTTTTGAGTGAAAGACTTATTCAGAATCACATAGTGATATTTTATAAATAAGACAGAGACAGCAAAGCTGTTTAACTGGATTAGAAATGAATCCAAAGGATGAAATTTAGTTGTCCTTATCCTCCCCGAAGGCTTCAGGAGATCTGTCATCATATGAAACAGGCAGGATCTGTTCTATTTTGCTGGCAAAAGATGAAGAGCAATCCTCTGGTGCAATCTGGTGTAGCTGTGTTGCTCAAAGTGCTTTACAAAATGTAGCCCAAAGCCTGAATTTGAAGTAGTTAAGACTTGGCCTTGATCCCTTTTAAAATCGTTGACCTTTTGCTCCCTGAGAAGCTTTAGGCTTTGTGTTTTGCTAATTTATTGCCACCTTACTTCATATTGTTTCTTATTCCAGCCCTGGTCTGTTTGGAACTCTGCATGGTGAGATTTCAGAACTGGTGATTTGTACCAAACTGTTGGCAGAGGAAATCCAAGTAGGACCTGTCAGGCTTTCTTTAGACTCGGTTAGCATTCAGAGAACAGAGGTGTACAGTCAGCATGGCTGCCTTGACTAATGTGGGTTTCTTTATTTCTAGTACCTTTGTTATAACTGCCTTTTTCCAAAATCACTTCTTGAAGAGAATATCCTTCGGACTGTGGGAAAGCATAAATTTACAATAGGTTGTAATCCTTCAGATCTTCAGTCTGTGTGTCTAAATACTTCACTACCCTGCCCCATCCCTGGATGTGTTCAAGGCCAGGTTGGACAGGTCTTGGAGCAGCCTCTTGAGTTGCAGCTTGAAGCCATGACTTAATGGCTTTGAAGCTGATTTACAAATACTTCAGTGTTGTTTTGTCTCAAATGTTTAGCAATTTCCCTAGTTCTGTCAGGTAAAACCAACTCAGGTGTTAATTATTGTTATTTGAAGTGTAGCATATGGGGAAATTAAAAATGTACATAAGCAATAAAGTGAAATCCTAATTAGCCATTGGGTAGAACTGACAACAAAAGAGGGCACCAGTTCTCTACAGATCCCAGGTTTGGTATGTTCGTGGGTTTCCCTCTCTGTACGTGTAGAGCACTGATAATGGAACAGTTATCTTTTTGGGGTGGAGTGAAATCTGTGTTTACTCATATTTGTAATTTCAGTGGAATCCTTCCAATGCTATTTATGAGGCCTTGAGCTGACTCTCAGATAACGAGCAGGAAAGCTCATTGCAGAACAGCAGTAGCCTTTACTTTAATCCTCCAGATCAGATGTGTTGAAGACATGTTCTTGTTGCTGCAACTGTGTAGTAGATGTGACTTCTTACAGGGACCACTTGAGTTATGCAGAACTGCACAAGAGTATGGCAACACATACCACCAAGCTGCTCCTCCTGCACTAAAAGTGGGGTGCGTTTGTGCCTTGTTGGAGTTGGAGCAATCTCCATGTTGCTTTCCCAAGCTCTGTTTCAGAGTCCACTTAAATGAATGAGGAGCTTTCAGAGCTCACTTGGGGTGACTTGGCTGGTTTTCATGCCTTGTTCAGGAAGCTCACATCTTTTTCTCATGTTACCTCACGATGTTACCGGTTTGGTCAGTAGGAGTTACAGGTGGTGACTAGTCCCAGTCTGTGAAAGAAATGAAGAATTAGAAAAGTCCACCTCTTTTCTTGCGGATTATTCAAGGTCCATGGATGTTCTGGGTTTTGTATGTTGTGTATGGAGCTGTATCGTCCCTTGGGAAATCAGATGGGTAAGTTCACGCAGCGCTGGAAAATGTGATTATAGCACGAGGTGGGTAGTTTAAACCTCCTTCACCTAAACTATAGAGAGCCAGTACCTCTGGCATCAATCTCCAAAGGGCTTTAATGGAGCTGTTATGGTCATGCTGCTGTCGTTGCCCATTAGGCAGGCTGAAACCCTGAAATGTTTGAACTCTGGTGTGAACTGAATGTCCTGAAAACCGAGCAGTGGATGTGTGGGTTGTGTCACTGCTCCAATGGCTGTTAAATAGAGTTTGTCATTTGTACATCTGTAATCTTGTTCCAGCTATTTCCTTAGTTCTTTCATTTGACCTTTGACTTGAATGGTAGGATAGAATTGTAAAATGGTTTGGGTTGGAAGGGACCTTAAAGCTCATCCAGTTCCAATCCCTGCCATGGGCAGGGACACCTTCCACTAGAGCAGCTTGCTCCAAGCCCCTGTGTCCAACCTGGCCTTGAACACTGCCAGGGATGGGGCAGCTGCAGCTTCTCTGGGCACCCTGTGCCAGCGCCTCAGCACCCTCCCAGGGAAGACCTTCTGCCTAAGAGCTCATCTCAGTCTCCCCTCTGGCAGGTTCAAGCCATTCCCCTTGGCCTGTCCCTACAGGCCCTTGTCCAAAGCCCCTCTGCAGGTTTCCTGTAGTCCCTTTAGGCACTGGAGCTGCTCTAAGGTCTCCCTGCAGCTGGTACAGTGCTGTGTTTTGGTGTTAGGATGACAGCAGTGTTGATAGCACAGGGATGTTCCAGTTGTTACTGAGCAGCGCTCACACCAAGAATTTTCCAGCTCCTCATGCTCTGCCAGAGAGCAGGCGGGGGGGCACAAGGAGTCTGGGGGGACACAGCGGGGACACCTGATCCTGATACCCTGAGATGACCTCAGAGTATCCTGTACCATGTGGGTGCTGCTGAACAGTCAAACCAGGTGAGTTGGCTGAGGACTGGCTGGGCATCGCTCAGCAGGTGGTGAGCAATTGCGTTGCACATCACTAGTTCTGCAGGTTCTCTTGTCATTGTTTCCCTTTTCTGTCCTATAAAGGGTCTTTGTCTCAACCCACAAGTTTTAACCTTTTTTCTGAGTCCTCCCCGTCCTGCTCTGGGGAGTGAGTGAATGGCTGTGTGGGGTTTAGCTGCCTGCCAGGTCAAACCACAACAGTTGCTTCACTTCAGTGGAAACATTGCAATCCCCTGTCTTAAAGTCTGAATTTAGGTCTGGCATAACGAGGTAATGAATAGGCATCAAATGGTTCCAATACCTTTACACTATAATTGAGCTGTTTTACACACCTATCAAAATTTCTTTCAAAATTTAAAACAGCCTGAGGCTTTCCCCATGTAAAAAGTGGATCCTGCCTTTCCCAGAGATGAATAGTTGATTCCAGAGAGGTTTGCCAGTGTTTGGTTCTTCTTAAATACTTGCTATTTCTGTACAATTCCCTGAAGAGTATGATGGTTTATTCGATTTCATTAACATTTGGAAAGGATTTGAGGAATTGCATGGTTTGGTCACTACAGTAAAAAGATAATAATGCTCTTGGGAGAAGCTGAATGTGGAAATTGCATGTGAGAATATGCATGTCCATCCTTGGAGGCTGTAACAGCCTTTCTCTGTGGTGTGCTATAAAGTTTTAACTGCTCTAATCAGCAAGGATCATCACTACCATTTGTATCAGAGAGTGGCCCTGTTACATGATAACAGCTGAAGGCTGTTCTCATTGATGGCCATGCCTATATATCATTTTCTAAGCATGAGACCATGCTCAACTCCAAACTTACTGCATATTGAAATAATTCTGAGGGGAGGCCACCATAAAAAGCAGAGGACTTACTGGGATCTGGCATTGAATGGGGGAAGCTTGAATTCACATTACCTCTTTCCATGTGCTCGAGCATGCCTATTTTACAGGCACAGTTGTAAAACCATTTTCTTTACCTAGCTGTCTCTTTTACTAGGTACATAATGCCAGCAGTAGTGTCGCACTGCTAGAGCAGACTAAGTACCTCTTTTGCTTCCTTAAGAAGGAATGTCATTAGTAGGAAGGCAGCAGGGAGTTAGAGGCAGCTGAACTGCATGAAGCCACTTGCTGGTATTAACAGCCACAGCATGCTCTGGGCTGCTCTTCTACCAGGGCTTTAAGCTGCAGTCCACATGAACTAGCTGGTGAATGTTGATAGGAGTCCTCTGTTTCAGCAGCATGTTACAAAGGTGTTTGAGGAGTCTTACAAGTTGTTCCAGTGAATTTGACAGGGTTGTGAAAGCTACTTGTGGGATATGGCACAGTTAAACCAAATGAGTATCACTTAGTGTTGTAGATAGGGTCTTTTTAAGACTTCAGAAGAGGTTGCAGTGATTCCAATGTCTTCAGTTGCTGGCAGTGGTTTGCCCCAGAGACCTTCCAGCATTGCTTGCAGCCATGGGAAATGACAGTTAAAAGAGGTTGTTATCACAGCAGCCCAGGCTGACAGCAGGAGTTAAGTAACGTGTGACCTGAAGCATGTTCCTTGCTCAGTATTGCTGCCTGTAAAACAGCCAAAGTGCAGGAATGCTGTTGTAGGAATACTGGAGAAGTATCTATTTTTGAACTTGGACTTGAGGGTCCTTGTTTGTTAACACAGTTGTGTATGCGTTACCTAGCATTTTGGGGTGATAATACAGGGGTTTATCTTGAATCTTCAGAAACTACTTACTCTGAAGTCTGAGATGCTGTGTAGCATGTGCCATTCCTTGGGAGCAGGGTTGTCCTGCTCTAAATTTAAAACACATAAAAAGCTTGATTTTATTTTTCTTTTCTTTGAGGAGCAGACCAGTTTTGGATGAGGCACAGAAAAACTTACCAGCACGCTGCTGCTGTAGCCTCTTGTGCTAGAATTCAGGCTGCAGTTTACATCTTTCCCTCTTCTCTCAGCCCTTCCCTCCCCACCTCATTTCCTTGCATCATACATGTGTTTAATCTTAGGCATGGATGTAAACCTGTCTATCTCTTATTTTGCATCCTTCGAGTATTATTATAATCAGGCCAGTTTATTAAGAATTAATGCCCCTTTGTGAACTGAGGATAATGGAATGGCCACATTGCCTCTTGTGCTGGACTGTGATTTACTAATAGGAGCTTCTAGGGAAAGTATCATAAAAGAATAAGGCCCCTACCTCTGGATTAATATTTAATCAGGTGTTAAGAGAGCCTTGTGTTGGATTCTAGAGTTGCTAGCAGAAACCTGCAGGGGAAATAAGAGGGTTCTGCATCTTAAAGGGGCAATGCAATTATAATTAAAGGCTTGATCCAAAGCCCATAGACATAAATTAAAAGCTCCTGTTGATCTGAAGACCTTTGGATCTAGCCCAAAAGGGGCCAAAAATAATTAATGTTTTTGCATGCAAGACAGAGAAAGAGAGAAATACTTTTATTATTATTATTATTGTTTCAGAGGTATCAAAAAAGGTTAGCACGCGTGGTATAAATGTGAATTGAATGGGATGGAAAAGGTCTACTGCTAAAGACTGTTCCTGACTTATAAAATAGGTGAATATTAATTCAGATCCTTATTTCTTTAAAGTATTTTATGCTTAAATAAGCAACACCGAGAAGTGCAGCAGTTGAGTTGTTCAAAGTATCACACTATTAGTTACAAAATACAAAACGGAGTTGAATTTTGTCATCCTAAGCGTGCAGCGTCTTGGCCTTAAGCAGACTTCACTTTTTTTTTCATTTAAAACCAAACATCGCCCTACTTTTTTATTATTTTTTTTTAACACTGTGCATGTTTGGGGGATTCTTGAAGGAAAGAGCTGGGATCATAGAATCCCAGACTGGTTTGTGTTGAAGGGACCCTAAAGCTCATCCAGTTCCAAGCCCTGCCACGGGCAGGGACCCCTTCCACTAGAGCAGCTTGCTCCAAGCCCCTGTGTCCGACCTGGCCTTGAACACTGCCAGGGATGGGGCAGCCCCTTTCCAGATTTCTTGTCAGCCTCTTTAGGCACTGCATTACCCTCTTTAGGTGCTACACACAGCACAGAGGTGCAAGTGTAAGGAGGGCACATGCAAAGCAACAAGAGCAGGAGGCAGAGATGGATGAGGAGCCTGCATCTACTAGATGTTTGCTGGGCTCCTGAACCACAAAGCTCTCTTGTAATGATTGCTCCCAGAGAAAGACTTTCCCTGCAAATCTCTTTCCAACACCATCTAATAGGCAAGGTTCATTTCAGAATTCTATTCCAGCTCATTTAAGTTTAGGGATCTTCCCCAGTGCTCATTAATCTCAGGGAAAAATGCAGATGAGAGAAGTTGAGTCGCTGTGCAGCCACTGTAGATGAATCAGGGCAAGGTCTTTCCTTTTCTCCTGCTGGTAGAAGGTCAGGAGCCATGGTTGTATTAAACACCTCAACAGAACTGTACCCAATTACAGAGTCTCTTGTAAGGGCTGAAGCTTGCAAGACCATCATTATTGGATGTGAAGAGCTGGATCTCCCCATAATTTGGTGGGATATGAGAAATGATCAAAGAAAACTGACTGGTGCTTGAAATGGAGTAGGGAAGGGACTTTGCTTTTAATGAAACAGAAGCAGCTGCTTTGTGATTCTGGCTGTGCCCTCTCTTGAAAATAGTGCAGAGTTGTCCATTAGTGGCACACAGCACTGCAGTAAAACTTACGAAAATTATTTATTGCTACATCAAGATGTATAGTTCCATCTTATAAAGAAAGATACAGGAGAAATGGGGTAAAAGCCAAGCATTTAGCATTTAATTCCTAAATAGTAAGGTCTTACCTAATGAGAAATTTGTCCTTTGCAATTAAGAGTAGAAGATAATGAAGTTTATGGCAGTCCTTATTTTTTCCCAGGGGAAGTTTGGCAGTTTGGGGCTGGCCATGAAGAAAGAAATCTCCAGTGTGTGCAAACCTCGGCTTTGCTGAGGAAAGCTTCGTTCTTTGCTTAGAACAGAACTATTAACCTTGCTTGCCTTTGTTTTCTGAGAAGTCCTTTCTTGCAGATGTTACTGCTTGATGGGAGTTTGCTCTTTGTGCAGTCTAGGAGTGTCTGTCACTCACCCACTCCTTTTCCTCTCAGTGTCTGAGAGCTTCAGTAGGTAATGGCGGGTACCTGCTCTGATCAGGCAAAAGCCTCCTTTTCCTGTGGTCAGTGGGAATTTTGCCACTGACTTGTTAGGATTTCAGCCCTGATATTCTCAAAGAGATATTGATAATACCTGGTGGGGAACGCAACAAGGTATTTTATCAGAAAAAACAAGCACAGATGTGCAAATAAACCCACAGAGATAATAAAGGTCAGAGCTGTTTAATGGCCCTTCATAAAGTTACGTACCACTTAAATCCTAATTAACTCCTATTTAGGACATTTTGGTGGGATTTAATAAACAGGTTTGCGGAGAACCTCTGCATAGGGTTGAATTTCAACCTTTGCAAAGAAAATGGGAGGGGGTTAGTTTACATCAGGCATCTGTTCCCAAAGTAGCATTTAGGAAACAGCCACAACCAGAACATGATGTGTTATAGCCAGCAATTTAATCTGCAGGCACAAACAAATGAATTCCATGATCGGATGAGTTTTTGCATTGCTGTGAGTGTTGTGTAATGGAAGCACTCACAAAAGCCAGAAGGCTGAGCAGCAAGTGGCATTTCAAACCTCGGAGCTGACCACAGCCTCACATATTTTGCATGATGGATATTTATTCTTAGGTTTCTTGTGTTTCAAGTGCTTTACTTATCATGGAAACACCGGGGCTGCATTGGCACGGGCGGAGCTGAGTGGTGTTAATACAATGCAGAGAAAAAAACCCATTTGTTCTGTGGCTTACAATTTATTTCATGGTTGGTGAAATGTCAGTTTAAGTGACAATTATGTTACCCAAGTACGTGGTATACTGTCTCTGTGTCTCATATAAACAATTACTGTATATGGGTTGCATGTGTGGTTAGAATGTGGTGGTGTGGTGCTGAGATTTTGTCAGGTTTGGGCTGGTCACATTACTCACCAATTCAGACTTTCCCTTTGGTCAAAATCTTAATATCTATGCAGATCATCCTAAATGAATGTGAGCAAAAGCTTTACACCACAAGTCTATCGTCATATATTCCACTGTTGGCACATACAGGATAAGCATGTTTAGTGTTCGTTGAGTCCTTAAAAGTGCTTATGGAAGCACCTGGAAGGGTTGACTTCTTCATTGTCAAAGGTACCATGAGAGAACATGTTGAGAGGAAAAGAAAAGGAAGATGATTTCTGTAAGACTTTCCAGAAGGTATTTCTTTATAATGTAATAGCTTGGGGATTCTATGTGTCATTTCAAGACTTTTTGGCAATGCACCAGAAGTGGTTTGAAAGTGAACAGGGAATTTGCTCTGTTCAGTAGCACATTTAGGTCACAAGACACTGGTCTCTAAACCTGCCACTTTCTGAGCTGCTCCTTCAGCCTTGTCACCTGGTTTCTGCATCTGTACCACAGAAAAATAGTTCCAGAATTACAAAAAGTGGAAAATAAAAGGGCTTCTGCTCATTTCAACCTCCTTCCGTGATCCTAGTGATGCATTTGGAGTTGCAGAGTCACAGATCAGGGGTGGGATGCCTCCATGCCTAGTCTGTAAAGGCAGGTGAAAGTGCTGCCAAACACTGGTTTTATGAGCTCCCGAAGCCTCTCCCCTGCCCTGGTACAGTGTTTGGCAGGGTAACAGCCAGCCGGGCTGACCCCAGAGGCAGAGCTGGGTTGGGTATGGAAAGTGGTCTCATCACAAAGTCTCTGAAAATAGTCAAAACTCTGCTTTTGGTTAGTCTGGGGAGGAAGAAGGGAGGAGGGGATAGGACAGTTTTCTCTTCCTAGCAGGCAGAGAAGTGTTACTGTCTTCACATGGCATTTCAGTCTTGCCTCCTGCTCAAGTTCTCCCTTCCCCCCATCTTCCTTTCAGCTTTAATATCGAGGTTTGTCTGATTTTAAACTGGGTTATTTGAATGTCAAACTTTCAATAACACTTTAATAGAGGTGTCCATTAACCCATGCTAAATTACAGCAGAACATCTCTGGAAATACATGTGACATCCACATGAATACCAAATGAATTCATTAGGATCAGTGCTATTACAATGAATACCAAATGAAACCCACAAGGATTGGGACATCATCTTGCTGTGAATAATCCAAGCGTTTCTTTGGCACTGGTCAAACACATCAGCTGTTTGTTCCCACTGATGAGAGGTGGCAGCCTAGGTTTTGGTTAGATAAACAGATGATGACACCAATAATCACTTAGTTGGTGGCTTTAATGCTTAATAATCACATCCTGACGCCATGCATACTAGAAGCCCTGCTGCGCTTTTTATGCATAATGAATCCCAAACACTTCATAAAAGGTGGTAGCTTTCTTTGACCACTGAATATATTATTTATAAAAGTGCTCTTTTCCCTTCCCCCTCCCACCCTTGAAGATCCTTTTATTTTGTTGTCATGTACCGTACACTGGTAGCACATCTCAGACTATGAGGGCTCTTCTTATACATAATTTATAAAACAATTTACAAGTGATTTATTTTTAGCAATAAAACATGGTGTGAAGGGTTCTGCCAACAGATACAGGGATGGTTTGGGAGTAACACTTGTGGAGGAGCCTAGGGTCAAGTGAATATTATTTTTGTGGTTTCCCCTGAGGTGCACCTTAAGGAGACAGCTTTTGCAGTAAATACACACACCTCCTAAAACTGCATGAGGTTGTGTGGAACCATGTTTTAGATGACCTTAAAAAATATCCTTTATTGGTAGTTAGATCTTGTTGATAGGCACAGTAAGAGTGCTCTTTCCAGATGCTGTGTAGATTAATGACTGGCTCTTTCCGGCCGAAGCTCCTACTGAGTGGTGGAGCTGCCGATGACCACAGAGACGATGTCAAGTTCATACTGTACAACTCGTTGATGAAAGGGCTGTGTTATCTCCTCTCTCCCAGGAGATGGCAGTGTTTAAGAGCATTAGCAGAGCATCTTGCGCGTCATTAACCTCATGTCCTTGCACCAGCTCTGGTTCTCAACAATCAGTAATTCTTTAATAACATGGTAGTAGTCTAATGGAAGAAGAAACATGGGTTGACCCAAGGATGGAGAGCGAGTTGTGTTGCAGCAGAGCCTCTTTTTGTCAGCTGTGGTGGCCTCTGATTTAGTTACTGGTTTGGTGCTGAAGCAGAATGTTCAAAGATGTTGACCTTGTAGCTTTGCTGTTGTCCCAGCCTGTGGCAGAGCATGCTGCGGTTGGAAAGCCCATCTAACTGGCTTTCTCTAGAGCTCCTTTCACATCAGCTGTGGCTTTTTTTCAGAAACAGTAAGTCCATTTTTAGAGGGACCTTGCCTTGAGCACTGGTAACCAGCACAGCACCAAATGAAATGAGCATCAGTGAGAACACGTGTTTATCCAGTAACCATGAATGAAGTTCTAGCTTTCACTTTTCCAGCTTCTTCAAAGAGATGTCAGGAAAAATGGCCAGTTCTCATTGTCTGTGTAGAAGCACCGGCCACAAGTGATCCCTCCCTGCTGGGATCACCAACTGGTGGCTTTGAAACCTGAAGCTACAGACTGAGCAGGTTACATACCAGCACTGCAGGTTACAGTCATTTGTAACTATGTGAAGTGACACCTAACCGGTGTGCTGGTACCCTGCTGGAGTGCTCAGGGAGCTTTTTAACTCCTGTTTTGTACAGGACTGCATAAGACAATGGAGAAAAAGACTCCAAATCTCTGCTCTGTTTTCAGGTGACAGACTGATCTGGTTATGACATCTGGCGTTTATACAGCAGAGCTGGAGATTCCGGGTAGGATCAAGGCACGGACACTTGTGTGCCTAAAGGGAAGACCCTCCTGGGAAGGTCTTTGAAAGGCTAAATGTATCGCTGTTTAACCAGAAACTTAACCAGAGCAGTGCCCATAGTCATGCCATGGCCAGGCGCTGAAATAACTGTGACGTAAGAGGAGAGTTCAACAATTGCCAAAAATGGCTATTCAGGCATTCTGGGGGGCCATATTGAAATGAGCGTAAGGAAGAAGCTTTAAGCAGAGTCTGAGCTGTTCTGGGATTGCCCAGTGTCAGAATTCCTTTCACCCTTGGCTCCTCGGCATGTCTCACTGCTGGGCTATCACCGAGGGCTCTGTTGTGCAATCCTGGCCTTGGAAGGGTTCAGCCTTCCAGCTCCAGGGGAACTAACTCCCTCCTAATCTGTTTGTTTAAAATGAGTATCTACAGCGTTAACTCCTTGGACAGCCTGGACTTTGATTTGGGGAGACTGGGGACATACACCCTGGAAAACTGTGAGTGCAGGCACTGCTTTCCACTGCATCCAGAATTCAACAGAGCTGTCAGATAACACATGAGAGATGGTTAATAATAAATTAAAAACATTGCAGCCACAGGGAAACTGCATCTTTCCCCTCCCGCCACACTCCCCCTTCTTTTGCTTTTTTTCTACCCCATGGGCTTAATCAGCATCAAAGAGTAACAAATCCAATAAAATGTTTCCCTGAGCCGGGAACCAGCCTGAGCTGGATGCACACACACACACCAGCCTCTCCTCTCCCCTCGCTGCCAGCCCCGTTGCAAAGCAGCCCACAGTCGAGGTGAGGATAGAACAAAGGGAGAGATGGGGAATGGTAAATCACAGAGACACCCCCTGCCTCTCAGCTGGTGTTGCAGAGCTCTGATGCTTCTCCTGTGCTTTTAGGCTACTGGTTCAGAAACAGCTTTTCTGGCTCCTGACTTGGTTTTTATCCCAGTAAGGTCGGAGACTCGGGGCAGGAATGAGAAGGGGTAAGCTTATACTAATTTCTGTCACTTTGCCCCTTTTAAAACTGAACTCAAACAGCAGCATTTCTGACAGGTTGCAGTGGGCTGTGTGTGCACCTTTGATGGCTTCATGGCTGTGGTGCTCCGTGAGCCCCTGCCAGCACTTTGCTCGGCAGACAGTGAAAGATGTCATTCTGTGAGCACTGCCCAGACCCAGTGAGGGGCCATGCAGTGACCCCTCTCCCCTCCCTACCCCTCCCCTGCAGGCTCCTCCTGTGCAGGAGCATCCCTTTGCAGAGCTGGAGCGGTGCAGGTCACTCCTGAGCAGAGCAGTGCGTGGTGATGGGCTGGATCTTCGGGGGTGAATGCTGATTATGGAATCATGGAACAGTTTAGGTTGGAAGGGACCTTCAAAGCTCATCTTGACCAGCCCCTGCCGTGAGCAGGGACACCTTCAACTAGATCAGGGTGCCCAGAACCACATCCAGCCTGGCCTGGAATGTCTCCAGGGATGGGGCATCCACCACCTCTCTGGGCAACCTCTGCCAGTGTTTTACCACCCTCATTGGGCAAAATTTGTTCCTCACATCCAGCCTGAATCTCCATTTTTTAGTTTAAAAACCCCCATCCCATCACAACAGGCCCTGCTGAAAAGTCTCTCCTCATCTTTCTTATAGGCCCCTATTAAGAACTGAAAGGCCACAGTAAGGTCTCCCTGGAGCCTTCTCTTCTCCAGGCTGAACATCTCAACTCGTCTCAGCCTCTCACCCGTTAATGTGGTGTGTTTGAAGTCAATGGGCTGACACTGCTTTTCCATACCTGTAGACTGAGCCTAAGGTACCCCTCTGTCTAACAGCACACTGTGAGTGTGCCAGTAGTGCTTGTGGCACCAGGAGACTACAAAAAAAATCATTTAAAAAGGGGTTAGCAGGAAGGAGGATATAGCCTCAGGAAGTTCTTCATTCTCTGCTGCTCTTTGTGGATCACTGCTCTGGGTATGTCTATGTCCCCTGAAGCTGTAATATCTAAGCACTTCCTAGTTATTAATATTGTGAGTGCATCTTCTCTATAGCCTTGGAGAGAGTTGCCATCATTTCTCTCTTAGAGATGAAAAGTAGAGCAGAGAGGAAGGAAGTTTTTGCTCATGGCCATGCAGAAAAGCCTATGGCAAAGTTAAGAAATGAATCTATGTAACTCAAACCCTGCTGTATCAGATCGTAGCCTTGCCTTTGGCCTGCCTGTGTGAGCTGTAACACTTGCAGGTGAGTTCAGGCATCAAGTCTGCTCTCTTCTGAGTCCAACTTTCTAAACCTGCTGTTCTATGCTGTGCTGGAGGTTTCAAGGTGCTGACAGGCAGCTCTGTCTGCCGGGGAATGGACATCTGGACAATAAGCACTTTGTAACTCAAAAAGCTTGACTCAGCCTTCCAGGTGAGACGAACTGCCTGTGCATTTTGCCTGTTCATACGTCTTTCAAATGAGATCTCACAAACCTTGTCGTGTTTGATGTACATCACAAGAAAGATCCCTTGGCATTTGTCATCAGAATAGATATTTCTCTGTTCTATAATAACTCTTCCTGTGTGTCACTGTGCTGTGGGTGCTGTCACCCTACTTAATACCTGTCTCCCAAAACATAGCTACTCTCCGAGTGAAAATTGTTCCATTTGGACCAGCTCAGTATAGGATAGGAGAAGCCTGGGGGCTGCCGTTCTGGCCTGCTGTGCAGGGCTGGATCGCATCTAGAGCATGCACTGTATTAGTCATGAGAGGCTCTGTGGGAGGTTGAGGAGGTGCAGCTGATGAAGTAATTCTACCATAGCACTAGAAAATACTACCTTTCTTTGCATAGTCCATCAGCTACACTTCCTCTGTAAGGAGCACAAGTCTCCTCCGTGAGAAGCTGTAGCAGGGCTGGTGCTGTGAGCTAGGCAGGCTTTAATGAATGAACTTAGAAACTACCAAATAATTCCTATGGAAATACAAATGACATTTGCATTATGACCATAATTAATTAACCAATCAATTATCATGATGAATGCTAGTTTAATGTATCAGTTGCAAATCATTTTCACTTCCTATGGTTTTCATTGGGAGCACATTAATCACTGACGACTCTTTGGGTTGCAGAGGAATGCAGGATGTAAATCCCAAGATCTGAGTACATCTTCAGCAGAGGTGAGACAGGTTCCCAGCAATCAGATCCAGATGCAGGTATGGAAAGCAATCCTGAAGGTCAGAGGCCCTTCAAATTTGAAGAAATAATTCTGGTACATTATAGTGATTGGTCCAGAGCATGAAAGCAGCAGATTTGAAATGACCTAGAACTGGGGTGGGATTTCAAATGCTTTCAGATATGGACTTTCCTGCTAGTTCTGTTTATACTGGGACAAAGGTAAAATGATGCGTAGTGGCTGTTTGTGAAATGGTGGATCAGCCATTTTAGTGGCTTGCTCAACTGGGTTGGGTGTTCTGTGTTGTTTTTTTGTTTTCTTCTTCTCAATGTTAGATTTTAATTCCTGTAGACATAAATGAATGCAGTTGACTTTGGTGATACTACACAGGAGAAGTGAGTGGCTGAATGGAATCATTTGAGGGACTGCAGTTAAATCTGTAAAGGCCATTCTTGAATGTCTGCTTGTACATTGCACTTATTTTGAGTTTGGTGTTCATTTACTCCTGTGGAGTGCTTGTATGGTTCTACCATCTCTGAACGCTTCCAAGTAGTGACACACCAATATGAGTTGGCGATCAGACTTAAACCTTTGGATGTAACATCTTTATTTAACTGCAGTGTTGCCAAAGCTCACTGACTGCTCCTGGAATTATCCAGATGCACACTGACTGGGTTTGAGTGGCTTATACAGCTCTGCCTACAGCTCCTTGGAGTTGGAGCTGCTACAGAGAGGTGTAATAGGTACATCACAACACTCATGGCATTGGTGTGGAACAGCACAGTGAGCGCGGGTTTTTCTACTGCTGGAAACAGTGGATTTGTGATGAAGATGGGGGGGTATGGATTATTTTAATGAAGAGATAGCTTAAAAAGAAAAGAACGTAGTAGGGAGGGTTGATGTGAAGTCTTGGGGAAAAATAAATTCTGTAGTCCACAGTGTCAGTCTTGAGCCTCAGGTAGTTTTATAGTCCATGTAAGCATATACCAACATGAATTTAGGAACTGATTTTTTGTAACGTACCTGTTAGAAGTGGCTTATTTCACCTGCAGCTAAGAAGCATGTAGAGATCTGTCTTGTACAGCTGAGGGAACCTGCTCATCATGGGATGGTGTTTGTATATTTTATTACACTTCTGCTCACCCTGTTAGTGCAGCAGGTTGGAATGCAGCAAGAAGAGGTACCTTTAATGAGTTTAATGGCATGGGTAGACAGAGATCACTGGGAAGTGTTTATAAACACAGATATTATAGTTCAGATGACACATTTGTTTTTAGTGTTTATTATACGTTGCAGTCTAACAGGAACAATTTTGGCAAATGTGAGCCTAATATTTGTTTCCTAAAGCTATACAAAACTATCCATTGACTTTTGGAAGCCCTTAGAAACCCCTGTCTTCTGGTGGGATGTGGGCACCGAATTCGTGTAACAAACACAAGCTTGCGAGTCGTTCTGACAGGGCTATACTAAAAAATGTGGGGAAATATTTGTGGGATATTTTTTTGAGTCTTTATATTGCTTTACTGGTAACCCCATGGATTTTATATCTGTCATGAAATCTCCTGACATTTCCACCAATATGTTGCAAGGAGGTCATTAGAACAATTAGGGAGGTGTGGGAAAAGAAGTAGCATTCCATAGTGTCAATTGGCAGCACTGCCATCTCTAAGCAATTAAAAACCATGAGAACAAAAATGTGTCGTTTTTCTTGCCTGGGTATCCATAGGGAGCACTTGCATTTGGTTTTGAGGTTTTCTGCACTGCCATAGTGCTGGACTTGGGCTCTTGAAAAGGATGAAGCTGTTTTGGAAAAATCAAATCCAAATGAAAGAGATCTCAAGGAAACATTTTGTTCCATCCATTCAAACTCGCTGATGTGATGCATGTAAAGATTTTATAGAAACTCATTTTGAAAACTTCCCATGGGCAACAGGTTTTATTAGAAATCAGTTTGGGTTTGGAGGTCCCATCATATTTGCTTTCAATTATTTGTGGACCTGAAGCAATGAGTCAGTCCAGTCCAGCAGTCACAGTTGCCCAGGTCTCTGGCCTGGCCAGCTTAAGTGAACTGAGGAGCAGGAGGGAACATCATACCAATGTAGGACACCAGAGCTGGGGGAAACACTGACACAGGTTGCCCAGAGAGGTGGTGGATGCCCCATCCCTGGAGACATTCCAGGCCAGCTGGATGTGGTTCTGGGCAACCTGCTCTGGTGGGAGGTGTCCCTGCCTGTGGCAGGAGGCTGGAAATGGATGAGCTTTGGAGGTCCCTTCCAGCCCAAACTGTTCTCTGATTCCTGGGGTCCCAGTTCCTCACCTGTCTGACATCCTGCCAGTGACCCGTGGGTTTCACAGGCTTTTGGATCTCAGAAGTCTTTAACTGCCAAATGGCTGTGACAGGTTTGAAAATGAATGTGCCTCTTTTCGGCACGACAGAATGACTGAGATACTATTTCATCCCGTGCTTGGCAGTGATGGGCAATGCTGGAGCCAACAAAAATCCTGTCAGGCTTGGGCTGTAGCGACCAAGGCTGTTTCACTGGCTTTGGTCCTCTAGGAAGATATTTAGACATCTGAGAGATTGTAATTCATCTTGGAAATGACATATTTCAATATTGAAGCTGAATTTCACTTCCATGACATGGAGCTGTTTTCTGACTCCAGATGGAAAAAATTCCCAAACTCAAGTAATTGACTGGAGCTGATATCTGGTTTCCTGACCAGCACTATTTCTCATGTGGCTTTAAGCTAGATTTCTTGAGAAAATCATCAGGCACTGAAAGAAGGGAGGGACGGGCGTATCGCGAGGCTCAGCCTGTCTCCCAGTGTCAGGAAGGCACGTAGAATTATTTCCCTGGAGACCCAGAGCAGAGCCTGCTGACGGTGTGGCCGTTAATAAAACAGGGAAAAAACTAGTGAGGTCTGTCTGAGACCTGCTTTGAGTTGCTGGAAACACCTTTTGGTCTTCCTGGATCCAGATCCATGATTTATTTCCCTTAAGTCCTAAATTTAGCAGAAAATGAACCAGACCAGGCTTTCCTCACTCAGATGAGTGATTTCAGTCTGCTGCCAGACCTTGGTTCAGGGCTGTAGGAGCATGGGTTAGTTCATTGGTCAGCAAGACCACATTTTCCTTGACATACCTATGCTTCAGGCCGGGTACACCCACCCTCTTACACACCTGACTTTGTCACTCTTGTGGGAGAATTAAGTTCATAGTGTGGACAAATGATACTGGGTGTGGGTGGCATGGGACAGGGTCTGTGATGGGTCTGGCATCTCCTGTTTTGGCACAACCGGGACGCAGGGTAGGAGGATGATGGAAGATGCGGGCTTTTTGAAAGCACCTGTTATCCCTGGTTGGGGTGAGCCCCTTCTGCTTTCAGCTGAGCAAACTGGTCCAGAGCCTCCCAGACCTGTCCCCTGGAGACTTCACTACTGTTGGAGAGGTGAAGGCTTGCACTTTCCCAAACAAAGCACAGCGATGTTTCCTGTAATCTGAAACAAAGAGACAACTTGCTGCTTTGTAATCCGTGGGTGGGGGAGGCACTGTTGAGTCAGGAAGCCCCCAGAGGGTGCTGGGCTTTACTGGTTTCAGCTGTGAAATCAAAACAAGTGCGTGAGTCAGGCCAGTGGTTAAGTTCTGCTCACTTTGAGGCCCTGGCTTTGATTAAATTCATGTGTCATTTTCAAAGGTCCATGTTTAGCTTGGTTTTAGATCATGCTTGCATAATTAGTTTATTTAAACTATGTCTCATGTTAAATCAGATTTTGCCTGTGGACTTAAGTACAACTATGTAATAAGATATACCTATTAAACAGATGTTTAATCTTAATGACTATGTTCTTGACAATCAATTGAAATTGAACATCTAATAACTACACTGCAGCTAGGCATATCTCTTTGCATTTAATAAGATACTATGGTAATATAATTATAGTAATATAGGATATTATAAATAACATATTCATGGCAATATACCAATGTTTTTATAATACCCATAATATATATAAAATCATCTGAGAAATGAGGAAGCTTTAGCTCAGCTCATCATCTCCCTCATGGTAGAGAACACAAAAACCCTAAATGCAATCCTCTTACAGAGGAAACAATTTGTACTGGCACTTGGCTCTACGTGTCCTGTAGTATCAGTGTGTTTGCAGGTCATCACCCCGAGTAGTTACTCACCCCAAGTAAGATCCAAACCAGTGGTGTCTCAGAACACAGCTCGGGTTTGTGTTCCTGCCTGTAGTGACTGTTGGGATGCTTTTGTCAGACTCAGTAGGAGAAAAATGGAACTAAGAAAAATAAGGAGGAGCAACTGTAGGTGCAGAAATACTTGTAGGAAAAAATAGAAGTGAGCCAACTCCGTGTCAATCCTTGCTGCAATTGCACTTGTAGTTGTGTGTGAACACGATACTGCTGCTGTTGGACACTCCAGACTCTGATTTGTGGTTGTAATACCAATAAATGAGCCGTTTCATTAACAGTTCCACAGAATAGCTGATTGTTCCACCAATTTGATCTCATATTCCTGACTCCAGAGCTTTGTATTCTGCTGTTAAGACATGTACAAGTGTTTTGGTTCATATCCCTTTGTTATGCTTCTGTGCCGTAAGTGCATACTGATGGACATTTAAATAGAAAACCAAATAACAGAGTCAGAATGTTCTGTTCAGAATTAGCATGTATGTGTTGAACAGCCTATTGAAACAATTGGATATTTTTGTAGATTTTATGTAGCTTCTCTTTTTCCTCTTTCCTCTTTCCTATTTCCTCTTCCAGGAGGAAGTTAAGACCAGGCTTAAACCTGTTTTCACCAAACCTATTGCACATGTGTTCAGTATTAAGTGGATGCTAACTAGAAATAAGCTGATTAACTTTTCTCTTACAGTTGGACCTGGTATTCAGTGAACTCTATCGGAAATTTTCCACTGAGCTCTCAGCTAAGTAGTTTAAAAACGTGGTGGAAAGACAGAGAGGGCGGGAAACAGGTGGGTTAAAATGAGACTTTGGATTAGTTGGTATCATTTGGGCTATTAAATATGTATAGAATGGAGCTCTTGTTAATGCAAATTACAAACACGTTTTGGAATCTGTTTTATAGCACATGTACAGTGCAGTGATGGACTAGTACCATATGAAAGACATATTGATGATAGTAAACATGAGCTCAGCATTCTGGTCTCCAGCACTGCTCAAAATTGGGGAAAGGAAAAAAAAGTCTTCGAACTTTTCATATTCCATAAAAACAGTTATCAAGGTCTCTTTGTGCTCAGCCTCCCAGATTCCTCCTCACAAACCCGCGTGCTTTCCCTGAGCAGCTCTTTCCCAGTGCATTACTTTTCCCCATGCCTGCCTGCCTTAACTTTTGCTAATGTTGTTGTTGCCATCTTTACACTAAAAAATGCATGAAGGAGAGAGCAGTGTGTGTGTGTGTGTGTGTGTGTGTTTGTGTTCTCCCTTCCCTCTTTCCTCATCTAACCCAGAGAGCAGAGTGGTGGAAAGACACTTTCTTTTCTCCTGTGCCAGGTTTACAGAGCAAAAGCAGTGAATTCTCCAGAGAAGAGGCCTGTTTTGGTGGTCTTCCTGTAACTGTACTACTGGAGGACACCTCTAGCTAACACTGCACTCTGTTAAATCAGGCCTAGTACCTCTCAGGAGACTATTTTTACTACTGACTTTATTTAGTGTGCTTTACCCCATATTTAGTCTGGGCTAGGATAATTCTCTGCCTTTCGATTTGGGTCTTTTTTTGCTTTTTAATTATTATTATTTTCATTCTGTTTGGCAGTTTTTCCACACACCTTCATTGAAGACAGTGATTGCAAACACATTCGACTTGATATTCAACTCACACTTTAACAAGTAGGTCAAAGATTAATTACCATGTACCTTGCAGTTCATAGATTCTATTATGATACAGCTCAAGCAAAGAGAACAGGAGAAAAATCCAGCTGATTAGCCTGTGATGATGTGCCAGCCTGAGTTTATAGTGTCTGGTAGGTTGTCACTGCCTGATGCAAGAACCCCTACATGGTTATGGTTTCCCATCTATATTAATTTTAATGTAGTTGATGAGTTTCTAGGACTTAAAAAAATGTTAGTGGCAATATTTGTCAGGTTAGTACATTTAAAATTGTTAATGCTTTAATAGGTGACATTAACCTTCTCAGCAGCAGAGTGGGGGAGGTTGTTACTTGTGTTTCACATGTGGCTGTTTGGACTGTGGCTCTGCTATTGCTGATAGTGGATTTGTGCAGGACCCCATCTCCCATGGTGCAAACCTGAGCTGGGTCTTAATGTCTGTGCTTCTGGCGAGTTAACCAGTGTGGAAACTATGCTGGTTCTCACAGCTTTCTGCCTCCAGGAAGGACTGTAAGACTTTGAACATGCTTGATGAGACTGTAGTGCCATGGTTGGTGGGGTTTGGTGGCCAAGGCAACTTAAAAAGGGTTTTGCTTTACCCTAGTTCAAAAATGGATAGTTCTCCATCATTTTGGTCTTGGGGACAAGAGGTGATGGGTTCAGACTTAAACAGAGGAGGTTTAGGTTGGATATAAGGAGTAAATTCCTCTCTGTAAGGGTGCTGAGGCACAGGCACAGGGTGCCCAGGGAAGCTGTGGCTGCCCCATCCCTGGCAGTGTTCAAGGCAAGGTTGGACACAGGGGCTTGGAGCAAGCTGCTCAGTGGAAGGGGTCCCTGCCTGTGGCAGGGGTTGGAGCTGGAGGAGCTTTGAGGCCCCTCCAACCCAAACCAGTCTTGGATTCTGTGAGCCTATGATTCTGGATGAATTCACTGTTGTAGCTCACAGTTCTGCCCTACAAATGGTTGCTCTGGAGCAGAGTGGAAGGCAGCTTGTTGCAGTGAAGGAAGTGCAGGTGAGAACCAGCAGGACACTGATGCCTGGAGCTGAATGCGGCTGTGATGTAGAGAAGCACAGCTGAGTTGATGCTGTGTCTGTGGCACTTCTGGGTTTGGTAGTTCTGCACCCAAAACTAGATTTAGCACCTTCTCAGGGTGTCGGATCAGTAAGAGTGGAGCTTAGCACTGTGCAGAAAGCCCCAGATGAAGTGTTCATCCTGTCATCTGTCTCTTAACAGAGGGAGTTCTGCATTTTCAGATTTGCAGAGTGAGACTGTCAGAGATGTGATTAGAATTTGCTTCCTTTTCTGTTTTCCCTGCAAGTAACTCACTGTTCCCCCATTCCAGAGTAAATAGATGAGGACTCAATAAAAAGCACAGGGAGAACCTGCTTGTCACTTCTTAAACGTCTCAGCCTGTTTGGAGACTTCGCCTGAATCCCTGAGCAAGTGGAAGCTCTTTTTAGTGTGAATTCCCCACATCTATAGTTTCCCTGGCTAACAAGGGAAGGCAGTATACATAGAACAGAACAGGTTTCTATTCAGCCGTGGAGAAAGCACTTGTGAATGTTGCAGGAAATGAGATCTTAAGTCAGTGCATGAAACAATCTAATCCATCACAGCCCCTAGAATGGCCTCGCATAACTCAGGGGCTGTCATACCCCTTTGTGTGCATGAAGGCAGTTGTGGAAGAAGTGACGAACTGCGCACATATTCTGCTAAATCCGTTCTGGCAGCTGAGGTAATATATTTTCAATGCCAAGTCACATAATTTTACTTTAGCTCATTTGACTCCAGGCTACAAAGCTATTCCAGAAAACAAAGGGATGGTGTTTGAATAATGAATAATAATGAATTTAATTCTGTGGGCTTGTGCTGGGCTGAAGCCTCTAGGAGGTTAAATGCAGATAAAGTAATGGAAAGCAGAAGTTTTACCTCACAAAATACCATTATTTTACTCTAGTTGTCTTGACTCCGTTAGGCATCGTTACCTTTGGACAGATGCAGCTGGCATCTGAATTTAGAACTGATACATCATTAAGTATGATTTACAGATTTACACCTACAAAATAACAGTAGATTTACTCTCAGTGTCTCCTTTTGCTTTCTAGTTTTGTTTTCTTGTTCTTGTCCTGTTACTTTCTCTTGGGTTTGATAGCTGTAGACCTTCACAGTAGTTACAAGATGATCTGAGCGTATTCTTGTACCGTTATAGATAGGCGCTCTTGTTTGATGTCACCCAACATCCTCAGCTGTTAATTCAATGCTTCTCAAGAAGTATGGCAATATTCTTTCCCTTGGCTCTGGGTAGAGAGATGGAGCCTGCCTTTGCCTGTACAACAACTGACACCCACTAGTCCCGATGCTGCTTGACACTTTTGATATTAGTTTGTTAATGACAAGTGGGCAGGCAAGGAGAGGGGTTCCCCTGAGGAGAGATCCTGGAAGGCAGCTTCAGTGAAGGCTTGGTATTTGTTAATTTGTCACAGACAGGGAACTAAACACCACAGTGGCATTAAAGACCACTGAGCTCCATGTGCTTAATTGTACTTTATCCCTTTGAAAATCCTCCCTTCCTTTAGCATTTTAAGGGAGTATGAATTTGTTTACAAACTGTTTTCGTTGTTCGTGGGGTTGCTTAAGACTCTCCAAGATTCATGCAGGCAGATCCAGGCAAGCAGGGATCCGTAGAAGTGCTACAGATGGTTGTCTGGGAGGTCTCACCCCATCTGGAGAGGAAACTGGTGAATACATGCACAAGGCTGCCTTAACCTTTGTGTTTCTTACACGGCACGTGTACACAGACTGGTTTGGGTTGGAAGGGACTTAAAACCTCACCCAGTTCCAGCCCCCTGCCACGGGCAGGGACACCTTCCTCTACAGCAGCTTGCTCCAAGCCCCTGTGTCCAACCTGGCCTTGAACACTGCCAGGGATGGGGCAGCCACAGCTTCTCTGGGCAACATAGTTGTGCTTCATGAGGGATGCTGTTCCAGCTCAGCTGCTTCTTCTGCCCATGGGTCTTTTACTGCAGATGGTGTCCTTGGAGCCCTAGGGATGACATGCATGAAGAGGTACATGCTCAGATCCTGCACTGAGAATGCAAGGGTGAGGTGAAAGAGGGAAGTCAGGAGCAGAGCAGCAGTAGCAGCAAACTGAGGCAGTGGCTGTGTGCGGCTTTCCTGAGAGCTGCAGGAGAGCCCTGGTGAGGTCCTGCCTGGAGAAGGTGGAAAAGGCCCATGGTCAGGGGAAGGGGAAGGCAGGAACTCACTGCCTGGTGGTGCTGGAGGTGTGTTCATTGTGTAGTAGGCATTCCTGGGCAATGTACAGCTGGCCTCTTTGTGTTTGTAGCTTCACTGTGTAGCACTACAGAAATCAGTGTGATGCCAAAGACTGAACACCATCAGTTAATTCATGGCAGAAGAAGATCAGGTGAGCCAGGAAGGGGACACCACCTTTAGAAACAATTTGATAAATAGTAATCATTAAAAAGGATCAAAACCAAGAGGCTTGATAATCAAAGTGGGTTTATGGAGCCTTTTTTGGGGAATGGGCAAACCATGTTTTCTGATGCTAATTAAAAAAAAACCTGATTTATAGACCTAAGTGTGGGACACACGTTCTTTGTCTGCAGCCTGAATGTGGCAATACTTTGTTAATTTGAGAGAATGAGAAAGTGAAGCTAATTATAAACAGAAATGAAGCAGTCGTTTAGGCACCATGTGCATGGGACTTCTAGCAAGCTCCACCGGAGGTCCAGACACTGAGTATTTGCAGGATTATGTGTCATCTCATGGATCTGTTTTCATGTTCCAAGCCATCTGGCATACAGGAGTAAACAAACAGCAGAAAAGATAATAAGTAAACTAGGTTTTAACTATTTTTTCCCCAGTCTTACTACTATAAGAGCAAAGGACTCAATTCCTAACCCAGATTAATTTTAGATTACATCTAATATTAGGTAAATGTAACATTTCCACTTCACAGGAAGGTCATCTCCCATTTCCTTTGGGCACAAGGTTGTGCACATGTTTTCTCCCAGCTCTAGCTGTGGTGAGAAAAGGGGTGAGCAGTCCTCTGCTCAGTGCTACTGTCAAGTCTCTTAACTGATGCTGTTGCTGCTGGATGGTGGTATGTACCCAGCAGTAGTGCAGGAAGCTCTGCGCAGGACTCTTGGTATCACTGGGAGAAGCTATGATAGTTTTACTTCAAAACACCCATTGGTTAACACTGCCTCATCTGACAGCAGCAATTCACACTGAGCACTGAGCATCACTACAGGGAGGGAAATAACATTGTCCCAGACTTGTTTCTTTCCTGGTTTCACTGAGGAGAGTCTGGTGGAAGGGTTACAGCATCCGCTTGCTTGAATTCATTATGGTGGTTCAAAGAAATAGTATCTCAGGCTCAACAGAAAGGTTCTAATTTCATCCAAAAACCTTTGAAAAGTGTCTATTATGGTTGATGAGCTGTACAGTAGATTTAAACCCAGAACTCTATTAAAGTAATCCAAATGTGTGTAGTCTAAGGCCCACTGATACCAATTCATGTCATTTAAATGAGTACTGCATTATTTAATGATTTCTCTTTTGGAGTAATCTCATTTTACAAGCAATCTCACTCAGAAAGGAAAGGGAGTTTCTTGTTTTCCTGCCCATGCAGGAAATCCAGAGCATGGCAGCTTATAGGCTTCCCAAAAAAAGAAATGAACAGAAGTTCCCATATTTTGCGGTGGGGAAAGGAATTCAATCATGTGCATGAAATTAGAGCAGACACCTATTGCTCCTTGCTGTTGTACCTTTGGAAAGCTGTAGTCTACAAATGGTCATGCTGGGGGTATCACTTCTTGAGAACTGCTTTAGAATCAGCTGGTTAGTCTAGGCTATAAGAAAACCAGGGGGGTTAGCTCAGGTGCCACTTCTAAGTGTGATGCTCTAACACCCAGCTCCCATCAAACAAGTCAATCCTACCATCCTTCTTACTCCCAGCCACACCTTCCTGCCCCATTTTTGGTGTTCACTGCCATTTATAAGAGCAGTTGGGCCCAGGAGTTAAACTGGCTGAAGATCACTGCAACTCTAGCGGTTCAAACCTTTGGATCCGAGAGAGGAAACCTCTCTATCTCGAAGAATACAAAGCAGATTAAAATAGAGGACTTTTTTCTTGAAGATGGAAGACTTTTAGGTAAGGTGCAGTGAGAAAACTGTGCTCTGGGAAGTCAGATTTCCAGGAACTGGTCTCATTTTTGTAGACACTATGAAGTATCCTCCCATCCTAGACCACTGTTAGTCAGAGTTTCAACCTTCTCCAGAAAAGGAAGGCAAAGCCTTTTGAAGCTGCTAGGTGTTAACATTCTCCTTTCTGAAAGGTGAATAATAGCTTTGAACATTTTGAATGGAATCAGAAATATTAAAGAGAAGTAATAGGCTCAGGGGGCTGGAGCTGTTGTCATACTCTTGGGTGCTCAGTTGCCTTTTTGGTTTCTTGCATATGTGTAAGTCGGTATTTGTTTATGCCTGTTTCATCTCATTTCCCAAAAGTATTTCCCAAGCAGTGCTCAGACAGACACACTGGGAAGGATCCTCCTGACTGAAATGGAATCCCTCAGTCAAGATGAAATAGGATTCTTTTTTTCCTTCTTTTTTTTTTTTCTCTCTTTGGTAAGCTATTTCCTGGCAAGGTTTTCCTGTGACATTTGCTGGGATCCAAGCACCAGCAGGAGCTAATCTGGATGACACTAGATCATGCTTGGCATTTGTTTCCACACTGGTGAGGTGCCATGTGAAATATTTCCAGTGTTGACCCATGTTTGCAGCTCTGGGAGCTATGCTGGAAAGTGCAGTTATGCCACAAGAGTTGTCTGATGATTGTATTTTTCTGTTGTGAATATCCAATGGAAATGTGAACTAGCTCACCCAAAATTCAGGTGCAAGCACCATTTCACACCCATGTCAGTATCAAAATAAGGAGTTGGCACATACTTGCTGTCACTGGTATTTATTATGTTTATTGTGGAAATGCTTCACTTCCCAGTGAAGATGAATTTGTCACTCTGCTGTGCATACATACTCAGCTCATTTTGCTCTTGAACCTCAGCGAATGCCTCTCTGCAGCCTGCATCTGCACATAAAGGACTCTTAGAATGGGCTGTTTGAGTTGTGCTCCTAGGGGAATACGGCAGAGCTGTGCCTGGAAATGGCGGGTCATGCTCAGAGGTGGCATCTGCAGAGCACTGCGTAGACTTAAGGAGCCAAGATTTAAAAACTGAGCAGGAAAATATTTTGATCATTCTGTGTTCACGTCAGCAAATAGCTGCTGATCTGCTTCCCGTGGGCATTGACTGAGGTTAAGTGCTCTTCCCAGTACGGAGTCAGGGTGTGTGATGAGAGAACGCTTTCAAATTAAATGGCTACATACCAGTTTCATACTTATTCTGGTGCAGTGCAGACCTGTTTGTTTCTAAGTTAAGTACTTTTATGTATTTTAATTTCTATTAAAAGAAATAACAGGAATTTACTGGGGTGATAAAAGAGGAATGGAGGCATAAACCTTGGAAAAAAAGGTCTTGTCTGGACAGTTTCACGTGTGTTGAGCTGTAAAGGTGTTCACAAACCATGTCGACAAGGCCCTCAGTGACATGTTGTTGTGGTTTAAGCACAGCTTAGTTAGTGGTGGCCTTGGCAGTGCTGGGGAATGGCTGGACTTGATGATCTTCGAGGTCTTTTCCAACCTGGTTGACTCTATGATTCTATGAAGGTGTGGTCTCTTTGGGAAGCAGATTTTCTGTTCTCTTCATTTTGCAGTAGCTAGCATGTGGCACTTCTACATGTTGTTGCATTGTATGTAATGAATGACCATGAGATGGAGAAACGATAACAAGGAAGCTGAGCTGGTGACCTGAGGGGGCTCTGTTGTTCTGGTAGCTGAACGTTGCTGAGGCAGCTTTCTTGTGTTGGAGAGTTGCACAAGTTCTGGATGGGACTGGTGAATACCACATCTAGAGAAAGGAACGGGTGCGGCAGGGTTAGAGAAGAGGGACAAGAGGGATGCTTCCTCATCTTGGTGGCTGATATTTGTGGCTGGTGAGTGTTACTGACTCCTATATTTGTGGAATTAATTTATCTGGGCTCATAGAAGCAGAAACAAAGTTTTTTATTTGCAACCCTTTTACTGCATCCTCTATTAAAAAATGAAGCTTCTTCACCCTCACTTTGTCCTTACCCCATCAGTCCAAGACTGAGGAAATTTCCTTGGAGGATCGAGGCCAGACCAGACCCAGGCTCACTGTAGGGATTCCTATTGGGAGTTTTAGGCCGCAGTTTTCAGCCCTTGAATTTTTTTCTGTGTAAGTATAAAATCCAGGGTGAAGACTGTCATTCTGTTTCTTGAAGTGCTGTAAAGGAGAAATGCTGGGGTCCTAACCTGTTCTTGCATCCCAAGATAATTTCCAGGGCAGAGTCTTAGAAATGCCCCACTGCCAGTTCTGGAATCTGGGACTTCAATGCCCTTGGCTCTAGATAATTAGTCCAAAGTACGGCCAAGGTTTTGAGGGACAAGGTGAGCTTTAAAACATGGTAGTTAGTTTTGAAAATCTGAGTTGGGATATAAAAGAACCTGCTTTTGCTCAAATAGAGGGAAACATGGGAGCTGGTTTCCACTGGAATTGTTTCAGTTCCAGATTCATCCTCAGTTACAGTCAGTTTGGTCCTAACACCAGCAACTGCATTAATTATAAATCCAAACCTCTCTTTTAGCAGATTTGGTTATTTCAGGCCTGATCTAATGCCTTATTAGTGGGACTTTTTCAGTTTACTTGAGTAGAAGCTCAGCCAGACCTGTGTTAGATGCCTCTCGTATTGGTACCTAAGCAGTCCATAATTCCATTGAGACCTTAGGTTTGATTAAGAAGTCATTAATAAGATCGCTTTTGTGTTTAAACAGCACATTTGTAAAGGCTTCTTCTCCCACACTAACGGTGACTGGATATCCTCCGTATCCAGTCATCTCATAGCAAGATGTTCCACTCTAAGAAAATAATTTCCAACCCATGTTTCTTTTCTTCTTTTAACTTGAAAGAGCCTCTTGTCTTCTTTGTGGTCAGTGCAGTCCATTTGTAACTGCTTGGTGCGAGCTGAAATCTGTACATCCTTATCTCCCTTGCTTTGTTTTTCTGTACCAAACTGTAAGCAAGCCCTGAAGTTTGTTCAGATTAGGGATCAAACACTGCATTTCTATTTCTTTTCTTGCGAATTCCTGGAGGGATGGAGGGGGGGAAATCGATACACTAATGCTGCTGCATCAGCCTTTCAAATCTATGCAGACATCAATAGGCAGCTGTTCCGTGCTGCTTAGAATTTTAGGCCAAGTTTCTGATTTCAAACACATTGATGTAAAACCAGAGGAACTTCATAGGAACTTCTCTGGGTTTACACTGCTTGCTCAGAGTAGGTCAAGCTGTTAAATCAATCTGGGGTAAAAATGTTGATACTCACAGACGATTGATGTAATAATATAATTATTATGGTATTTATGATATTATAATATAAGAATTTGACTATTGACTATATTTATATGTTATATGTACTTATATATAATTTTACTAATTTGACTATTTGACCATTAATAATTTGTTTAGGAATTTGGGGTATCTGCCCCTTCTTAGCTACTCTCTAGGGAAATTAAAATGGAAGTTTGTGACATTGTGTCCTGCCCAGTATATATATATATATACACACACACTCATATATATACTCATTTGTTAAATGTGTAAGAAATAGCATTTGCTACTTTATCAATTTAATACAAAATAAAATCCTTTCAAGTCAGAGTAATGTCCTCTGCTTTGTATTTGAAAAAACAAATGAATCCCACAATGCACTGTGATGTCCAATAAAGTTGATCAGTGTGATCTACCTCCACAAATTGCAGAACGTACAATTCACATTCTTTTGAGTAATACTGTTGTTTTACCTTGAAGTACATTGCTGTTGTTCCTGGTGTTAAGTATAGCATCTTAAGACTTTTTAATAGAAAGAACCTAAATGAAAATTGATTGATAAAAGCTTTATTGCTTTTGCCCAGGGGTAAAGCAGAAACTTTTGAAAGCCATGTCATTTGTATTAGATACTGTTTGTCAAAGTGCATGGGAAATGGAGATGTGAATGTGAAGGAAGGAAATTGCTTTTAATCATTAGTAACTTGCACAGGGAGCTCGTAGTATAAGGCACATACTCGTAGTATGAGTGTCCATCTTCATGCTGGATAAAGATGATTTGTTGCAACAATTGGTGTATGGATGTGTAGTGGCAGATTGTGTCTGAAGCCATAGTACTGAGTTGGCATCTATGGCAATTTGAAGCGCATGCAAATGAAAGAGAAAATACCTGATTAACAAGGGACACTTACACTCCAGCTGCCTTAGACAGAAGTGCAGTAGTAGACAGGACGTGGCTTAGCAGGAGTTGCCTGTAGGGCTTTAATGTTCTTAATCCTTTGGAGCAGGGCCTGAGTATTCTGGTTTCATCAGGGCAGAAACAAATCCATTATTGTAAGTATGAGAATGTTAATGAGGGTTAGAACTGTAAGCTGTCCTGTTATATAGGGAAATAACGTCCAATCTGAGAGCCCAGAATCGGTGACAGGAAAGATGATGTTAGTAAAAGGAGTCTTAAGAGACTTGTGGGAGGACATTTGTTCTTGGCTCTTGTGAAGGGACACTGTCTACTCCAGATAGCAGTTTGCTGCTTGTGACTGCATTTGAACCCCAGCTGCCAAGGTCGTGGATGAGTGAGCAGGCTTGAGTTAAGCATGTTATTTTTGGGGGTTAACTTTATGCCGCGCAGAGGTTATTTTCCCTCAAGTATCTCAAACTGAAATGTCTCTAATTCTGAACAAATGTGTATGGTCAGAATCTTACTTCCTGCTCCCAGCCACCCATGGAGGGAGGTAAGTCCAGAGATTTGCGTTTTTAGCTACTCAGGATCATTTGGCACTCTCCATGGACCTTTTAGCTCTTTCAGATTGTTAAATGTTTTGGGCTGTGCCCACTCATCACATGTTAAAGGTAATTATTTGAAAGCATGATGAATAGAAGTGGCTTTAGCCTCATTGTCAAATCCATGTGTGCTGCTGGCTTTGTCTCACCCTGACCATCATCCCAAGTAATTGGGCTGTAGTGGAGAGCTGGCCCTTGCTAGTGGTAAACTCTGGTCACACAAGTCATGGCATCAGTTCCTGACTTGAAAAGCTTCCAACCTAAATGGAAAAATCAAACCCCAAATTGGAATAGGTTTGGGGAAGTGGCAGGTGATGTGACTTGCCCAAGGCTATGCAGCAGAACCACAACTGAGTTCTGGAGTCTGGTGCAGAGGAGATAGGAATGGACTAACTGCCTGCATTCCTTATGCACAAGCCTGTAGCTGAATTCCTCCGCTCATTCTGCTCTGTTCTCACAGACTGAGGAGGGAGAATTTTGTGCCCAGGTTCCTGGGGGTTTTTTGTTCTGCTTTGATTGTGCAATATAGACACCTTAGAAATGACATTCACACCAAGACTGCTCCTTATGGCCTATTGGGAAGGTAACTATTAAAATTTGTTGGAAAGTGTCCCAGCTTTCTTCTGTACCTATGATGAATTTCAATTTTTTCTTTTAGGTTGAAGAAAGTGAAAGCATTTTGTTGAATTTTTCTAGGGGAAAATAAAAAAATCTGTTGAGCAGCTACTTTTTGTTTGAATGTGCCGTTATTCCTCAGTTCAAGAATTTAGGTTAAAAGAACCCTAGAACTTCAGTTCTAGAAAGGCTGCCTATAGTCAGAACACATCTTAAAAAACTCAGCAATCTAAAAGTGGAAATGTGAATTCTTTGTTTCCATACACTATATAAATCCATGGAAACGAATAGATTTATTTATTTTTTGCTTGGAAAGGGAAGGAAGGGGAAAGGGAAGTTTAATTGGAGAAGTTTCAAACACTGTAGTGATAAAATCCATGTTAATGTGTGTGCAAGTAGTGTGTATATTTGTAACATTATTCATTAGCTTCACCATTTTTTGGTTTTGGCCTTTCTTAGTTGTAGATAGTGTCTATAGCCCTTACTCGTTGTGCAGATGTGCTTGTTTAAAAAAGGATAAAAAGGGTTTAACATACCTTTCTAGCTGTGTTGTGCAGCATATCTTTTTTGATGGGATATTAGATTGGGAAATAGAAGTTTTCAGGCATGATTGCTCAGTGCATACAAACACATGTAGTCACCATGCACAAATTACACAGGCAGAAGTGCACAGTTAAGACTAAACTCTTCCAAGGTCAGGCCCTACGAATGCACTGCATATCAGCTGTACTGAGAGCTGGCAATGGGTCTTGAACTAAACATATGACAAACATATGGAAAATAAATTCCTTTGCTTTGTATGTTTAAAAAATGGATCATACTCAATGTGCTACTGCCTTTGAGGGCTGTAAGATAAAACGTTGCAAGGTTCAATGACTTTGAGATGGGAATCCTGGGTACAGCCCAGATGGTGGCCTGATACCGAAAGCTGCTCTTGTCTTTGAACGTTACTGCCCCTGAAGAATTGAAATTCCTTTTAGGTTTTCCCCTACCCTTTTGAAACAATAGGAGTGCAGTTTCCACTTGGTTTTGTCCCTGTGCCAACCTGCAGTTTAAGCACTGAGGAAAATGTGTTCTAGGGGAGGATTGCAAGTACTCTTCAAGTCATTGCATGGATTCTAAAGTTTTTTGGGAAGTGTATGAAGCCCATCTTAAGCTGCTCCACATTTGCTCTAGTAAAACTGTTCTGGTGCTGGCAGAAAAGGTGGGTGAACAAGGCTGTGGCCCCCAGGGCCGCATTCTCGGCATTCTCAGTGCCGTGCTGATGTTTCTCCTTCCTTATCCTGGTTGGGCTGACATAGTCACTTGTGGATCTGGAGCTGATCCTCGAGTCAGAACTTTGAGGGGATTAGGACTAATATCTGCACTTCAGTTTCCTCTTTTCATTTTATAAAGTTATCCCTGTGCAGCATCGTTTCATAGCGATGCCTTAGGAATCCTTGCATTAGCCACTGTGGGTGGAAGGGCATGTGGGAGTGTGGACAGGGGTGGTGCTAGTACCACTATCAATCCTTGAATGATAACTCCAGTGTTTTGTGACACTTCTGCTCTTTACAGTGTTTTGGAGACACAAAAAAGCTTTTCACCTTATTAACTGGGCTGGTGTTTGAGCACAGGATATGTATTTTTGTGTGAGGAGTGCCTAAGGGATAAGGTGTGGGAGAGGCAGGGTAGAGGAGAAGTACACTGACCTCTGGCATCACAGGAAGTGTCATTAGCACAGAGGATAGGTCACGCTGACACTGCATCCCAGGTGACCTAATGGCTTGTTGGCACCAAAAGGAACAGCTCTCCTCCATCCTCTCCTGCCCCTCCTTTGTGCATTCCCGCTTCCTCCATTGTAATCCTAAACTGAGCTAGTTCAATCAGGAAAATACTTTTCTAAGGCTTATTTTTGTACTGTGTTTGCTCCCTGGACTGCTTCTTGAAGGGGTTCTGCAATTCATAACAGTGCACCACACGTTATGGAGGCGCAAAACCTGCCTTTTTGGTGTTGAGGTTAAACCACACACTTGTAGGAATAACTCAAGTCTCTCTTCTCTGCTGATTTGGTAGTCTGAGAACAGAAGGTGAAAAGATACCTTAAGCTTAGCTTCTCCTTTCCTTCTTGCAGTCTTGTGCCAAATAGGGAATGGAGAAATTGGCTCAAAAGCTTTTATTTTTTCCTGCTCATTTTCTGTTATTTGTTGTTTTTCTTTTTAAGTAGACTTCCAGGCTGGATGCAATTTTCCTGTGGGAGTAGATGCTGAGCTCTGTCTGCGTTTTTATCTGTAGTTGACAATAATAAAAATTCCAAACAACTTCCCCCGCATTCCCTGCTTTGCTGTTGTCATGTTTTCTGCTGGTTGACAAAGTCACCTCTGCGGCCTTAATATTTGGGTTCATTTCTCTTGCAGAGCGCTGGGAGCTGTGCGCCTTGTTGATGTTTGCAAAAGCTTTCCCAAAAGCTGTTGAAACACCACATGTTGCACAGTTTGGAATTTAGGAATTTTCCACTCCCCAGCTGTTTGTTGGTTTAGTGTTTGTCTTTCTCTGAAGCATCCTGCAAATGCCTCCTACTACTAAGGGATGGGAGAGAGGCTGAGGAGATCATTCTTGCTTTCTGTGAAATCGAACTTATCCTAGGAAGACTTTCCGCTCATGTGGACAGCCCTTTCAATGGAAGTGAAAACAGAAAGCACTTAGAAGGGTTTCTTTTGGGTAGTTGAAACCTTGTCTATTCCCATTCTTCCCTTGCCTATTTCCTCCTTCCACCCTGAAGTATTTCAAAGTATTACTTGCCTAATCTGTAACTTTGTTTTACCTATTTGAAAGAATACCCACCACCAAGGAAAGAGTAGCTTGAGAGATGCTGGTTGTGGGGACAGCTGAGACAAGAGGATTAGGCTTAACATTAGGCTATAGTTGATGTGCGGCTGGAAGAGGAGCAAAGTCTCTTCTGGCTGAAGGAAGGAACAAGAAATTATTCTTGTGCTCTTTATCAGAGGCATTGTTATTGAATCTGTATCTTAAGCCTTAAGTGATGTTTGAACAGTTTATTGAGAGACAAGGACTTTTTAGGGCATGACCATTTCTGACAAACATTGCAGTTGTCTAAAAGGTGCTTCTAGTGTTAAATGGTACAGCAATGACACAGCAGCCTTTCCACTCGGTTTTCAGTTGACATACCAACCATTCTGAATCTTTTAAAGAAGATAATGCAACTTATTGCTTGAAAGCAAGACAAATAACAACATAAAGTTGAACTTTGGAGTTAAACCCAGGTCAGATGGAGCTTTTATTCCTCTGTCAGTTGTCTTTCCTAGGCAAAGGGAGACATCACAAGCTCACTTCTGATTTTGCTAAGTGTTTATTCGATGTGGTATTGCTTGGACACAATGGTAGCAAGTAGCTTCTAAATAAGAAGGAAAATGAAGACGAATCGCTTTTTTACATTAGAGCACCATCATATTTTTAATGTGGCCTTTGTCTATCCAACCGTAAACATGAGCTTTTTCATGGATAATGGTATCCATATGCCACAGTGTTAACGTGTATGCTATTCATCTTGGTCATTTGTTCTTACAGCAGAGTCTTAAGATGGTTCTGATGCTGGCACAGGAAAGACAAGGCACTCATTGCATCTTGAGGGATCTCCAGGAGCCAAATAGCATAGCTTCCTTCAGGATTAACTTCTTCTGTGCTCCAGAGTTCTGCTTTTAAAAGACTGCATCTTGCAAAGCTGCCAGACCATATACCTTGGCAAGCATGAGCTTCTACATGTTTCCAAAATGACATGAAAGTAAAACTGGCTAAATTAACCACTGAACCTGCTTCCCTTTTCCTACATCTTCAACAGCAGTAAACATCATTAAGGCTATTCACTTTTTAGTCAAATATTAAATGTAACTGAAAAGACTTTACACTAAAAAAAATACGATAATAAATGAGATTCCAGGCTGGATGCTTTTAATATAGTAGTGCAGAAATTCACTGCCCTTCATTTCAACTCCATGTTGTACAAATCAAATTGCAAATGAGCCCTGCTTCTGTTGGTTGGTGCCAACCATCTGATAGGGAGATCTTGGCTGGCTACTCCTCCTGGTTCTTAAGGGAATATAAGAAGTGGATATTTGTGATTTTTATTACTTTTTGAAATCCCTTTTTTTTTTTATGCCTAACAAAAGCTACTTGATCAATCTTCATCTTAAATCAGGTCTCACGAGGCCTTTTCTCTTTCTGCAGACTGTTAAGCTTTTGTCTGAGTTTATCTTAGCAATCACAAAGCCAAGATGCCCAATGACACAACTGGATTCACTTTATTCCTTATTATGTTTTACTCTGTATACAATTTGGAAATGTCTGATTCTCAGTGGAGCTGTGATAGAGAGTCCTTTAGGATGGTTGGGGGCATGCAGGATATGAGCAGAAAGCCGGTGCTTCCTCTTCGTTTCCAATGAGGTCAGCATTTCTCCTTGTATTCAGACCCTAAACTACAATTTCATGTTAAATTTCCTTTGATGGCTGTACTGCTTGCACTTCTATCGTCAAAGCAAATAAGTCAGTAGAAATTTGTTTTAATCTTGGGCTGGGCCCTTACCCTGTTGGTAATGCCCCACTGCAGGCTGTTACTGGAGGGAGAGAGCAGTAACGGGTGCTGGAGGGCAGGACAAGGTGGGTGCTGTGCTCTCTGGCTGCCCCCCTGAGGTACAGTGTGAACCCGGGGTTTCATATCTCCAAATCTTCATGCTCTTCATACTTTGAGACTCAAAACAATGCTCTGAGTTGGTGATCAACGCCATTCATACTGCATTGATTTCTGTCTAGTGTAATGAATGTGAAGTAGCACAATGATGAAACAGATCTGGAACTCGGCTTGTGTCAAGAAGAGAGACTGTTTGGTAAAACTCCCTTAATTTTTTAAATTTTATAATCTTAGAACCAAATATATCAATTCCATAAATGTAGAGTTACACTAATTATTGAATGTTTACTTAGTGTTAAGAGTTTTCTCAGATTGTGTGCCTGCCATATGCTAGTGGCAGGCTGGTTAATATTTATTCCAGCCTACATGTTTTCTAGCAATATGAAGTTATAGGAAGGATTCTGTGTGTGTGAATGGCGATGTGTATTCATAGCTAGTGATTTTTCAGGTCCCTGTCATTGGTTGGAACCTGGTTTGAAGAGCTGTGTTTACTTATTGTGCCTGTAATCCCTTTTGACTGAGTTCATTACCCTAGCTCCAGAAGCCTCGGTTATGTACAGGTTTATGGATGAAACCTTCACCCAACCAAAGCTTGGTCCTTCAGGCCTTCAAAATGTTTTACACCGTGTTTTCTAGCAGAAGGAATCAAGTGAGAAGGCTGCGTAGCAAGCACGAGTACTGAGCAGGATGTCTCCACAATGATAATCATTATTATCATAGTGTAATTTATCCAATTAGCTGATTGCATTAAACAGGTTTGATTGACTCTCTTTCTCCTGCCACATTTTAATGTGTTTATATCTCGAACGAGTGAAGGATGTATTGTTTGATATGACAGCTTTCTTTGTGCATAGCTACCTCTTTATTTCAATCCAGTGACTGACAAAAGATAGGAATGGGTCTTCATTGATGTAGCGTAGGGAATTATTTCCTGATCTGACATCCTAATTGACTGGGGATTTCTTTTTTACTGAATTTTCATGCTGACTAGCTGATTGCAAAGCAGCATTGGTGTGTTGCAGCAGGAGGATAAAGATGAAGATGACAGGATGAATCAAAGGAGAACTATTAAGAATACTTTCCTACAGTGGGATTACTACACATGGTTAATAATCTTCTGCCCTCTCCTCTTATTACCTTCAACCCAGTGCTTCTGTTCTCTGAAGTGGCTTCAGAGCCCTTTTTAAAGATAGTGGCTCCTTTTGAAAGGTTTTCTGCAGTAGTGCTGGTTGTAAGCTGTGACTGATGGTCATGTGAAATGGTGACAACCTGCAGATTTTCACTATGAAATTAAAAGCACATTTTGAATTTTGGATTTCCCCCCCTTTTTGAACACTGCCAGGGATGGAGCATTCCCAGTTTCCTTGGGCAGCCTGTTCCAGCACCTCACCACCCTCACAGGAAGAACTTCTTCCTTATATCTAAGCTAAATCTCCCTGTTCCAGTTTGACCCCATCACCGCTTGCTCTATCACTACAGTCCCTGATGAAGAGTCCCTCTCCAGGATCCTTGTAGCCCTTTTCAGACCCTGGAAGCTGCTCTGAGGTCTCCATGCAGCTTCTCTTCCTCAGGCTGAACAGCCCCAGTGTTCTCAGTGTGTCTTAATACAGGAGGTGCTCCAGCCCCTGAGCATCCTCCAGGTTGGACAGGGCCTTGAACAACCTGCTCTAGTGGAAGTTGTCCCTGCCCGTGGCAGGGGGTTGGAACTGGATGATCTTAAGGTCCTTTCCAACCCAAACCAGTCTGGGATTCTATGATGATTGGAAAAGAAAAGAGGATGGTAAACAACAGGGGACTGAAAGAAGAGAGGGGAAGGACACTGGAGAAAGTCTTTAGTAGTGAAGGAAAGATACCATACAAAAAGAACTTGACCCTGCTCGGCTAAGCAAGCTCTGGTTTAGTGGTATTGCTATAGGCCTCTCTTCTACATGACTGGGGCAATCCTGAGCATCAGCTGCTCCTAAAATTTGTGAGAAGTCCTAGCAGCCTTCAGCCAGGCCAGAAGGTATGTGGTTGATGTACTGCGATGTGTTGCTCTGGGGCTTTCACGTGCATGGCTTTGGTGTTGGTGCCCATGCTGGTGCCACCCCTTCTTGTGCTGCTGCGGCTGGCTGGGTGAAAACCACCTTGTCTAAAGCAAGTAGCTGTTCGAATCCGTGCTCCCTTCTTGCCCGGCTGCTCAGACTTTAGTGTTGTTTAGGCTGGCATTGCCATAAGGAGAAACCTTTAGGAAATAGTGTGCTTTACCTTGAAATGAAGATGCAGCCAATGTATTTTACTGTTGGGCAGAAATAGCAATACCAGTGATTGCTAGGGCTAGTGCGATGCAAGCAGAGGGGAAGCACTGGCTCAGCACAATGGTATCTTAGAAAATCTGACCAGATGAAGTGAATTGGTTCTTTGTACAGAGATTTTTCTTTAAGGGGAAAGTTACTCTTGACTTCTGGAATGAGCTGGATATTCCATCACATTCCTGTGCTTCGAGAAATGGAAATACAGTGACGATGCTGCTGATTGTTTTTAAAATGAAACTGTTTGTAGTTATCTCTAGAGATAATAATCCCCTGCTGCTTTAGTGCTCCCTTGATTTTGTTTGTATCAATCTGGAGAATGAAGCATCGCAGGGCAGCCGCAGGTCCCCCACGCCACCTCCCAGGAACGGTCTTGTCCCAGCCATGCTTCAGAATAGGTTTTCTAAATGGATGCTGTAAGGTTTTGCTGAGGAGCTTTTGTTCTCTTGCTTTTTAATACTGGTCCAAAAGCTTAAACTGAGCAATTCTTTCTCCCCCTGATTGTACCTTTTTATTTGACCTAATTAACTTTGACCCTCTGGTTTGCATCACCCATGAGACTCTGTGGCATGTCTGTACCTTGGGGCGTTGTGGCACCTTGGAAGACAGGACGGATACGACCTGGCACCCATGGATTCAGTTATCACTGTGCACAGTGGGTGTGAGTGGATGGATGGGGCTGATTTAATAGCTTTTCTTCATTTGTCTGAGTGCTAACAGCCACATGTGAAGGAGAAGATTCAGGATTTGTAAGCATACTTTTTTTTTGCATAGAGGAACCTGGGTAAAGAAGCTTTTGATGTCTGATTTGACAATTGCTCCATCTTAGGGGCAGTTTGGTCTTGTACCTACCTTAGAATTCTGTTATCTAAAGATCTGAAAATACATTTCAATCCTTTAGATTCATTATTTACATATACAATATAGAAAATGGAAAAGTAAGTGGAGGGAGGCTAAACATAAAAGTCTCTGTTGCTTATAATGACACCAGGATCTAAACCAAGTTTGCCTAGTTCCCACTCTTGGATAGATACTTTGAAACAGTTGTTTCAGGTGAGATTTTTGTGTATTTAATTTGGGCATTCCTCAGTGGTTATCCCATTTTGTGGATTTTTTTGAAATCCGAATCATCTGAATTTGCTGTTAAAACAAAATGGTGTATAAGCTGCTTTTAAAAGAGAGATTTTGCTTTGACCCCCACAATTTCATGTAAAACAAAAACACCTTTTGTTCGTAGTTTGAACCTACATTTCTAATGTTGGCAGCAGGAGACACAACACAGTGTGATGGCATTACATTAGCAAAACATGTATTGTTATCCCTGCTAGAGGACCAGGGGATGGCAGAGGATGGCAATTTGCTCCTGCCACCAGCTGATAGAGTTGGTCTGTCAGCTGAAGTGGTGGGTGTCAGTAGAGCTGTGCTCAAACTTGCACAGATTCCTACTGATTTCTACTGAGCCAATGAATATGGGAAAGTGCAAATCCTCTATGAAAGTGCATTCTTGTGTAGGACACGTTAGAGGAACTTTGGATGATACTTGTCTTCTTAGACCTTTCTCCTCCAAATTATGTCAGTAGAACAGGGCTGATTTTGGATCCTAGATAGCACAGTACTTTCTTGGAAGAAGCATTTTCCCCAAATACCAGGTTAAAAAGAGTTCGAAGTGTAACATGGGGGACAGTCATGAGGGGAACCCCTCCCCTCCCGCCCCTGAGCCCGATGTGTGATCTTCCCGGGGTATGAAAAGCCACCAAGGGGTTAATCATCCCCCGCTGCATATGAAATGACAACAAGCTCTTGGCAGCTTTCCCCATTCTTTATATAACACTTCCAAGTGCTGAAGCTTGTATCCTCCTAGTAATGCTTTTAATTTGTGTTCCGTTGGGGAGAGGCCAAGATTTAATCGAAATCATTAGAATGTCTTTGCCTGAAGTAGCTGAGGGCTTGTAGTGAGCTGGAGGAGGTTACTGCACAATAATTAAAAGAAATACATAAGGTCATCATTGGTGTCTGAGCTATTCCAGACACCAGGTTCAAGGGGTAAAGGTTGAGTTTAATGACAGCACAGCTTAAGTAGGATGCTTGCACAGCCGCATAGTTTTAATAATTAAACTTTGCCTTTTTCTCTTCCCACACACCTCCCCAAGTGAACTTTTTGTCTCAATACAGTAAAGATGGGCTTGAACCAAAGCCCAGGAGCCAAATTTCTCAGAGATTCAGGGCTTTGGGGGCTCTACCACCTAGATTCAAATCTCAATGTTGTGGTTTATTTATTATCTCTAAAATGGGATGAAACTCAGTGTGCCTGTAAGCATGCATGTGTGTGAGAGAGACTGCGGTTATGTGTGTGTGAACACGTGTGTGTATTTGTTTACAGTCTCAGCTGAGGTCTGGGCTTGAGTTGTGACTGTCTATTTAAATGGGGCTCTCAGAATGCTGGTGCTGTTGCTTTCAGTGTAATATTGATGCCTGTGTATGGATTTCAGTCCTAGATGTGCCCCAGAGGCAGTGCTGCACTCTGGGTGTGCACAGGAGAATAAACTGCTGAGGTAATTTTGAAGCACAATGCAAATGTTTATTGCTTCGTGTGCATTAGAACATGCACTTTCCTTCTTTGTTAGTTGTATATTTAAGAAAAGGTACTCAAAGCAAGGTAAAAGAAAAATGAATTCCAAGCTCTTGCAGTCTCCCGTCGCAGCACTGTATAGACAGTGATGGAGTGAACTGGCAGGTGAGGAATTTGTGTGAGAAAATATCTGGAATGACTTCTGATGCCTGCATTTGAATACAGCCTCTTACACAGAGTAGGTTCAAATAATGAACTAATAGCGAATGTTAAAGATTTAGGGAATTGGCTATGAACTTTTGACCCTGGGAATAGGAGGAGGTTTGCTTTTCAGTAGAATTAGTCTAGCTGGGCTAATGGGTGCCAATAAGGGCTGTAAGCAGTGTGTCAGGGACCAAATCTTTTAATTAACCGCTGAGTGAAAAGTAGTTTGGGAAATGCAATAAGTCAGATTCAGGTCAGATCAAGCAGAATAATATGTGGGCAATGATGAAATTAACATACTAGGAAATGCAAGCTGAAAAATCTCCAAACTTTCCCTATTAGACTGATAGAAAATGGGATTTACTTCGATTGCATCAGGAGAACGGTGTGCCTACTTCTACTGATGCATTCTAGCAAGGTTTAGACTGTCCTGGCCAGCATCATCTGTAGATGAAAAAGATTAAACTGGATTAAAGGAGAGACTTATCATCATCCAGCTTTGAAAAACGCTGTGATTGTAGTATGGGCTGGCTCAGAAGCACCAGTTGTGCTCTGAGGGTTTTGTTCAAGGCTATGGTGCCCGCAAAGTTACAACAAGGATTAAATTGCGAGTATTCTGCTGTCTCTTGTCTTTCTTGACAAACAATATCATCTGTGAGCTTTTTTGCACCCTCAGTTTTTCTGAGTTTCCCTTTGCCTGTTACTCTTGACAGTGGCATTGCAGCCTTTCAGGAAACAGGTTGTCTTTTTGTCCTGTATTCGTATGGTACCTGTTACAGCTGTGTCCTGGCTTGGAAGGTGAGCACCACTGAGCACTAACACAACACGGATAATGACATACAGTATTGTCTTGTAGATGTAAGGATCTCAGTTTTAATTATACCTTATTAGCAAAATGAGTAGGATCAGAACTACATCTGTAGAGTTTAGAATGTAAAGCAGTGCCTGTCAATGTAGCATTATAAAGTAAGGTTTAAATTATTAGTTTAGTTCACATCTAATAGGATTTTAATCCTATTCTGATTGTTCTCTGTGCACATCAAAAAGTGTGATTTTAAAGAAGGCGTATGCCTTAGAGTTTGGTCCAGGGGGCTTTGAAATTAATGGAAAAACTGCACCTAAGCTTAGTGGGCTTTGACTCAATCAGTTTTGAGCCTTCCATCAGTGCTAAAATTTAAATATGCTTTGAAAACTTTCATTGTGGGTCCCTAATTTCCTAAGAACCATTCTCAACAATGACAGTGTGGTATCTGACCTGCCAAAAATCTGATTCAAGTCTCTACTAATGTTTCAGCTGTTACTAACTACTTAAGTAATTTACTTAATTGGAAAGTGCACTAACTTCAGCCTTAGGTGCAATGCAGAATAGTGAGGGATTCCATAAGATCAGAAGCGATTTCCCAGCACCCCACTGCGTTTTCTCATTGCTTTCTGACTGGCTTGATAGTTGCAATGTTGAGCTAGAATAATACTTTCTTCCTTCATAATTGTTGCACTTCTTGCCAAAAAATCAAAGGGCTGAATTGCATTCACTGACTTAAAATCAGTCCTGCTGTCAAGTGTGATGCATGTTTAACTGTTCTGTCTGTCTGTTGTGGGACTGGAACAATTTCAAACAATCTACCAATCATGAGCAGGAAAAAAAAAATCATTAGAAAATCAATTTTTGCTTAATTGAAGATCCTTCTTCCAAATGGGAATGAAGCGAGATTTATAACCTCAGCTTCACTGACAGTATGGAGATGGCGCTTGAGCTTGTCAGGGTTTTCTTTTGGTAGCTGTAGCATGGACAGCATTTACTTTTCCCACCATCTGTGGGACCAGAGCATGGGTCCTGGGGAGCAAAGATATGTCCTTGGTGGATCACAAGAGGTCATTTTTCCAAATCAAAGATGGAAAAAAAGGCATCATGTAGGGAGGAAGCAAAGCAGGAGAAGGGAACTTCAAATGCATCTAAATATTCCTTCCAAATGCAGTGAGTGGAAGTTACAGTGGCTGACTCATGGAGACATCCCTTTGGCATCTGACTACTGATGCTGACATTGCTGAAGTCCTGTATCCCAGAGCCCCTTGGGTAGTTCACTTTCTCCTCCCAGAAGAAGGGTTCCCAAAGGCAAAATCCTGTTTCTACTCAACGCAACAGGAGCTTTGCAGTTGGTTTCAATGGGGTCACAATTTCACTTCAGTTCTTTTAAAAACTTGTAGCCTCATTTTCTTCTGTTGAAAATAGAGCAAATGGCAGCAGGCAAGGAAAGCAGAGGAAAATGTAAAACTGATAGGGAAATCAGACTTATTACGGTTATTACTTCCTTCCCCCTCATGATTTCTCCTGCTCTGCTGAGAAAATGCAGCATCATTCTCCTTTAAGTTCATATGAGTAGTAGAGGAAGTCAGGGTGTAAATATCAAGCAGTAGCTAAAAGTGAATTTACCAAAGTTCAATAAACATAAAAATGATGAATTTAGATGTCATGAAATTAACTCAGAATTACATGAGCAATAACCAAGTAATTACACCTTTAATAATGCATTAAACTTGTCAGGAATATTTAGTCATTCAACTAGAATTTAACAAGATAGCCTATAGCAAGTTACAGTAATTAGATATCCCTACTGAAAACATTGACAGTTCCTAATTGATACCTTTTATTATAAAAAAAGTTAAATGCCAAACATTTCTTTTGAGTGGATTAAAGAATAATCTGAGCTGTGTTTAAGACCATCCTGCCTACTCTTAGCAATTGCATGCAGGTGTAAAAAAGCATCAACAACAAAACCCTAAGAAGAAAAAAAATGTATAGCAGCTAAACCCATCAATCACTTACACAGATTCGGTTCAGGTCCTCACTCTGGTGATTTAAATTACAAGCTAAGAGAGTTTTCTCCCTGGCAGGTCTGTCAGCGGCAAAGAGGAAGGGAAAACTGTGGAACAGGTAAAGAGAGTAACAATCCCATCGTGTGAAGGATGGTGGGACAGCAGTGGGATCAAGTCACACTGCAGCCTTTGCAAGGGTACAGCAGGAAGACTAAACAAGCTCAGGAGTTTGTAAATTAGGTATTAAGGCAGGAGCTGGGCTTGCTAACAACTAAATGAGGTTGTTTAGACTACAGGAGAAAGGGGAGTTTGAGAAAGAGCTGGGATAAAATTGAAGCAGCGTGTTTACATGCTGTTTCCAAACATGGGGGATATTTCTGCTGTTTTTATGTTGTTTGGTCTATGCTCTTGGCAAAAATTTAGTGTTCTTTCTTTTTTTTCTTGTAACCAAAAAGTCAAGTTTGTTCCAGCAGAAACTGAAAGAATAACTCAAGAAAAAAAAAATTTTTTTTTGGTCATCTCAAAATGTAGTTTTTTTTCTAGATTTGTTTAATTCTATTTCTTGACAAACTTTTGAACAATTTTCCTGTTTACCACAACAGTTTCCATATTGGGCCTGAATTCGCAAATCTTTTAGTTTTTCTAAAATTCGTCTTTTTAGCAAATTTCTTGGGGAGAAAGCATGCAATCCTAGTTCAGATCTGTGCTGGAAGCTCTGATGCTTGGTGAAGCCATCTGTACTTTAAACCAACCTAAACACAGGTTAGTGCTGTTTTTGTGAAAAGATGGGGATCAGCTGGGATGATCACATACATATTTTGTCATTTCTTTTCATCTGTATAATAACAAGTCTTCTCAGGCTGCATGCTGAGCAATGTCTGATTGTCAGTAAGACCTCTTTTGATTGCATCGTATGTAAATATTCCATGTCACTCTGTAGGATGCAATTCCAGGGTCTGAACATGGATACAAGGGTCTGGCCTTTTTTTGCTACACTGATAATCAAATTAATTTCTAAAATATAGGTTCCCAAGTGCTTAATTCTGCACCTGAAATCCCACTCCTCTGCTCAGTTGTGGTGGCTCTGCTGAGCCCTTCACTCTGGATAAATAAGATTATTCATGAAAATGAAGCTACTGCATTTATGTTTATATGATTCTCAGCCAGTTGCATGGCAACTGGAATTGTCTTTACTGTTATGCATATTAAAACACTCAATAGATACCCTTTCAATAATTAATTGGTAATGAATGTAGAGGCTGTAGAATGATTTATCTGATGTGTTTAGGCTTTATCCAGTCGTTAAACTGGCTAAAAGAGCCTTGTTTTATTGTGTTAGGACTTCTTTAGCAGGAGATGCCATGCTCTGGTCTCCAAAATAACAGGCAGTAGACAAAACTGTCTGACCTGAATGGCATCAAGGCCAGCTGTGTGTGTGTATGCAACGCATGGGACAGAAACTGTGCAAGTTGCAGAGCAGACTAGAACATCTATGCTTGGAAGCGGGCAGCAGCAGCAATTTTCAATCCGTTTTCAACACCTCTGATGCTCCTGACACTCACCCAGTGCTCTGCATCTACCTTTGAATGCCCCAGTTGGCTCTTCCAATGTGTGCAGCTTTCTCCTCGAAACAAGTAACATCAGAAGAGCAGTGCTGTGGCTTGAAATAGCCCTGTAGAACTTACTCTCATCTCTTAGCTGACTGTGAAATAAAGGGTTTCCATTACGTATCAGAAGTGAGCATCTGTAGACTCAATAAATACTTCCTCTGTTCCTTCTTGCTTTTTTCCTGGCCTGTTCCAGGGAAAAATGAAAAGGGTATCTCACCGGTGGCCAGACTTCCCATTTAACGTCTCTTAGTAGAAAATAGGTATTCCAGAATCGGTGCTAGCTGGGACTGGCTGCCCTTTCCTTCTTATTGGAAACATAACCAGGGCTTCTTCTAAGAAAAGGCAAGGAGGAAAATCCTCTGCTTTCTGCATGTTTTTTTTACAGTGTTTTCAACAAAAGATGGAGTAAAAGGTTTCTTCACTCCCCCAAACTCTCCTTTTGACTCATTTTGGTGCTAAGGGATACTCAATGCTTTTATAAAAGTTGTGTACATGCTTGTTGGCCTTGCTCTTGTTAGCACTGGCTTTGCATGGGTGTTCATGCAACTGAGTTAATCGGTGAAGTCATGCACTGCATTGCTTCTCCTCTTGTCTGGAGCATGTCTCGAGTTCTGGTGTCACCACTTTGTCCTGTTGCATATCTGCGTATGCATTTGTCTGTGAAGACACTGCAGTGACCTCACTGACCCCCCATGCAGAAGCAGCATGTTGAACTTTTCTTGGTGCTTATTCTTTAATATCACCACTCATGTAACAGATTAAGTCAGTCATGTTGTTTTGTTTACATATAAACATGTTCACTTGTTCATATTTATTTCTATGTAATGCACATGGGTACTGGGGTTCGACTAAATGACCTTTGAAGGTCCCTTCACACCCATGCTATTCTATGATTCTATGAACCACTTTGCTGCTGTAGAACATGACTTTGTCATTCAGTTACTTGGAACAAGGTGCTGGGGTGGGAACTTGCCCAGTGTATCTGCATATCTATCCATGTGGTTACTCAGGTGGGGGCAGAGATACCATGGCTGCAAGATGCAATCATGGTAGGCCATATAAATGGAGGGTACTATTGATTGTTCATTTTCGCATACACCATTACATGCACACGCTTTTGAAAATAAGGTTCAGGGCATAATTGGTTACCAGTGGAGCTTCAGCAAGTTGGCTGCATACAGTTGGTTTCCCTTATTTTTGTTTTCGAGAGCTATTCATGCTGATTCTGAGAACCTGTCTTAGGGCTTTGAATTTCCTCCTAGATGTGTCTCTGCATTAATCTTGTGTTATGCACTTAAAATAGATGATGTGTTTAACCTTTCAGACGTGCTGGTTGTGTTCTGCTTTATTTCTGCAAAACAAGGAATTAAGTGTTCCCCAAAAAGCTTCCCAGGTTTATTCCCAGAAATAAAGTATGGGAGTTTGTTGAAAGCCTGAGACAAAAACTGTGTGGAGGCAGATTTGGCAGAGCAGTTGATGGGTGTGCTACCGAAAAAGTTGCTGGGGAAAAATCAGACAAATCCTGTGATGTCCAAAGATTATGCTGTGTATTGAGGGCTTTCAATGCTGACCCTGAGTATGGGCAATTGTTAGCGGGTGCTTCCCTGAGCAACCTCACAGGGTGAGCACCAGAGGCACCTGTGTTCTCCTAGCCTGCCAACTAATGAGGTGACAACGGGGTGTGATAACTCAACAGGCAGTGCTGGATTATATGGAGTCACTGCAGCCTGTTAACGCTTCGTAACTATCCTGCACAGCTTAGCTTCACTGAACCTGAAAGGCATTAGAATAAGGACTAAGAAGCTGAAGCCCATATGAAGTCAAGAGTGTTCCTGGAACAGCAAAACTGGAGTCTTTCAGATGATTTTTTGAGCCGGTTTGAGGCTGGGGGACATATGTCTAAAAAGTTTTCTGCATGAATGCCTGACATGTTGTATACGGAGGTTACATGAACTAGATGATCTTAAGGCCCCTTCAAACCCTAACTATTCTTTGATTCTATGCCAAACAAAACTCAGTGTTTTTGCAGGCCCTTATGTGCCCATCTTGGTGTCCTGTTTCTGGTTGTGGCTATCTTCAGTGAACTGGGAAAAAACAGTAAAGATCCTCAGAGACAATTCCCCCCCACACACATCCTTTTTGATATATCAGGTCTTTGTGATTTAGCAAACTAGTGGAAGCCCAGAAACACGGGATTAACACAATGTAAAGATGAGGTGGGCATGCTGTGAAAAGATTTGAAGTAACATATTCATCATAGAATCACAGACTGGTTTGGGTTTGAAAGGACTTCAAGATCATCCAGTTCTCCCTGCCACGGGCAGGGACTCCTTCCACACTCTCCAGACTGGCCTTGAACATTGTCCTTACTGGAAGTACTTTGGTTGCAGGATGAGGGAAAGTGAAGTTAAGATGACCTAGCTAGTTTATAGCTGTATACACAGTCTGAACAGATATCTCTGTTTCACATAGCAAAGGGAGTTTTCAGTGTCCACCAAAATCTAAATTTCTGCTTTTGTCTTATTAAAACCCTGACTCAGCAGATCCCTTCAGCATCATTTTCCTTTCAATTACATTATGCACAAACTGGCTTAAATGCTTTGGACTCTCCAATTTGATTCCAAGTGAGATAGAAAATGGCAAAATTTAGAACATGGAACCAATAGGTGCACTAATCCCCTGATGTCCGTGGTGCCAAGATGCATTTAGAGTCTGGCTCATGTGCAAAAGATCCTCTTCCCTTTTTATAGCTCATTTAATCAGGGGTGTTTTTGACAAAACCCAGCAAAATATCCTGGAATTACCTAATGGGCTCCAAGTGAGTGTCCAATGGGTTATGGAGCGTTCCCATGCAGGGGTGTTATAAAAGCGTTCTGTTGCTATGTGAACTGGAGGCTTGTTTTGATATAGCATCAATACCCAGGAGGGGAGCAGCGATGGGGGGAAGGGAAGAGGAGACAAGACCCTGGCACTGCGCCATCCTCTGGAGTTTTGTGTGGTGATAAACGGTTCCCCAGGAGCCAGCGTGACCCGCCAAGTAAACCCCAACGCGCTCAAAGAGCCGCAGGCTCAGATCCTGCTGACAGACAAGGGCTCCTTATCAGCTGCTTTGTTTAAACACACGTGCAGAGTGTGCACACACAGGAGATGTGCCGTGGCAGGGGAGGAGGCACACCAGCAACCTGGGCTGCTCTGCCAGATAGTGTCCACCCAGGCATCCAGGTCGGATTCCCCTCCCCAGCCCCCCTTTGACTTCAGTAGAGACTTTGCTTTTACCCCCAGGTAGAGACACAGACAGCAGCAGATCCCCTCTGCTGTGGCTTGCAATGGGCGAGATGCGCAGTGCAGTGAAGGCCTCATCGGCTTCCAAAGGGAGGAATTCCCATTCAAAGCTTTCGACTGAACTTGAAGGGCCATTGTTTCTGTTGTCCCTGGTTCACATGTAGAGCTCGTCTTCTTATGGTTTGCTTTTTGGTTTGTCCTGCTTTTTTGTTTTTTGCTGTATTTGACTTAGGTGAAAGGCTTGGGAATTACAGCTTTGAAAATGGATTGATTTGGAGCATGAAATCCATCGTAATGGATTTTATTTCCTTTTTTTTTTTTCCTTCTTCTTACCCAGTTTCTCCTGGGAAGTGTCAGTCTTGTTCTGATGGGCAGGTCAAGGCATGAGGTCAGTGGTGGTTTGGGGAATGCTTGGGCCTTGGGCACCACTGTGGAAATCCATCTGTGACTGCCCCTGTGGTGCATCGAGCAGCCCTTTGCTAATAGAGACTGTAACTCTCTATTAGCAAACTCTTGCAGGAAGCAACTCCAGGACGATCACAGATATAGTTAACATGAAATAAGTGCTCCCCAGCAGAACAGGCGTAAGAAATTGACTGAGCTGAAGAATGCTTTTCTCCAGTTACTCTCAGAAGGCAGAGTTGAAGCAGTGGAAAATCTTCAGGAGAGTATTTAAATGTAAGAAGACATGTTAGAAAGATCCTGCCTTTAACCAAAGGGCAACCATCCAAATCCTCTAAACCTAGAGAGAACAAAAAAATATGAAACATGAGAGACTGGGAAAGATGTAAACCAGAGAGAAAAGATACAGGGATTTAATCATGAGTTTTTCACTGTTTGGGTGAGTTGAATCATCTCTCTCTTACCCACTTTCCCTGTGTATACAAATGGCAGGCGACAGGGGAAGGAAGAAGAACATTAGGAAGCATGAGTAGTCACAGGACACTTGAAAATACGAAGCGTTTAAATAGTAGTAACTGTGAGCAGAGTGGATTAAATAGGTGCTTTGGTGTATAGCTGAGTTAAACAATCTGCAAGTCAGGAGCTGTGAGAACAGAGCCTGGTGTCCACAGCAGTCCGGGTGGCGGTGAGCCATCAGGAGGCATTCCTTAGGGGAGCAGGGGGAGCAGAAGGGAAACTTGCATGATGCTGTGCCATGTCCCCCTGGGACAGCTCTGAGCGAGCTGGAGTGTCTGCACTGTGCTGGGAGGGAACGCTGGTGTGGGATTCAGGGGCAGTGTAGCTATATTAGCTTTGTGCCTGAAATGAATAGCTCAACAAGGTAGTGGGATGATGAGCACCACGCTGGTGAGTTACTTTCTGCACTGGAATTAGCTTTATCAATGTTAGTGAAGGGCTTTCTGTGCTGTGCTTGGCTCTAAGGTGTTGATGAGCCCCGACTGCTTGTCCCTGAGGAAAAGAGGAAATGGCCTCAAGCTGCACCAGGGCAGGTTTAGATTGAGATGAAGAACAATTCCTTCCCCAAAGGGTGCGCAGGCATTGGAACAGGCTGCCCAGGGCAGTGCTGGAGTCATCATCTCTGCAAGTGTTCACACACCATGTAGATGAAGCCCTCAGTGCCATGGGTTAGTGGTGGCTTTGGCAGTGGAGGGGAACAGTTGGACTTGATGAGCTTAAAAGTCTGTTCCAACCTGGTTGAGTCTGTGATTCTGTGACCATGAATTTACTTGATCAACCTTAATCCCGTGAAGCATAAGGAGTAAATGGAATAATATGTTATGGTAAGCACAGTGATGACATGAGAGTTAATACTTGCAGTCCATACCTGGCTTTCAACTTTATTGACTTTGTCATGACACTTTACTTATCACTTTGTGCACCTTTAGGATGAGGAGACATTGCAGTAGGTAGTCGAATCACGGAATGGTTTGGGTTGGAAAGGATCTTAAAACTCATCTCTTTCCAGCCCCCTGCCATGGGGTATCAGAAGGGTATCAGCTTGGAGAGAAATGGGAATCTGGTATTGAAAGGAAGAGTCTAGGAACTAGGCTGACACAAGTGGGTGAGGCTTCCACGAATAAGAAAGTGCATTACCTGATGCAGTAATCGATCGCTCCCTCTCACTGTGAAGACCCAACAGCTGCCATACATGTTTGATTTTGTGAGAGGGTCTTAAGTAGAAAGAAAACCAAATGGGAGCCAATGACTAGCCTGAAGGCAGGCACATCTTGATGCAAAATTTTTTTTTAAGGGGATTTGAGCATTCCCTGCAGCACAGCTTCCCTGTTCCGCTGCTGCAGCATGGACTGGTTTCTCCCAGTTTCCAGGAGACCAAAGGACTAAAGCACTGTTCTGTCAGAACCCAAGTGCCTCTGGGCAGCAGATGGGGAGGGTTGGGAACTTCTCCTTGAGCTTTTATTGGTTTAATTTATCTTTTTTTTTTTCCTTTTTCATCCTGCGTTTGCGCTTTAAGAAAACGGGGCAGGGGAGGAAGGCAAACAAAAGTTGACTTTTGTTAAGCGGCTGAGACTTGGCAATAGTGTGGAGGTCACGGTGCTCAGTCAGTGTCAGCCTCCATTCCCCAGAGTTGTATCCTGTAATGTATTTATTTATCATTACAGGCGGCCAAAAGTTTTTTCCCCCTTTTCAGTTTGTTCTGTCCAAGGCCGCAGGGTTCCGACAGAGATCAACAGCATTCCCGCAGTGATGAAGCAGCTCGTCAAAAGCTGAATTAGATGTTAAATCTTTCTGAAGTGGGGAGGAGGTGGAAGGAGGGGAATCACATTGTGCTAAGAATTTATCATGTGTTGTTTCCTGTGAGATAATGTATAGGAGAAGATTTGTTATGGTGCAAGTTTCAAACTGCTGTTTCAGGGCTATGGCGTCTGCCAAGCTTATGATGTATTTGATCTTTTCTGAAAGTCCTGCTTTTTGTTTTGTACCTTTTGTTAAGCTGTCTGTCTTCCTGGTAGGTAAATACTTAAAATACTCCACCCACTGAAATATGTGCACCAAAATTTGCATAGATAAGAGGAATAAGCAGAAATCTGTTGGGTTAGACTGACATTCTGTGAGGCTTCAGCTCCCGCACAGAAGGTTAGACACTGATTGTCTCTTAGCTTTGCATTTGTATGTGTTACACAAGTTGTGTGGGCTTTCCTTTTTGTAGGAGCTATTATGAATGTTGTTGCAGACCTTGAAGAAGAGAAGGACTTGCTATTCAGAGGTGCTGCATATACCCAGCACTACATAAAGCCAAAAGGAGCAATAGCTTGAAAGTGCTCCTGAAAACCTTTATTGAACCCTTCTGCATTGGTGACCATCTTTTATGGTGCAGGTCGCTATCTTGAGCTTGCGCACTTGTAAGGTGATGGAAATACTTTCTGTGTTCTTTTGCTCTTTCATCACACTCCTTTTTTCCTCAGAAGGAAGTATAGATGAGTCTTATTCATTCATGCTTTCTGGTGCAATTTTGCTATCTGTAGTCATTGAAAGGGGTTCATAGGCAACTCATGTACCTTACAGATAGGCTATAAAATGAACCCCTTTTCAATCTAAAGTGAGAGGGGGGAAGTATTAGATTTTTCTTCCTCATCCACTGAATAAATATGCTGGTCTGAGAACCTTTGGGATAAAATAGTTTTGCTCCAATTCTTCAATAAAATGTCAAGTGCAATGATAGATGAACTGGCAACCCTGAAGTTTACTCAACATTGTTTTGTTCTCAGTATCTAGGTCAAGATATTTCTGGTTTGCTTGGATCAGACTAAATTTCCACAGATCTTAAATAACACTGTTAATATTATAAGTGGCTTGGTTATCGGTCAGGAAGGAAGCTTATTGATCAGCAGGATAAACACTGTGTGCATATGAGCCATCTTTTCCTGCCTGGCTGTAATGAATCTGAAGACCAAAAGCAGGCATGGTAAGTCCCCTCTGCTGAGGGGTGTGGGAAGGAAGCTTGTAGCATTCCTGTCTCCCTGCCTTAGCTGCTTACTTGGTCTTTACTACAGGCACCTAAATAACCTTTAACAGAACTTTTCTGTAAAGCAACCCTGGAAGTAAGTGCTGCTGTGTACTGTGCACAGGGGGGAGTCAGCCGTGGAGGGGAAGTCAGAAATTCACCCACTGTAGTGTGAATTTGGGCCTTGACTTTGGACTTGAACCCAATCTACTTAGTCTGTAACTGTGGATTTGGCCTCTGGACTGGGTCAACATGCTTGTCAGATGCTGGTTACCACCCACGTGTCATGATGGGGAAAAGACATGACTGGTTCAAGCCACTAAGCTCAGAATACATGAGCAGATACCAAATGTGTCATGGATGAGCAATGACTTTGGCACTGCAACCCCTAACTTCACCCAGGATCTTGGACCTCAATCAGCTACTCAGGTTGCCTGATTTGAGCACAAGGGATTTAAAGGTCAAATCGTGTCTCTCAGGAAGAAGAAAAATATATATATTCTGACTTTCTTAGGTTGTCCTTAAAGAGGCTTTTGTCCATCCTCCCCTTTGGATGTCTGTGATGTTGCCAAAGCAAGCTCAGGTAACCTGCCTGTGCTAAAGAAGAAGGATATATAAGTTGTGAGATCATCTTTCTTTGTAATGGATCCTATCTTCCACATTTTATTATTTACCAAAAGCAGTTCATAGGACAGTAGCAGAGGTCCCTGACTGAGCATTGTGGTCATGAAAGATAAAAATTTATCATAAAAGATAAAATCATGGTGTTTCCTCTGCCCATTCACTCAGGAAAACTTGAACTCGTTCTGTGAAGTAGCTAGGCTTTGTCAAGAGGAGTGGAGAACACCTCTGAGAAGAGTGAGTAGCCAGGGAATTACAGCATCATCCTGGAAAAGGGGAGATGTTAATTTGAAGCCCTCTGGTTGAGACATGGAGCTTCTGCAGGCGTGCAGGAGCTGGTGAGTAACTCAGTGAAGCAGCAGTGGCATCAGTGTGATGTGGTTTGGCCTGGAAGGAGGCGCAGGCAGCCTGCTCTGGGTGGAGCACACCCTAGCACTCCAACAGGTCCTGCAAGGGATTTAGGTGGCTGAAAGCCTGTTCTGTGGAGTCCAAGGAGGGCTGGGTATGAGCTTGGTGTGCTGCCCAGCTCAAGTGGTGGCATGTGTGGATGCTGAGCTGTGTGGGGAGTGCTGCTGCGGGAAACAGAGATGCATAAAGAGTTAGGGATATCACCTCTTTCAATGAAGGCACCCAAAGGGCATGTTGCAAAAGGTGGCTGAGCTGCTCTTTCACTCCTGCCAAAAAAGGGAAGTCTCTCTTCACCACCCAGCTCCTGGTTAGATCTTTGCCAAACCAGTTCCCCCTCCAGTGACTGCAGCAGTGGTGAGCTATCAGAGCAAGTATCTCACAGGGCTTCATCCCGTCAGGTGTTGGCAGCAGTTCACAATGAAAAATGGGATCCTTGCATCTAGGGTACTGTGCTGGCACCTTCCCTGCCAATCAGTTCTATTTACCATGAGCTCCTGTTTGCAGTTTCTGAAGGATCTGGAAGAAATCACGAGAGTGGAGGTTATGAGGGGGGACATACTCCAGGCTTTGCTTTGTTACCACGTTGCCTCTTCCTAGCAAAATGGATGTGCCAGTGGGATTCCCTGACTCGATCCAGCTCTCATGTTAACTCTGGTAAGTGTGTGTAAATGGAAGAATGAGCGTGGTATGTCAAATAACAGTTCAGTTTTCAGTTTTTTGTAGAAGACCTGTGTGTCAGGTTGGAGAAAGCCTCTGCAGCCCACTTGGATGGGAGTGCTGCTGAATTGCTTTTCCTGGTTCTTTATTTGCTCCGTATTCCTTTATGTTGTATCCAGCTGTCCAGCCTGTGTTTCAGGGAGGATCTGATCCTTACTCTGACTCTGCAGGTCACGTAGCAAAGCCCCCCTTAAAGCAGTGTATCTGTCACAATAATATGCTTCCAGTGCACAGAAAAGAAATCCGATAAGAAAGTGACATAATAAAAGATAAGCTGTGTTAAACAAAGATGTTTTCTGTATATCACACCAAAAGGTGGTGTATTTCATAGCACAGCAAAGCACACTTCATCAGGATCCCAGGGAAGAAGCAGACCTGCTAAAAGAATAACATTTTGGTGCCAGGGAAGTTATGCATTTAATAGACATCCACTGTATTTTGCAGAGAGATTTGCAGCTACATTCAGACTTGGCTAAAACGTAATGGCAACATGTTGTAGGAGCCAGTTCTCCTTAGGGCTTGATACTGCAACAGTGGAACTGTAAATGATGTTACTGAAGTGGGAAGGGTCTGAAGGCAAGCAGGATGTCATTTCAGTTGGGAGGTGCTTTTGATTAGTGGGCCTGTCTGAATGCTGAGCTGTCCAGGAGGAAATCCCATCAGGCTTTTTAAACACTTGAAGGGGAGGAAGTCTGTGCTCTACAAGCCTGGTTGCAATGGATCCTGCTCCTTATCCACATCCACTCTGGCTAGAACAGAAGCTCAGGGAGAGAGTTGATTTTCGTGCATGCCCCTATCCCCTGGCAGCTGCTGCAGTGCTGCATTGCTGCGAGGCAGCTTGGATGGATGGGACAGGGATCACTGTCTTCCCTTAACCTGTCTCCTACTGGCCATTCTTTCCCAAGAGAAACCTCAGCTCAGTGTTTTAAATGGAAACCGTTCCTAAATCTGTCAGCCTCTAGTGAAAAAAAAACCAAACCCCAAAAGAGCATGGTTTTTTGTGCTTGCAGTTGAGGATTTGGAAAATGCAACCTACAACATGGTGGAGATTGATAGTTTCTTGCAGTCTCTTTCATGGACACTTACTTTCTGCAGCATTCAGAAGGGAAAAGACCTGGTTGTCTGGCGCTTTTGTGTTACTTTAGAAGGGGTGTTCCTATAGCGGAACTGGAGTTGTTTCTAAGAGACAAAGCTGTAATTAAGTCTTGTGTAATCTGACTATAGGAGAAAAGCCAGTTCTATAAAGACATGCCTCACTTCTCCTCCCTTGCCTCCCCAGATCTGCTGGTCCCCACTCCAAAAGGACACTGCAAGGGAAGGGGATGGCTGAGTGGGACAGTGAGTGGTGCTCTTGGCTGGCACCAGCGGGGACCATGACAACAGCAAAAAGACAGAACTTGGTCTGCAGGGCCCTTCTACCTTGCAGTAGAAAATCTGAATGAGGATTTGTTTTGTTTTGTGTTCTGAGGTCAATAGATTTGTTTTCTCTTCCCTCTCCTATTTTTGGAGTTGTAAATTTACAGTTTTCTCACTGTGGAAGGAAGAACTGGTTGAATGAAGCTACTCTGTAGTGCAGGAGAGTGGAAGTCCTCCCTGGGCCTGGGGGATGGCCGGAGTGTACATGCAGCGTGTTGAGTGGTGGGATATGGATCTGCAGAGTGCTGTCCATGTGCCTGGAGTGACGAGTGGGAGTTTTCGCCATCAGCACTTAACACCGGTGCTCCAGGATCTATGCTGCGCTTGTTGGGCTCACGGGGGAGACTAAAATAGATTCTTGGCACATGGGCTTGGATCTTGGATCCTCTTTGCTTAATAGATTGCTCTGTCTCCCCAGCGGTACCACTGCAGCTGCAAGCCACAGCGGCTTTTTGGCTGAAGTCCTCTCATTTTTAAGGAGAGAATACTGGATAGATCTCCTCAGCAGGAGCATGACTGAATGCTCCCTTTCCACCAGCCTGGGAGAGTCCAGTTCTGCTGACCTGAGGGACACAGCTCCTCATGTCCCAGGCTCTGGAGAAGAGAGAAATAGTGTGTGCAAAAGTTTGCAGTTTATATAGAAAAAAATTGAGGTCTCTGGCCAAGAGGCTTTCTTGTGCCTTCTTTGGCTTTTGGAAGTTGCTGGGTTTATTTTTGTCTCTGTGAGCTGGCCTGTTCTTTTTAATATACGGCAAAGGTGGCTAGAGGCCTGGATAGGCACTTTTTTATATTTCATATAAACCTAAACAAATACATTCAATAAAGGTCCTTTCACCTCCAGGTTGGTGGTTTAACTCCAGTCGTGCTTGGGAGCAGAACCGTTTAAGCAGTAAAAATAAAACATCTCCTGATTTATGAATAGAAGTGTCAAGTTTTGACTTGTTCTGATTACTGGCATCACATTATTTGTGAACATTCAGACAACTGCCAGAAATTCATGAAACACGTTTGTGAATCCCAGAAGTTTCATAAACTTCAGCCTGAGTGACGATTTGCTTTCTGGTGCAGAACTGGGCTGGCTCAAGTGGTATTAAAAAGAGCAGCTAGCTAGTGCTCAGGTCCCATAGTAATAATAATGAGATGCAAAGGCTCTTGTTTCTGTTACCCAGAAGACGGTGGCAGTTCTGCTCCAGTTTACACCAGACAGTTGCCATTTGCCCTGGGGAACTTGGTTTGAGAAAGCCAAGGAAGAAGGGACCCGGCTTGACTTTCAAATCTTACACTGTTGTTGAGAAAAACAAATAAATCTGTTTTTTGCTTGAAATCTGAATTGTTGCATTGGAAAAACCATAGCAATGATAATGCGAGGTGATCCTTGTCAAGTATGGGAGGTGGGGAAAAAGCAGGGCTGTGGCTCAGAGCTCTGTGCAAGACAGAACAGAGAGCTGGTTCCTGACAGAAAGCAGATCAGCAGCTCTGTGAATTTCTACTGATGTTAAAGTGCCTTAAAAAGCATGGGGATTTGGCAAATCCATATGGATTTCACTCCAGGAGTAGAGATGCAGCAAGGGAGCTGGAGAGGGGCTTTGGACAAGGGCCTGTAGGGACAGGCCAAGGGGAATGGCTTGAACCTGCCAGAGGGGAGACTGAGATGAGCTCTTAGGCAGAAGCTCTTCCCTGTGAGGGTGCTGAGGCGCTGGCACAGGGTGCCCAGAGAAGCTGTGGCTGCCCCATCCCTGGCAGTGCTCAAGGCCAGGTTGGACACAGGGGCTTGGAGCAAGCTGCTCTAGTGGAAGGGGTCCCTGCCCGCGGCAGGGGTTGGAACTGGAGGAGCTTTAAGGTCTCTTCCAAGACAAACCAGTCTGGGATTCTATGGTCCTGTATAATGAGAGATTAAATTCAAGGCATAGCTGTGCTAAGATGACTGTCTCCGTAGCAGACCCTACCGTGCACCTATGTGTTGGGCTTTCAAAAGCTACTGGTGAGTGCCAGGCTGTGGGAAACTTGACTAAAAGCAATGGCAGTCTGTGTCCCACAGTCTTTCAGAGCTACTCTGGGATGAATGGTAAATGACATTTTAATTTTGGTTGGTTTTTTTTTGATATACTTTTCCTTCCTGTGTGTGAATTTTTATGTTTTCTCACTGCTTTCTCTCCATCTGCAGAAAGTAAAATGTAGCAAAGGTTATTTTAGCTACTCTGTCACAGTATGTAGTACTTGCGTGGGGAAGTTACAGATAGGGGTAACACGGCACGGTTTACTTCTGCTGCCACCTTGCATGTGTGACTTTAAGACATTACTTGTCATTTCTGTTGGTATCATAGATAATAGATCAGGTTCACAATGTATTTGCTGAGTATTCTAACAGATGCGGGGTAATTAACAGACTGTAATCATTAGGTTTTGGAGAGAGGGTGACATATCAATATTTTAACTGCTTTTCCACTTAGAAACACATCCAAGCAGTGATTCCTCCGGAGGGATATGCACATGGATGAATGTACTTTGTGCATGCCATTTTATATACATTCTCACTTTGCTTTCCAAGTATTAACATGTGTAAATCCCCTTGGCATGTGCAGATACGTGCAAGAGGGCTGTGCATCTGTAGCATTTATTTGCATACGGAAGAAAGCATATGTGGGATTGTGTGCACTGAGTTACACTTGCACTGAAGTCCTTTGAACGTTTGACCTTAGGTAGTATCTCTTCAAATGTGCAACTCAGTGATTCAGTTCCTTCTGCCTTAAAAATAAAGTCAGGGTGACTTTGGGTGGAGTAATCATCATATTATTTTAGGAAATAAACTCTTGAGGCATATTGCCCAGTTATGTCTCCTTTAATGTAGTAACATGAAAACCACAGGGATGGAGAAACCAGTTTTGGTGGGTGAATGCAGGTGTAGCTCAGTGGTGTGAGTATCAAGCTGATACCCAGGCCTTTGGTGAGCACAGCCCATTATCACCAAGAAGTTTGTTTTTTCCACCCACAAAAAGCTGGCTACAACATGACACCACAACCTCTTTACTGTTGTAGGCCTCAGTTGTTTGTCTGTTGTTGGACAACAGACTTGTCCAACAGGTTGTGTTTGGCCCACAGGATTCTGGAGCAGGAGGGAGGCTGCGGTGCTGCAGTGCCTGTTCCCCAGAGGCGTGTGGAATGTGGCCCAAAGGGGTAAATCTCCTGCAGGTTATTCAGGATAGTAATTGTAATTAGCTGCTGGTAACGTTAATGCCTGCATTTGAGTTTTGAGGGTGGTTGAAATATGTAAATTCTGATAGCTGCTGTTCCTTTACAGTTTGGGAGGCCTTCTGGTTTTTTTTTTTGTCCAGTAGCTCCTAATTTCTGCCAGTAAATTCTATTCTTTGTGCATGGAAGTAAAGATGATGGCAATATTTGAAAGCATTTCCTGGGCATGCCAAAAACCGTAAAGAATTTTACCAGGGAAGCAGGTGAGAGCCTTGTGGCAAGCTGTCAGGTCATCCACCTCTGCACAGCAACCCTTTTTTAATCCTGATTCCCCCGTGCAGGCAATCATGCCCACATGGGTTTCTTTGTTTTTCCTCTTTTGGAGAAATTAGAAGATTCATTTTGTGTCTTTTAGCTACTCTAATTCAGGTTTCCTGCTGTTATAGCACTTTATTTAGGGAATAAAGTGATATATCTTTATTATATCACAGAACACAAGGCAGGAATCTGAACTGAGTGCCTGATGCTTAAGAAGGTGAATAATGACTTGGAGAAGACCTTGTATGTATCTTTTGATCTTTGGGCTTCAGACACCCCTTCACCCATAATTAACTTGTGTGTTGACTGATCACCTGAGTGATAAGGGCAGACTCAGTATGTCAGTGGAAACCAGGAAACTATTACTCTATGGCAAAACAGCAATCAGGCCAACTCATCTATGATACAAATCAGATACCTGCAAGAACAAGTCACGTAATGGCAAGCTGCACTGGAGATGGACGATATCCTAAATCATTATCTTCAATAGCATCAATTATATTTACAGGGTGAGTAAGACCATAGTATCTTCATGGCAAGTGCTCATCCAGATAACAGCAGAAGCAGCAACAACAAAAATGAAAATTAGAGCATGAATTTCAGGAGGGGCAGTGCACTATACACAACTGGCCAATAAATCAAGGCCATCAGTGGATTAGATGGAGTGGAATGGTAATGGTTATCATTCTCTTGTATAAAATGCACAGCTTAGGGTATATAGATCATTTAAAATATATATGAATTTGAAATCAGCCAAAATATACATCAGGCATTTTTCTTCTTAGAATTACGGTATGTTTTTAAAATGTAAGTGCTTTTCAGGAGAAATTTTAGCATGTTTTGCATTCAGATGAAACATCTACTATATGTGTGAACCCCTTGTATCCCCTGCCTGTGAAAATGGAGGGAATCATTGGATTTATAGGTTCTTTTGCTCATTCTGTCGAAGTCAGCTTTTCTGCCTAATGTAGCACATGGCATAGGGAATGCTTTCATTGCACAACTTCCCATAGAAGAGATAGTGGTTACTGTCTGACACATCACAATGTGTAAACAAAGACTCGAAATAAGTCTGTATTAGAAGAAGAAACTCAACTAGGAGGGGATGAAGCTAAATAACATTTTCTGTAATCTCTTTATCAGCATTTCTGTGGCCAGTTTATGATAATAAACAGGCAAAAAAAAGGTCATGTTTGAGATGGAAGTAAATTTCAGTCTGATGTGAGTGATGGACCTCATAACCAGTTATAATTAGAAGGGTGGCTTCTTACAGATCTGTTCCTCTATAAATCAGAGCAGATATTACCCCAACTTGTACTAGCAACTATGAAATATGCTATGAAATGGGAAAATCATGAGATAGGTTCTTTTGTTGCAATTTCATTCTCAGAAAAGGTCTCATTTGACGAAGGTCATGTCCCCAACCCCCTCCTTCCAAAAACTGAATTACAGTTTCCATTTAGTAATGGCTATTTTTTTGTTGTTTTATACTGACAGTTTGTGCAAGCTGAACCCATTCCTGTTTCAGTAGAGAGCATCCTTTCCTGGAAGAGTTGATGAAAAAAAAACCCCAAACCCCTTGTCTATGGCACAAGCTTCATATCGAGCAAAATTTTACACTGAACAAGCAGCAAGAAGTACAGGGTGATAACTGAAGAGATGTGTATTTTCCTTTCCTCTTCTGACAGAGTTAGCTTTAACCTGTCCTGCTGCCCACCCACTTTATTCCATATGTGACCATGTCCATAGGGGAGGCAACCATAGGGAAGAAGGCCTTGCTGGCTTGATGACCAAAACCAAACCGAAAACCAAATAGGAAGAGTCCTTGAACCTTTTTCTTGTATTAAGGTCCAAGTCTTTTTCTCTATGATATTTTATTACATTTTTAATAGAAATGGGATGGGTTTATTTCAGAAATGAGTTCTCTGAAATCCTATGAAAACTTTCCCAGGACTGTTGGTATTGTAGGGCTGTAGCTGCCTGTATTGATCCTAATTTAAAGCTGTAATTGCAAATAAAAACATCATTTTATCCCCCAGCTACCTTAGTTGAAATGATTGATTCACAGGACCAAGGCACGATAAGAACTTCTGCCTGGGCCAAGTGCTTATGGACATTTTAACAACTTCATTTCACCATGGCCTAGGTTAGTTCTTGTGTGGAAGAATGTCATAGGCAATGGGGAGAGGCCTTTAGTCTTCTAATATCTGACCTTGTTTCTTTGGCTTCACTTAAAATAAAGCAGGGGCCCTATCTACTACTCTGTAGGCAGCAGAAGGATCTCTGGGTTGGTCTTCCCAATGACGCAATTGTCTAGAGAAGCCATATATATATCAACATGTCAAGGGTATGTGCTCTTGTTGTGTGAAAGTGCTAAGATCACAGATTTCTGTAAGCATAAGATGATTATGATTATGATGTTATGATTATGAATCAACTTTCCTGTCTGTACTGGGTTAATTATTTGAATGTTCACAAACTGGTTTCCTTTCAATTATTTCTCCATAGACAGAATTTGGGACTTTTTAACCTTACAGTATGGTAACTGTAGAGTTAATGTCAGGTAATTTTCTTCACAGGATCAAACTCCAGAATTCTGCATTATATTCTGTAATACTTCAGGTTCAGGCCTGAAACCCATGAAGTTTGCAGAATCACTGTCTACACCTTTTAACCATATAAGATGATCCTGTTAGTGTGTATGTCAGCTTCTTAGCTCTAGCTTATCTGCTGTCTCATACCAAAACACTTCTGGGTGTTAAATAGGTCCTTCAGTTACAAATTAGCATAGACAGCTAGAGTGTTTTGTTCATGTCTGAACAAATATATAAATGAATCTAGGCAAATCTGACTGAGGTCAGAATAGCTCTGCTGGAAGTGGATCAAACAGGGGATGTCATGGTGGTGTAGTGAGCCCTATGCAGAGTGGTGCTATGGGTGTTGCAGCTACAGAGCTTAATCTCTCTGCCCCATTTAAATTTTTTTCTACACATCTCTTGGATAGAGCAGTTGATGTCAGAGATTTGGGGAAGACTTAGACCACATTTCCCTTCCTCCCAGGGCAGCTTTTGTGAATGGATGTGTTTAGAGGATCTGAGGAGGAACAAAAGTAGAAGATTGTTCCATCATAGTGTCTCCTCGCATCTGCCCATGTTACAGGATTAAGGCACGCAAAGCGTATTAAGTATGCCAAGGTCTTTTATCATGACTGGTCCTCAGAGAAGATGAAACAAAACTCCGTTTCCTTAAAGGAGATTGTGAAGGTTTAAGACACTGAATTACTCTTCCAGAACAAGAGCCTGGAATTGAACAGAGGGCACACCTTGCCCTGGCATTCTCTCAACCCGCAAGAACATGACTATTTCATAACAGCTCAGGGAGGTGAACACCCAAGACCTTCAAGGTACCAAAATTCTTTCAGGGATCTCAGCCCAAGAGATTAGCTCTTCTTTAGCAACTCACATTGTTTTATCTTCAGAGCCAAATAACTCTATACTTATTGGTGCTGTGTAACAAGCCAGTCTGCTTAATATCCTCAGCTTGGAGGAGTAAATTTGTAGGGCAAGAAATATTTTTCTAAGTCTTAGATTAAGATCAATTGGGAAAGAAGTTTACCTGTAAGATTAGCTGGAAACAAAAGTGAGATATCATTGCTCAAGGGAATGTATTCTCTTAGGCAGCGTTCAAGTATGTGGGGCAAACTTAGCTCCTTTAAAAATAAGTAAGTATTTAAAAAGGATTAAACAAAACTCTTGTTTATTAGATGAAATTATCAATTGTTTTGTCTTCCAGAGGTAAACAAAGAACTCAGGGAGTCTCAGTCACTCACTCAGTCTTATGACCTTGTGGTCACTGGCCAAAATATCAGCGGTTACGTTCCATGCTGCAGAACTAAGAAGAAGAAAAGCAGATACTCAGCAGGGTTAGCCCAATATCCTTCCAAGTAATCCTTTATTTTGCAAAACATTTCCATATGGGAAACTCGATCACTGAGCAGAAGCACTGAGAACAGTGTAGCTAGTTCTTTGTGTAGATATTGATATTGTCTATTGAATACCTAAACCAGTTGACAGGCAGTGCTGTTAATGTCTAAAAGCAAAACTGATGCCTGGGACTGAAAACTGATCTACAGCATTAAACTCTAACCATGAAATGAGTATCACCATTTGGAAGGGAAGGAGATAGCTAGTATTAGATTGTCTGATGAAGGCGAGTATCTAGAAAGGGTCTCAAGATCTGTTGCAGATATGAAACTCTTACCCTGAATTTTGTGCAAAAATTAGTTCAAAACACAAAGTTGCGGCTTGTGCTTATTTGTGTAATGGGCCTGAGATGTAAACCTGAATCAGAATCCTTTTCTGTTGGGCAAAGTTGGCATCTGGCTCAGCACTGGCCTGATCTGCAGTTAATTGTTACTGCAGTTAATCTGAAGTTAACTAATCCTAGAAAGCAAACAGTTACTTGTAAGAAAAGGTCTATCTCTGATGGTTTGGGTTTTTCGACCTCCTTTCTTACTTTATTTTTTTTTAAGGGGAAAATGGGTTGCAATAACACAGAACCATCGTGCTCTCTCTGGTTACAGCTGACTGACACTACATCAGCAGCAGAATGTGTACAAATTAAACTGTAACTGCATACCAAGGAGAGGCACAGCAATATCATAAAAATTATCCACAGTACAATATGACTAATGTTGTGTGAAATGCATTCATTGGCAAAATGATGTCTAGGTGTATCTTATGGAGTTATGCTGATGGAGATAATGGTTATAGAACAGAGATAAAGGAAGGAGAGGTGAGTGAAAGACAAAAGGTTGCAGCAAGGGCAGCATGTCTGGGGAGGATGTTCAAGTAGGTGGGTTTGAGCAGGGAAAGCCATGCCCCTATGGAATGGAGAAGGATGTGTGTGCGCATGCAGTTTTAGGTATGTGTGCATATTCCTGTGTTCTTTCCCACATCCTTTTACCTGGACTTCATGCAGGCAAACGTTTATCTGGGATCACAAGCTTCATAGGTGCTAAATATTCACAGTATTCTACAGTTACTTGTGGAAATGACTTTTGGGTTGTTTTTTTTTTTCTAAATGCAAAAGCAAAGAAAGACCCAAAGAGAAGAGACTGATATTTTATTAAAATGTCTACACCCAAGAAATCAGCTTGAATGTCCCCAGAGAGGGGATGGATACAGCGAGCACTCATTAGTGTAGCCTAGAGGTACTTAAAAGATGTGTAGATGAGGTGCTTAGGGACATGGTTTAGTGGTGGACTTGGCAGTACTAGGTCACCAGTTGGATTTGATGATCTTAAAGGTCTTTTCTAACCTAAATGATTCTATGATCAGGTGTCTCTGCCCATGGCAGGGGTTTGGAACTAGGTATTCTTTAAGGTCCTTTCCAACCCAAACCAGTCTGTAATTCTATGATTAAGGTGCATTTGGATGTCATCAGCACCTCCTTAGCCTCAGAGTCTTTTCAAAGTGAGTAAATGTTTTGCCTGAATATGGAACTTGGGTATTGGTAAATTGATTTGATTTTCCTCTCTCTCTGTTTAACGTAGATTTGGACAAAATCTGTCCAGTGACCCATCATGCCATCATGCTTCTCCATAGACTTTCACCTTTTATGTGAACTTGTTGTTTTCAAAGGAACTTAAGGATTACCCAAGTAAGTCTTTTATTTTCTAATAGCTGAATTCCATTTTCCAAGACACCTGAGGTGCTTGAGAGCTCACAGCTCACTGAGGGGCTCTTAAAAACCTAAGTACTATTTAAAATCAGAGCAAAGTGGACGTGCCTGAAATAAACTGAATCTGTGTACAGTGTGCTGCTGGAGCGCAGGGCTGGTCTCTGATGCAGTCACAAACTCTCAGATTACTAGAGAAATGAAGCAGTTTTATGGTGTTCTTTATAAGATTCCCACCTGGTTGGTTACAAAGAGAAAGCTTAGGCCAAAATCATACAACAGTTCTTGTTTCTGATGTGTTGGAGCCATATTAGCTAGGTTATTCTCCTTATTTATTGATATGTACAAGAATGGGATGTAGAACCAGCCAAAAATATCAGGATCCAACTATTTTGAAATTCCTAGGATATTCATAGGTGGGAGTTTGCTTCATCTCCTGGTGAAGAAAGGGTCCCCTAGGGACCCTTTCGTGGGAGCAAACCTCTCCATAGACATTGAGTGCTAGCCTGAGCATTTCTGTTGTGCTCCAAAATCAAAAGAGGAGGGAGGGATGCAGTAAAATCATTATTTTCAGCCCTAAGTCTGACTCTGGTCTGGGGTTCTCTGTGAACCTCATAAAGCTTTTTCTCCAGCCAACCACCTCTACTTGCTGCTGAGCATGTGCCAGGAATTCTCTACCCAAGGAAGCTGCCAAAGCTCATGGAGCTGCGATAACTCTCTGCTATTTTATGGTATGAACCTCCCTGTCAGTGCTGCCCTTTTCACCGTGCAGGCAGGGGGATGGTGTAGCCAAGCTGAAATATCCTGAGCCCATAGCCCAGGCTTGATGACTTTACTCCCTCTTCATGCTATAGTTTCCTCGTTTTACAGTTCCATGGCTGCTCTGTGCAGAATTTCTGCCTGCCCCTGTTCATTGGGGAAATAAACTTCAGCCATATACTCTTAACATGGGAAAACAGTTCTCCTTTGCTTTGACAGGAGTGTGTGCAGTAATACAGTAAGCTCAACCTTGAGAAGCGGGAGAGGCACTCTAGGACCTGAGCTGGTTTATATCTCAGCTGATTCTCTTCTTTCTCTTTTCCATATCCCCTTAATAGCTTGACAGGAGAAATATAGGGAAGATACAGCGATCTGATTAACAGTGCTGGGGGCTGGGGGGACCAGGGATGGATGACAGGGAAAGGGAGCGCAGTGTGGCTACCAGCCAAGTTCCAGCAAGAAACAGAATATCTGGCTTCCTCTAATCTCTAGAGGAAAATTGAGTTACAAAAACCTTTAGTGGAAACTTTGCATACGTTCAGTTCTGTTGCCATGCTTGACAGAAAAAAAAAAGCTGATCTATTATTTAGTTTATAGTTACCGCATTAAAGGCATAAGCTTTCCCACCAGGAATGAAGGAAAAAAACAATCCTCTTGAAAAATAAAGACAAAACCCCTTAAAACCCCCTGAACATTTTGTGTTATCAGAGTTCTTGAGCAATTCTCCTTTCCGTACTGATGGGAGGTTGTGTGAGTTGAACATCTCTCCCAGTGAGGTGAAGTTCTGCACTTGTCCAGAGAGCTTTTCCAGCCATTTGCGCTGCCTTCTGCTGGAGCACAGCAGGGTAGTCTGGGGTGCAGGTGGTGGGGAGGCTCTGGGTTGCCATGGGCAGGCACCAGTGGCCAAAGAAGAGGCTTAGGGCTGCTCGTGCCCACCCAGCCAGAGCCAAGGCCATCATCGGAGAGGAGCACTCCTCATCTTGGCTTCAATAACAAAGGTGTGTGTTAGAGAGGGAGGAATTTCTCCCCCTCTTCCATGTCTGTCATCAGTGCGCTGATGGAAAATACTGGAGTTTGATTTTAAAAACATAGCATAGGTGTTAAGTGAGCAACAAGTTGGGACCGATGCATATGAGAAAAATCCCTGATTAAAATTAAATAGTCTGTTTATTGGATGTTACATCTGAAGCAGTTGCAGTGACCATGATGAAAGTATTACTTATGTGTTACTCGGTTTTGTGAGAGGAAGAAAAGAGGCTAGGTTGGCTGGCCAGATCTTTCCTTAATATAGTCTTATGTCAGGTTCATGTGATATGCGTGAAGAGAGATTTCTTTCACGCCTGAAACACCAGCTGAAGATCTAAAACAGCATCATGTGGTTCAGCAGCGTGCATTCCCCTTGCTGGCTGTGATCTCCTCTTGCTGGTTGCTCAGGCTAATAGGAAAGTCTGGAGGAAGCCATAAGGATGACCAGGGGCTGCAGCACCTCCTGTGTGAAGGCAGGCTGAGAAAACTGGGTCTGTTCAGCCTGGAGAAAAGCAGCTGTGTGGAGATCTCGCAGCAGCTTCCAGTGTCTGAAGGGGGCTACAAGGATGCTGGAGCGGGACTCTTCATCAGGGACTGCAGTGATAGGACAAGGGGTGATGGGTTTAAACTGAAACGGGAAATTTGGTTTAGATGCAAGGAAGTTCTTTTCTGTGAGGGTGCTGAGGCACTGGCACAGGGTGGAAGGTGTCCCTGCCCGTGGCAGGGGTTGGGACTGGGTGATCTTTGAGGTCCCTTCCAACCCAAACCAGTCCGGGATTCTATAAAATTGTCTCTGCTTGCTCAGGGAGGAGAAAGTATGGGTGCATTTTGCACTCTGTCCCTCCACCAGGTTGCTCCCAACCTGCACCAAGCAGGACCTTTCCCATGTGATTTATTCACCAGCCTCATCTGATGGGAACATTTCCCTCCCAGGCGAACACAAGAGCCATGTTTATGGGATGTTTCCCCTCCAAGAGCCTTATTCCTCTTCAGCCTCAGGGACCTCATCACCAGCCAAAACTCAATATGGGGCTGAAATAGTACACTGGCTGGCCCCAGCCCCAGCCAGCCCTGCAACAGGGGAGAGGGTTGTGTTTGTGTAAGCGTGCACATGCATGTGTGCACACACAGAAACAGATGTGTGCTGTCCACAATAAATGAGGCTATTCAGAATGTCACAAAGTGGACAATTTATGACCAGTTTTAGCAATTAGTCAGCCCGAAGAGACGAGGTGGGTCAGCATGAAAACCTCACTGGTTTGTTTGGTTTAGAAAAGCAACAGGGAGTTCCAGCTGATGAGCAAAGATACTGGGGGAGGGTAATTAAAGAGAAACAATCTTTGATGTTTGTCTTATTGCAGTTTCTCCTTATTTTGTTGTACTCCCCTTACCTAGTCTTGGGAACCAGAGCTTTTGCTGTCTTGTGGGGAATGGGCAGTTCTGGAGCAGGAATTTGTGACCTGCTTCCTGCTGGGCTCTTGAACCTTGGGGTGAATTAAGGTCCTTTGGACCAAAGTGCTGGCACTTAGCAGAGCTTCTAGGTGTCAGGCTATATAGGTCCATCTATTTGTGTGACCATTTTTATTGTACCAATGGGGGAAGGGAAATATTCCTCTACAAGTACTGACAGCTTCTAAAGCAATCCCCCTGCCCAAAAGTAAACATTAAACCTTGAGAGTGACCCACAACCCATAGAGAAACACTTATTTTAGTATAAATATTCTGTTCCATTTGGGTTAACTATTTCGTCTACTCTGGTCCCAGTTCTTCCACTTCCGAGACTTTGTGCCACAGTCACAAGGTTATGGATTTCAAATAAGTTCTTAAAAACTCCTGAACAGCCCCAAGCTCTGGGCTATCTGGAAGCAGGCTTGAGTCCTTTTAACGGCAGGTTGTAAGTGTACAGCAAGAAAGCACGCTTCTTTTTATGAATTTTTATGTTTCCTTGCCCATGGGCAGCCTTGCCTGACTGGTTGGCTACACAGCATGGATTGGGAAGCCCACTTGTTTGCTGCTTACTAGTTCTTCATCTGTCTGGGATGCAAGAAGGAGGATGGTCTTTTTTTGTGTGGGTCACCATGATAGTTGGATACTCTGGAGCAACATAAAAAGCAGGGAGAACTTTCCTGGCATGTGCATCATGTGTGTGCTTGGTGAAGCTATCTGTTGCTCATGGATGCTCTCTCATGTCTGGGGTGAGAGCAAGAGATAGAAAGTGGAATGGAATGGTTGGGGGTTATTTAATAAAAGTATTTTAATGAAACAAAAGATGTTTAAATGTGTGGTTTGTTTCACTGCAAATTTTTGGCAGTAAATGGGGCCCTTACTGTAATAAAATTCCATCGAATTGGGAAGCCTTTTGCAGATGGTGGCCGTATGCAGTCTGTTGGCACTAACTCCTGAAAGATCAGCTCTGACTTGACTAAGGCACTTTGTTGTTTCCATCTAACTGCCCAGCATGAAAAAGAAAGGGCTAGAGGGGGAACCAGTATGCATACACCTCTGCGCCCCTCTCTTTTCACTCCACTCTGTCCTAATGCTTTCTTTCACTGCCTTTTTTTACAGCAGGATGCAAACCAACATCTTCAGTTTGGCCAGGCTTCCTGACTCTGGTCCTGCTGACTCCAGTCAGGACACTGGGTGTGATCAAGGATGAGCAGGAAGGGAGATGTTCCCCTGAAACAGGATGGGGAGAGAACCAGTACCTCACCTTTTGCCATGGTGCTGTGGGTTTAATTATATTCATGCAAATAATTTCCTTCATGCAAATGCACATTTCCTGGCAGTGCTGGGCTGGCCTGGAATCCAGACCTGGTCTGTTCGAGGTAGAGCCATTATCCTAAAGTGCTTTTATTGATCTGTTGACTTTCTGTCTCCCTCCTTCTCTTCCTCTCTTCACCCTGCCAGCCTCCTAAGACTCATATATTCTCATACAATCGAGATATTTAAGGGGGGGAACAATGATTTCAAAGTCAGATTAGACAAACTGCACTTGACCAGTGAAACCAGATATCCCTTGAATGACGTCTTAAGAAGTATCTTTCTACATTTACAAGCAGTTCCTCTTTCTCTTCCACTTTTTTATTTTTTTCCCCCCTCTATGCATGTCCTGGTGATCTTGAAAAATTTGGAAAAAATCAACAGTACTTTCAAGGCCAAATACCTCTTCTTTATAGCAGCCTGTTCCCCAGAGGGGCAGTGCCATATTGTCATGCTTTGTTTCTGGTTGGTTAAAGAGAGCTATAGCAGTATACCTATATATGTGCTGTGATATCCATCAGTATTAAAGGCTGAGATTTAAAGAGAGACCTGAAAGACTTAGTAGTTGATGTGTGTAGAAAGCCAAAAAGAGCTGCATGCCTTACTGGAAATTTCAGGCAAAATGGTGGAGTGCTGGATATTACAGTGACCTGAGCTACATATCCGTCTGAGCTGGAAATAAAGGGAGAAAGAATAATACTGGAGGGAATGTTTGCAATCCTGTGTGTTAACGAACACCAAGAGAGGGGGTTGAAGTTGGATGATTTATTTTGATTTGTTATCTGGTATTCACAGTTTCTCAGGTTTCTGGAAAATTACCTTCTCTTCCTAATGACACTGCTCATTAGCTAATTGGTTAAAGCACGGGCATTTAGTTAATGGACTGAAAAACATCCAGGTAAATACAGAACAGTTAATAAAGGCTAAATTTGATTATAAGAACATGTTTAATTTTTTAAAAATCTAAATTGCAAGGTCTTTCCTGTAGCTGACTATAGCTGTCATATAGTCTTCCCTATATCTAAGTACATCACTGTTCATGACTGCAGTATTTGACAGATAAAGAAGTTATCACTCAATATCAGGAGTTTATAGTCAGGTAAATATAAGTGTGCATAAAAACCTGACTGTGGCTTTATCAGGGAAGAGCTCTCTAATTTTTAAACGTCTGAACAATATAAATAAAACCACATATGAGTAAACCCCAGAAATTCACACTGAGCTCCATTCGTTTGGCTGGGTAACACTTCACCTTGTGAGGAATGCCAGTGAGAACAATTGTGACTATTTTCACTGGAAAATATTAATGACATTAAGGGCAAAAACTTCTGTAGTCACATTTATCCCTTATCTAGTTAATTCATATCGTCATTAGTTTTCTTTTTATGGATGTTCATGGAAAAGAAGATAAAATAATCAACCGTACTGATGAAAATGATTGCTTGTGCACTACTGAAACCCTCCTTTCAAGTCCATGCAATCACTCTTGCAAGCTGGGAACAGAAGCAGCTCCGTGGGACTTACATGAGCAGTCATTCAGCACAGGTCATGGATCACAACTCGTGCTTTGGTCAATAATCAGTGTGAGGAGTTTGCAAGCAATCTGCTGGCTGAGAGTTGTTCATGGGAAGTATTTACCTGAGAAAGCTGAATGGAGCCAAAGGTAAAAAAATATATATATATATTTAAATCAAAGCCTGTTTTCTCCATATTTCTCTGGAAAGGAAAAAAATGTTGGTGGTTTCTCAGACCAGGGGATGCCCTGTTAGGCACTGAAGACAATGGACCTTGATTTGATTTGGGGCTTCATGTAACGAAAAGCAGTGACCAGTTCAGTGCCCTGCAGATGACTTAGCTAATTGCAATAGTGTGTCATTAACAGTAAACTCTCTTTTTGAAATCACAAGAAGGGAGAATGGAAAGGGAGTCCTGGGGAAAAAGAGTCTTGATAGATCAAGTCTTGGTAAACACCCCTTAGTCATTTACTTTCTTGGACAAACTGCAGCAGGACCATAGCTACAGCTACAGCCTGATGGGCACTGAACTGCTTGGGAGTAAACCACATAAGTTTCATGTCCTGCAGTGAGCTAGTAGATAAGAGCCAGAACTGTCTTTCCTTCCAGACGAGTTTACATTGATGCTGCTGCTGCAAACAAAATTCAGTGTATTCCAAACTAGACCTATATTTGCATTTCTTTGTCAAAATTTGTGCTTACAGATTTTGAAGCAGTATGTTTGGCCAGTTGTATAGAAATCTTGCTCAGATCACTGTCTTAGCCTGTGATACGCTCCTAATTTCTGCTAGAAGTAGACTGAGTAGTTTGTTTCTGTGTTTCAAAACCTAATTGCTGAGTGAAACTACCTGAGTAAACAGGTTTGAGGCCAGAAAAGGTTTGTAATCATACTCGTCTGGTAAGAGATCTTACAAAGATAATGCTGATGTTAATACTAACAAATAAATGTGTCTTTATACATAATAAGGTAAATTTGTGGACTTCCCTCCTGCAAGATGCTATCACACCAGGCTGTAAAGTTGGGTGTCTGAAACAGACCAAGATGATTTTCTGAACATCAGTACACAAGTAAGTGCCGTAAGTAATTTGCAAGCTAGGGAAAGCGAGCCAAAAATCACACATTGAGCCATAAACAATGGCTGAGCAGAATGATGCAAAACTGTCTCCTCAGACAGCAACACTAAATACTGACAAGTGCGTTTTGGGATGTGGCATCTCAGAGCATGAGCCAGTGCAAAGGCAGGATCTTGGGCTGATCCGCTGTGGGAAAGCCCATGTCAACAGCAGTGCTCTCATTGTAGTCTCCAGGGCTTTACATAAAAAGGAGTTTCCTACATATTAGACCACAGCGTTTGATATTTTCAATTACACAGGATTAAAGGCAGTCCCAGTGAAAAGGATTATGAACAGCTTAGTGATTGTGAGTGAGGCTCTGCCAGCCAGGTGAGCCAGGCAGCTCAGTGCCTGGTCAGCGGGACAGGAGATAGGAGGAAGAAGGGAAGGAAATATTCTCTGTTAACTGAGGGAGAGGAGAGAGGTGGAAGGAACCACACACACCTTCAGATCTGTTTGCCAGTGGAGTTGCTGGGTGTGAATCCCACTGGAGCCCGATGTAATTAAGCATCCTGTTAGGGTAGGAGGCGTGGACCTCCCCTGATACCCCTTGGAAAGCTCCAGCGTGTTTTGTGTTTGTTGCAGAGCCAGGAACAAATGCTGGCAAATGCAAAGGTGTTAAACATTGCCCAACCTATCCCAACATGCCCTACAAGGCACTGAAGGGAATATCACTCTAAGTGGATGATGAGCTCAGTTCAGAGGCTGCTAAGTTAAAGCTTATTACGCTCATTAAGACATGTGTGTAATGTGGTTTCGGGCTTCTGATATGGGAAAAACAACATTTTCTAAGTGTTTTGTTGTCCTGTCTGTTATGCTTGGAGGGGAATTCAGTTTCTGTTTTGCACTGGGTCAAATTTAGCCTGGAGATTTCTCCACGAAGTTGAGAGTTTGGGATTACATTGATGAAGGCAGAGGCTGAGTCTGGAGCAATGTGCTTTGTGAGCACCAGGAGGGATTTCCCTATGAACCCAGGGGGAACAAGGAGCAGGGTACAGAGTTGTTCATGTGCCTCTGTTGGGAACCAGTCCTGTGCTGAGAACACCAGGGATAAGATGCAGAGCCATGTCCATGTCCCTGTCCTGTGTTCCCCAGAGCTCCATGTGCTTGGAGTTAGGGTTGTATTGCTCCCAGCGGTGTGTCAATGCAGGAAGCCAGCTTGGGTTTAACTTTCCATGCAATGTAACAAGCCCTGCAGAACCAGGATGCTGGGGTGGGTGGTGCAGGATCAGGAAGCAGCTTAGATTTGCCAGATATTATTAGCTTGAGCTCAGGACTGGCCCTGCAGGACTGCACTAGTTCACACAAGAAGACTTGAGTGTTTCTGCCATGTGCTCCTCATCATCTCCATTATCAATGTTTTTCCTTTATCTGAGGTACCACAGCTCCTCCCAATGATGGAGCGCTGGCTCTCTAATCAGCTTTAATCTCTAGCTGTCTTTGGAGGTTCAGATCAGGAGAGGTTTGAGGTCCTTAGCCCTGAAGTGAAGCCCTCCCTGCTTCAGACAGGGCTGCAATTGAAACCAGCTGATCCCAAGTCCCTTGCAAACATTTCCATTTCAAACCACTGAAGTTTTATGTCTTAGTAATTTTTTTTTCTTAAGCCTCATAAATCTCATAAAGATCTGGAGCAGCGCTGAATTTGGCCACTCAGATAAACGTTTTCCAGTAAAGATGATAATGATTGCTGTTTCTGATGCCACCTCTCCTCCTCACCCCCTCAGCTGCAGGAGTTTACCTCTTGCTGCCTGACTGCTGCTCTCACGCAAGTTGGGCCGGGCTAAGGAAGGCATCACAGTCAGGTCCCATCTGCCTGAGGGATTGAGGAGTTGCTGTTCCTCTGCTGTCTTTGCCTTCATGAACATTTGTCCTCTTCACATCTCACGTTGATGCTTGCCTGCTCAGGGGATTGGCAATGCTGCTCAGTTCTGGCTGGGCTCCTGCTCCATGCAAGTGTGTTCATGGCAGTGCCCAGCCAGTGCTGGGCTGTGGGTGTCTGGTCCCTGGGATAATCCAGATGGGAAGCTTTCCGCATCCTTCCTGGTGCGCTGGTGGCAAGTTCAGCCAAGTCTCTTAGGCTTGGATTTCAGATAGGCATGAAAGACCATGAACCCAAGGACAGTATAAACCCAAAGCTGCTCAGACTCCCACTGGAAATACCAGGCAAAAGTGCTAAAGATGTTTAGAAAAACATATTATAGAAATAGCAAATTGCAAGCATATTTTCCCTTTTATTTGTTGTCTCCCAAATCCAAACAAGCTTACTTCCTTTCCTGCTATGATGCTTTTGATGATCTTGTGCCAAAGGCACTGAATCTGTTCTTGGTGCTGTCAATAGCAAGATGCCTGTTGCTTTTAGTGGTTTCGCTATTAAAACTCTGCATCCCAGTTGTCTGGCTGTGAGTAATCCCAAGCTATTGCAGTGACAATATGGAAACTTTTTCCTCGCTGAATGTTTCTCTGCAAAGTTTGACCATTTTGGCTGGGGTAAAACATGTGTCTATCTGGGATTCTTTCCAAGGATGAGATTTTGACAGCTGTGCTCTTATTGGCAAAAATCCTGACATCTTGTGCTTCGTGGAATTAGCAGATTCTTAGTGGAGAGGGGTGGGAATCCAATTTCATAGATGAACACTTATGAATTGAAGACTGTGAGCCTGGCTTAGCTCCTTTCACTTGGGAAAAGGGGCTGCACCCATCCTCTGGGAACAGGGTGGAGCCTTCCTTTCTTCCCCTCTCCACGTGTGGATGCAGATGGCCGGTGGGCAGAGGGGCTGGCGGGAGCCCTCTGCACCTCTGCCAGCTTCGTGCAGCACTTTGGGACATGCCTTGGACTGCGCCCATGGAAGTGGGTGTCAGCCTCTTTGCAGTGCGTGCCTAACGGTTCCATTCACGTATTAGATGTTGGGGTGTGAATGGTGGGAGGTGTTAGCAGGCTCTCCGTGAACATCCACCTCTGTGGCTGTGAGCAAAACTTGGCTCGCTATTTATGTCAGATACTTGTGAAAAAACAAAGCCTTGGTATAGTCTGAAATAGCCTGTTTGGGGGGGGTTATTATTACTATTACGGTTGTGATGATTGAGTGTTGTTTTATTTGGTTTTTGCTGGAATCTCCATCTTGAACTGCAGAAATACTTCACACAAAAGCTGTAATTATTCACAGCAAATATATTTCTGCAGTAACCTCTGATCCGATGAACTGCCATTTTTGTGATGAAAAATCATTGGTTTGGAGACTAGAATTCCTATTATCTCAACAACCAGGGCATGGCGGCACAGAATATTGTGTCACTGGGTCATCCAGGGGCACCACATCAGAGCCAAGGATGAGCTGGAGCAGGACTGATGGAAGGGCATCAGAAAGTCTCCAGAAGGTATTTTGCAAATATATTTATTTCCAACTTCCCAGTGACCAGAGGGTTTCTTTAACCAATACCAATAAAACCAACCCCAACCTAAGAGGTTTTATTCCCACATCAACAGTGATTTTCTATTTCTGGCGTTTAACTGGAAAACAAGGAAAAATGTATTTTCAAACATGAACAAGGCGGTAGTGAAACAACAGAACCCCAAACACAACATTCCTCCCAGTGGAAAGAATTTAAACAGTTTTGCTCAGGGGATATTGTAGCTTAGGGTTAGGCACTGAAAACCAGACATTCACTGCTTGCATCCATGGGAGATGTGAGGTCTTTTATGTCACTTTAACTTTCAAGGAGGAACAACTGGCTCAAATTCATACTTGCTGTGCATTAAGTGGTGTTTACAGCCACTTACCACACATCGTCAAGCACTTGGGTAGCATTTCCTTGTGTTTAAGCCTTCGAGTTTTTTCTAAGGATTTTGGGAGGCTCTAGGTCTCTGTTAATGGGATAGATGTGTCTGTGGTTAAATGGCTAAATCTGGGACAGTCCTAGAACATGCGAGCATGGGGTGACTGCACCTATGCTGGGACTGCAGTCAGGCACACACGTGAGCTCTGAGCATGTATTATTTATCTCCACATAACCTAAGGGTGTCAGCTGAGTGGCCAGAAACGTCACCAGTAACTACAAGATTATATAGAGAAAACTGTACCCTCTATACTTTGCATATGGGAGGTGGGAGGTAAGGGTATAATAAAGGACACCGTATTACGCGGGATGTTTGGGCGCATGGCAGTAACCGATGGTCTTAATGGCAAGCTCTCCCTTCCTCTCCCACTTGTTTCTTAAAAACTAGGGCAAATATTAGCACATCTGTTTGAGCTGCTGCGTTCAGAGTGCTCCTAGCACCATGTTAGCTTGAGTAAAACTAACGTGACCATTTCTACAAGGAGAAGTGCCAGTGGCATGTCTACCATAAATTAAACTGAAATTCCAACTTCAAGTTGACTTACAGTTCTGCAGCAGATCTGTTTACTCTGGAATAGCATAAGGCAGATGTCTTCATCAATGCTGATTCTTAACAGGTCACAGGCATTGACTTTAAATAACTAAAAGCCTTTAAAATAACTTTAAAACATGTTTTCCCCTCCTCTATAGACCTTAACCTTTAGGTGGCCTTAACCAAAAACACCCAGAAAAATGTGATTCTAAACCAGACCGTCATAAACTGAGCAGCAGCTTTTAGAGTGTGATCATTACCTGAAGCCAATGAAGAGGTTGGAATAATTATTGCTCATGTTTACACTTCTGTATCTCAGTGGGTCGTGTTCAGTCTCTTAATGATGATGATTAAAAACATACTGGAAACAAGTAGTAATTAGAGAGAGCACTTACTGTGATTCTGAAAGCACTTTGAAGTGGAACTGGCCACAGTGACTGCTGCCAAAGCAATGTGAGAGTTAGGAGCTCTGAGCAGCAGGTCAGCAGTAATGGTACATACAATGACATGCCTGTTGGCACATGTAATACCTACTTTCAGGACCAGCCTTAGCATTGCTGCTTGTTCATCAGTGAGACTTCCACATCTTACAAGGAGCAGGTTGATGCAGGGGAAGGATCATAGAAATGCTCTGCTCTGTCATTTATGTCCATTTATGAGCTTTGGGTATTTTTTTCTCCATGGGGGGCTTTTTGGAGGGTGAGGCAGCATTTAGCAAGAGGGAACGAGGAGGAAGTTTGGGGTGTGGGTTCTGGTTCAGGCACTTTGCCCTGCCGAGGTTTCAGTGTGGGTACTGACATGAAAGGGAGTTCTCAAGCATCAAACTGTAAACCTTGTGTTTTAGGAGTGTTCCTGTGGGTGAGGGATAGGAGCATGCATTGTGGAACGTGTTCCTTTGTTTGTTTTTCCCATTTAAACAAACAAAAACACTGTTGTTACAGGAGAAGAAGGAGGAGGGATGAGGCTGTGCTGTAAAATCGTGTTTGCTGGAAAAGTTGTCCTGTTTTCCATTGCTTAATTTCAGCTGAAAAGGGAGGGCACAAATGTTGGAGAGAACACAGCTACTTTCTTGGGAGTATTTTTACGAGCACTAGGGATGAGGCCTCTCAGGAGGGAGCAATTCAGCAGTACGTAAAGAAAGCAGAGGTAGAAACAGGCACTCCCCATCATTTCTTTGAGGCTCAAAGGATCATGCTTTTCGTCATTGTCCTTTCATTTTCTACACTGTATCTCATGGTAATTTACTCTGCTCACCCAAATTCAACTTCTGTCCCTTTCATGATGCTGTGGAGACCTACCTGCTTACACCACATCTGTCTCCCTCATGTCCCCTTGCAGATGACCAGCTGTCAGATAATTTTCAGCACCTAAAAGAAGGCAATTCCCCATAGATCTGCTCTTCAATGAATGGGCTGAGTCTGAGCTGAGCTCTTAGGCAGAAGCTCTTCCCTGGGAGGGTGCTGAGGCGCTGGCTCAGGGTGCCCAGAGAAGCTGTGGCTGCCCCATCCCTGGCAGTGTTCAAGGGCAGGTTGGACACAGGGGCTTGGAGCAAGCTGCTCACGGGAAGGGATCCCTGCCCGTGGCAGGGGGCTGGAACTGGGTGAGCTTTAAGGTCTCTTCCAACCCAAACCAGGCTGTGAGTCTATGAACATTAGTGGTTTCCATTGTCTGTAACATCATCTGTCAGCTTTTGGCTTGGAGTGCAGACTCCCTGGTTCAAGAACCATCTGTGCTGGCTCTGCAGGGTGTTCTGTCACTGTGGGTCAGTGTCCCATGGAGGGAATCCACAGGTGCTGTGGTAATTCACAATAATAAGAATTTAAAAGGAAGCATTAATAGCAGCATGCGTCTCTTGCCAGTGGTCTGCTGTTATCAGCAAGCACTGATTCTGGAGAAGGCTGATGTGTTTTATTTGCTTCTTTAAATATGTGGAGGAGTGATTCCTTGTGCTGCTCCATGCCTCTTAAACAGGGCCCTTTCACTGCTCCATTGTCCATTAAAATGAAGGTAACAGGCTTAAAAAGCAGGGTGGCTAGTGATGGGACTAGCATTATGCAATTCCACTTGTTTGTCCACTCTGCTCAGAGCTCATTGCCATTTTGTAGATAGTTTGGGGAACATGAAGAAAATGAGCCGGTGTTTGTTTGTGAGAATAGACGAAGCATTGTCAAGGGTCCACATCCGATTCCACTTTTCTGTTCTTGTTGGGATGCTCATTGGAGAAGCTTGTCATTGTACGTGGAGTCTACAGTGCCCTACTCTGGTCCTGGTCCATGAAGGATAGGATCAGATATATACTGCCTTTGCAGCATGCTCTGCAGCTATATTCCAGCCCTGGAATACTACAGCCTCCTGAAGCTTCCAGCCGTGGGAAACCAGCGTGAACAATGGGCTGAAATCCATTTGCTAAATAGAGTTTTGCTTGTGAACAGAAACCGTTGGATGCCCAAATGTCAGGCTGCAAACCCCGACTGCTGAGCGGTCCTTCTGCCTGTGAGGAGGAGGAACTGGTGAAAACCAAACACTGGTGCAGCCCCGTGTCAGGAACAGAGGTCACTGCTGCTGCAGCAGCCAAGTGCGTAGCCCAAGGCCAGGCAACATCTTGAGCCTTCTGCTGTGGCTTTGGGACCTTTGACAAAAGCTGGGCACATTTCCAGTGCGGAGCTGGAAGAAGGACGGTTGACCCATGCTGCACCTGGGGCATCTCGGCCTCATTTCAGTTTCACAAAAGCCTTTGTCCCGCCTCATTTTATTTAATGGGCTTGCTTTTCTTTTCCTTTTTTTCTCCCTGGTCCCCTGTCACAGGAAATTCTCCCTCTTCTATTACCTTTTTCCTGTTGGAACTAGCCTTAAAATAAAATACATAAATAAATAAATATACATACATATAAAAATATGCAGACAGGAAAGCCATTGAGATCTGGAGAGGCCTTGATAACACTGCTGATGAGGTTGACAGCTTTCCCTGGGTCTGAGCTGAACAATTCCTCACCACCTCCCCAACCCCTGGGAACCTCAGCTGTGGGAGTTGTGAAGCTTCTGATTCTGCCTACAGGTGTCTGGTTTGAAAGACACCACGTGCCATGTTGTAATCTCCTTTAGGAAAAGGGTAATTTAATAAAAACACAGATCTGTTACAGCCACAGTTCCTGAACATCTGAAATTCCCATTGGTTAAAAAAGAGTAAAGAATAAACCTCTCCCAAGGAGCACCGTCCTCTCCTCTTTTGTAATATTAGCCAGTATTAGTATTTTGAATTAAAAAAAAATTTCAAATGCCAACATCTGCTCTTAACCACCTCTCTGCAGCAGGAACATCGTGTTTAAACGCAAACAGAATAGGAATGCTTGAACTCCCCTCATTTCCTGCTCTGCATATCCAAATATTCCCACTAGTATTTACTTGTGACACATTCTGCTCCATCATTTAGTGCTTAGCACCATTTTCTTAAGGTACCAGAGCTTATCAAAGCCATTCCTGGGTGCAGTTAGTCACTAGACCTCAGCTTCGTCTAACAGGCTGGGTAGTCGCTGATCTTGGTCTTCTGAATCATGACTTTAGGATGTGTAAATGCCAGCAAAGGCTGGATAAACTGCACAAACAGTTCTGAAAAAGGCTAGACAGCTTTACCATGGTCTGTTGTCTGCTCAGTAGTAGTGATGATCGTAGTATTGATAACAATAAACTAACTATGGAATTATCTGGTCTCAATGCAGCAATATGTTTTATCCTATGCTTAATTTTTTAAGCACATGTGTTCCTGTTCATCAGTTAAGCATATGCTTTAGCTCTTTACTGCTGCTTGAGTCCAGCATGCGCCGCTCCTGTTGTTTGTCTGAGATGGGCTGCTTCTGGTTTTAACTGGCCAGGGTAAACCTTTGGAATTAGCAGATGCTGAAGAATGGCTAATACATGACTTATCCAGTGTAATTTGGGGGGGGGGTGCGAAAACAGCCGAGTGCTGTTACCCTGCTTGGTTACTACATGTTTTACAAGCTTGTTGGTTTCTCCTTGTCACTGTTTAACCCTTTTTCTCTAGTGCTACCTAAGGGAGGAGATCCTCGGCTGTGAGTGGACGCTGTCATACTTGGAGGAATAGTACAAAGGTACTGAGCCTGGTAATACTACTGTGGATGTTTCCAGTAATGCCTAGGGGGTCTTTTAAAGCCTGAGCTCTTGTAATCTTGCTATTTCCTTGAACTCTCACTTTTAGTATACAAACAAATATAAACCCCAGCACATTTCTTCTTTCTAGAGCTGCAAACCCCACATATCTCTAGTCTTCACGGTGTGATGGAAGAGAGCTTGAAACATGAGGTGGTTATTTATGTTCTAGGTTCCAAAATCAAAAGGCAAATAAAAAAGTCCACTATATTTCTTATTATTTTTTTCATTATTTCCAAACCAATCTGAAGCCTTTCTGAGAGCTGAAAGGTTGTGAGGACTTAGGGCTGGCAACTCCTTGAGCCCCTCAAGCCCAGTTTATGGGAGATCCTATCTTTATTGAGCTTTTTAGAAAAAATCACCTTCCTCCCTGTGCTGAGCATTATGGAACCAGCCCATGAGAGGGGATCAGGGCTTTCAAGTCTGTGCCATCTGAAATGATTGCCAAAGAGTATGAACTACAACAACTTTTGTCATCTCAGATCCCATTTTCAGCAATCATATAGGAGCAGAGCCCTAACACAGCACCCAGCTCCTGTTGTATGTGGCTAACTCAGGCTGCAGGTCTGAGCTTCAGGCCCCAGGGGATTTCTTGGGATGCAGGCATGGCACACCTCTGTGCTTGCAGCCATGTGAAAGCACCAGTGAGCAGGGAGAGCACAGATTCCCAGCAGGCCCCTGAGAGTAATGACTTTCCAACTGGACTCATTGCATTATTATTAAATGCCTACAAAATACATGAGAATCCTGCTATTGTCTCAACTGGTCTTTGAATCAGGGGCTCTTAAACAGAGGATATGCTATTCTTCTTTTGTTACACATTCCTGTAATGCTTTTAAAAGAAAAGAAAGAAAATAATAAAACAAAAACCCAAACCTGAAATGTGATGTCAGTTTTACCCTGAAAGCCATAGGTGGAAGGGATGGTTAGCCAAGATTAAACTCCTAGGCTCTGCAGTTTATTTATGTAAGTTATGGCTGTATGTCAGTAGCAGCAAGGAAAGCAAAATGCAGTAGCTAGACCGGTGCTCTGTTCAATTGCCTGGGGCCCCATCTGAAATTTAATAAGCAAATGTAAGATTTTAGTGCTTTGGAATGGAAACTTTATGGTAACTTCTTTCTGCAGCCCCCTTTTGAGAGCTGTATCACGTCTGGTTTGTGCAGTGCACTTGGATGTTGAATCCAGGTCTGCTGTTGTGCTGCCAGTCCTACTCTTCCCCTCTGGGTAGGACAGTGTTGGTGTGGTACTGTGACTGGCTGTGGCAGTGAGGCAGCAAACCACAGCATGGTCTTCCTCTCACAGGTTGGAGCCAGGTAAATCATCAGGTCACAGAGCAAGCTGGTGTTGAGTACAGCTGTGTTTGAGGCATCTTCCCTGTAACTCCCATTCATGTGGTTTCTGGTGGGGGAATCTCTACTGAGGATTTCTTTTCAGTCAGGGGTTACCAAATAATGTTCAGAGATGGCTGATGGAGTGTGAATCCTGGCTTGGGGGATGGCAGAAAAGGGGCATGGCTTCTTCCAGTGCTGTTTGTTCTTATTCTTTGGGACATTCTTCAACTTTCAAAATACAGAGATCTTGTGGAATTCTCCGATTTATTTTCCTAAGGCACAAATTCATTTGTTGCTCAAGGAGTTGCCTGTCAAAGCACCAGAGAGGATGCGGAACCCCCTGAGAGGAAATGAGGAAGAAAGCTCATAATCTTAACTATCCAGCACCTCTGTTCCCTGCGCAACAGTAGATGAGGAATGCAGTGCTCTTCCCTGTTGCCAGCTTGTGTTTTTCTGTATCTGATATTTAGAGTTTCTTCATTATGATGGCTCATGGAGACTTGTTGGAAGCTGTTCCTCATCTCTCTCCAAGCATGAAAATCTAGTCTTGATGGTTGTGTTTAGAATTAGATTGTATCAGTAGCTGTTGGCAAGAATGCACTGAGAGGATGAAGGGAGTTTTACTCTTTCCCCAGCTCCCTACCACTCTTTCCCATTAGTACCAGCTGGCACAGCCCATTTGTCTGGGATTTTCTGCATGTTACTCAATACTTCAAGGCCTGTTGCTGTCTTTAGGAGATGAGGAGGCTGAATAATTCTCAAGGAGTGTTTAGTATTTTGAACTCAGTCTAACTAGGAAAAACAAAGATCCTCTTTACCTTGAACAACTGGCTATTCCAACTTCATGCCCTAACAGCACGTGCAGATGGTGTGCAAATGGCCAGTCAAACATGGAGGCCCCTCTCCAGGGAAACACGTAAAAGCCAGCCATGATTCGTATGCTCCTGGGCTTCCTCATGTGTGCTTTTCCTGTGTGGGGGCCCAAGGTGAAGCTGTCTCACTGTGCACATTCAGACACAGTTACTGAGGACAAAAATTCCATAGACTCTGTTTCAAAACCCATGTCCCTATTGGTAAAGTCTTTAGAGTTCAGTCAGTGGAAGGTGCCCCATGGTAACAAGCCATGTTCATTCCTCTTGCCTCCTCATGCCTGTGTTTATTTCTGTTTTCTCCTTTCTTTCTTGCAGATGGCAGATGAATCTTGTCAGTGCTTTTTTGGCTTTGCAGCCTTTTCTCAATCATCTTTGCTTTTGCATCTCCAGCAATGTGCAAATCTGATGGTTTGCTATTTCTGTGAAGCATATTTCTTTTTCATGCTGTCTCATTGTCTCATTCTTGTGCTTTTTTGCTGGGTGAAAGAAAGAGACAAATTTCTAGTAGGCAAAAAATAAACCATCCTCAGCTCATGAAAGAAATGAACCCTTTTTAATCACTGCTGTAAGATGCAGCAGTTTGATGTGAGTTCCCTGTCAAGGTTGGAAGAGTGACCAATAGGGTCCTGAGCAGCATCTTTTGATGTGTCTGTTGGATCAATTGGAATTGTATTGCGCATGAGGAGAACAATACTGCAGGAGCCCTAGAAGTGGAGCGAACACAGGTGACATTTTTATTCATTCTCATCCAGATTGCTTGGTATTGTGTCCTTTCTGTGAAAAATGACAATCTGGCAACAGGCCACTGCCTGGAGAACAACTTGGCATGGGCCTCCTGTTTGTCTTAGCCTGTGCTGAGCATCACCAGAGATGCCAGACTGCTAACCACAAGCCAAGAATGTTAAAGCACTGTCCTTCCTAATCAGCATTTCTCTGCTATTTTTGGTGGAAAATACTTCAGGGATGAGGGGATAGTTCCTGACTCTTCAGATCTTTGGTGGCATCAGTGATGATAGTTTGCTCTCCCCTTGGTAAGATCATTAGCTGTCCTGGCTGAAAAAGACTGCAAGCTTGGCATGGTGTAGCCAACCCTAAACAAATTCTTTTCCAGAGTTCCTGGTTCTGTGCTTCCCATCTCCTTTTTCTTTTCTTGTATCTGAAGTGGAATTTTTAAAAGCCTTCAAGTGATTAGGAAGCTAAATCTGATTGACTTCCAGTTCTGTCTGACCCACCACAGGTACTGCAGCAGGTACTGCCATAGTCAAACCCACAGATTTCCTTGGATTTTTCAGAGGGCAACTCCAGTTTGTCTGTGACTGGGTACTTTCATGAGGTGACTGGATGTACTGGGGACAAGGTGACACTGAGCTGTGGGTTGTGTTGTAGCTGGGCTGTTGGCATCAAAACCAGGTGCAATACTGGGCATCTCCACCAGTGTCCAATAATCCATATCGTAAATCATCTTTCCAAGGTCCCTGTTGGCTCTTTCTGTTTTCTAAGAAAGTAGTTTAAGTGGTGAAAGTGAAGGAAGATTGTCTTCTTCAAAGCACAGGTTTAGCTATTAATTTGGTAGGATGAGCAGGTATTGTATTGAAGTTAAATGGTTTTTGTTCCATTCAAGTAGGAGTGTGGTAAGATACACAACAGCAACCACTGTGCACTAGGAGACATGGGACTAAAGAATTGGATATGACTTTCTGTTCTGCCCGCTGGAACCAGGCTCTGCCTGTGCCTACTGCTCTGAGTGGGTATTTCCCTAACTAAATAGCTGTGTTTTTCTGAAGCAAGGACAGTATCTTTGCTTTCAGCTCTAATGCATTGTGACGTGTATAGTAGGACCTGTCATAATTCATGAAGTCAGTTCTGTTTCAATGTTAATAAGTCCTTAATCAAGACATTTGTTTCACCCAGGATGTCATATTTAGCAGTGGATTGTGAAATGCTTGAAAACTGGAATCGTAGGAGCATTATTTAATGCTAAGTGTTATCTGCATCATAGCAGAAGCTGGAACATGCCAGGAAAACATCCTTCACATTCTTCATCTAATACATCTGAGCTTTCAGGATCAATCGTGAGTTGGCTGGGTATATGTGCTATTTCTCTCTGATTTTGTATGGTTTAATATTATATGCTATATTCAGTAACTCATTCTCACATTGCTTGTCTGTTACCTATTTTCTATGGCTGGATCTTTTTTCTTTATGAAATAATACTGTGCAATGTTGGACCCATCACTTTAAACCAAGATTGGCACTCTTAAGTCCAACAGAAAATAATTGAAATGTAAAACTAGTAGTCCTCGTTCCAGTCTGTTTGTGATGTGTAAAGAAGAAGGAGAGGTTTGGGCCAAACAGCTGCTGGTGGGATTAAGTAGAAAGCTATCCAGAGAGACCAGGTTTATGATTATCATCTCCTATTCTTGATGTTGTCTTCAAGAAGAACAGACCTAAGGGCTAAATTTTCCTCTTTAATACCTAGTTCCCTTGAGTCTTTTACACTTGCGGAAAAGAAAAGGAATCCATAGTGAGCTCAGGGGAAACATTTTTCCAGTGGGGTTTTCTTCTTTATTTAAATTATGTTTAATGTTGTGCCTTTTTTTTTTTCTTATAAGCTCATTTCTGTCTGCAATTAGGTACATTACATGCAGTCAGTGGTGACAAAAAAACATACCTGTATATGTGACATGTGTTGCTGTACAAAAACGTCATGTACAAAATTTCTGAGGATTGAATCACTGAAAAGTCATTATTTGCCTTAGGGAATTGTTTGCATTGATATTGTAAATATGTCAGATTGTTGCATCCTTCCTGTGAACCAGACCTCTTGCAGTGGGTGCTGTGAAGACACAGAAGAAGGAGTGCTCATCATATATGCAAGGAAAATGTTTTGGTTGGGCATTTTTGCAGTTTCTGTTCTGAAATACTCAGTAAAGAACTGTAGAGAAAGAGAATTATAAAATATTTATGCAGGTTTTATTTTGTGTTTCCACAGGCTCTATCAAAATGAATCCTTCAAAGTTCCAACCATTTGATCAAAAATAGTCAGTGTTTTAAGGGTCCCTGTTTTGTGTGCTCCTAAAAGCTATTTTTCACTATAAAATTTTTTATTTGAATTTAGTCCAAGTCATAATGAGTGCTGGAGCAATTAAAGCATCAGGCACTATAAGGAGTCTGGGGAGCACAGGAGACAGATAGGATCAGGGCTTAAGCTACTGAAGTACCTTTTATGAGAAATAAAGATTTCACAAACCTCTGTTTCAAACAGAATAGTTGACATATGCTAAACTCCAAATGCTAAACTCCTCCTGCCCTCTCCCACTGAACAAATAAAGATCCATGAAATATTCACACTTTATCTCTGCAGGAAGAAAGAAAACACTTTATTTCTATTTTAAAATCTTTGGTAGGTGCTCAGATGTTATGCTGATGGGACCAGAAATGCCGTCAAAAGGTGAGTGGGGAAGGTGTGGTGGGAATTTTGAGCATGACTTTGTCAACTATCCCATTTGTTCAATCTTTATACTTCCAGTCCCAGCCAGGCTGCCTGCTCATGGGCATATGTCAGTGGAGATACTGTGCACTAGGAGATTTTTAAAGCAATTAATTGTTTCTGTGCAGGGCTGGATCGTACCCTCATATTCTGCAATCAGATTCCTTTTATTTAATTCTTGTAACCATTACCCTTAAAAAAAAAGGAAGGAGAGAAAAAGTTTTTTAAATATTTTTCATTAGCACTTACTATTAAGTGGGGAAGTGCCCTTAGTGTATTTTAATTTAATTTAGATATAACAGCAACATTTTTCCCATACTAATTAAATGCCAGTTTGTTATTAAGAAAATATTTATTGAAGTTGAACTTGCTGATAGATACATATCTATTACATCACTGTTGAACCTCATTAAATAGTGTTTAAATTGCAATTTGTTTTTAATTACCATTCATTAAGCATATTATTAAATCTAAATTGCATGCTTATGAAAGATGGGTTTGCCAATACAAGCGGCTGAGGCCCTTAACTACTGCTTTACTTCCAGGTTCTCATAACTTGAGGTGTGTAGGGTGAAAGTTTGATCTATTTACATTACTACTAACAGTGTGCCCTCCCTCGCTGCCTGTGTCTCCCATCTTTATTAAATAGAATTAATAGCATCTGAAACAGTCAACAGATATAAAAAGAAAATAAAGTAGGAAAAAATGGTGCCCGAACAGCTCTTTGGGCAAGGAAGCAGGGAGCCAGCAGGGAGGAAGCTGAATCAGAAGGACACAGGCAGGGAAAACAGAAGTTAGACAGGGCATGGAAACCAATTATCTAAATTAAAAGTAGAGGATGGGACTGGATGGCTGAAGGATGCAGGAGGATGTGGTAATGATGTGCAGAGGTTTTTCTCTTTGGCTTCTGGTGGCAAGTGTGGGCAGAGTTGGTCACTGTTATGTCAGCCCACAGGCTTTTCAGCAAAAGGAGTTGCTGGTCTCAGTTTTCCTTTCTAAGGATATCAGTTCTTTCAACAAAAAGACCTCATTGAGGTTTGGTTTTAAAAGCTAGGTGTTTCTTTTAAATCCTAAGAGTCTTTTGGAGCCTTTCCTCTAGGAATGATGCTCTCTGAAGGGAGGAAGGGCTGGGAAGAAGGGTGTGAGGGTGCTTTTCTCATGGAGACCAGCTCAACCAGTTGGCAAACTGGAGAGCCCTTCCTGAGGCAGATGGAGGTAACAGACAAAAGGCCTGATCCCTTATGTTGGCATCCTCTAGGATGACAGTATCTGACCCTGTCAGAGCACCTGGGGAGGAATTACTGGGGCAATGCCATAAGGGTGAAAAAAGAGTTGAATGATGGAAATAGCTGAAGTAACCTGACCTATTGCAGACTTCCCCATGGGCTTTATAAAGAAAGGCAGTAAGGCTCTGTGCATTGACGCTCTTTGGCTGTGGTTCTCCTTTCACTGAGGGTAGTTTTGTGCCAGGTTATCTCCATTGACTCTAATGGATTATCTCCAATTTGCAGTGCAGTTTAAATCATATGCAGGACTTCTTTTCTCCTCTTCTCAATTCATGGATCTCTTTCAGAACTTTCTGTACCAGATGTTACAATTGTAAACAAATCATCCTGGCAAACCAAAGTATCTTTTCCTGTCTGTGTCACAGTGCCTCTGGATCTTCTGCTCATAAAACATTAGTTATACAATGGTTTTTTTTTGGCAGATGGGTATCTTCCATGAAAAAGCCATTTCCATCCCAATACAACAGTGCTTTTATATGGACTGTTTCAGCCCGCATTGCGCAACCCTTTGGCACAATGATGCATTATGCTATTTTGCTTCTTGATATGCTGAATCATGGGATGACACTTTGCCAGTTTCTTTGTGTAACAACAATAACTTGCTCGTGTTTCAAAGATAGAGAAGGCTGCACAAATCACTACAGTGCAGGGAGCCTGAACATTTGGCCGAAGGAAGTTCTCAGCAGGCTCTAAACTCCTCCACATGGGTGGGGAAGTTACCTTTCAGCTCCTGCTCCCTTTAGATGGCTGTAGGAAATCACATATGGCTTCCACTTGTCTGTACAAAGCTGGAGAAGGCCCAGATTCGTGCCCCCTCTGAACTGATAGCAGTCAGCCACTCTGCGCTGTGGCCCCTTAACTGAAAGAACATAAATCAGTTCACCTCTCCATGGAACACCATCTGCGTTCAAAGCCTTGGTCATGCACAGACGTGGAACCGTGAAGAAGACTTTTTAGAAATACCCCCACAGACAGATCAGGTGGGATTTCCTAACATTGTCTCTAGCACGTGGATGTGAGAAGGCAGCTAAATTAAACCCTCCCCTACTGCAGTGGCCACGACAGTATTCACTTGTCCACATGTTCTTCAATGCCTCCTGAGTACATTGGGTGCTGTGTTACGGTATAGCTGTTCATGTTCAATATCTCAGGGGTCTGGTGATGATTTCTAACTTGTATTTTAAACATTGTTTTACTGTATGTCAGTCATGCACAGGCTCCTTGTGGAACAAGGGATGCTTTCTCTTGGCCATTCTGGAGTTCTGATTTGTATTTAGGAGTTTCTAACTGTAACGATTTATCTGATCACAGGGAATTCAGAAGCAACTGAATGTATTCATAGCTGTTCTGGGGAAAAAGACAAGATTTGGTCTGAAAGGAACACATTACACTGCTTGAAAACGGGGTTTTAAAGGAAAGACACTTGTATTTTTAAAATACATTTGTATCTGAATACTGGATTGTATTCTCAGCACGTTTCAGTTTGTAGCACAGCACAGGACAGCAACTTATGCACTTTGGACAAGTATTTGAAAAGCCAGCGGTTTGCCTCTGAAGATACACACTCTGAATCCCACTGGAAAGCTCTAAATTATGGAGGTGGTGTCTTGATAGACCTCAAGGGTGAATTTGCACCTCTGATTTTAAGTGTAATTGTTACAGCAATTTAATTTACAAAAGTATTCACTATTAACTGGGGCTTCTATAAGACAGGCAGCTTTAATGCCCTTTCTGCCCCCTGTGCCTGTTGCATGCTCGTATTCCATAAAAATCTGACCATGTGCAGTCAGGCTTTGATGTGAGATACAATAAATATCAGCTTTTAAAAAGCATTGTGTACATATTTGTCTGACATGCATATGTATAGGGAAGGTTAGGGGGGTTACTCGTGTTTTTACGCTGGGTCATGCGCATGTGAAGCATTCTTCATACGGATGCTATATTTTCTAGAATATTTCTATTTCTTTAGTATTTGTAGTTCAGTGTTTCAGCCATTCCTAAGTTTTATGAGTGTTTTTTCCATATGTTTACATGTTTATTAGCTTAAGTCTTCATTCCTTGTGTGACACCTCCTTGTCTCCCCACCTTCTCCCATGCCCAAATCGTTTTGCAGGCTGCCCTGCCACAGAAGTGGGTCAGACAAGTTACAAGACCTGTAGATTGCTCAGATGGGGATCCACCTAGCAACACCACTGCACTAATGCTGGATTGGGAAATTTGCCCTACAGGAGTTTGTCTTGATTAAAGGCTTCAGCCTGTCTTTGCAACACAAACACAGGAGCCCCCATGCTGCTCTCTGAAATTTACAGCGTATTTTCTTTTTACTCAAGCATATTGAAGCAGAACAGAAGAAAGGATCAAAGGTACCGTAATGTTTCTATAAACAAGTACTACTTAGTTTGGTTTTTTTTATCTTGGGTTTATTTTTTTCCAAACAAATCTTCCAGGCACATTAGGCTCAGATTTCATTTTATTGCCAAATCACCAGCTGGCAACAAAATCACATATGTCTGTGTAAATAAAGTAAATGAGAAGCTGAACAGGAGATTGGGAGATGATTCAAGCAGTCATATTGGCTTCTACACCTTAAAATTATACTGCTTTAGCTGTCTATTCAGCAATGTCCTGTACAGGCCCCTTTTCAGCATGAAATACAGAATTACCCCAAGCCGAGATTTTAGCCTGTGGTTTTCCTCCCTTCGAGTGAATTTACAGGAAACAGATAATTCTTTGGGACCGTAACCCAAAAATTCATTTTTTGTCTGCTCATCAAGCGGTGACTCATCCACTCCCTGTTACTCAAATGTAGGTGTAACTCTTGTGATGACTGATATTATTATGAAGCATTTTCACTTTGAGGGCCGGATGATCCTTCCTTTGAAGGTAGTGCAATTTTGGAATTGGCCTGAGGGCTCTATTACTGCCTTCTTGGTATGTTTGGATTCACTTGGCAATGAAACCTCAAAATTGATTAATTTACCTTTAAGGTCAATGTAGCTGTACAGGTCTCTGCCATTTTAGGTAGTCAGTGGAATGGTCATCATTTGAAACCTTCCATTGAGTTTCTTCATGCCACCCGGTAATTCCCATGGAGAAAAGCCTGATCGTTACTGTTAGGCAAACATATAAAAAAGTTAGTAGCTGTCATCCTGCTTCTAAAAGCAGATGAACTAGAGCATGTTTTCAGGCCTGGGTGATAATGGGATGCATTTTTCCCATGTACTTGTGAAAAATAGGTTCCTTTTAGCTACAATGGTGCTCTTTTTGTGTTCCTGATGAAAGAATATTGGAGTTTTGAATAACTACTAAAGAATCAGGATATTTGCTCATATTGAGCTATCCAAATCTCTCTCATCCAGAGATATTCCTTGGCAGAGCTGGGTAATAGGATTCCCTTTGTGAGGGCAGAAATGCTGTACCAACTATGAAGGATCTATCTGCAGAGCAGTTTTGCCCTCAGTCAGTAAGCTCTAGAAGAGCTTAATTAATGAGTGGGGAAAGAGCTCCAGTGTCTGGGAGGTGGAGGACAGAAATAAAGGTGGTTAAACAGTAAATAGGTTTTGTTTCATGCTAAGGCTTTTTAATCCTTGCCTTTTCCCTAACGTGCTCCTTTTAGGAGGCTTCGATCCCAACTGACTTCTTGAAGGTTTTGTCCCTGCTGCAAGTTCTGCTTTTTCTGTCAAAGGCTCCAATTTTGCTCTTTCTTCCTAATGTTTCCCTTTATGCAACCTAATTCCTATTCCCTAATACAACCTGGGATGTAATGAGGCGGAGAGGGGCTTCAGTTTGGGAAATACCAGTGCATGCTCACTAGCTGACTTTGTTCCCAAATTGGACAGAATAGAGAATACTTCCTGCCCCACTCAAATCATCTGCATAGAAAGATAAAATGGGAGTTAACAAGGGTCAGGTTTATGACAGGGAAAGAAGACTGCTAATGACCATTATCTATGCCACAGGTTTAACTTCATTACTTTTGCATTAAGTTCTTAATGCCCAAAGCAATAAGCAAACTGAGTCCTGTTGAACTGTAGTAACCTAATCTTCTCTCCAAACGAAATGGAGGGGAAGGCAGAGTCATTTGACATGGCCTTTATTTCATCTTCTCTTTCCCCATCCCCCATGCACTCACATGTTATAAGCTTGCCATTCCTTCTCACAGCCTGTTTCTTTTTTCTCTCTTCTTCCTTCCTGAGTTTTTGTAGCTCTCCAAAGTGGTAGTTGGTGCCAGATTTACTCTGCTGAGAGAGTTAGGCCTTCTGTAATAGTGGCTTCAGGGTTTGTCACATGGAGAAGTCTACACTGATAATCTTTATAGAATTACACAAACTGTGTTCAAAATCAAAAGCATTTAATTCCAGAGGTAAGACATGGGCTTACCAACCACAATGGGCTGGCCATTCCATTGTGGTTCCCAGTAATTCACATCTAGGAGAGTGCATTTGATGGGTGTTTTGAAGTGTCATCACTGTTTTCCGAGGAGAGTTGAAGGTCTTGCATGCTTACATCAGAATATGACTTGTGGGCATATACCAGCCTTGACTCCAACCATTAGTTCATCCTCTGTTCTTTCTCCAGTTATGACCCCTGCTGGCATTTATGGCTCTGAACTTGCCCCGCCAGCTGTGTGAACAGTTTAAGTTTAGTGAGCAATAAACAAACAGCAACAGAGAATTAAATGTAACTTGTGATTTAGAATGAGATCAACATTTCTGTTGTTTCAGCTCTTTTTTCTTCTCACCCTCAACTTTGTCAACTAAAAAATAATGAATTACCTTCTTCTGGGGTGATTTGCAGACTTTTGCTCTGAAGCTGGGAAAGGAAATGACATTGAGTAAGAAGAGCGAGCACAAATGGATTTCCTAATACATGCAAGTCCCAGACCAACAGCCTCAGCTTTTGGCAAAGGACGAAATCAACGGTGCATCTTTTTTGGGTTCCCCAACAGTATGAGAGGGAAAGAAGCAGTGCTGGCAGGTAACTGGTGAATCTGTCCCATATGTAAGAAACACATTACTGCTTCTAGAAGGATACCAAAGTGATAGGCGCCTGAGAAACATGATAGATTAGGTAGATAGAAGAAAAGAATATAAACTATGGAGAGCTAAGCAATGAATGTGAAAACCTATGAAAAATCCCTATCAGCAATGCAATGTAATACATTACCATAATCCAATATTATATGGTAACCTCCATATGAGAACCTTGCACTCTGAGTAATAAGTGCCGAAGGCTGAACATTTATCTTCTGACCTGTTCCCTGTTCAGAGTGATCAGGGTTACCAGATATTTGGGACTCTGAGAAAATTGTCCCTTTGTAATAATGTTTCCCTGCCATACAGCACAAAGGGGTTTCATTTCCTTGCCCCTTTCTGCCTTGGAAAGGACATATCAATGTTCTGTTTTTCTGTAGCCATGAAACTGCCTACAGTAAGGTCTGAGTACTACAGGAGGGCTTGATGTGTCAGTCTCACAGCCATCATGTTTCAAGAAGCAGTATCTCCTCTCTACAGACCTGTCTGCCTCCTGACTGCTTGGCTTGACTCTATGACTACTTTGTTGGTTTGTACTCGTGCCAGAGTCTCCTTCAAATTGCTCATCACTGCTCCCAAATGAGCTGCTGCTTATACTTCTAAAATGAGGGATTTGAGTAAACTACAGGTCATGTCAATTCAAACTGCTGGGAATGACACAAGTAGGAAGGAGGGAATGGTGGATCCCACCCCAAGTATGTGTCAATGCAAGCAAATTAGATGGTTTCTACCTGTGTCTTTGATACTGACTTGCTGAGCTTTGTCTCCCTTCTGTGGGAGGGAAAGGAGTGCGTTGTATCCCTGCACTGGGCTTTTAAATATTGCTGACTATCAAACTCAACTGTTTCACATGTTGATAAGTTTCTGGCCTTTCCCACTTCTCACTTGCTTCATGCTTTTTCCCATTGGTCACATCTTTTGAGTAACATCATCTTTTGATGTTTTTCAGATTGCCTGGGATTCTCAAGAACCCAATTTTATTAAGATACCACTACTGAGTTCTGCAAGAAACAAACACAGCCAAAAAGCCTTCTATTCTGGTAAAATAACCTACCCCTTCCATAAAAGAGGTGGGAAGAGATGCACACTTTTAAATCCTGATTGTTGTCTCCTTTCAGATATGGGAAACAATTTCATGCTACCAAACTGGGTATTTAGCTACTAAATGCTTATTTTTTGAACAAACAAGCTTCCACAGCTCTGAAGTTCGGGGGAAGAGGGCTTAGGGAGAAGCAACACTCTTTTCTAGGAGCACAGGGCAGATCAAGGGCCTGTGTGCAGTGAACTCTGCCTGATTCAACACAGCCTGCAAGATTAAATTTTGTTCACCCTAAGCATTTAATGACTGCAGATGTTCAGGAGATACTCTGTGAAGCATCACCTACTGCAGCCCTTTGGACAGATGCTGTTTACTTTGACACTCCATCTGTCACTTCAAAATAATCACTGAAGCTTTAACTAACATAACCCTGCAGGGCTGGCATCAAGGCATGACATGTCAGAGGTTAAAAACAGGGTCAAGGTCATTGCATGCCGTGCATGCTAGAACATCAGGGAACAGCAATTGCCACTTCTTGTTCTCCATGATTTTCAGCAGAGAGCACTGTATGTATCACACAGGCTTTTGCTTTGGTTTCTGGAAGATCTTCCAATACCAATGATATGGGCCCCACCGCATGTCAGATCCTTAGATTCAGGGTATATTTTGGAGATGAGCATGGTTATGGCAGCAAATAATTTGTGTGACTTCAGCCAAATGCAAAACTTGGCTGTTCTATACCAACAGAGATGTATTGGGACGGATATGGGACACCACTGGGATCTACCAAAAGTCAGCATAGTTATTAATTGGTCTCAGAGAAGAATCCTACACCTCATAAGCAAGCAATTTATGTGTTAGTCGCCATGCTTCCTAGCATGATGGTAGGGGATGTCATAATTATGAGTGACTTGTTATAGGTAGTGCCATCTTTTCCACTCCTCATTTTCTTCTAAGACCTGGGCCCTATCTAAGTAGATTATAACCGTTGATTTAAACATTCAGTCATGCAGATCATTCTACAAGGCTCAGTAATAGCATCTAGTACAAATTAGTGCTCATAAATGACTAATTCTATTTCCTCTTGTTTATTACCCAGGCTTTTGACACTGGTGTATAGTTAATTAAAGAATTTCTTCTTCCCATTCTCCCTTTGTATTTAATGTCTTACTTGCCATAGTGTCTAATGGAAGTACATCTACAGCAGGGTTTACTATGCCACTGTTTGTAGATGATGGTTGGGTGCTCTCCTTACCTCCCTAAGGTCCTTCTAAGTGAGAGCTGAGTGCAAGAAGCTGTTACCACCTTTGCTCTTCCTGTCTTGCATCAAAACTGAGAGCTGAGGGAGGGAGGTCAAGGGCTCCCCTTATGGCTTTTCTTTTGTCTTACAAGATACAGTCTTGTCTCTGTTTCTTCTCTGTCTTCCTCAATTGGCAGATAATCATACTTTGTCATTTTTACCCCTATTGAAAGAGCTGTCTGACTTCAAGGGATGTGCTTTGCATCAGGAGGTCAATTAGGCTTGCTCACTGTCCCTTCTGGAGCTTCTTTTTTCTTATATCCAAACTTATGCTTTCACGTCAGATTTCTGTTAGTGCTTGTCCTCTATATAGATTTTGTTAGCTGCTTCATCTGAAGGAGATTATTTTTTCCTATTAAGTGATAGATGCTGCAGCTCCTCATCCCAGGATTTAAATAGACCAGCATTTTTTTCCCCCATTTTACCAGCACTAAATTCACATAATGTAACAGCAAACCAAGCCCATACCCTGTCAAACAGAGACACTCTCTCAGTGTGGTGACCCTCTTTCTCTCACCTGCCACATTTTTCATGCTCAACCTACAGCTGTGAAACTGTTTTCTCCCCACTTCTCTTCGAACAACAAAGTCCAAGGAACATTCCTCAGTTTGATGCCTGTCTGAATTTGCAGAACATCCTTAGACAGAAATGGCACTGATAACAGCGATGGAAGTGTCTTCACGAAAGCAGCAGCTTTTCATTGCCAGCTCCTCCAGTGGGGCTGAGCTAATAACAGCCATGCTGCAAACTTGATTTAATTTGTGTGCGCCAGTTCTAGAGCTTTCCTATTGACTTGAGGAGCACTGGAATGGGCTGCATGGTAGCTACGGCTTGGCTTTATGACTCAGTATCTCTGTCTTGGAATGGTCTCTGCCAGATCACTCAGATTTTCCACTCAGACGTTCTCTGAGGAGACATGAGTGTTCAGCTTTAGCTGCCTGTGAGCAGAAATGGCTCATTTTTCACTTGTGTCTTTTCCCCCAACGACTTTCTCCACCATGAAAAACTTCTGGGTTTCGGGTGGGACAATTCTGTGAGTGTCTTACAGATTGCTGAGAATGCCTGTTTGAACCTTTACTAGCTGACCCTGCTTACTGTCTTCGAATGTTCCCTTTGTCCTTTCAATACATGTCCATGTTGTTACCTGAAATGAGAGCAGGCTGATTTTTAAGGAAAAAAATATGCAGGCCATATTTACAGTTAATCTTCTGCAGTTGCTATTGTGTGACTGATTGGCCTGTGACTAAATAACTACAATAGTAAAACAATTTTAGCCTAACAGCATAAAAATCAAAGCTGAAGCTATGTCTCTGTAAAGCAGTGTTTGTTACGAGGTGGGCGTATACCCCAGTATGGAAAAGGAGACTGTTTGCATTACCAAGCTGTAGTATATACCTCCCGCTTCCAATAGAACTGATTTCCAAAGGTTGGGTTTTTTGGCTCCTTTTTTTGTTGTTAGTTTTTTTTCCCAAGGGAGCGCCAGGCCTGAGTGTTGTAGTCTGATTTGCATTTATTTTGTTGCTTGAGGTAATGAAGGGTGTGAAGTTAATCTGCCCATGTTACATACCTCCTGCCACTCTGACTTGGTTCCTTATTTGCTTTGGGATTTTAGTTGGTGATCCATCCATCTTGCACTTGAGACAGTCCAGCCCCAAGAAGGAAGAGGATTAATTTCTCTTTATACAAATCAGTGTGTTGGTTACAATTGCTTTCTGGTTGCTTGCTGTAACAGGCAGGGAGATATGCAGAGGACTTCAGCAACCAGAGAAAATGTGCGTGAAAGCAGTGGCTGGAGATAGACAAATGCATAGAGGAGTTGTAGAAGAAGGTAACTGCACCTAGAAATCAATGAATCATCTGATACCCATCTGACTATTGTGCCCCCCTAATGATAGTGAAATATAGAAGATTTCTTGATCTGAGCAAATATATAAGGTAGTGGTATAAACAGATGTGTGTTCAGGAGCTCCCTGCTAGGCATCCCATGGAATGTAGTGGCATGATGTCTGTGATGGAGTCATGTCTGAATAGAGGGAAGTGTAGATGGTCACAGAGCACACCATGGCACACTGTACTGAGGTCAGGACATGAGTGGAAAGGACTTCTCATGTACCTCAGCACTCAGAAGAAAAACCAAGTAAACAAACAGTGCTGAGCAGTTTGCTGCTGTCTGCTGCTCTTGTTGGTTTTATTTCTCTCTGTTCTAGGAATTTTGTAGTAGTGCAATGAGGAATAATCTATTAATGCTTAGAAAGCAATTATAGTGGTTCCCAGTTTACACATGAATAAACAGAATGGAGCTTAGGTGACTGAGTCACAATCATTTTCTTAGTCTGATAGGGCATGGGCAGCAATAAAGAGCCGGCTCAGCACTTGTGCTCTAATTGCTATTTTGCCAGAAAAGTTGGAGCTGGAGATCAAACAGGCAAAAATGAGCTATAAAGCTCTCTGAATGTAAATTGCTGTACACCCGGTAGTGATTTCACACTACATAGCTAAGTCTTGCTTTTGAGGTCTCACAGGATGACCACAGGTCATACCAAGGACAGGATCCAGGCTTTGTGACTCCAGTGCTGTACTTAAGCACAAACCATCCTTCCTCCCTCTATGAACTTGGCATTTTATTATAGAGTACCTTATCATATAAGTCCGTATATGATACTTTCGCATGTATTCAACCCTGAAACACGGTTAATGTAGAAATACCCATCACTGATGATGCATAATGCAAATCATAATGTCTTGCTTTTATGGAAAAATTGAGAGTTCCAGTTCAGACATGTGGTCTGGTACTCGGATTGCTCATTGATGTTACAGTTTTATATGTCCACAGTGTTCAAGACCAGGTTGGATGAGGCTTGGAGCAAGCTGCTCTAGTGGAAGGTGTCCCTGCCCGTGGCAGGGGTTGGAACTGGATGAGCTTTAAGGTCCCTTCCAGCCCAGATCATTCTGTGATTCAATGATTCTATGATGTGTTATGAGGATCACTCTTTTCTCCTCCAGGGGTGAAGTTGTTACTATGATGTAAAACCAGGTCAGGATGAAGTTCTCCCTTCATGTCTGGGGACATATTTTTGTTACTTGAAAGCCCACAGAGCCCATATAACTGCAGAAGCACAAGCGCAAGCCTTGCTATCCTGCTTCATACACTATCAGCCAAACAAGCGAGCCAGCTTTTTGAGTCCTCCAGGGTCATTTTATTTTTAGGGCTGGTGCCTGATGCAGGAAGAAAACAGCTTGATCTGTAGGTTCTGCTTTGAGTTTCCAGTGCTGGCAGCGAAAAGCAACTGCTTTTGACGTGAGGCTGAGTTTAACTGAAGGAAAAAGCTGTGCAGGCCAGTGAATTGCCATATTTTGAGCATTGCTGTTCCAAAGCACAGCACAGTTCCTTGCCTATCACCGAGCTGATTTACTTTTGATCTCTTCGGGCTCCACTTGACATTCCAGCTGTTTTTCTGTCTCTTCAGTTAATCTCAGGCTTTTTCTCTTGCTGCTTTTTCAGGTTTTTCCCTGTTTGTCTGAAATCCATCTTGGGGACACTTGTTGCCCCATTCTCTGATCTGTTTTGAGCCTCTGCCAGGCACTGTTGCTGCCAGGGGATGAAATGCCTGAGTCGCCACTTTGTGAATGTTGCATTTGCTGGTGGGGTGGCAGAGCCAAGGCCATCATGAGCAAATCAAGCAACCACAACAAAGGCCTAAAACACAAACACAGGGACTTAACCTCAAAGCATATGCTGGAGCCCACTGAGGTGACAGACAGCAAAATGCATACTGAAGGACCTCAAAGCATTACTTAACTTCAGTCCTGCTCTAACCACATCAGAGGCATATACCTCACACAGCTCTGGATCAGGGGAGAGGGTGGAAGGGAAAGGTAGCAGTGACCAAAGGACTTTTTCCTTCCTTCCAGAATGAATTTATCAGAGCAGGAGATGAAAAAAAGAGAAAGGAAAAGAAATAAAAATATGCTTGGGGTTATTGAACGGCAAAGCTGTGGATGACAAAAGCAGCTCTAAATACACGAGAGAAGCCTGGCTCGGCACACTGGCTCTGTACCTACCCTCGTGCAATGGTCCCAGCTCTGACCAGCTCTCAGTGGCTGTGTTTCCTTGTTTCCCATGCTTTCCAGTCATCCTGCTTCTTAGCCTAAGAAGCATATCAGGGAAAAAAAAAATTATCTCCAGTTGACACGAAGGGCCAGTGGGTGTCTGGGCTCTTCACACCTCTGTCTGCTGGGGCTAGAGCTTGCCAAAAGGTAATTTATATCCCATGTGCCAGCAGTGATCGACTAAGCACGGAGTTAACTGTCACCGTGATGCTGAGGCTGGTGGAGGTTTTGTTACTTAATTTTAGCTGGATCAGGGTCACCCCTATGCTGCCGTCAGAGGCATGGGAGCATTTAGTATAACATGGGTACCAGGGCTCTGTGGCTCCCTCCAGGTTTGGTCACTTTTGTTTTGTTAGGAATAGACAGGGGAAAGGCTGAAATGCTCTCACCCAGCCTGCACGGAGAGCGCGGGTCTGTGTCAATGTGTCATTTAAAACATCCTGGCCTGTTTGCCGTGTAATAGCCCTATAGTAAAAACATTTTTCATTCTTTATCCCTGATGCAAAAGGGAAATGGGTTCCTATTTGCATTGTCCCCACAGTGTTTGTGTAATTAATGTACATGGGGGTCCTCCCTCCCCCACCCTCTCCCAAGGTAAAAAATGACCTTGTCAAAACTTAGATTACAAAATCTTAGTTACTAAGCAATGGGTAGGGCCCCACAGGGATGGCATCCCGGCTCCTGAAATGGTATGTATAGTAAAAACTAATAAAAGTGGTGTCAGAGGCTCTCAGGCTTCCAAGTCCCCTGCTGTGTGACCCCCTGATCCCAATTTATTAGCTGAACCCAGGGAAGCAGACAAACCTCCCTGGCTCCAGACTGTAGGCTCCAAGAAAGCAAATAATGTGAGCTCCAGAGCTGTGGCTCCAGAGCAGGAGGGAGGGAAATCCTCATGGAAAACAGGGGGTTGAGAGTAGGGCTGGAAGGAGCTGCTGAGAAGAGACGTCTGAGCAGGATAGGGAAGGGAAGCTCACTCTGTGATATCTCAGTACCTTGACATTCAGATGCTTTAAACATGTCAGGGAGGAAGGGGAGGAAGGGCACAGGGGGAGCAGGGCCTGGGAGGAGGCACCCAGCCAAAGTTGCTTCCTTTCATGTGTTAGCAGCACGCTCAGGTCTGAGATCACCTTGTGCCGGTGACAGAGGATTTAGCAGCTGGGGGTGGCAGATGGAGTGGCAAAGAATGTGCCCCATGGGTCAGAGGGGGATGTGCCTTCCCCCTGCCTGCTCCCCAACTGCAGGAATTTGCTCTTTAAAGCATTAAAGGTGATGCAGCTCATCACGCTGCTGCTAACCCCCTGGATTTCCTCTTTGGTGTGTGGCACACAGAGCAATTAAACGTGTTGCACAAGGGGAGTGCGAGGGGGGGTTTTCTTTCTTTCTTTCTTTCTTTCTTTCTTTCTTTCTTTCTTTCTTTCTTTCTTTCTTTCTTTCTTTCTTTCTTTCTTTCTTTCTTTCTTTCTTTCTTTCTGTCTGTCTGTCTTTCTTTCTGTCTTTCTTTCTGTCTTTCTTTCTGTCTTTCTTTCTGTCTTTCTTTCTGTCTTTCTTTCTGTCTTTCTTTCTGTCTTTCTTTCTGTCTTTCTTTCTGTCTTTCTTTCTGTCTTTCTTTCTGTCTTCCTTTCTGTCTTCCTTTCTGTCTTCCTTTCTGTCTTCCTTTCTGTCTTCCTTTCTGTCTTCCTTTCTGTCTTCCTTTCTTCCTTTCTGTCTTTCTTTCTTTCTGTCTGTCTTTCTGTCTGTCTTTCTTTCTTTCTGTCTGTCTTTCTTTCTGTCTGTCTTTCTTTCTTTCTGTCTGTCTTTCTTTCTTTCTGTCTGTCTTTCTTTCTGTCTGTCTTTCTTTCTTTCTGTCTGTCTTTCTTTCTGTCTTTCTTTCTTTCTTTCTGTCTTTCTTTCTTTCTGTCTTTCTTTCTTTCTGTCTTTCTTTCTTTCTGTCTTTCTTTCTTTCTGTCTTTCTTTCTTTCTGTCTTTCTTTCTTTCTGTCTTTCTTTCTTTCTGTCTTTCTTTCTTTCTGTCTTTCTTTCTGTCTTTCTTTCTGTCTTTCTTTCTTTCTTTCTGTCTTTCTGTCTTTCTTTCTGTCTTTCTGTCTTTCTGTCTGTCTTTCTGTCTTTCTCTCTGTCTTTCTTTCTGTCTGTCTTTCTTTCTGTCTTTCTGTCTTTCTTTCTGTCTTTCTGTCTTTCTTTCTTTCTGTCTTTCTTTCTGTCTTTCTTTCTTTCTGTCTTTCTTTCTTTCTGTCTTTCTTTCTTTCTTTCTTTCTGTCTTTCTTTCTGTCTTTCTGTCTTTCTTTCTGTCTTTCTTTCTGTCTTTCTTTCTTTCTTTCTGTCTTTCTCCCTTGAAAAGCTGCCAAAGCAAAGTGATATTGATGAGGATGGCTTGCTTCGATTAGCAGCGCTGGCTAAGGAACAGTCACCTCCAGCCTATTCCCCTCCTCCTCTTCTGCCTTGCACAAGAAACCTCAGTATTTCTTCTGCTTTCAGCAGTTGTCTGTTCTGCACTTCCAATCTATGCCCATATTAAGCTTAAGTGTAGGGGTAAAAAGCATAACAATAACTCTCCTTGTTTAATGCCAAACCGTTGCATTTGAAGTGCTTTGGCTTCCCAAGGGTGATGTTATAAGAAGAAGGCATTGCATTTTTTTAAAGGCATGATTATGTAGTAAAAGGGCTAATGATGGAAACGAGGGGATGAAGGCTATGTGGAAGGTAAGCATATGGAATGGAGCAGACCTGTCCCCTTTGTCAAGTCTTTCTACAAAATGTTTCTGGGGTTTCCTGAGGAGGGACTGGCTCAGTGTTTCTCCCACTCAGTGACTTTTATGTTTGTCTGTAGGAACAAAGAGAAAGGCCTGTAGCTTTGGCTGTGTTAGTGCTGTCTGGCTTGTACGAAATAGGGTTGTAATCCTATTCTTGCTTATGGAACTGTCTTGGAGAAGCATCCCTGGATATAAGATCAGTACAGATAACAAATTTGGGGGCTGGAAAAACATGTGTACAGGCAGGTTTTCTCCTTCATGCTCTTAGGAAATAGGCTGCAGCTCTATAAAACTGGGTTTTCCTGGCTCTGTTCTGTCTCTTTTTAAATCACTGCCAGGGTGATCAGTTGAAACAACCGCATCATTTGTGTCTTCCATTGTCCAACACAAATTCTGAAGCATTGTCTGAAGGAAAGATATGTATCATCCTCCTCTCTCACTCACCTGTAATCTGTGTCTGACGGCTAGCAGAAGTCCTTGGTGGAGGATTAAGATGTACTTCCTCCCTGGATACACATTGCAACCAAAGAGAGCCTAAACCTGCATCTAGCCTTGGCTCTGGTGTTGCTGTTAATACTTAGAGGAACCTGCAATGTTGCTGGTGTTTGCCTCTCTACTGTGCAGTGTAATAGGTGGGACCCCTGCGAGGGGAAGGTGGGTGATGAAGGATGAAGGCTGCTTCCCGGAAGCAGAGGCTGGACATGATGCTGTGCCTGCACTTCTTAGGGCTGGGAGTTTGCACTCTTCACAGTGAGGCTGCAGTGCTCAACACTGCAGCACCCACATCCATGTGCTGTGTCCATGTCACTGAAAACAGAGGAGGAAGCATGGCCCCAAACAGGCTTTCCTCATGTATGGGCTTGAGGAAGAAGCAGCCTCAAACCTGAACAATTGCTTTAGGGCATGTGTTAGGCTTTCTGCTGGATGCATCATTTGGATACTAGTCTAGGGGTAGCTGCACAGTGCAGACATGTCCTACAAGTGCTTCCTGAGGTTTGGAAGGGGAATGCAGCTCCCTTGGATGAGTGCTGTTGTGCAGTTGGGTTGTGGGGGAGTCTTAGTATCCACAATTTAAGGGCAACAGTCATTTTGCCTCTCCTGTGTGCTGAAGCAGTGTAGGGGTGGAGAGTCTGAGTTCTCCCTAATGTGGATCCCCCTGTAACCTTGGGCAAGGTGCACTCATTACATGGCCCTCATCATTTGCGGCTGAGGTATCATTTTTCTCAAGATAAGCTAAATTCCAGTCACTGTTGGATGACCTTTATCTTGCCATCATAGACAGTGTGCACTTTAAGTGTGAAAGGAGCTGCTTTACTTTATAACTTGGATGTGAGAAGCGGTTATTTTACAAGAGGTCATGAGAGAGAGAGAGAAGTTACAATCAAGTTGTGCCCTCTGGAACATGTTGCAGGATGAAGATGTGGAGACTGATATCTTCACTTTACTTCCTTTCCCTTCTTTGCTGGTGGTTCGGAACAGAAATGGGTCACTTTATGTCAAAAAAGATGCTGGGTGGATCTGAAACAAAAGGAGAAAAGCAAGTTTCAAGTGCATTTGTGGTCCAGTTGAATGAAAGCCCAGTCTTGCCAACTCATGATTTGATCATCAGTGCTGCAATGCATAGTCCTTTCTTACAGCTCCAGGTCTTGAGTTACAGAAGCTTTTAAACTGTATTCTACCCAACTCCCCCTTTCCCCATATGTTTAATGATTTCCAAGAAAATATAGGAAACGTGACCTCAGTGTACCGTTAGGGCTGAGTAGTGGAAAGCAACGGATTAAGAACTGGCTCAGACTGCAAAGTGAGAAGGTGGTGGTTACAGTTTATATAAAAAAAGATAAAGAAAAAATGCGTTTTCAGTATTGGTAGCTCAAACTTTGAACAATACAAGAGAAGATCCAGAATTTGGGATCTGAGAAGGAGCTTCAAGTCACCTCTTTGTAGCTCCATGGATTGAATTAAGAGTGTGGGAGTTGAGTTTGCAGAAGGGTCATGGAAATCTGCATTGCAGATGTGAAGGCAGGAGAGCAGCTTCTGCAGATCTTTACCAGCACTGTGGTATTGGTCCGTTTTGTATCAATCCAGGTGTCCTTGCCCATGGCAGGGGGTTGGAACTAGGTGATCTTAAGGTCCTTTCCAACCCTAACTATTCTATGATTTTAATACAGTGTTCCTGTGTAAACTGAAAGTTTCTTCCTTTATAATGAACCACAACAAAAAATGTGACAGGATCCTCTTGTGCCTCTGACCCAAAGTGACAATAAGGGTGGGTTTTTCTCTTTTTTTCCCTACTCTTCTTAAAACTAAGGTTTGTTTGGAGGTTGGGGCAGGGGGAATTTGTATCTCTGTTTATAGAGGGACAGAGAAGTATCCTTACAGGCCCAAAGTAATGCGTATGCATACATGTGGTGAATACTTCTCTTGATTGTTATCAGTGCTGTTGGATGTTCCTGTGAAGGGTGAACATCCCCACGTAGAAAATGCATTAATCAATGCACCAGTTCCTACTTTAAGAGAGCTGAAATTTGTGTGTGGATTTGGAAGTATAGCAAATGCAGTCACTAGTACAATACCAGTGAACAAGCTGATACTCCAAGGTGAATGAAAAATCTCCTACTCTCATTCCTGACCTTGAGAATAGGCTTGGGAGTATGAAAGGTATTTTGTCTCTCCCTGCCGTACCAATTGGTCTAGTAAAAAGATTTCCTTGGAAAGGAGAAAGAAGATGTACTCTGTACTCAGTAAGTTATGGGCTGGTTTCTAGATGGCAGTGAAGGGCAAGGTGAGCTTAGATTATATCAGGGCTCTTTGCCAGGGTACATTTGATGACAGTGATTGGAGCTGTCAATGAACATGACATCGGGAGCATTCACCTGCATGTTTAAAACATGCTCTGTGCATTCAGATGTGGAGCAGTCAAGAGGAGATACAAAAGACGTGAAAAGGGTGTGAGAGCTTCTCCTTAAGGTGAGGTTTTGGATGCAATAACCTATTTCTGTCAGGCTATGTTAAAGTAAATAGGTTAATAGCTGGTTTTATTTTCACTATTAATCCTACTTCTGATTTCCACTTTGGTGTATTTGTAGGATTGCCATCGAGTTCTAGAGAGGCTGCTCAGAAGTAAACTTAGCAAACAAAAAAAGTAAGTTCAGTGAATCCCCCCTCATTTCAGTGTAGCCAGACAGATTATCCAGCAATGTTGCTGTCATTGCAGAGCCAGACAGCGCTGGTCCCTCCTGCCTCGAGCAGGGGTTGGCAGGACCAATGCAGTCATGTTGTTTGCACAAATGCTGTACTTCACAGTCCCAGCCAGAACCTGCTGCCTTCCTAAAGAAATTGTGTCTGAGATGTAGAGAGCTGGAAAGATGAGAGGGGCAGAAAAGCCAAAACCAGGGCAAGGCTAAATACTGGTTACTCAAAGCCTGAAGGGGAGGGAGCATCAAGTGATCAGATTATCGAGCCTTGGATCTATAAATAAAGGTACCATATTATTCCCTCCGGGGCTCCATTGTCACAAAGACTTTTTTCCCCTTGTCAGCCAGAAAGAGATAAACATGGTTCATCTGAGTGAGAACAAAGTATGTGCCCCTTTCCCAGGGCTTGACATAGCTGTGGGGATGTGGGTATGACAGGGAAGGTGCATTTCAAATGGACCTTTTCAGGAGGTGAACTCATTGTCACTTGAAAGAATCCGATGGTTTACAGTGTGTGTTTATGGGCAAAAAGTAACATCTTTCTCTATCTTTCTGCAATATACTTAGGAGAGACATAATAGCCTGGTCATGTGCTGGAAAGAAATGACTCATTTTATATTGGGTCTAAGTGAAACTAATGTATTACTCATTTTTATGCAACTCTAGTAAATTGTACTTATTAAAAAGGGGGGGGGGGGGGGGGGTGGAGGAGGGACAATTACCTAAAGTCCAACCAATATGTACTAGAAAATTCATGTAGAAATATGGGTGACCTCAGCTTCCTCGTAATGAAAATCTGCTGACAAACCTTGTGATTTTGTTTCTCTCCTTAAAGCAGCCCTTGGGGTTGCTGGTAGTTCAGGTGTCAGGACCAGCTACTGATTCAGATCCTGGCTGGATGATTCTGCCTTTGCTCTTCCAAAGAAAGAGTCCAGATACAGCCATCTTCTTGGCTTTCTGTACTGCTTGTTGCTAAAGCATCTGAGTCTGGCCCCATTGCTGGGGCAGGGTGTGATAGAGCTCTTCAGGCTGCTGAGCTTTGAACTTGGCTTTAGCAGTTCTGGACTTGGTGGTTGCTTGTTCTTCTGATGATGCTAAAGTCCTGTGAGGTGCCCATGCACCAAGGGAGACTGATCTCTGCCTCACACCTCCTCCTTGACTTGTTTTGCTGCCTTTCTTCTGCTTAGGGCAGATAATCCAAATACCATTCTCATTTCCAGCACTATTTATCATTGAATTCTGATTAGCAGCCCCATATCCAGAGAAGCTAGGAAGATGGCAGCAATTCTCAACTAGACATATTGAGAATAACCTTGTCACCCCTTCATTATCATTGCTTTTATTTTCAAAGGTTAAATAAGGTCATTTTTAACAGTGCTGAGTGCTGTTTTTCTTCAGCCATGCTTGCAGTGCCTATGCGTAAAAGCCCCACGCACCGCTAAACTGCAGTTAAGATCACAAAGAACACTCTGTGTTTTCTGGTGTCTCATTTTTCCATCAGTGATTTCCATTCATGTCCACTGAGTTCACAGAACAGAAGGCCTGTGGTACCTGGGAGAAGCCCATGGCTCAGCACCTTACCCTCCTCTTTCTCCTGGAGTCTATGGAGTTAGGATGGAGCTAGTGACTTGGTCACTTGAATATGGAATTCCACAACATCTCCTTTGCTCTCCAGAAACTGCACCATGGATCCCTACACCAGGAGCTGTCATACTTTATCTGATGAGGATTTTGGTAAGGGTTCAACTCAGGAAAGGACTAAGGAGAACAGATAGGGTATTTGTGCTTTTTAGAGGGGTTTGTGTGTGTTTATTTTCTAAATCACTGTTCTGGCCATTTCTTTTAACAAATGAAGAGAAAGGAGCCTGGGAGAAAGCAAAGCTACCAAAGTAATTGGAGTGATTCTGGCTGGTTGAAGAGACGCTTCTCTGAAACTGGAGAGATCTAATCCTTGCCCTTGAGTCAAGTAAGCTGCAAAAACCACTTATGCTTCTGGAAATAAGGACTGAAAGCAAACCTAAGAAGAGCCCAAGGAGTCCTTCAACTCAAGGTGTTTCAATAGACTTGTCTGAGTGACTGTGTGAGAGGCTGGTTAGGAAGCACCTGGAAACTTATCTAATTTTTCCAGCTATTCCGGTTCATCTAATGAAAGATCTTATTTCTGCCTACAAACACTGCTGTGCCTCGGTTAGAGCCTCAGTGCTGAGCACAGCACTGCAAGGAAAATATTGACAGGACAAAATGGAAAGAGAGTTTCTTCCTGTTGTCAGTCCCAGCAGTACTCGGGGGCTGCGCAGCGCTGAGCTACGTCAGTCCCAGCAGTACTCAGGGGCTGTGCTTTGTTAGTACTTGGATAATGACGGAAAAAACCCTTTTCTTTTTGGGAGTTTTGTATTCACTTTGTACTTTGTCAGTTTAAAACCCAGACCAAGCTCAGGTTTACTGGTAGGCAACTGTGACGTGTTTGCAACGGGTGTGTAGCAAAGTGCTTTTGATATATCTTTTTAAAATTCAGGTTTTAATTGTTGCATTTTTAGTTAAAATTTCAGTGAAATGAAGAAGGTTTTATAGTAGAAAAAAGAATAAAGAAAGAATAGGGATTAACAGATAGGCTTGGAGAGGCTTGAGAGGGGCCCATGTGAGCTTCATGAGGCACAAGGCCAAGTGCAGGGTCCTGCATGTGGGTTGGTGCAACCCCCGGTATCAGCACAGGCTGGGGGATGGAGGGATTGAGAATAGCCCTGAGGGGTGGGTACTGGTGGGTGAGAGATTGCACATGAGTGGGCACTGTGTCTTTGCAGACAGGAGGCTATTGTATCCTGGGCTGCAGCCAGAGGAGCGTGGCCAGCAGGTCAAGGGAGGTGGTTCTGCCTCTGCTCTGCTGAGGGTGGTAAAACACTGGCCCAGGTTGCTCAGAGAGGTGGTGGATGCCCCATCCCTGCAGACATTCCAGGCCAGGCTGGATGCGGTTCTGAGTGACCTGATGTAGTTGAAGATGTCCCTGCTCATTGCAGGGGGTTGGACTTGATGAGCTTTGAAGGTCCCTTCGAACCCAAACTGTTCCATGATTCTATGATTAATATCCTGGATGTCTTGTTGCCACAGACATTAGCTGTGGGACCTATGCAAAGTGATATCAGAGTTCAGCAAATCATAGAATCATAGGATAGTTATGGTTGGAAAGGACCTTAAGATCATCAAGTTCCAACCCCCCTGCCGTGGGCAGGGGCACCTCACACTAAACCATCTCACCCAAGGCTCTGTCCAACCTGGTCTTGAACACTGCCAGGGATGGAGCATTCACAACCTCCCTGGGCAACCCATTCCAGTGCCTCACCACCCTAACAGGAAAGAATTTCCTCCTTATATCCAATCTAAACTTCCCCTGTTTAAATTTTAACCCATTACCCTTTGTCCTATCACTACACTCCCTAGTGAAGAGTCCCTCTCCAGCATCCTTGTAGGCGGCTTCAGATACTGGAAGGCTGCTCTGAGGTCTCCATGCAGCCTTCTCTTCTCCAGGCTGAACAACCCCAACTTCCTCAGCCTGTCTTCATACGGGAGCTGCTCCAGTCCCCTGATCATCCTCGTGGCCTCCTCTGGACTTGTTCCAACAGTTCCATGTCCTTTTTATGCTGAGGACATCAGAATTGTACACAATACTCCAAGTGAGGTCTCATGAGAGTAGAGGAGCAGGATCACCTCCCTCAGCCTGCTGGTCACGCTCCTTTTGATGCAGCCCAGGATACGGTTGCTTTCTGGGCTGCAAGCGCACACTGAAGCCGGCTCATGTTCATTTTCTCATCAACCAGCACCCCCATGTCCTTCTCCTTGGGCTGCTCTGAATCTCTTCTCTGCCCAACCTGTAGCTGTGCCTGGGATTGCTCTGACCCAGGTGTAGGACCTTGCACTTGTCATGGTTAAACCTCATGAGGTTGGCATCAGCCCACCTCACAAGCGTGTCGAGGTCCCTCTGGATGGCATTCCTTCCCTCCAGTGTATCAACCGAACCACACAGCTTGGTGTCATCGGCAAACTTGCTGAGGGTGCACTCCTCTTTGATGAAAATCACATCCATGAGTCAGCAGAACAAGCTCCGCTCATCTAAAGGCATTCATCTCGGAGGTGCTCACCACTGCAGTGTTCCCAAGCCCCAGCAAGGGGTTCTTGGTGTGGGGATGGGACCAAGCACACAGCTGCTCTTGATGCTACTGTGGGGCGATGCTGGAGGTGGAGCAGAGGCTGGAGCACTCTGCCCTACAAGCAGGAGGTTCCTTCGAGCTGCTTTGCACAAGCCTGGGGATGCGGCTCTTTCAGATGAATGGCATGGACCACACTTACCCCTCCTTGAATGCATGTACAGGGGCAGCCCTGGAAGTGGGTGACCATGGCTCACATCAGTGGGATTTTGTATTTGGTTTGTGGCCAGGATTGCACCAATCCTGTGTTAAAAATATAAATTATTATCACTTTTTAAGCTGTGGAATTACTCCAGGCACCCGACTTACTCTGTCAGCCTTTCCTTGGCAAAGTGGCCTCGCCTCCCCAGCAGTGACTCAGGATGCTTGTCTTGCTGGCTAAGGCTTTCTCTCCCCTCCTCCATGACACTACACCCTTTCTCTCCCTCCTAGCTGCTGCTCCCCAGCATTTTTAGCAGCAGAGCTTGTTATAAAACAATACCATCTTCTTCTCTGTTGATCCATCTTTGGCATTTCCTGACCTGCTCCTCTGAGCCGCGCTTTGTTGATCAGAATCTCAAACAAGCTCCTTCACCCACTAATGCAGTTTTCAGATGATCAGTGCTCAAATCCCTGAGATCTCTCCTTCTTCACAGAGGTTAAAGAGAATCGTTTTTGAAAACTTCAGCTTTCTGCCAAGTTAAAAGGGAGGAAATCAATGGGATCTGTGCAGTCCTGATACAGTGCCCTGGAGGCTACGTTCCCAGCTTGCTGATAGCATCCAAGCTGCTGAGCCCTTCCAGCACTGTCTGGATGTTTCCCATCTGGAAGGGTTCAGGAGAAATCATGTGGGTGGGAAATGTGGGACTGCCTCAGGCAGGAGGGTTTGCAGGAAATCTGTGGCAAGAAGCTGCTAGATAGCCTGTGATCATCATGGCTTCAGCACCCTTGGGCTATTTGGCTGCTGCAAAGGGAGACCATAATGACTTACACCAAACCATGATGAAGCAAGCAGAAAGAAATGAAATGGGTAAAATATTACCCTGCTTGGTAGGCAAAGGGCTGAGAAGACAGGCACCAGCACTAGAACCTTAAGAGGAGCTGGTGCTGTCATTGCCCACCATCTGCAGAAGTGCTTTTCTGACATCTCTGTCCCATGGTGGCCGTGTGACTCCCTGCATTGCCTTCAAGTGCCCGTGAGCTGGCTGCAGAAGCAGGATTTTGTATTTATCCTAAGACTGGAAGATTTATATATCTTTCTTAAGTTACCAAATCTAGAGGAGACTCGTCTCTCTCTATCGCATTGGACATTGGACTGTCACAAAGGTCCTAAAAATACTCAACCAAAAACCAAACCAAAGCATAAAAGATGAAAATACTTTGCAGCAGTGAAGTTCGTAAATGGTTTTCCTTGGTTCTTAGACTCATGATCAAGCAGGAAGTCCTCTTGTGTGATGTTCAGTGAGGTCTGAGTTCCTGGGGTTTCCTCTTTGCCAATAGTTTCTTTCTGTGGCTGATATATTCTGCTTTTATTTCATAGTGGAAAATTTATATGTTGACATGACAGTGTTTTTGCACTTTGTGTACCTGTTCACTGACTTAATTTCTGAGAACATCAGAAATGCAGGTAACCTGCAAGCTGTGCAGGCCAGCCCCGTGGGACTGAAGGTACTTGAGAAATGATTTCATTGACATTACAGACAGATGCTCTGTATTTTGTCACATGGTGAAAAGGGAACATCTGCTTGTTGTAAACTGGGAGTACAGGACCTCTGAGACTGGCAGGCACTGTCCATGTCGCTGTATTGCTAATGTACGTTGTCCCAAATGATCAGCTGGATCATAGAATCATAGAATCCCAGCCTGGTTTGGGTTGGAAGGGACCTTAAAGCTCATCCAGTTCCAACCCCTGCCATGGGCAGGTACCCCTTCCACTAGAGCAGCTTGCTCCAAGCCCCTGTGTCCAACCCGGCCTTGAACACTGCCAGGGATGGGGCAGCCGCAGCTTTTCTGGGTACCCTGTACCAGTGTCTCTGAGCAGCCATGGGGTGTTACTGCAAGGCATCCTGAAAACTGGCTATAATTCATGTCTAATTCCAGTCATGTTGGATGGAAAAGCACACAGCAGTGCCATGTTCAAGAATGTCGTATTTCCTAAACGCATTCTTCTTGGTTTGAACATCTTTGATGGGGACAGTAGTGCTTCACGTTGGCATAGTTCTGGCAATGGTGAATTTGGTGTCAGATCCTGTGCCTTACAGCTAAAAATGTTCTGCTTTGATCAGCAGTTAGTCAGTGATACCCAGCTGCTTCTGGTCTGGGATGGCTGCCTGGCTGCTCTCTAGTGTTAATGCACCTGAGGATACCAGGTATGGACTTATGATCCTTTCCTGTTCTTTCATGAGCAGCCTGGTATTGGGCATAGTGGAGGTCAGTTGGGTCCTGCCAGTGGGTGCTATGAGCTGTGGGTGCTATATTGGGTGTGAACTAGGCCAAGGGGTCCTCCAGCAGCCCAGCTGTGCTGGACAGGGGCTCACTGAAGCCTGGCTGGTGCTTCCCACGGCTCTGGAGATGAGCAGGGCTGTCTGACACTTCAGTGTAGGTTGTGTCCCCTCCCCTGACCAGCCCCCAGTGAAATCTTCAGCTCCTTCTCTCCCCTGGTCCATCAGCTGGGTGTCAGGCTGTGGTAGGGTGCTGATGGAGCCAGCGCTATTTGGGTGCTGGCCATAGCTGTGGGAAGAGGACCGCAAAACAGGGCTGCGACCCAGGACTGTGAGGTGTGAGATGAGGGTCAGTGTGAGAGGGCTGTGTGATAGGTGTCAGTGTGCAGTGTAGGGCAGTAGGTGGACATCCCAAGAGTTTGTGGTCTGCATATAAGCAGGGACCTTCACTGGGGCAACCTGTGGGAATGAGACAGCATGCAGCATGGGGGTGCAGCATTGGACACAATGAGCTTTGCTTTGTTGTTAGTCTCCTAAAGGCGATCTCTGCTAACCACAAATAGGTTGTGGAAAAAGATGACAAATGGTAGACAGTAAAATGCAGTTTAAACTAGTCAATAGCAACAAAAATAGGGGGATGTATTTAAATGGAACTGCATTTGAAAGTCTATTTTAATCTAGTCTGTGTGCTCCATTCATCATGTTGCTGCGCAGGCATGGTTTTCAGGGCTGCTGACCCCTAAGCACATAGATGCATGTGCAGAGCTGGGACTACATTTCCACCAAGTCCAAGCAGGCATTGCTGTTAAAACCAGGGTTGACTCCTTAGGGAAAGGAAGAGGAGCCCCACCAGCTATGTTTGGAGGAATTTATTTGCTCTCTTGGAGTACTGTGGATCTGTGCCTGACTCCCAGATCCTGTCTCTTCTGTTCAGATTAAGGCTGGGTCTGATCAGTAGAGGGCAGATAGAGGAGGGGGCAGAAATCAGGATTCTATTTCAGTGACAATGGAGCATGTTCTTCAAGAGGGCTGGTGAATTGTGTGTTTCCCACAACCAAAGGGAAATGTACTCAAAAGGGAGTGTTAAAAGGCAGCCAAGAGAAAGAGGAAAGGGGTGATGTGATCTGATACCTGCTGACCTCTTTGTATAGGCATATCTGGGTACCCTGAGAAACACACAACTCTCCACAGAACGGATGTTCTCTGACTATTCTCCCCCACACCCTTTCCCCCTCTTCCTTTAGCCCTTGATCCGTTTAAAAACTGCCGCTTGTTTGCCTCTCTGGTTTCCATAACCTCAATGACACTGAAGCAATGAGGAAAAGCTGGTGTTAGAAGCTGAGCTGTGGAAGTTCAGCTCAGTCCAGCTGCGGGCAGTTCAGTGTTCGCTCTTCCTTTACTTTCTTGGTTTGTGTTTTGGGTTTTTTTTTTTCCACTGCCATCGCCAGTTCTGCAGAAGCAGCTGACACTTTAGTCACAAGGTCAGTCACAGATCTACCAAAGCTCTTAATACCCAGTTGTGTGTTTGTGTGTGTGCTTTCTTTTTAAGGGTAAGTACATCGTTTAAGGATGGAATAACACTTTATCCAAAAATCAACAGTCTACAGGGAGCCAACTAGTCTAGCAGCCAAGGCTTGTGCTGCTTCCTTGGGGTTTGGGGGATGAGTCCCTGGCCTGTCCTTTTACATAAAAGCAGAGCAAATTGTCAGAATAAACACATTTTGAAATATACAGCGCCATCAGTCAGAGCTTAAGAGAAGCTCATTGGGTGGGAAAGAGATCAAGGGAACCAGGAGTTTGGATGATCTGGCTGCGGCGTTTGGACTAAAAGGTTCTGTTTCATTCACTGGAGCTAGTCATCTTTTTTTGTCTTTTCTTTAGGTAATCAGCCAGGAAAGAGCTCAAATCTTCCCCCCCCCCTCCGTCCCCCTCCGTCCCCCAGGCAGTGAGTCTGGAATCATGATCCTATGATGTTCTTTTGTAATTTATTTATCTTTTTGCCAAGAACAGATTGCTACTGGGTACAAGTCCTTGCCACAGAGCACGCTGGATAAGAAGCCAGCATGCGGCTCTGCTGCCTGGGGTGCTTCACTGCTCACCGATCCACAAGCCAATGGTTAATTTAGGTTGACTGTGGTCATCTGGGGATGTGACCCCCAGTTTCACAGTCTGGGTTAGGTCAGCTTTAGTAAGCTCTGCCCAAGGAGGGAGCTCTGGCAGGAGCTACACTGAGCAGGAGAAAAGCCTGGCGCAGTACTTTTGGGGTGAGCTGCATGACATCTCTGTATAGTTCTGTACAGTTGCTTGGCCATGTGAGGAGGAGAGGTGCTTGTAGCTATCCTTAGGAGGTGCCATCAGGACTCTTCCAGGACAAGTAACTTCTCCCTGGGCATTGCTAGGTCTGCAGGTTTTCCTATCAACACAGCAGAGCTGGGGGAGAGGCAAGGTGGGGCAGCTTGTTGAGTCATCTTTCCTATACATCCTCAGAGCAGTAGGGCACCATCTGCGACATGAGCACAACAGAGTTGTCTGTGAAGTTTTCATTAAATTTACAGGCAGCAATTGTTATTCCAGACCAAGGAGAGGAGATGGAAAGAGGCTGAGGTCCAGATAGGAATTGGCTAGACTAGTTCTTGGATTGTTTTCCACACTGTGGTTATCCTTATCTGCATCTGGAAACTGGAGTGTGTTGTATGTGTTTGTAAGAGCAAGCGGATGTGTGAAGTGTTCTGGCAAAGTCGGAAGTCTCATTTTCCCCTCAATATAATGCAGCCTGATTAGATTGTTATTGACATGCTGAGAACCTGCTAGGGTTGTTACATCTCTGTGGAAAGGCATCTGTCTGTTCCTCTCCTCTCTTCTTCCTGGAAGGATTGCAGAGCTGAAAATGGGAAGGCCCTTTCAGACTGCAAATCCAGCTGTGAAATAAATCTGTTGGGAAAGCACGGTGTGCCTGCCAGCTGACCAGCAGTTTGACAGTGCATGTGGAACTCTAAGCCAATGAACAGCAGTTTGGAACAATTAGTAATTCCCTAGTGGTGGAAAAAAAAGAAAAAGATAATAAAAATAACCCCCAATAAAACCTCAGAACAAAGCAGCTGTAGTTTGCTGAATGCTTTTCATCCTGTAGATTATTGCTAACAAGAGTTACCGGCAGTGTAGTGACTGGTCGCCAGCTAGATATGGCACCATTCACCACCACTCTTTGGGCTCTGCCATGCAGCCACTTTCCAGCCCAGCAAAGAGTCTACCTACCCAGGCCATGAGAAGCAGATTTCTCCAGGACAACATGTGGGAGACAGTGTCAAATGCTTTATTAAGGTCCAAACAGACAATGTCCACAGCCTTTCCCCCATCAACCAGGCAGGTCACCTTACTGTGGAAGGAGATCAGGTTCGTCAAGCAGGACCTGTCCTTCTGCTTGATGCCCGTGCTGACTGGCCTGATCCCCCCATTTTACTTCACTCACTTTATGATCTCACTTGGGATCATCTGCTCCATGACCTTCCCCGGCACTGAGCTTAGGCTGACAGGCCTGGAGTTTTCAGGATTTTCCTGCCTGCCCTTTTTGTAGTAGAGAGGTGTCACACTGGCCAACTTCCCCTGGGACCTGCCCACTAGACCATGACTGCTGATAGATGATGGAGAGAGTGGATTAGCAAGTTCCTCTGCCAGCAACTTCAGCATTCTTGGGTGGAACCCATCGGGGGACTGAGTACCCTAAGGATGGCTGGTGTGACTATTAAAGACGTAGGTAAGTACAGCATTAAGTACCTCAGCCTTTTCATCATCCTTGGTCACTAGGTGTCCCCTGGTATCTAGTAAAGGATGGAGGTTCTCTTGATCGTCCTTTTATTACTAAGATATTTGTAAAAATATTTTTAATCATCTTTTATGGCAGTGGCCAAATTAAGTTCAAGTCCATGTCTGCACTGCTTTTGGTACTCAAGCTAACTCATTTGACATTACCTTAGGTATTTCTGCATAGTGTTGCACAGTGGCTTCTAGTAAAACCAGAAGAGTGTAAGGACTGACTGGCTTTAAGAACAATGTCCTTCCCAAAAATGGCTCTTGCTAACTTTGCACCATGAAATAGTCAGATAACGGCAATTTTCACGTTCAAAATTTACCTTTGCAAAATGCCAAGAGTCAGTCAAAATATCTGGTATTTGCTGTCTTTGATCACAGCTGACCCATCCTCAAAAATACTTATCCTGAAAGCTCTCTGGAGACAGATTTGTCTCCAAGTGTGATTTTGGGTTCAGTAAAATTGCATGTTTCAGTGAAATGATATTTCTTCTCGCCAGCTTATTTATATTCATTGTAATTGTCTCATTGTGATGCCTCCTATTCATTTGCTGGATCCACTTGTCTTGCATCTTGTTCTGGCTCTGAGTGCTTTTAGGGTAAGCTTGCCTTTCAAGAATATGCATGATTGATACCATAGGAACAGTTTTCATGTGCTTGCAAGAAGTGCACTGCTAAGCAAAGTAAGCTGGGAGAGATGAGTGGAAAATGACTGTGTGAAGAAGAGGACAAAACTAAAATAGATGGCAAAGGAGTTAATCAAATAAACAAAGGTCCTTTTTTTAAAAAAATATATTTTATTTTATTTTATTTTATTAGTCACAATCTTACAATGATTGCACTGAGCAACCCTCACTACTTGTCTGTCTGATTAGAGCATGAGTTACCACAACAGCCTGTTATTGGCATTGTTAACAAGTCTCCCTCATTAAATTAAATGAAAAGGAGCAGGGATGGGAACCTTGTCAAGGTGGTCCTCACTTCTAATTATTTAAATTTATTTGAATGGATGAAGTCCTTGTCCTGAAAATAAACCTCTTCAGTTTTGCTGGTTTGTTTTTTTTTTTTTTTCCCTTCTTCTATAAATTCATGCTTTGAGGAGAGTTAATTTACTATGCAAAGAATTTTTGAAGGTCATACTCAGTGCCATTAGCATTGTACAGAGGATCTTTGAGAACAGCTCATTGTCTGTGCAGGTATTTCTGTGGCACTGTGTTGCTCCAGATGCCATTTATCTGCCAAAATGGTAGGCACCTTTCTGTCCACTGTGACTGGATACTAGAGCTGAAGTTACTGTATATCAAAATACAAAGATAGCAGACAGGAGCTATTGCTTTCCTCAATCCAGTCTTGCAGATCTATAAAGAAGACCAACTACATGTGGGTGGAGAAGGAAGTCCAGAAGGGCTGAATTCTTTCCTTCGAAGGAAAATTCTTTCCTTCGAAGGAAATACTGCGTTGATGGTTTAGTAGGAATATGACCTGCTGCTTGTTTTGTCTTTCGCTCTGCTAAAGTCCAGTGAGACATTAGGTGACATGTTTCTGTATTTGCTCTAGAGGATGAGTTTTCTTGAGGACACAGACTCATGAGGTGACTGATCTGTCCAGTGCTGGGGAAAAATAGTTTCCATGTAACACAGGAGCAGAAACTGTGCCGGAAGCCCATGTAAGGGCTCAGAAAGGTTTCTCCCAGGATAACAGCCTTTGTCCTGGGACTCCTGCAGAACCTGTACTGTGTAGCTTCCCCTCCATGACCACTTCTGGGACCACTTCCTCCTATAAATTGCACAGGGGAGCAACCCAGAAATCTTTTTCTTCACAGGAGAAAAGCTGTGGGGGGCAACAGTGAGGTCAGTTCCAGTCCCCTACACTGTTGGCTATTGTAGGTGACGCGGGTAAATCAGAAAACTCCCAGATTATCAATAAGCACGTGATGTCTACAACAGAAGGTTCCAAATACTTCCTCACACACTTGAAAGTGTGAGGAAGTATGTGACGTTAAAAGGAAAAAAACCCAAGCTACATCTGTGAGTCTGGGATTACACTGTTAGAGTAAGAAAGTGTGATACAGGATCAGATAGTTCCTTCTTTAAGTCTGCTCTGACCTCATTTTGTTCTTAGTGCAGGTTTTCTCCACCATTATGTATGCTTCACAATGACAAATACTAGTTCTGCCAGGTTTCATGGGGAAACAGCACACTAAGTTACTCCTCCTTGTAACCATCCTTAAAATACAAACTGGCAAAAATACAAACATACAAACTATGCATCAGTCACCATAAGTAGATAGAGAAAGCTCTGAGACTGGAACTGCCTGTGTTCTTCGAAGGGGAGAGATGCTGCCCCAGTGTAGCCTACTTCTGCCAGCATTGCTTTACTCATACAACCTGTATTTATTTATGATTACGGCTGCCCAGAACAGCCTGGTGCCATGCTTTGTATCAGTTTACTCAGTCTTCTGGCTGGGAGAGTTGACTTAGAAAACCTTCCTGTAGAACTTTACTGACTCCAACAGTATTCTGATGGTCAAAAGCCCAGCGCTACCAGGGTAAGGGTGAGGAAAGAAATAGGAGAGATGGCTAGTATGCTCCTTATTTATCTAGTGTAGAGATTGTTGCTATAAAATGTCAATATACACTGAAGGCGCTGGTACACCAGTCTGAGGTTCCAGTATGGTACACTGAAGTATAGCAACTCCTTAAGAAGATTGCAGAGGCTCCCTGAGCAGATAGTATTTCAAAATATTACCACATATTGACTGTGAGTAGGGGAGAAGAGAGACAAGAAGTAACTAAAAGTCTGTCCAATGGAGAAAGGTTGCCAGGAGCTCACTGTGTCTACTGCAGGTCATGTCCTTACAGCTAAGCTGATTTCTAGATCTTGCTGAATTTCAGAGCTGTTTATTTCATAGCGTCTACTTGGGTTGCCTTCATCTGGTCTCCATTTCAGGTTCTTGTACCTGCTCACAGTTTAATGTTCCATTCTTGCTTGAGGGTCCCAGGCAGGAGCTTGCGCTTGCTCCTCAGTTGCCACCCACCATGGGGTTCTCTTCACTCGCTCCCATGTGTACACTTGCAGGGTGGCAAGTGTTTGCCTCTGATCTGAGATCACAGCTATGACCATCATCTATTGCATGAGAATGTACTATGTTGGAGCTTAAAAAGATAGATGCGGGAAGATAGAGGCAGATACTGAAATTGCTCCTTCAAAGCAAAGAAACTCTTCTGTGGCATTTTGTGTTGCTGTTTTCTGGCCTGTTAGACTTGTGTGAGGAAGCAGAAAGCTTGTCATTCTCTGGAGCTGGTGGTTTGGTACACATCACCAACCACTTAGCCTCTTACAATATGAAATGCTGCAAATGCTCCATCTGCAAAAGTCATAATGGGAATGATTGGCAAGGCTGTTCTGAGAGGTTGACTGTAGCCAGATGAAGGTAAACTGAGATCCTCACTATAAGCCTCTTGATTCAGAACCACATTTGATGGATGTTTACACTTGATGTGTGGTACAAATAGGTTTGAGGGGAATGCCATAACTCTCTTTAGATTGTGCTGTTCAGCTGTGGCATTCAGTTGTGTGGTTGAGACTTACAGTCTTTTTGCATCAGCTGTGCTGCCTCTACGTTAGCTGAAGGAGAATTCTAAGGAGAGTTTCTCTGACACTGTTCTGTTTTAAACAATATGCTCTAAGTATTAAATTTTCTTGACTATTCCTGCTGTTTGACATGAGAACAACACAAGGTACCAGTGTGACACTTCGCAGTCAATTGATGATGGGAGAAGAATCCCATCTCACTTTGTTATTTTGTTGGGGGGGGAGGAGCAATTGTGTCTTGTAGTTTGAGTACCTTTATTTGTTTTGTTTTATTTAGGAACAAAAGTATCTACAGGATAACTTCAGTGTTGCAGAAACAAATGCCAACAAAAAATGTCAGTAACACAGAAACTGAAGCAGCAGTTTTTTCTTAGTAGTGGTAGGTAGTTGGGCAATAGCTGGAAAACAAGTCATTAGAGCTTCTTGCTTTTGTGAAGTACAGCCTTCTGCCTCAGGAATGCCTGTATTCCCAACTGCTTTTCTGTCTGTTATAACAAATAACGTGGGCATATGATTTGAGCCTTGAGACTTGGAGGATGCAAGCATGTACCTGAAATGAGGCATGTGTATGGGTTTTGCTGAATAAGAGTGTCCTAGTCAGGTATTTAAATTTTAAATGCACTGGGGCCTTAACTCATAAAGTAGGCAAATTTCAACCCAGACATCAGTGAGGGGAATAAACATTAAGCTCAAAACAAACTAGTATCAAAGTAGCTTTTCAGACTACGTAGAATTGCACTTTAAGATGGGCAAAGCATCTTTAAATCCCTTTTGCAGTAGCTAAGAGCTTGTACATTAGCTTTCATGAGAGGCATTACAGATGTCTGTGAATATTATATAAACAGGAGCCTATTTGCAACAGTTTATAAACTTAAATATTTTATAAGAAAATCCTGAACATTTAACTCGCCTGCTGTTTTTTATATACCAATAAAACCACCATTTTTATCAAGAGATGCTGGGAAACCTGACTAATAATGTGACACTTGGTTATAAACTGGAAGGCAAGTTCACTGGTCTAGAATTAATAAGGTGTGTAATCTGTACAAGAATTTCTGCACTACAGGGGGAAGCAGCTATCTTCGGCTTTGCCTGGTTTTGCATAAAGATGCCTGCAATTCATGAGAGTGTTCTCTGATCTGTCTTTATGTCTCTGTAGCTAAAGAGGTTTCAGTGGTTTCCAACTGGAAATTGCTTGGAAAATGAAGACACGATGATGTGTGTAACAGCAAGAGAAATGTTGCAGTTCTCCATGATTTGTAAACCTGAAAGATTTGTAGATAAGGTCTTACACTGTTGTTCGTAGTTTTCCCCAGAACACAGCAACCCATCTATGGTTTAATTTCCTTTGCAAGGCTGAGTGTGTATTTTTCCACTCCCAAATTTGCATAACACTTGGTCACTTAGAGCAGAAGAATGAACAGCATCTGAGATTTCCATTTTGAATTATTTAGGAATCTGCCTTTACTCAGTGTATAAGGGTTATCCTGGAATGACCTGCCTGCACTAGGTGTGAATTATCTTCTCATCCCCTAAAAGGAGACCACAACATTAATTGCAGGCTCCTGAGTTCCAGGATATTTGTACCTCTTAATTCTCCAGGAATCATGAAACTGGCTTTGCTTAATGAAACATCATGTGTATTGAAGGGGAAATTCCTTTCAGATCTTCACAGACTTCAGGTTAAAGGTGTGTACTGGTCAAAAGTGTGGACTAGGGTGGGCTGAAAATGGTGGCCAAGAAAATGCATGCTCTGGAATAAATGAGGTGGTTAATGTGGCCAGAGAAGGGCCATGAGGATGATGAGGGGACTGGAGCACCTCCCGTATGAAGACAGGCTGAGAAAGTTGGGGCTGTTCAGCCTGGAGAAGAGAAGGCTGCGTGGAGACCTCATAGCAGCCTTCCAGTATCTGAAGGGGGCCTATAGGGATGCTGGGGAGGGACTCTTCATAAGGGACTGTAGTGATAGGACAAGGGGTAAGGGGTTCAAACTGAAACAGGGGAAGTTTAGGTTGGATATAAGGAGGAAAACCTTTCCTGTTATGGTGGTGAGGCACTGGAATGGGTTGCCCAGGGAGGTTGTGAATGCTCCATCCCTGGCAGTGTTCAAGACCAGGTTGGATGAGGCCTTGGGTGATATGGTTTAGTGTAAGGTGTCCCTGCCCACGGCAGGGGGGTTGGAACTGGATGATCTTGAGGTCCTTTCCAACCATAACTATTCTATGATTCTATTCTGTGATTCTATCTCATGTGTATGTCAGGATTAATTCCTTGGTGGCTTACAGCTATTTCCACTCTACACTAGCATTTGGCATTTGTGCCATCTACAGAGCAAATACCAGTGCCAGCCCAAGCTGTGCAGTTTGTGCATGTGTGATTGTGTTTTTCCTATAGCTTGAACAGGGGCATGGCTTCCTTAAAGCACAGAAATGTCAGAAAATCTATCACCACACTTGTCCCTATAGCTTTAAGTGTTTCGCAATTAGTTCTTTCCTATAATTGTATTTCTGTATTTCTATTTTGAATCATTCAGGAAGCCATCCAGTCTCCTTTGTTCAATGAGTGTATCAGGCCGCCTATAAGCCATGAGGCTGCAAAGGGTGAGAGAGAGTTCTTTCCCCCCACCAATTCTTTTTATCTGTTTATTTTTTAGCAAGTTTTGCTACTTCCAGTTAGTAAGTTGGAAGCTGAGACACTAAATGGCTTGGCCAGGGTCATGCAGGAAATTCAGGATGGAGCACCAAACATGCGATTGATTGCTACTGCCCAAGCCACTCAACATCCTTCTTAATTTCCAGTCTTTTGTGGCACTGCTACCAACTTTCCTCAACCACATTGTACCTCTTTCTCCCCCTCCTTTGTAAACAAAGCCAACCTTGCAAGGTAAGGTACCAAAGCAATCAATAGACGCATAGTAATTTCCTCATCCAGTTTCACTTCTCTTTCAGTTCACAACTTGTCCAGCAACAACTTTATTCCTTGCTTGGAGCACTTTACTGAATCATTTCTATGCAAAAGTATCTGTTAACACTTTGCTAAGCCTCAGAATGAACATCTTTGATCCACCCATTTCAGGATCAGATGGATGACAGAACCCAAACTCCAGATCCAAAAACATCCATGTTTTGGAGGTACATTCAAAGCCTAAGCGTGGATTTGGCTCTCAACACAAGTTGCTTTGAACTGGCTTCAGATCTAAACACTGTGTCCTGCAACATCTCTGTTTCTAGTACAGAATCTTCTGTTCCTATCTCTGTGGGAGCTCTTAGCCTTGATGAGTGCCTCGGTGCCACTTGCGTGGGAAATGGCATCTGCGGATCCTCGCAAGCTTCATAGAGGTGGTGTTCATGTGCAGTGGGGTTTTTTAGTGGTTGGTTATTTACTACTTACCTGGAGGCCCAGAGAATTTGGCAATTTGACAGAAGTGTGCAAGCAATCCCAGTGTTGCGTGCTGTTCTCATTGTGCTCTCCCTCTTGCCTGTTTTTCCATGTTGGGAGTGCAAATGCTTTCCCCTTCCTAGAAATCAAATTACCACTCCTCCCTATTTCTCTCTTGTCCCCTTGTGATGAGAACATTGTATGTTTGGGGCTTTTCTTTCCCCATGGATAGGAAAGCCAGGGCGAGCTTGGTACTGTGGTCTTTTGCACTAACAGCACTTCAGTGGCAATTCACTCTTTCCAGGGAATTATTCTAGATTTATTCACCAAAGCATCCAGCCATAACAACTCCGTAATTTTAAGGCCTAAGGAAAAAATGTAACAAGATGTTCAGAAATTTTGGTCTGGGATAATTGGGAGTTGTTTATATCCTTGTGCTGCTGATTATGTTGTCATATACCACCATTACTGGTGTCCTGAGGAACAGGATTATCATTGCTTGGAAACAAAGCCTCCATTTTAACCACTTAAATGCTGGTTCACATAGGTAATAAATGGGAGGAAAAACACTCCCCTGCCTTTACTGGATCTGTCAGATGCTCGAAAGTCACAGTGATGAGGGCTGAATAAACAGATAGGTGGATAAATGAAACATACTGAAACTGTGAGGGCACTGCAATTTTTCTTTAGAATGTTTAGGGTGGTTCTCCCCACTGCACAGTCCAGTACAGCTCCTGCACTTCCTGGGTTTGAAAATAACTTTCTGTGCATTCAGATCATACCAAGCTTTCCAAGCTCTTTCTTCCTTGGGTTTTATGTCCTCTAATTATTTGTGTGTGAATCTGGAATTCACATCTCTGGCTCACTGAAAGCCAGGACTACCCATGAAGTCTGATGGATGCTGCCTGTAATGGAAATGTGTTGTATAAGAGATGGGGCTTGACCGTACTGCTTCTCCTCAGGTTCCCTGTGACAGCTGGAACTGTATCCTGCTATCCCACTGGAAAGGAGTTTACTGAACAGGCTGGGGCTAAATGCTTTTTGCACTACTTTGGCAGTTAAAAAGAAGTATAACTATAAATTGCATTTACACTTGTAAGACTTCTTTAGCTTTCCAGAGTGGCATTTAACAGCTTTCCTGTAGTTTTGGGGGTGTTGTTGTTTTGTTTTCTTGTGTGTGTGTTTTGTTGTTGTTGGTAGTTTTTTAAAGGCCCTGTCAATAATATGAGTAATAAGTTCTGATGGTTTGCATCTATTTCCATCTTCTTTGAGGTTTTCAGCAGTCATTTCCTTCTGATTTCATGGGAACTGGGTCCTGGAAGGCAGTAAGTTAGATGTACTTTGTCAAGAGAAAGCATTGCCTGCATTATTACAACAATTTAAAGTGCATCTTGATTTATTTTTGGGGGGAAAAGCCCTCAATAACTGTAGAGAGGAAAACAAGCCATTTCCTCAGCTTGAACCTGCATAAATTAGTGGCACAGTGTTGATCTCTAAACTCGAAGTTTCTGAACCATAAAATCTGTTTATTTCACCCTATAAAAGAACATTTTAACTTCTACGTCTATTTAGGTTTAAAAGCTGTTAGAGAAGTGGGTGGGAAGAGAAGAAGCTTGAATCACTAATTCAAGCTTGCAATGCAATCTTCATCTGCTGCATAGCTTGCATAGAAATCCCCTTCAACGTGGATTTTCTGTGCTTGTAGCAGTCCCACCATACAGGAAATACCCAGTATATATTTCCAACATTATCCATAATCATAGAATCATAGAATCGTTAGGGTTGGAAAGGACCTCAAGATCATCCAGTTCCAACCCCCTGCCATGGGCAGGGGCACCTTACGCTAAACCATATCAACCAAGGCCTCGTCCAGCCTGGTCTTGAACACCGCCAGGGATGGAGCATTCACAACCTCCCTGGGCAACCCATTCCAGTGCCTCACCACCATAACAGGAAAGAATTTCCTTCTTATATCCAACCTAAACTTCCCCTGTTTAAGTTTTAACCCATTACCCCTTGTCCTGTCACTACACAGTCCCTCCCCAGCATCCCTATAGGCCCCCTTCAGATACTGGAAGGCTGCTATGAGATCTCCACGCAGCTTCTCTTCTCCAGGCTGAACAGCCCCAACTTTCTCAGCCTGTCCTCATACAGGAGGTGCTCCAGTCCCCTCATCATCCTTGTGGCCCTTCTCTGGACTTGTTCCAACAGTTCCATGTCCTTTTTGTGTTGAGGACACCAGAACTGCACATAAAAAAGACATTGTAGTAAAGCTTATAAAGCAACCCATTCCTCATGTATTCCTGGTGATCTGCAATAACTGGATATTTTTAAGTATGCATTTGAAGGCGGAAAAACATAACAAGAGCTGGCAGAAACCAGCATCTGCAGTGACTCTACAAAGGAAGTTGGGGGAAGGTCTTTATTAACATGCATTTACTGTAGGAACAGCAACAGCTTTGATGGAAAACTTACCGACCTGTGTTTTCTTTATATCCCAATTTCAGGGGGTTTTATGTTTTCCTGTGCTGTTGATTGTGCTGGGACTAACACCAAGTCGATTGAATACCTCCTTGGGTGGGCAGAATGAAAGTCACAGCACCCTCAGGAGAAAGACAGCATGTGATGAGGAGGGATGGCTTTCATGTGGGAGACAGGGCAGAGATGAAGGAAACCTAGCTCCTGCTGCAGCACCCTTCCCACTACCCCAGAGGAAGCAGAGAGGGGCTTGTGCTGCTTCAGATGCGAGTGCTTGTCCTTTGTCCTGACGTGGAGCACAGGGATGGAGGCTTCTTGCACAGGCTGTGATTCTCATTCACACACGCACATGCAACCGTTTGCAAGCAGAAGCCCTGCTATAGCAGCCACCTCTGGTGAAAGGGAAGAGAGATTCAGATTCTCTCTCTGTAAAATGGGTAGAAAACTGTCAACGCTTTGACATGCTGTGCTTCACTGGAGCTGTGCAGGCCCTTTCTGTACTAACTATCCCTGAACTTGCAGTGCCTTGCTAAAAATAGTTCAAACCATAGCTGTGAGTTCCCTGGACCGTTCTCCTAACAGTTCTGTATTATTCGACTCACCATTCCTTTGAAAGTATTCATCCTTCCCCTCATAAAACTTAAATCAGCTCATTCCTTGGTCCAAGAGTTGACATCATTATGATGTTACATCCTATGTAATGGTGTGAGACCTGGAAAAGCATTCACAGCAAAACCACGCGGTGAATTGGATTTGCAGTGCCTCAGCCCTTGCCTGCACTCTGATCTCCCTCCCACCCTCTGCATTTACTTATACTTCTAAAACCTGTGTGGTTCCTGGAAATACCCCACGGTAACACACACTGCTGAGGAGCTATCAAGGGTCTTTTAAAATGTTCCCATTTTTCTTTCCATGACCCCACTTGTTTTACAATGTTTGTGAGAGCAGAAGTGATTGTTTTACCAAATTAGGCTGTTTTCTTGCCAGGAACAGTGGCTGGGATCTTGTTGACAGATTTGGAAAAGATTATTCTTTCAGTACCTTTTGAATGAATTTTTTTAAGGATGTCTGCCATGTACAGCTTCCAAACTCGGACCACATTTAACTGTTTATATATTATTCGGCGACAGGGACATATTAGCACCTTTCATTTTCCTATCAAAATTAACACATCCCAAGTAGACTTTTCAAGAGCTACAGTTCTCTTATTTAGAAATGAATGTAAGAAACTACTTAAATATGCCAAACCCCAAATCTTAGCCCAAATAATGTTTGGGAATTTTGTTATTGTTTTGAGAGGCCTCAGAATTTTACCCATTTTGCTTACACTTTTGTTCTCTCATGTGTCTTTTATATGATGAGCTTTTCTTTTTGATGGAAAGCTCTCCTCACAGTCTGCTCTGAAACCCATGTCTCATCTCTTTGCTCAAGGGCTTCCTCATGGGCACTGGGGGGGGGGGGGGGGGGGGGGGGGTGGTGGTATTTGGTTCCACCACCACCACCTTCCCCCATCCTTTCGTGAATAACTTGGCCTCTGGGTTGGTTTATTCTGCCATTTTCCTCTGAAGCATCTGGAATTGGCCACATCTAAAAACATGCTAATGGTCAGGATGCACAGATGCTTCTGGTGGTAGTGAGAAGCTCCTGAACCCCAAGGCTGGTGTGTATTGCCCCTGGTCACATTAGCAGGGGTTGCTGCAATTTGTTTCATTGCTGTGCCTCTCTCTAGTGAAGGACATATTTTTTTCCCAAGGCACCGATGTTATTCAAGACTTTTGCTCTTTTGTACTAAAAAGTTTGTTCAGTTTGTTCAGAAGTCGGAGGTATTGGAGGTTCCTGGATGACTTTGTTTAGGTGGGTGTTGGAGCTGAAGTTCTGATTTTAGCATCATGATTGCTGTGGTGGCAGGGGTGACATGATCCAGGCAGTGTGTCTAGCCATATGCTGCCACAGTATTAGGGGATGTGTGCTGTATAGGGCCATTTTTGCTATCACATGAAATGACTCTTAATCATTTGTGCTCATTGAAGCTGCTAGGCAATGTATGTGAAGATTCATATTCCTTCTACTAGTTTTGCTCCGTGCAGATATCTAGCAGTAACAGAAGAGAGAACAGGAATCTAAGTCAGTATGTCTGTGTATTTCACTTTCTGTCTGAGAATATTAAGGCCAGATTCTCATTTACACTAATCCCACTTGTAATATTCTGGCAACATAAAGATGCCTTAGCAGGAATGTAAATTAAAACCTCTTTATACTTTTAATAGTGTTTGTAGTTTCACTTGGCTGCAGTACAGGAATGACACATGTCTATACAAATGGCATTTGCCATCCTGTTGATGGCTGCTGATATTCCCTGTGCCTCTACTCCCTAACTAACTAAACCACGAGTCTGCTGCAGTCCCACCTTTCCAATCTCCTTAAAATGTGCTGTTTTCTTGAAACATCTAAACCAGGAGTTAGTATTGAAGTGATTTTTCTGTCCTCCCTTCACCATGTGATCTGCTTTTATGGATCTCTACAGAATGCCCAGTTCTGCAATGCACAGACAGATTATTCTTACTATTGTGTTGCTTAAACTGGGTAGGAAGGTTCTTCATCTCAGCGTGGTTGTACCATACAGAGCACCCTTTTCTTTTTTGTATTAAGAAAAAGAGAATCTCTTGGGAGGAAACCTTTATTATGGGGTCTTGGAGCAAGGAACTCACATATTTTACATTAAATCATTGCATCTTTTGCATCTCCATTTTCATCTCTAACCAATTAAGATCCTGTGTACCAGTGCCTCCTCTTTCAAATGGGAAGTATCGCCCTAGATAACCTTACAGGGACACAGCAAAAATTAAGAACATTCAAAAGCCCAGCAGTTTAAAGAGCAAGTGAGGAACCTGAAGTACAAGGCTTGTAGAGAGGCCGCATGTGAACTACAGAGGCTTAGGAAAAAATGTCATATCAGCATCTACCTAATATATTTCAGCAAAAATACTGCTTTAGGAGTGCCTGAAAGAATGTTATACGCGTTTTATTAGGCCTGTGGTTATATTCTGACTGTAAGGTCGTGTGCTTTCCCACATGTTCCACAGTGTAGGGGTCAGAAAAGCCATGAAAAAAAGGCTCCAAAAAGAACCCCAGTTGTGTTTTTGTTTGTTTGTTTGGCTTGGGCAGGTGGGAAGGGTGTCAGTAATCTTTAAGAAGTGGTGACTGGGAAGTGCACAGCCTTAAGACTGCCATAGAAACAAATGCAATGCTGGTTTTCCTTATGGAAATCGGGAGCTCTCCAGTGGTTAAGTCCCTCATTCTTTCCTTTTCAAGGTCATGAGAACTTGGTCCAAAACCTGTTTGTGGTCTAGGACTGACTGTTAGCTTGTCAAGACTCTCAGTCCCTATTGATTCTAAGTAGTGGTATTACACATGGGGAGAATACAAGGAGAAGAAATGTCTCTAGCAAACTAAAATGGCAGATTTTAGAGATGCTGAGGAGTCTGAGGTCTTAAAAATGTAGGGAGAAAGCTTAAGGGTCTCAGTGTCAGTGAAATGGTATAAGGCTTATGAAATGCAAATATTTATAAGATTCTGTAATACAGTAAATGCATTCATAAAAACTAAGAGATGAATAGCCTCCCCGTGTATACTAAAGAATGTGACAGCACTCTGCAGACCTTCATAAAAGCATAACACGTAGTGCAACAGCATTCTGCAGAAAGTTCTTATCTCCTTTGTGCTCTTAAGTCCTCCCTATATTCTTCCCGTAGATGGTGCAAGTCTTCACCGCAACACTTTCTATCGAGCCCAGCTGTTCACTGCTGCTTCCAAAACTCATCTGAAAGACTATTTCTCTGCATTTCTGGATTAAATACGCTTCCCGTGTTGATGGGTAACTCTGGAGGGGTTTTCAGAGTGACTGATGAGAGAAAGCCCCCCTTTTGGGGAGCAGCTCACACGAGGAGCATTGTACACTTGAATGGGGCTGTTAGGATTCAATCTTGTGCTGTCGCTGAAGTTCAGCTGTCAGGGGCTGTTTAATCATCACCCATCATCACTGTTTGCTGAAGGATAAACTGCCCCCGCCCCAGACAAGCCCACAGCTCAAGGCGAAGGGCTGATACTCCCGGTGCCGGGTACCACCGCCCCTGAGAGGGGAGCCGCTTGCTGAGGCAGGGGCTTGTTCTCTGCCCGCTGGCTGCGCTGGCAGTGCCCGCACGGCCGGCGGGGCGCGCTGACAGGGGATGATGGAGATGATGGAGATGATGGAGTGCGTGCCGGCGCCGTGCGCGGCCGCGGGTCACAGCCTCGCAACGTGAGAACAGCCCGGCCCGAGCGCTAATGGCTTTCAGGTGTGCAGGCCGGGGCCTGTCAGGGCAGTCAAGGAATTAGTGCTTGGCACAAGGCGCAGGTCTCCTGGCTGCCAAGTTAAACACAAACGGGGGCTTCGTGTAAATAAACAAGGGTAAAGGGAGCTGTTACTCACGCTGGGTTGTGTACCGGGCTCGTACGCACGCACCGGTACCATCGCCTGCACACACAGGCAGCGGGGACAAGGCTGCTGCCTTGCCCGAGAAACCCTGTCTGCAGCACTGCTCTGTTCCTCGCTCCCTGTCTCATTTAGACAGACAAGAACTCACCCTGTGGAATGCTGCCTTCCTTACCTTGGAAATGCTGCTCTTGATCCCGCAGGGCTGATCTCCTTCCAGCCCACCACCCCTCGTGTTGTACACCCAGCCCTCTCCCCTGCACATCAAGATTAAATTGCTGCTTTGGTCTGGATTATGTTTTCCCGGCCAATATATTATGCCACCTCCACACTCCCTTCTCTGCCCCATCTGGCTTCCATCCTACCCCCATAAACATTATTAATATAGCCTGTTTCCGAACGATTTATTAGCAGGGGCCAAACTGGTGCCATTTCCCATTTTAGTAGAGCACTGAAAATAATCCTGAGGAGTGTGCCCAGCTATAAAAATGTACTTACACTGTCATATTTGCAGTTTCAAACATGCACCACTTGATAGTCTCAAAAGTGCTGTTTAATTGGGTTTTATGGGTTGTAATTAATTATACCATGTAAAAAATTTACTTGTCCCATTACAGCTCTCTGTGGTTTACTCTGAAGAGCAATGTAATTTAGAGATAAATTGTCCTTCTCTCTCCTCCTGCTCCATCTTTTCCCAGCGAGTTTCTCCTTAATTCTCCTTAAACCCATGAAGGAATCTGAGAGAAAGCTATGTTTTGTCCAGGGACACAACTCTTCCCAGTACCACAAATGGCTTTGACTGTGACTCAGAGTGGTTCCATATTCCTTCTGCTGAATCAGGCTGGTGAAATTGTGAATAATCCTGCAAGTTTTCAAAGCTCAGGTCTGTCGTGGCTGTGATTTGCAAAGACCTGTTTGCAGCTTTACATGCTGTGGAGTATTTCCTCTGATTATAGAGAGGGAACACTAAAGGAGGCTGAGCATCCGTGCAGGGTTTTTTTGCTGGATGGAGGTCCAGGTTGAGATTTCTCTCCATGACTCTGTGTGAAAAGAGTCTGATAAAAGATCTGGCTGCCTTTATAGACCTTTGGTGTGACTAGCAGCAGAGAAAACCTCTCAAGTTAACTTTCTCTGCTGTCTTGCAGAATTATGAAGCCTGGATTATTCAAACAAATGCTGGAGCAGACTTCTGGCTTTTAAATGCTTCCTGGAATGACTTGTTGAAAAATGAGCAGCCAAGCAGGTACACTTGTGGTGTTTAAAATATACTCTTATATTACATCCATCACCATAATAAATTTGGTCTCATGAGGCAAAATATGAAATATAGTAGAACTAAAGTAGACAAGCATTGTATCTTATAGGCTATGGCTTTATCTGGAAACTAGGGAGTCAGAGTATCAATTCTTGAGAAAAGACAGAGCAAAGAACCTCTTTAATTTGCCTTTTATAGGCAAACGCTACTTATTTCAGAAACATCACGTCACATTTGGAATAATGTAAAGCTTTTGAGTGCAGCAGATACCCCCAAGACTACACCATCCAGAAACTACTATTACTCTTAGCACCAGAAGGTTATGATTCTAAATGTGACTGCCAGGATGAGTATTCACTGGATCACAAAGTTAGTTAGTCATGCTTCACTGATTTGCTGCTTTTCTAAAAGAAATAAGCAACCTGTCAGTTGTTGGAAACTTGGACCGTCCTGGGCATCCAGATCAGTCTGCTTCCTATTCTGGAGCAGGAGCACTAAAAGCTGCCAACAAAAGGGAAAAAGAACCCCCAGTCACACACATTACTCATCAATCTGAAAAGTAACGAGATTAATACTAAAAACTGTTTTCACAAAGTAATCCTCTCCTGAAGTAAAGCTAGTTAAAAGCTATTTTAGTGCCTGTATCTAGTTAGCTATTTTAACAGTTACTAATACCTGCAGTGATTTTGTGGAATTAGTCAGCAAAATGGAGCCCAAACCTGGATAAACCTGAAATGTCCACACAGTGTTTGGGTAAGCCTGGTGTTTGTACAGTATTTGTGTTGGTTTTTACTACTTCAGAAAGCCATTTATGAAGAGGAAACAATGTGAAACCTGCTCGTCTCATGTGATTTTCCTCATCCAGAGATTTAAATAAGTGGGATCTGCTATTTTCATGCTCTTCTGTCCCCATAAATTACTCCTGGAGGCATTAAAAGGGCTCGTGAAAAACAGAGTAATAAATACCCAAAGCACAAATGCAAACATTGCCAACTGCTCACACTGCTGTGGCAGCAGCTCTGTTTTTAATTTATTGAGCAAAACTGATGAGGGACCTCAATACCTGTTTCAGCACTGCTGTGTGTGGAGTCTCATTCTACGCTGCTGAAACTGGTGCTAAAAATCCCTCTGACTTTTATAACAGTGTTGTGATTGCTCAGGAGCTGGCTGAGTTACTCCAGAGGAGCAGAGGAATAAGGGAAATCAAAGGAGAGAAGAAATATCAGCTGCAAAAGGATCCTGTAGCTCGTGTCACCTGCAGCGGCTCCGTGCCCTTTGTGGATCATGCCTCTGGGCAGGATGGAGAGGTTGTGTAACAGCGGCGATCTCTGCCAGGTCCTTTCTCCTGACACATCCCAGACCACAGTTATGGCCCCTACATCAGAGGGAGAAAAGCAGCAGGGGCATGCGTGAGTCATGGCCCTCATGACAGGGGAATTCCTCTCTGGCTGCTGGCAGCTGTGTGGCTGAGTGGTTTCCACTGCCCGAGCCTTACAGAAAGAGCTGCTCTCAGCTGAGTATTTCATTCCAATTTCTCACCTCCCTTCAAAATAGAAGATCCTGACATGGGGGGTTTGGCTGAACGTTTCCCTATGCCCGATCCTTTGTGAACTAGAAGCCCAGGTTCACAGAAGCCCCAGCATACCCTTCAGAGGCGTGTGAGTCAAGTTACGTTTTGCGCTTTGCTCATCCCCTAGATAAGAGAAAAGAACAAAATATTAATAAGTGAAACAAGCAAACTGGCCAGCTTTCCATGTCATTTAATGCCTGGTTAGCCCAACACCAGGTTGGAGCAACCTGGTATAGTGGAAGGTGTCCCTGCCTGTGACAGAGGGTTGAAACAGAGGGTTTAAAGTCCCTTCCAACCCAGCCCATTCTGTGATTCTATGAAACCCTAGTTTCGCCTCTCGGCAGCGCCCTGTACCTGCTCACAGGTGCTGTTCCCTGGGCTTGGCATGGCTCTGCCTGCTGGAGTCACTTTATCCATACGAGAAACTCAGAACTCCTTGTTTCACAGGTTCTTCTAGAGTAAAAAAAGATCGGATTAGGCTCTTTTTTCATGACTGTATGAAACAAGGTGGGCCTGTGGAGGAGGGGAGGGCAAGGCTCCACTCCTCACTCTGCTGTATCTAAGACAGAAAGGCAGTAAAAGTATTTGGAAAATGAAGGTGCCTTCTTTGGTACCACTGTATTGAAAGTAACACATAGCATGTTTATTATTACAAAATGTATATGGTATTACAATGGTATTTTAGAAATAGCTGGTGGTGTACTTGTAACTGGGAATGCTTGAAACTTTCCAGGCTTCTGTATTTCCTTGTAGCTCTGTCAAACTCTGAGCATTCACATTGAAATTTCCCATGCTGGCATCAGCTCTGTTGATTTATTTAGAATAATTTAAACCCAACACAAATAACATTTCAAGGGGAATTTGAAAGTTTGAGGCAAGGGAAGCATAGGTGTGCTCCCAATTCAGAATGAAATGAAATCATGGAATAACTGAATTTCCTGCATACTAGAAATTTGGAGTGTTGCCTCTATGTTCCTTCAGCTGTGAACGATACAAAATAGAAGTGGTCCTGATGCCCTGAAACAGAAAGACACAGGAAAAATGCGGAACTGGAACCTATGGGAAGATTTGATCGCCTCTAAATTCAACTTGAAAATGTTAATCATTTGGGCTAAGTGTCCACGCAGGAACCTTTTCCAGTTTTTGGAAAATTTCAGCATATTATGACTCAGGAGCAAGAATATGAATATATAAAAATATATATTAGAATATTTCTATGAATGAAATCATATTTATCATATATAAGTCTATGCAGTTATATATGGGTTATATAAATTATATATAAAAATCTTTTTTTTATATATATGTATATATAATGGAGACAGTGTTCTCCTTGAAAAGCTTATTATTTAGAAAAGGGTGTTGGGAAATTATGAAATGAAGGTTTCCTGCCGAGTGTTTATTTTGTATATGTGTTTGGTATAGTCTTTAATTACGTGACCATTTACTATATTTAGTGGAGGACCTAGGTCTCATTCCTCTCAGAATGTGGAGCATCTCAGGAGATGAGTCACGGCTGGGCAGAGGAGGCGGCTGGTGTCTGATGGGCTTTGCCTCTATTTGGTATGGAAGCTGGGAAGTGCGGTAAGAGGCAGAGGATTGAAAAGAAACTGTGGGATGTCATGGTGAAGGCATCTGAATGCTCTAGAACTCTCATCTAGTCTTAGAGAAGTCGATTTAAACTGAATTCTTCCCAATTGGGTATTAATCTTATTTTGTTTTCTCTGTTCCCATTTGCAAAATACACTGTCAGTGGTATTTCTCCTGGCATGTGATGGTGTACAACGTTAAACATTCCGAGACATCGATTCCCAGACATCTCAGCTCGGGTACCCAATGTTAGCGGAATGTTTTGACCTGAATCTCTTTGTGTTTCACTTTCCCATCTGTTAAACAGGAATAATAATCTCCTCTCATCTTACAGGGGGTTGTTAAAAGAAATGAACGTTGTGAGGAACTCATATGCCATACTGATAAGAGCCCTAGAAAAGCTCACAGAAATATTAGCAATTATGACTTGCAAGCAGGTTTTGAATAGTATGTGGTAAATAAGGCTTCAAGCCACATGCTGAATAATGACAATGTAACAAAATACTGAATATCTGCTTATTAAGTGAGCACTGTCCATCCTGAGGTAGAATCTGGTGGAAAACAAGGCATAATTAATCCTTTGAAGAGTGAATCATAATGCAGATGAATAAGATCTTATGGTTAACTTTAGTTTTGACATTTTGATCACTTGCTGTATCACTTTTGCTGATACAAATGGTGCATGTGCAAAAGGATACCTGTGCCTAAAAAGAAAGAAAAGCTGTTTTCAGAAATGCTTGTTCAAAGAAATATGGAGGGTCTTAATTCTTATGGTTTTAGATGAGATGCTTCTTGGTGCCTGATGGGTTTTGGAGATGAGGAGACATTCGGTTGATATATTGGAGGGAAGGAATGCCATCCAGAGGGACCTTGACACACTTGTGAGGTGGGCTGATGCCAACCTCATGAGGTTTAACCGTGTCATGTGCAAGGTCCTACACCTGGGTCAGAGCAATCGCAGACGCAGCTACAGGTTGGGCAGAGAAGAGATACAGAGCAGCCCTGCGGAGAAGGACTTGGGGGTGTTGGTCGATGAGAAAATGAACATGAGCCGGCTTCAGTGTGTGCTTGCAGCCCAGAAAGCAACTGTATCCTGGGCTGCATCAAAAGGAGCGTGACCAGCAGGGCGAAGGAGGTGATCCTGCCCCTCTGCTCTGCTCTTGTGAGACCTCACCTGGAGCATTGTGTGCAGTTCTGGTGTCCTCAACATAAAAAGGACATGGAACTGTTGGAACAAGTCCAGAGGAGGCCACGAGGATGATGAGGGGACTGGAGCAGCTCTTGTATGGAGCACCTGAGAAAGTTGGGGCTGTTCAGCCTGGAGAAGAGAAGGCTGCATGGAGACCTCAGAGCAGCCTTCCAGTATCTGAAGGGGGCCTATGGGGATGCTGGGGAGGGACTCTTCATTAGAGACTTTAGTGACAGGACAAGGGGTAACGGGTTAAAACTTAAACAGGGGACGTTTAGGTTGGATATAAGAAGGAAATTCTTTCCTGTTAGGGTGTTGAAGCACTGGAATGGGTTGCCCAGGGAGGTTGTGAATGCTCCATCCCTGGCAGTGTTCAAGGCCAGGTTGGACGAGGCCTTGGGTGATATGATTTAGCGTTAGGTGTCCCTGCCCATGGCAGGGGGGTTGGAACTAGATGATCTTAAGGTCCTTTCCAACCCTTATGATTCTATGATTCTGAAGTTGGGGCTGTTCAGCCTGGAGAAGAGAAGGCTGCACGGAGACCTCATAGCAGCCTTCCAGTATCTGAAGGGGACCTATAGCTGGGGAGGGACTGTTGGTTAGGGAGTGTAGTGATAGGACAAGGGGCAATGGGTTGAAACTTAAACAGGGGAAGTTTAGATTGGGTATAAGGAAGAAGTTCTTTCCTGTTAGGGTGGTGAGGCCCTGGAATGGATTGCCTCAGGAGGCTGTGAATGCTCCATCCCTGGCAGTGTTCAAGGCCAGGTTGGACGAAGCCTTGGGTGAGATGGTTTAGTGTGAGGTGTCCCTGCCCACGGCAGGGGGGTTGGAACTGGATGATCTTGAGGTCCTTTCCAACCCTAACTATTCTATGATTCTATGATTCTATGATTACTTGGGAAAGAGTTTTCAGTAACATGTTAAACTGTAGCTTGTTGCCTTTGTTTTTTAGAAGATGAGAGAAGCTTCCCAGCTGGGAAAGTTGGTAGTGGAAATAGTTTTGAAGTTGGTACATTGATTCTTGCACATACCTGGATGGACTCCTGCAAAATTTGTATGGGGTATTACAGTACATTCTGTTATTAAGATTTCTGCCTATGGCTTGTGGGAGAGGAAACTCCTAGGTTCTGTAGCAATCAACTATTTAGCTTTCACAGAGCTGGACAGACTACTTACTTTATTAAAGATAGAATATTTTGGCACAAGAACAAATGGGTATTAAATGGCTATGAATGAATTCAGTCTGAAGTTTTTTAGCCACCACAGCAACAGGATTCTAGAGTGGCTTCCCAGTGGAGGTTCCTGGTTCCCTCATATGGTGTCTGATGAAAGTAAAGGAGGTTGCAGATCCGAAGATCTGTGTGAGAGCAGATTGGGCTTAAGAACCTCGGAAGGTGGTTTCTAGTCCCCTATCTGCCATTTTCTATTCCCTGAGAAGGTTCAGATTTACACATTTTACACATGGAGAAACTGATGCCTGGGAGGACGAAAGGATAAATCCAATCTCCTCAACTTCATTAATGAGGACTCATGAGCAAAACAAGGAACCAGAAAGACATCTATCTATCCAAATGAGACAGACCCTGTTTATGAAAGAGCAAAGCACTCTGCCTCCTTGTGCCTCTCTACAAACCCCTCCCTGGCCTCTGAAGGATGGAGAGCATCCACAGGCCCAGGGTTTAGCATGATGCAGTGGTGTGGTGCTGTCTGTACCACCAGTGTTTATTCTCCTCTTCCTTATTCTCTGCTGTTTGCAATATAAGTCTGCATTGGCTTCGCTGATAAAGGATCCTTTGCAGCCACAGAGAAGAGAGGAACAATTCCAGGCCACTTTGCAAGTCACTGGGAACAAAACAGAGCTGCCTCTGCACCTTGTGAGTAGTGTAAAGCGTGTCTGATTGCTTAGCCATCAGCAGGAGGCAGCTTAGGGTGAACCATTCCTGCTGGTTTGCCACTATTAAGATCCAGCAGTACCTTGATGTTTCCTCACTGGCAATTATTTGCAGGATTAAATACTTCAAGCCACTCTAAAATTAGTTCCAGGAGACATTTTGTGCTTTCATTTCAGAGATCTCAGGAGCCTTTCCTACTTTGTAAGTCTGCTACAGCTAATTACCTGATGGTTACAGTGCTCTAGAAGATTTCAAATATCTCTTTTCCACTGATCTAAAGACCCAAGTGGGGTTACAGCGTAGAACTTGTACCAGGAGTGTTTGCCAAACACTGTAACTAGCTCAGACAGCTTCATGAGATGGGCAAATAAACCACTGCAGACAAAATTACCCCTGCCCAGTGTCTTCATCCCAGATTCAAAGCAAACTTAGTTTTGAGACTTTAAAAACATCTCAGAAACCCATTCAAAGAAATGCTTTTATGTACTGAGCCCTCTCCATCTGCCTGATCCATTAGAGAGGCTGAAGGGTCACAGCAGACATTTTCAGTGGGACTCCCTTCAGTGCTGTGGTTTAAGAGTTTGCAAGGAGTATTTGGTATTTAATGTTGAGAACACCCGTAGTGTGTGATGCTGCTTACTGTCTGTGCTGTGCAGACATGTGGCTATCAGAGCCAGAGGTAGAATAATTTTGGGAGAAGTAAGAAATCTCATCACACCAGCAAAAAGCACAATTTGAAGATGTCTGTGGGCCCTCAGTCTGCGGAAATCCCCTGGCAGTGGTATCCCCCTCAGGAAGATATGGTTCACTCTGGTGTTTCTGGCACCTTTATCGGCCTGTGCTGGCTATGGCCACACCATGGTCCTTTCTGTGTTCTTCCCACCTATTCCTGGCCCCTTTGAGATGATTCACTTTCTGAATATATACATGTGTCATCTATAAGAAGTCATACTCTCCTGACCACAGCAGAAATCCAGAGGGGTTTGTTTCCCTGCTTGTGCTTTCACAGGCGTTGTTCACCTGGCACCATGCCCAAAAGAAATGATCTTTCTCTCGTACCTCCAGGGCCACCACTGCTGTTAGCATCTTTTAAAACCTGCTTGCTCATTGCTCTGAGGCACCAAGGCAGGCACAGCTTCATCCAGCAGTTCCCAGACATACTTTGTGGGGTTGGTGTTCATGTTGTTAAACCCATGGCAATGTGGAACACATTGCATGCATCCCAGTACCAAGAGCAAATAGTTTTACTCCTTGAGCAATCACTGGACAAAGCAAAGTTCTTTCGTTTGCTCTGAATGAAAGAAGTCCATCATCTTCAGCTGGGTATTCAGTAAAGCTGTCCACCACTACTACTGGGTCTTTCATCACCCATCACTGAACCTCCAGCACAGCGTCACGGTATCTGAAGCCATGTTTTCAAATCTAGTGACCTAACATGAAACTTCTAAGTCATAAAGACCAAGACCCTGATCTTGGTGCAATAGCAGGACGTCATAGCTTCAGCATGATTGTCAGTGTTTACACTTGGACACAGTGTTTGAAAACTGTGTTCTGAGACCCAGCTTCCTTTGAAGTCAGTGGGAGTTTCAGCCTCCACTTCAACAACAGAAGGGGTTGGGCTCTTTGTTCTTTTGTCTGGGGCAATTTGTGAGTAATTGCTCCGATCCAAGTGACTGGATTTTCTAGCTCGTTTCCAAACCATGCTTCTGAGACCAGGCTCTCTTCTACCTCTCCCAAAACAAAGTGCTGCAGGAGCATGGATAGAGGAAATCCGTTCAGACTGAGTAAACAGCTCGTGAGGGTAGGCCAGCAGGATTCATTCATGCTCATTCAGCCCAGGCTAGCTGGTTTGATTCCAGTTGGAGCACTCTCTTCATTACAGGCCCCCTGGGGAATGTTAATCTGTACAGTATAAACATTTATAAACATCTACTAAATCATTACACTTCAGCTGCCCCATAAACACTCCTGAATGCTTTCCTTAGGCAGCGCTGGTTGGGTAACGTGTAGCTTTTTGGAATTAGTTTATGGGTGTTTGGCACTCTTAGAAATATGGGGAGAGGGCACAGGAAGTTAAATAACATTGTTTAAGCTCCATGACTTTTTTAGGATAAAGACAGAAGCTGTTTGTGAAGGATTAAAAAGGGTCTAGCTGGTAGATGCTGAGGGAAAGCCCAGGTTGTAAAGGGTCTAAGACAGCCTTTCAGCCTTGCACACTGGGTTTTAGTGATGCTGTTTCCATGAACATCACAAAATGCACTTACCACTAGTCCACTTGACATTTCTGGGCCCCAGAAATGCATCATTATTCATCTATGACTGCAGCAGTAGCTGCCTCTGAAAGAACTGCCTGATGTAAGGCAAAAACGTATACAGACAATCTGAAAACTGAGCCAGGGCTAACATAACCCACAGAACTGTTCTCAGCTGGGCCACAGATCCAGGGCTTGCTTGCATGCACTTACAGGACATTTGAGTATATACATATACTATGTTTATTTATTGTGTCTAAGAACAGTAATCAGTTTTGAATGCACACCTGGCAATGCAAACCTTGCGCCTTGTGAAGTTGAACTTCTCAGTTCTTGGATATGATCTGTCCCCTTGCCCGGAGGTGCTGGCGTGAATGAGCATTACCAGGACTAGGGTCATACTAACTCCATACCCACTTCTAAAAGACGTATGTGAACGTAGAAGTAGGAAGTATAAACCAAACCAGCCAACCCTCATGATTTATTCTCAGATGGGTAAAAGATAATTCCCTGAATTGTTATATGTTGTTTGCAGGGGTTTTGAAAAGCCAGGAGTTGATAGAGGTGTCATTAATTGCTGCAAGGATTGCACGTAAGTAATATAACCTGAGCAGAAGTTAAACATGTTGTATGTGAGAGAGATGTGTTTACTGACAGTCTGATGAATAGATAACAACTTGATTTCTAAAAAGCATCTTAGGAAAAATTATTTAATTGGCTATAATTATATCCCATCCTACACTGGAGCGAATATGCTTGTGTACATAGATCTGTTTTACTTGCACGTATCACAGGTATGTGGCTGGACATAATGTCTCAGCCTTCAGAATCTGCTAACAAGAGCCTCCTTTTCCACCTCCTCTTTTTTGTATTCAAAGCACACAGCCACTGCCTTCCAGCTGTGACCACACCTATTGTGAAAGGAGGGCAGGGGAAAAAGAACGGTTTTTTTCCTAAGTGATGTGGATGCACAATACAGGCAAGCAAGTGGGCAGAAGCCCTCCATGATAGACCCCGAGCCATGGCTGCAGCTCTCCTGGCTGGGACTCTCTGCACTGTCCTTGCCAAATTAACAGCTGGAGTGAGAACTTGCGAATGGAACAACTCCAAAATCCTTTGTAGTACCTCATTGCCATGGGGCAGCGGGCTGGGGCATCTCCAAAATCACGGTCCAGGCTTCTTTTGCCTTCTTAGACACCAGCATCAGGCCAAAAGGCCTGTCCTGATCCTTCTTTGCCCTTGCAAGGAAAGGGGACAATGAAGACTTCTTTCACTAATCATGTTTAGCAAAACTTTCTAAAACATGAAATCAAACCATACCCATCATAGGCTAAAAGTGACTTCACCGTATCTTCACTTTCCTGCTTGCAAATCTTTCTTCTGTGTGTGTATAAATATATATATACATACATACATATATACACACACATCAGTAGTAGAGGGTGATTTTTCTGCAGCTTTTCTGCAGCTTATAATGAGGTGGGTAATTTAAAATCTGTTCTATATGGTCAAGGATCCAGTTCACAAAAAGCATTACACATTATTAACTTCAATTGGTCTTTTAACATCCATCTTAAAGGGTCAGTAAATGAGTTTGCCTAGAGGTAAACCAGTTGTGTAGGGTTACAGTCACAGCTGGAGGGCAGTGGCAGGGACAGGCTGGCTGGCTGCCTGTGTAGGAGACTTCAGTCTCTAGAATCGGTGCTCTATTAATTTTACAGTACCTTAAATTCATATTGTAATTACGAGGAATAAGCAGAGAGAGAAAGAGAGATCTCCTTTTAATAGAAAATAGGTTTTAAAAAATCTGGAGCCTATTACCCTCCTAAATTTTAGTTATACCGCAGCTGGACTTTTATCTCAGTACACTGCAAATAAATTCAGACTGAGGTAGTTTGGATATATATATCTTAACTTGACAACAGGAACCTGTGGACAGGAGAGAGAAAAGATCAGAACAAAGCAACCAGCATGAAGCTTTGGGAGCGTCAGGTTCTGATTTTAGTTTCTAATCTTTGAATACTGCCGTGGTTTAAACCCAGTCAGGTAACTCGTTCACTCACTTCCCCCCCTTCTTTCCCTCCCCCTACTCCCGGAGGGACGGAGAGGAGAATCGAAAAGAATGCAACTCCCACGGGTTGAGATAAGAACAGTTTAGTAACTAAGGTATAACACAAATCACTACTGCTACCACCCGCCCAACCAAGCCCCAACCCATACCTCCTCCAACCCCGCAGTCTACCAGTCCTTCCAGCTAACTCCCAGTGACATCCTGGGCATGACGTGCTGTGGCATGGAATACCTCTTTGGTCAGTTTGGGTCAGGTGTCCTGTCTCTGCTTCCTCCCGCCTTCCCCTCCTCCCTGGCAGAGCATGAGGCTCACAAAGTCCTTGGCCAAACCAAAACACCCTTGTTATCAGCTCTGTTCCCAGGCTGAAAGTCAAAACACAGCACTGCACCAGCTACCAAGAAGGAGAAACATGACTGCTACTGCTGAACCCAGGACAAATACCTAGGCTGAAATTTGGTGACTTAATTCAAAAGCAAGAGTAAATTTAGTGGTCTTCCACAAGCCACTAGTGGACATCATTTAACCAGTTGGAAAGATCATTGTATGTTGTGATGAGGTCTGATTAGAAAGTAAAGCTGTGGAATATCCTTAGTTAGGAGGACTGGGAGACAGGGAAACTTTATAAAGTGAAGGTGATGTGCATCATCGCACAGCTGTCTGGGATGAAATGTGATGTAATATAGCAGTTGCATACATGTGAGGAGCCCAAAGCTACAAAAGTGACAGAATTTGCCTATTGACTTGATGAGTAGTGACTGAAATGTGCTCAAAGCTTAAAACTACATCATTTGGATACCTCAGTTCTGGTCTGAAGTGTACTGTAAGGAATACTCACATGACATTGTTAGTACAGACACTTCCATTTATTAAAAACATTAACAGGAGAGGGCTGCTAACAGCACCTTGTAGGATAAGTCTTGAGACATCAAGAACTCAAGGCATTTTGTAAGCACAAGGCTGGTATTTGAGCCTTTTCTCCAGTGATCAGGCCTTTCAGTTGCAGAGTCCCTGGGTGTTTATACACAACATCCAGACATTTAAGACGACTAATCTATGGTCTAATCTAAGCTCCATTACAGGCATTTAATATTGGCTTGACATGATCTACTGCAGCCTTTGCTCATATTTCTTCATATCTCTGAGGGGTGAGATAGGGATGGTGGTGAAGGGAGAGGGAAGAGTGGAGAATTGAGACTGTAACTTCTGTCAGAGCTTTATGAGGAGGACAATTTGAAGCATTGTCCTTTCAAGGTTAAGAGCAAGCACATGGCTAATCCCTGTACGCTCCCTCCTGGCTCCCAAACAGCAGCAGCCTGTGCCATGCTCCCAGGTAGCACATCCCAAGGTTCCTCCTGGGACCTGGCTCATCGAGCCTTTGTTCTGCCGTCCACTTGGTTTTGTCTGTCTCCCTTCCAAACAAACAACTGTTTCTGAAAAGAACCCTGTTCTACAGCAGCCCGGGAAGTGACATTCATTAATGAGTCTCACCCCTTGATGCAGGCACTGTTCATTTAGAGGAGGACTGATTGAACAGCACCTCCTTAGAAACAGTGTGTACCTGGCCCCTGTTTCAGTATGGATGGGAGACAGTGTGATGTGTAACCCTTGTGCTCTTTTCTCCCAGCTGTGAGGAAAGGAGGGGCTGTGCCACATCAGCTCTGACCTGGGTCAGGGGTGGGACAACTTCTGTACACTCAGTAATGTCAAGAGCTGTCTCTGTGCAGTCAATGTGCTCCCTTTCAAGCTGCACCTGCCCTCTGCTTCTCTTCCTTTCCGGTCTTTTGGATTTCCTTGTGAGCATACTGACTCTGTGCTTCCTTCCCTCCAGTCATTCTTGTCCCTGACCCAGTGGGCTGTAGCCCAAGTCACCATTTGGGGCTGTGTCTGCACCACTCACAGCTCTGTTTCCCAAGGGACACACAGTCTTTGCTTCCCAGGATTGTTCCAAGGGATGGATTTATAAGTAGGAATATCTGTGGAGACAGAGTTTTTCCTTAAACATAAATATCAGAATATGCTCACAGAAGGCACTTCTGTAATCTCGGGGGAGCATCTGTGCCCATATAGCTGATTCTCAAGTTATTCCTATCTAATTAAGGAGCCAGAACATGAGCTTTTCATCCAGGAAAGCCAGCTTCCATTCTGTGAACCCTTCTTTCTCCAATCTTGGCTGCAAAGTGAATACTGGGAGTGCCTTTCACAAAAGATATTGGCCAAATCCTTTCAAACAGTAAACGGGCATATGGAAAACTAAAGATTGTTCATGAACAACTAAGAGCTGGGAAAAGAGGCAAGGTCAGCTAGAGAAAGCCTTATAATTTTGTTCCTGCTGAGGTGATAGGTAAGTTGTACATAGTCCTTAGGCTGACCCAATGCATAAAACAAGTCCTGCGGCCAGCTTTAGAGTTAAGCACATCTTCAGAGTTCTCTGGACAGTGTTTTCCAACACTGCACAGTCCAACCCAGTGAATTCAAGCAAATGAGCAGATTTGGCTGTGGAAACAGTTCTACTTCTTCTTTCCTTGCAGCATACGTTTGGGCAGAGGGAAAACTTTTATGTTAAAAGTTTAATGCTCTTAGTACAATTTTGGTAAATTATTGTGTCTGTATCTCATCCTTTAGCAAATACACTGCGGTGAAAAGGAGCATGATATCTTTTTGACATTACCCCTGGTGGTTTTTATGCCAGTGCTTTTAGAGGTAGCCAGAATTGTATTTGGTATGGTCGTGTGAAAGGTGCAAATCTCTAAAAATTAGTCTCTGATAGACTAAACTTTTCCCTATCGTAAGACCCGTGATGTGCTTAGCCTAAAGTAGGTGAGATACTTATTGCAGGGAAGGGAATAACTGTACAAATCTCTAGCTTCTAGGAAGCTCCTTTCTTAGGTCTGCAGTGTTTTGGAGAGAAGGACAAGGGGAAGTGAGTGTGAGCAATGCTTTTACCAAAGCAGTGTATGTTCTCTAGCTTTTCCAAAGGCAACAATTCAGCACCATTCCTTAACAAATTAGTAAAGGATTTGATCCCAAGGCTACTTATCAGTAGCCTGGTGACTGCACTGGGGCTTGGACTGGGCCCTATCTCCTGCAGCTGTGCCTATTAATAATTAAGTAAAAAGGGTTGGCAAAGTTTTTCATCCACTGTAAATAAACATGTTTCCAATATGAACTGCATTTAATGGAGTTTTGCAGCATTGGTCTCCCGGGCAAGCATATTAGTCTCTGTTTTCCCTCCCTGTCCTAATGGCCACAGCCAGGAGGGGGGCTGTTTTTTCTCCACATTGAGTGGAGAAGCATAAATTGGCATTCCATATCATCATAAAAAAAAATTCCAAGCAATTATTAAAAGATTCTTATCTCTTGCTCCCTACATGGATAATGAGATCCCTCTCTGCTGGACTGAGACAGCCTGTCTCTCAGCTCACTTAATGAAATGGACCCAAGTTTGCAAATTAGCATAGCCCTGACTCCAAACGTAACCTCTTGTTGTCTAGTTGTACATCAAGGCCCCTGGCTTATGTCTTTTCTTATTAACACCCCGTAATCATGTCAACCCTCTTTAGTTTTCATTTCCTGTTCCCTTTTACAAATTCACTTTTGAGTTCTGAGCACGTTGTTGGATGCCTTTGGATGAGCTGGGATCTTATTTTTGTCCCATTTTTAACCTTATTGAAGTAACTTGGTCTGTGGGTACCGATGTGGATCTAGGGAACGTGTTTTCTGTTTTCTATTTTTGCTGGGTTTTGCTGTGTGATCTTAAAGGAACTGCTTTCATATGTCTGTGCTTGCTTCCCTTCCACCCTTTGAATTCTGTGTTTTAGACTGCAAGGTCTTAGGGTCTTGCCATCTATTTGGTCAGCGCCTTTCAGAGTGCATTTTGGTTTCTATGAAGGTGTCAGTGTAATAGATTATTAATACCAGTAAAGACTAGTGATGCTATATTCTATCAAACGCAACATGCTAAAGGCTTTCCAAGAAGTCAAGAAGGATGAACGCTTTGAAACTCTTTTCCCTTCTCTCTCCCCTGATGTGAAACTTCATTGTTGGACCTTTAGAATAATAAGTCAAAGCAGCTGAAAGAAGTGAATCATGATTTCTTTGGCCCATATGTAGCAGGCCCAATCTGTCTTTGATAAGGCACTTTACCCATTACCTTGCTAATTATCCTTCACTTTCATAAGCACTAAAATTCACTCACACATTAGAATAAAAGAAGAAACAGGAAAGTGATTAGTTGTGTACAGATAAGCAGCAGCCCACAGTGTTAGGTAAGTAATAACATTTTTCTAAGATTTCTTTTTTTCCCTGTAATTCATTTTCTCTCACTTACATCCATTGCAGTCAAAGATACTTACAATTTGTAACACAAAAGATAACTCTTCAATGCAAAGCTTTAGTGTCTTGAAAAGATTTATTCCTTTATAAAGTATTAATTTAAGAAGGGGTGCCTCGTAGGTAAGGCAATGACATCAGTGGTGGGCTACAGGGCAGCAGATTTATTAATTTAATAGCCTTATCCATTTTAAAGCTTGGATAATCATATTTCACTAAACTGGTACACAAGGAGGCCTCAGCCCATCTGACAGCTTTATTCTTGTGGAAGTTAACAAGCACATTTTGTACTCATGACCTTGTGAATTGTAAAAGTGCGAGGAGCTGGAGAGGAATGACAGACCAAATCCAAGGAACGTGACAGCAGTTCAGTTTTCCTGAGTGAGATTTATAAGGGGAGCAGTGAGGAATCTCAGCTGCAGAATTAAACATTTGTTAATTTATTTGGTTTCAGAAAATATGCAGAATTAAAAAGAAATAGAAAAGCAATGGAATGTTAACTTCAAAAATATGGACCTGATTTGTTTATCAAAGACATCAACTTAACAAGAGAATTGCTCCCCTGACAACAGAGGAATTGTTCTTGGTCTGGGACAACTAGAAAAGAATTGGGCTGGTTTTGTCTAAGGTAAATGTGTTTGGTACATAACTCGTGTTCACTCCTTGTGACACTCTGTGGTTGCTGTGGCCACTAAATTCCCTCTATATTTGTTTACAATTCTTGAAAAATTGAAACTGGCTGAGAAATAATGAGATTAAGCAAACAATGGATCCAGGCTTTTAAAAATCCCTAATTGAAAGCCATTTTATGGTTAAAATCCTTATGTATACATGTGTCCTTTTAAAGCATTTCTGGTTTCCTACCTAGGAAAGAAAGGAACCCTGGTTTGGGTTTTGTTTTCGTTGAAACTGTTTTGTGTAAAAGCTCGCACTTATAGCTGGACTTGTAAAAACCATGTTTCAGTTTCTTGTTGCAAAGATGACACATTCAGGAAGAAGATATTTCCTGTGTAAAACAACATTCAACTGAAATCTAACTTCTCTTCAGAAAATCTAACATAAAAGTAGGGGCTAATCCTGCTCTGTCCTTCTAATAACAGCAAGAGCTGAGCTACTTACACTGTAAGTTCCTCAAATAAAAGAGCAAATACCTTGGACCTCATAATATGGTACATTTAGCAGCACTGAAAGAGCTGAAAGAATTGTAGACCTCAGGGATTTGTTTCATTTATATTTGACCTCCTTTTTGCCATCCTTGACATGTAAAAAGAAATATTTTGTGCAAATCAGAATTAAGCCACGAACACCAAAATTTCAAAGGCTTGGATATTAGTTGAATGTGACAGGTGACCACTGAGATACAACATGCTTCAAATTTTTCAATCTATATTCCTCACTTCCTGCACGTCACTCATTTTTGACAGTAGGAGATGACTGTTCACCTCTTCTTAGCAGGTGTCAGTATCTGTCTGTCCAATTTGAATGTAGAGCAAAGTCGAACCCTTGCTCCGCAAGGCCCAGTGGTTGAGCATGTGCATGAAGTGCCGCACTGGGGTATGCAGGCAGAGAGCTGCCCAAGAAGTTGCACTTAGCTTGATGAATGCCCTTGCACAACCCAAGTGGGTAGCAGTGTTTTGGGAGGTGCAGTTTTGTCTGTAGGGCTGTTTGTTAAACTTCATGTCCTCTTCCAGTCACTTGTACTTTCTGGTTTCTAAAATTGTAGAATAGAATCCCAGACTGGTTTGGGTTGAAAACGACCCTAAAGCTCATCCAGTTCCAACCCTCTGCTATGGGCAGGGACACCTTCCACTAGAGCAGGTTGGTCCAAGCCGTGTCCAGCCTGGCGTTGAACACTTCTGAGCTGCAAGTGAACACTGCCAGGTCACAGGGAGCTTCTCATCAGCCACCTCCAAATCCTTCTCCTCAGGGCTCCTCTCAATCCGGCCCCTGCCCAGCCTGTAGTTTTCCTACACAGCAATAGTTAGTATTTGGGTTTAAAATGTTGCATAAGGATATTTATGTTTGCAAGAGAATTCATTGCTAAAGAAAATATTATGAATCATGTTACATTTTGAGCTGCGATGTTTACAACACCAGAACTTTCACCCTAAAGTATACAAACAAGTGTCACAGAGGGAACGCATTTCTCTTCTTACTTAGTGCTAGAAATCTCATGCTATTGCTTCATCTTCACTAGAAAAAAAGACATCACATGAGCTTTCTGTTTGTCCCTTTTTAAATTTGCATGGCCTGAAATTCTCTTGTATCATGTACTGTGTTCCCTGCAGGACTGCTCCAAGGGGTGATTCTTGGCTCACCAGAGGTTGGTTACTTTGGGATCCTGTGCTCCTGTGAATTGCTTATTTTCCCAGGCTGCAATGCTGTGAACTGGGGTAATGTTTCCAAAGCATAATCATGTAAATAAAACCCCATTTCTTTTCCTACCATATGAGGGACATAAAGAAGGTGGCCACTTGTGTTAGAGGATGCCATAACGCATCTCACCATAAAAACGGCAATAAAGGAACTTATTGATAGCACAGTCCCATCAGGCTCCAGAGGCTTTGATTGTTCCCTTTGCTTCAAAAGGGAGGAACTTGATTCAACGGAACATGCTCTGTCACAGACATGTTTTATAGTTGCCTGTGGATGCGTTACCAGTTGGGATCCCTAATTATTATCAATTAGCAGATTGCCTTGAATGTCTTACCAAGAGTCCTGCAGAATGATTGATCATAATCAAAAAATTAATCACCAATCAGCCCTGGCAATTAACATTAGCAAGTCTATTTGCATAGAACTGATAATTTATGCTGCTGCCTGAAGAAGGGGCTTTTGCTGAATATTATTGATTAGGGGAGAAGAGCCAGATGCTTCTATCATTGGGACATTAGGCTTTATTAGATAGGGCTAGTAATGTGTAAGGAATTGAAGGGCATTCTTGCAGTCTGTTGTAACTTGGGCATCTTCAGGTCTCTAGAATGAACTTCTGAAATGCATCCACTGAAATGTCCTAAATACTGCAAAGCAGGATATTGTGCCTTAAAGAAGCTTTGATTTTGGGCTCTTACTTCCTGCAGATGCTTTAAATATCCATTATGACCAAAACTCTTGATAATATCAGCCTAGATTGTGAGATTTATGTTACAAGAAGTTGCTTATTAGATGTAATTATTTACTGGTTTGAGTAAAGAATTTGCAGGCTTGCAGCTAATTTGACTAATGGTACTGTTTAAACTACAAAGAACTGCATAACAAAGTCCTGGAATTGGTTTGTGATAGTCACCACTTTTCAGTCAGTAAATTTTGTTTAACAAATTTATAATCTTTTTTCATAATTTTTCTTTTAAAACTGATATTTCTATTAACCCATTAGTAAAGAGGGGTTTATTACCCATAGCATCACCACCAACTTTGTCTTCAGATTGTCTTGAAATTACTTCTCGGGTACTACATCTGTTTAAAATGTTACAAGTCTCCTCACGTTTCCCAGTATTTATCATCTTGTTTTGCACCGTAGCCTTTGGTTTTGCTTCAACACCCTTCAGTGTCTCTCACACCTGGTGCTGTAACTGCAGCTACATGAAAATGCATGGTCTGTCATCATCAGTTCAGGTTTGTCTCTCATTTATAGCTGCGTAAAGATTAGGAACAAATTCATTTAAGCCAATATGCAAAGCCGTAACACTTTAGCCATTGCAGCCTTATAAATGATTATAAATCTATTTCCACTAACCAGAGATGGCCAACATTTTAAGTGTCAGAATTGTGCTGAAAACAAAGGCCAACAAAGCCGGGGTTTCTCTGTCTAGTTTCTGAATTAAAAAGGTAGAAGAACTCAAAATATGTTTTCTTTGAAAAAAATGGCATTCTTTTAGTCAATTTTAATTCTCGATTGTAGCTTTATCGCAAGATGGAAGTCTTTGTAGCTCATACAGGATTTTAAAAGGATCTTTTAAATCTCTAAAACTTTCTGTTGATTTTAAAACTAAAACCTGCTCCCTTAAAAATACACGAGTAAATCATGGAAAACTCTAATCTTAACATAGCCAGATTGGTTTGTTCTTCGATGGCAGTTGATTTGAAATGGGAACAGGATCAGACCCTAGCTTCAATAATCAGACCCCAGTTCCAACACAATAAGGATATTAAAGAAGTCTGAAATGTTATTCCTTTTTGTTTTGGTAAACATCCCAGTTATGCACCATTTGAGATCTTGGATTAACCACTTGTAACATCTGGGTTTTGCTGGAGTTAGTTGGCAACCATGAGATCTTGTCACTACAAAGTTCAGAGGTTAATTGAAATCAGAGAGGCATAACCCATTCAGTTGTCCTGTTAATGATGCCCAGCTCCTGTCTCCCTCCTCCACTCTCCCATAAACATCACTGACCACTCACTGTGGAACCAAGGAGAAAGCTGCTGCTGTCACTCTGCTTGATGGCTGGGAGATGTCACCAAAGCTGATAAAAAATGCCTGCAACAGGGGAAGGGGGTCTGTGCATGTGAGGAGGGAGTTGGTGACATCCCCATACATCATCCCCCAGTGTAATGTTACCAGCTTTTGCTGAAAGCTGGTAATGCTTCGAGATTTATGGCAGGTCTGCTTTGCTGAGTGCATAGCTTTGGTTGGGAAAACTGGGGAGGCGTTGATTGGGATCCTGAAAGAGTAGTAGGGATTTCTGGCAGTAGTGTAAGAAGGATGGTTTTTCTGCTGCAGGAGTTTCTATTGCATTGAACAAGTAATATATTATAGTTGAGGTATATGAATTTCCCTTCTTTCACCAAACTGATACGAGCAGTGGAATTTTGCTAATAATTATTAGTTATCAGTGTTTATCCTGATGGTAACTTCCTCCAGTGGTTCTGCAGTCAGAAGTTACACGCTATTTACCAGAAAAGCACATCACATTTTAGAGCTGAAGGAAAACATTAAAACTAAATATTAAAACTAAAGCGTTAAAATAGATTTGCATTGTGCAAACCTATCCTGAACTTCGGGGGCAGGAGGAGGTTGTTAATAAAAATCTCCATTGCCTTCAGTGGGATCTGGCTTCGGTTATGAGAAAAAAGAAGCCTTCCCACTTGGGGTAGTTTTGAAGTTTTTAGTTTAAGGATGGAAAATAACTTTGAGACCAGTCACTTGGAGCTGGGTGGTTTATGGGTGTCTTAAAACCTGAGATACCCAGACAGTGAAGCTAAAAAATCTCACCTGGTACGTTTGTCTAAATTTACTTGATCTAATTCCTAATCTGAACGAAGATTTTGCGTAGGCTTGTAAAGTCCCTTCCTCCCTTTTCTTCTCACAGCTTTCCTCTTCCAACAATGGCCTGGCTCTCTCCTGCGTTCCAGCCAGCCTGGAGAAGGGACCTTGGTCCTCAGCCAGATTCTGCTGTTGTGTAGCTGTACAGTTGTCAGTGCTGTGTCCTTTGGGAAATGCAGCCTGGAGTCAGGACCCTGCTGTCGTGTGCTGCACAGGCCCGAGACAAAAGCACTCCTTGTCTTGAAGCTTTACTCCCCCGATTTTAATCTCTGTGGTCTTTAATCTGGGTTCAAGTGACTGTTCTCAATACTACATCAGCCTGTGGGTAGAAACTGAGAGTGTTACAGCCTGAAATGAGGCCCTTGTTCCAATTGCAAGAAAGTATATAAATCACCCAAATAATTCTTATAAATAATTCTCCAATATCTTGTTACTCACCCCCAGAAATAACCATGCAGCAGTGCTGGTAGAACATTTGTTCTGTAAACATGTTAAAATGAAAATGAAACATCTTTGTATCTTCTTTCAAAGAGGCAAAAGCAAACTCCACACTGGTGAAATCTTGCTAATGAGTTCTGAAAACTTTTTGGAATTTCATAGTTCTTATTAGTTTTCAAAAACAAGCAAATAAAAAATGTTCAAATGTGTTGGGTTTAGAACCAGCAGCAATGTTTTACGATCCTTTGTATAAAAAGAGGATCAAAGTTACTTGGTTCTACTTTAATTCAAAAGTGTTATTTTAAAATGTGACTTTATTTTTGTCAAGCAACTAAAAATGATTGTTGCTATTCTGTATACATTTAGAGCTAATTCCTCATAAAAGCTTCTCCTCTGATGGGGTGACAACATATATATATGCTATACACAACCGTGAAAGGTTTTTCCCATGTAATTTATGTGCCCAAGCCATAAACTGAGCCCATGCACTACCAAGGAGGAGAAGCTAAATCAGTCAAGAGTGATTTCCAGTGAACAGCCATATCACATCTACCACCCATTTGCTCTTGGCTGGCTGAGAAATGAAGCAATTTAAACCTAGTGGGTCATGCTAAAATGGGGGCCAAATTCTTATCAATGCGCTGCACACAACTGAGCCTCATTTCATCTCCATTTCCAGAGGTCCATGGACTGCAGCACTTGCCTGTAGTCCATCAGTGTCTCTGGCATTGCAGCCTGGCTCCCTCGCTGCTGCACTGATGCCATAGATGGGAAAAACAACTTTTTGGTATGAATGGAGAGACTAGATTTGAACTCTTTTGATCTGCAGAAAAATATGGAGGAAAACACAATTAGTCTTCGGTTATAATGTAGGTACAAAGATAAGCTTGAGAAAGCCACGTTTGCTGTGGTATATGAGATGGAAAAATAAATGTTTTCTGTTCACTTGCCTAATGTTTCATGCAGTCTTGGAAATGTTCCACTGCCTGACCCTCATGTTTGCAGATTATTTTCACATCTGTCTCAGAGCCATACCCTCCTCAAGTGGACCACGCAGCTTGTTTCTTAGTTAAAATAATAATAATAAAGTGTAAGAGCACCCCAAGCGTGCTGGACATCCCCACAGCTCGCTCCCAGTGCAGAAGAGAGCACCTGGAAAGGCTCAGACACTGGCCCAAGCTCATAGGCAGAAGTAACACACGGCATGTGTTTGCCGTCGGGTTTTCCTGTTTCTTGTTGCTTCATATTAAACATGAAATTCCATATGGACCTTTTAATGGTTGCTTGGAAATTGGATGTCTGTCACCCCAGAGGCACATATTGGCATTCTGCACCTGATTGGATTTCTCCCTTTTCCCCCGCAGGGTGAGTCAAAGGTTATGGTTCAGAGGAGGAGTTTGTCGACAGCAGGTTCTCCTCAAGCTGAGAAGAGGCTTTTTTGTCTTTAACAGGTTATGTGTGGATGTAAATGGTTGTTTGAGTTTGTGTATGTGAATTTAGAAGGAGCGGGTAGGAGACCAAGTGCAAACATCTACTACTGAATCCAAGCTGCTAAAATATGAATCTGCAGGTTATTTCGATAAATCTTCCTTAAATTTAGGGAGACAGAAATCTGTCCTTGGATCTGGGTGAAACTGTGTGAAACAGTGATGAGCAGTTAACAGCAGGATTTCCAATTCCAAGTATTTAGAAATCATGACTTAGGTTTTCCAAATCTTAGAATATTTCAGAATATGTCTTGCTTCTGCTTTCTCAACTTCCTGGGTGTAATTGGTTTACTTGTGAAGTGTTTCAACAGAAATACATGATTTCTAAGCTTGCTTTTAAAAATGACACTCAGCTTCTGACATATTCCTGTGTTCTAGATCTGGGCTTTAACAGCAAGACCAAACATTCCTGGTAAATTTATATGTGCTAATAAATGCAAACCTCTTGCCAAATTCATATCGCCCACAATATGCAAGGAGCATTAGAAGTGAAAAGTAAATTAAATCTGTGACTGTTTCCTAGTTCTATACTAGAGCTTGCAGAAATTTAAAGCAAATGTAGAATATAGCCAAATTCTGTTACACGGGTTTCATTCAAGGTAATTTTGCTGCTGTCAGCTAGCCAGTAATGTCTACTCCTACTCTAGCCATCAATGTGATCAGTAAGAATTGAAGATAGGTAAGAAAAAATTACTATAGTAATATCTTTTAATTTGTCTTCTGCATTTCCATAGGGTTCACCTTTTTTTTCCCCTTTCTTACTTTAAAGTTTTCATAGTTTATTTTTAATATAATTTCTTTGAATGGTGACAGCTAAAAAGTTAAAAAAACGAAAGTTGAGATTCATAACGATCACCTAGTGGCCAAGGCCAAGGCTGTAATGAAAGCATCAGTCATCTTGAGACCTGTGATATATATTCACTAGAATTAATAAAATGGTTAGAATTGGCAATGAAGGAGAGGTTGGTTACCTTGTGATCAAGTCGTTCTGGCTGTATGTGATTTTATTGTAATGCTGTTGTTGGGTTCCCAAAGTCTTTAAAGACTGGTACCCAATTCTGATAGGCTTTATATAGTTTTCCTTTTAAAATGTGCTTTCTGTAATTTATTTGTGTGGTTATTTGCAGACAGATAGCCCAACCATGCCCAACCATGCTCAAGCCCAGTGTTGTTACAGGCTTTTGACAACGACTTCCTCCTGGAGCTGGTTCCCCATAATTGCACTGTCCTGCACCCTGTGACATTTGAGTCCTACTCTTCAATGCAGACAGGGTTCAATCCTCAGTGCAGACAGATTGCCCCAGCTCTGTTGATGGCAAAAATGAGCTTCACTTGATTTCAGGTGTAGTTAGAGAGCTACACCTGAAATATGAAGATACTGATAATGAAGATAATGACGACTTAGCTGGTTTGGGGGCATATGAGCTTCCTGAAGTTCAGTGGGGTTCACAAGAGTTTGCCTGCTCCAAGGATCCATGGCAGTGTTTTTAGGAAGGCTTTTAAAAAGATGTGTATTCCAATTGTTACCCGTCAGAGAGAGAATACTGCAAGTCTGTGTAGCTTATTGACCTGTCAGAGTCGAAACACCTTTTTTGGAAGACTCCCGATAGGAAATATTCCAGGTGTTGTATTGTTCTTGTACACAAAGTGCATGGAGAGAATAAGCAATAAAATACCAGATGGATTTCCTTTGAAACATCACTACTATCCAGGTGCAGACCCCTCTTTTCACAATCAAAGATTTCCATCATTTTAATGAGACTCTTTTAAGTTATAGTATCAGCGTCTCCTGACCTGAACTGTTGGTCAGTGTAGCACACGCATGGTACTGGTGGAAAGAGAGAGGGCTTGACCTCTCAGCCTGACTTTTTTTCCCTGATAATGGTAATTAAGGTGCCAGTTGGTGCCCACTCTGGCAATAACCTACTGCAGGGACACACATGGCGTGAGGGAGCTGTGCTGAAACTCATTCGGTCTTTGCAAAGAGCCAAGCATGAACATTGCTTTCATTTTTTCCCCTCCTCTTTTCCTTGCAAGGCAGCAGAGCAATAAAATAACAATAATAATAATAAAAAGGCATAATCAGTCTCCCCTCCTGTTCTGACATGTTGAGTTGCCAAAACTCAGATCAAGTCTTTAAGGTCAAGTGAGAACGCAGTGAAAACAGGGGCTTTATTATAAAGGCAGGGCTGTGAACTTTTTAACTCTCGCCATGCTCCCGGATGTGCCTCTTCACACTGTACACAGCTGCTGAAGGCTTCCAGGGCCTGTGGGTGGTGGGTGAGGAAAGGGGAAGAGGTGGTTTAGCTATGCACAATATTTCCCATAAGAAATAAAGCGATTGAGTCTCACCTCACTGCCTGTTTTTCCACATATATTGAGACGGGAATGTATTTATATAACCCTATTAAAAGGGAACACTCAGTAGCAAACTTGGTCTTTAAATAGCTACTGTTCTGCATACTCCAGTCTCCAAACTCCTCAATTTCAACTCACACCCACTTACATTCTTTTGACATATCCCTCAGGTTTTTTGTAACTTTGGGGTCAAATCCAAAACTTATTGAAAGCAGTGGAAAGACATTTGGTGCATTCAGTGGAATTTGGGTAATACTCTTAGAGCTCAGATACCATGGTGATAAATGCAATAAATTACATGGACAAAAGTTGCCCATTTTGGGTTAGCTCTGCCTCGGCAGACGCAAATTAAACCATTGCTGTGGACTGCCACAGGAATCAGTCCTGTCCCTTCCATGGTGGCATTCAAGCAGCTCTCAAAATGTTTTAGGAATAAGGGGAATATGTTTATCTTCCATTTACAGACAAATCAACTAGGGCACAAGCCACAATGAAACCTACAAGTCAAGCCATGCAAAAGAGCTAGAATTAGACCCAGATACCAATCCCTGGACCACCCAGTGGAAAAAGAGAATCTATGAGCTGCTAGCAGCCTTGTAGGCTCTCCTAATGCTTCCCAGGTCCTACTGATGCCAGCAAGAGTGCAGGGCAACCAACATGCTCCCAAAAATCATGGAGTGTTAATAAACTGAGCAGCCCTTCAGGGTTTTGTTTTTACCACCAAGATGCATTATTTCATCCTTTCCACACCCCCACCCACCCCCCAGTGTTCATATTTTCCCTTTGACTCCTGTTATTTTGGTTCCATTTAGCAAATATATTCTTGTTTTTTTTTCCCCCATGTCCCTGCATCCACCTTAGTTTGCCTTTCCTTTTTTTTTTCCTTCTTTCCCTTAAAAACTTTTTTCCTCATTCAGTGCACTAAGTGGATTTACGACCCATTTAGGCAGCTTACAGTGGCATTGCTTCTACAGTTCAGAGGCAGAAGGGCCATAAAAAGATTTACAGTTACAGCAAGAGTCAGTTACATGGAAGTTCGAGATCCAAATTAGACAAAGGGAGTGGGACTGTGACAGTGGCCAGTAAAAGAAGCTTGGAAACAAAAACAAATGGAACTGCTGTTAGAGGGTGGGGGCAGAGAAGGAGGAGGAAAAGTTGCCTGTTAAATTCACGTTACTATTGCAACAGCTCTGTTAATTCTGTTATATAAAGCCCTTTTTCCTCCTTTTTTTTCCTCTCTCGATGTTGTTGTTGGACAGATTTCCTTTGCAAACACAAATCTCAAACCAGAGAGCAGCAGCTTCACACAGTAGTTGAGATTCCAAGGCAGATATTCCCAGGATGTTGGCAGCTGTTTTTGCTGCTGCTGCCGGGACTCCAGGATGCAAACCAGAGGCCAAGTGGCTGCAGGAGTGGACCTGTCAGAGCTGAAGACTTCAGGTTGCATTGCATGAGGATAGTCTGGTTTTTAGAGGAAGGTAGAGACCAGAAAATAGATTATCTTCTCCCCCAGTTGATTTTTCCTGCTGACTTCAAAAGAAACAAGACTGGGCTTGAGCAAATCTGTAACAAGCTGAGGCAAAAGGGAGATTTGCACTGACATTAAAGGAACATGCCTGGGCACATAGACTATGGCTGGAGTCTGCAGAAGGTTGCGGGATGCACATTTGTAGCACTCAGGCCACATACCGTTCTGTCAGAGCTGTGGATGTAAATCACTTTAGAAAGCAACGTGTACTTCATGGACAGCCTGAAAAGATGGCACCTTTCAGTCTAAAAAGCAGGCATGGCTGTCCCCATCCGGGTGGGTACAGTCACCTCTGCTCTGTTGATGGGCTGAGTGGGATTGATGCAGGCCAGCTACAGCCTAGGTGCTGTGTAGTCCATAACGTGGCACCACAGCTGTGCTTACAGGCCTCTTTGAGGGATTTCAGCTTCATAGTTCAGGGAATGTTGCCATGCTAATACAGTGGCAGGGCTGGAAACTGGTTGGGTCGCAGGTGAAGCAAGCACAAGATGGTCTGCACTTACCCACAGAGGTACAGTCTGTCTAAGTGCAGTATGAGAACTGCTCTGATGAGCCTGTGCTTGACTGTTTACTCCACTTGGTTGGGCTTTTATTGTACCTGTTGTGTATATAGTGTGGAAGCAATCAAAATGAGCTGTATCCAGAGAAGAAAGCCAATGCTTCCCAGATTGTTCTAAATGCTAGGGTTTATAGTTAGTTGGAAAGTACACTATAGTTTTGTCTTTCTTCTCTTTCTGTTGTATTTATTGTGCTACTACCATTTCTAACCAACATCCTGTTCAAAATACCACCTTTAGTTTCACATAGATACAGCACGTCATTCCCTGAAGTCTGTCACAGTGATGCTGTCCGACTGCCTTCTGGGCACCACCCAGTCAATGCTTGCAGGTCAGAAGTGGTGATGTGTCTATTAATGACCTTATTCTATTTTCTCTAGGCTATTGTCACATTGCTCAGGGTGCAGCAGCATGGGATTTTCATTTCCTAATTTCTGAGCACGGGTGAAATTGATGAAGTTCTTGGCATTGCTGAGCCCCTTGCATCTTGTTTTCTTGATGTCTTGTCTATCCTTTACTCACCGTGTGTGAAATTAGTGTTATTGGGACCTCTGGATGAAAAAAAACCACCCTATAAACCTTCAATCCTTCTTTGCTCCCACATGTTTGCACATGGATGTCAACACTCAGGTTATCTGTAAGAGGAAAAAGCCAATCAATCACAGTGCTTTCCCCACATCTAGTTAGATGTAGCTGTTCCACCTTCAGAAGAAAAATCTCCTTGTAAGAAGAGTGCTTATTTTAAGAAAAGTGTGGCTGGTGTTTTGCTTTCTAGAGAAAGAAGCAGTCAGCCTCAGAGAGAGGAACTCGAGTCTAAACCAGAAACAAAGCATAACTCAGACCCTTATTAAAATGTAAAAGCTAATTGACAATAGCCAGACAGACACTCTTACCCCTTTTCCCCCTCCTCCTTATGGCAAACCATATATGCAGTTGGCCTCTTGCAATCCTGGGGCATGTGAAGTGCGTGGTGCTGTGTTTGCTTCAGTCACACTGATGTTTCATGAGGGGCTGTATAAAGCTCAAGTGACCAGTCACTGGGAGCACTGATGGATTTCTGTGGCTCCCACTGGAGATTCTCAACAGGACACTGAACTGCACCAAATCTGCTGTGTCAGGGATGTTCCTGTCTCCCTTTTTTCATGCTCTTCCCCTTCCCTGCTCTCACTTCAGTGAGTCTCATTCCCCTCTTTCAATAAGGGCCTTGAACTTCTGGTAGAGACTTGACATATGAGAGAAAGCATCGAAAAGGAGAACAGACTATATTTTATAAGAGATGGTTAAAATGTATTCTCAAAGTACTGTTTTGTAAAAAATGGAATGTGCTCGTGTGGACAATAGAGCAATTTCCATGAAAAATTCTTGGAGTAGTAAAAGGATTCAGTTTTTGTTAAGGGGGGGGAAAGATTGCAAACACATAGTCATTTTACAGACTCACCAGGTCTGTATTTCCAGCTGATTTTTCCTCTCGTTCCCTCCTTTTGTTCTTTTCCTTTTTCTTCTGTGTTTATTCAAGAAACAAATTAAAACGCCAAGTACAGTACACCAGTAGCTTTCAGACTTGATTATGATTGTATTAATTTTATAACCAAACCATGTATTTGTTTGGCAAAAAAAAAAAGAAAATTTGGAAATATTTTGAATAAGTTTCTGCTGTTCTTTGCAGAAATTAGTGGTTTTTGTGGGGAAAAGGGAGAGACATATTCTTCTTTCTCTATAAAGAAAATAGGATTTTGAAAGCTAAATTTTAACGGCCATTTATGTCACTGGTCAGTGCAGCCTAGCTCCAGCACGGGGTCTGAGATCATCAGAAAAGGTAAGTTAATTTTTCCATTGCTGGAATTGTTTTAACTCCTTCCCCCTTATGTTTTCCCTTTCATTTGTCATCTCCTTAAGAACTGAAAATGGACCATTCTTTGTTGGCAGGGGCTTGGTCACCCTCCCCACCACCCTTCTGCATCCCCACCGGTCCCCCTGTGCTGGAGGTGCTGCCATTCCTTCCAGCCCCATAGTCACACATGACTGGGGCACATCCCACATCTGCAGCAAGGCTCAGGCTGTCCAAGCGAGTTGCATATCAGAAATGACTTCTACTTAACCTAGGAGGCCCCCACATCCCCTTTAAGCTGTTTTATACTGTGTCTTCGAGTGTGTAATGTGCTCCATAAACAAATAACCTGTGTTTTTTTAACTGGGTCATTATGACTTGAGCTGTACTTCAAGCACAGGACGCGGGGAGGAAGTGGTGAGACCAGGAGCAGAAGGGGAGACAGCAGCAGCCTCAGACCCAGAGGACTGTGAGGAAGCAAAATATGGATGGCTGCCAGAACAAATGAAGAGCCTTTGGGGAAACCATTTCAAGGCCTCATGGAACAGTCAGAGAACAGAGGTTAAGGAAGGCACAAATAATGTCGGACCTCCAGGAGAGCCGTTTGCCATAGCAGGTAGGGCCAACAAGGCTTCACCCATGCTTCCAGGTGGCCCGTTGCCACCTTGCTTAGTTACCACACCTTTGATGAGGTTGTCTATGAACACCAAGGCCAGAGCCTCTGAACTTTCCAGAATATGAAGCATTGCAAAAATGGGGGAAGGGGAAAAAAGACCTTGGAAATAGCAGTGCCTTTGTAAACCTCCATATGTGGTCTAACTTTTGGGGCCGGAATGAGGATCCTCAAAGGCATTTATGTGTCTGCAAGTCTGTGAGGTCTCATCAAAGCACAATGTTGTGTTATAGAGACCAACATCTGGGAGAATTCCCGTGCCTGTTTCCTCCCAGGTTGATCTGTATGCCTTTATGGCCCTCTGGCTTGTGTATTGAATTTTAGGTCTTGGATTTAAATCATGACAAAAAACTCATTGTGAGAAAAAAATGTGTCTCAGCTTCTGTATGCAGAAAACTGAGTCAAAAAAGCTCATTTTCACACCTTGAGTTCTTCAAGAATTTTAGTGTAATAAGTCCCCGTTTTATTCCACAAATGACGACGTTCAGTGTTGTTGTGGAGCAGCTATCTGCAGGTTCAAAGCCTGCAGGCGGCACCCAAGAGCACTGAATATGAATTCTCCAAGCTGGCCAGATTCTGATCTCAGGCATGTTATGACGCTTCGCTGGCTGATGGAGATGAGTATCTGATCCCATGTTTTAGGGAAATGAGGCTTCCCCAGTTTACAACTGAAAAAAAAATCCCAACATATCTGTCACGGCTTCTGTTTCCCTAGAGTTGGTGACTTCAATTTGCTGTTCAGTGGTCCATGGAAGGCTTTTTGGGTGCTGGCTTCAGGATTGGGTATGGTAATAGAGACCACTTGGAATGAGATGGGGACTGGAGGGCCTTGCCCTCATTGACAGGAGCAAGAGAAATGGCTCATGAGCGCACCAAAGCAAAATGTGCATTTACAGGGAAACAGTGGGGATACAGTAGATAGGATATCCTGCCAAAATGCTGTCTAAGTAGCCATTAATGGACATCTGAGTTTTGCTAAATAATTAATGTGCCTGTTGTATTTTTTTTCTTATAGATCTTTCAAGGAATTTAGTTTCTGTTCCTTTGCATTTAGTTTCTGTTCCCTGAAATGCTGCTTTTGAGCCTATCTTCTCAAGCATTTATAAACAGTGTCTGTTAGGCAGTTTTCTAACAGTAGCTTGCATCTGTTGCAGCCAAAAAGCCTTTAGCCCCAAGTGTGCAATTAGATAGATACCGCACTTTGTTCTCATGGTCTAGTTTGGAAACTGAGGCATAGGCCACTGAAGTGGGCTTCTCCAGGCTGAACATCCCCTTCTGAACTGTCAGACTTCAGCCTTCTGAAGGCTGAACTGGCTCAGCCTTCCCTTACGGCACTGAGTGATCTTTGCTCTGAAAAATAGCAGGTGGGTCACAAACGAAGGTGTGAGCTTAGATCCAAATGGTGGTCAGTTCTCTGGGACGACCCAAACCTTTCAGCATATCCGCTTAGGACAAGGTGTTCTTCCTCTTGTGAAGCACAAAGGAAGGAAATGTATCTTCAGGAAATGTTTATTGTACCCGTGGATTGTCTGGAGCAAGGTTCGACAATACCCGGAAAAAAAAATCCCACAAAATTAATATCAAAATAGGAGGGGTTCTTGACAAAATGCATGGGTTTGATGGGTTGGAGGAAAGAAAATGTGCTGTCACACTCTGTGCCGGTGGCTCAGGGTGCAGCTGACGGGTGACCTGCCGGCCCTGCTCTCTGCAGGCCAGTGAGGCAGGAGGCACTTCCCTGTCCTCATCTTCTCAGCTTTTAGCGTGTCTCAAAAGAGCCATTAGAAAACAGAACAAGGGAGATACTTATCACTGTTAATGTCTACGTGCTGGAAGGAGAGATGCTACCTAACACCTAACCCAGAGGAGTGCTTTAAACCCCAAACCTGCAGGGAGCCCGCCACCTTTCTTCAGACTTTGGGAGATGTGTTAGACACAATTCTTTCTGAATGCTGTAGCTCAGCTCTCCCTCTTTTGTTCTACTCCTATCTTTCCTAGCCTTGGAGAGCTATAGCAGAAATCTCGAAGGCGGCTGGTCTCTGCAAATGAAACCTGCGAGATTTAATGACTTAACTGAGGCTGAAGGAGTTAAAAAGAAAAGAAATACTTAATTCAGTTCTCTGAACCTCTGCCCAAACCTGTCATTGCATTAGGCACCATCGACACCCCCCCACAGAAGCAGCCCCCTGCGTCACTGCAGAATCCCAGCCCAGGCTGTCCCTCAGCCTGCCGCAGACCTGTAACCCCCAGCTCCTTCAGGCTGGCTCCAGCGCACCAAACTGCGGGTCTGACTGGACTGCGAGGAGCATGGAGAGAGGCTTCCACAGAAACCTCTAAATGGGATTTAATGTCTCCCCACCATAGGATTCCTGGAATTAATTCTGTGTCTGGTTTTTGAGATCAGGGCTTCTGTGTTAAGGAAGATGGATGCCCCTAAGAGGTATTGAAAAGAATGAAGGGATGACAGTGGTGGTTTCTGCAGTGAGCCTGGCTGTGGGTGCAGAGCAGTGAATGTGGTTGGTTGATTGAGATCAGATTTGAAACTTTTTTCCCCAGTGGTAATGCCCCTGTAGTTATTTATTTGTTTTCCCCTTTTGCTTCAAGGCTCCTCACAACAATGCTGCATTTCATGAACCCCTGTGATTATAGAGCTAGAAGGATGGCATTCTTGGTTTCTTCGGAGGCCAGGAGTCTATACCCACAGGAGACACATTGGAGAAGTAACCAGTGAGCTTTCTATATTATTGCACAGGATTGCAGGAACTGGTTTTGGTTTACACCGCACTGGGAGAATGCAAAGTCTGCACAGAGCATCTCCATTTGCTGCTTCCTCTGTGTGCAGCCAAGGCAGGACTGCTTACTCCCTCTGCACACTTACTGAGGAGCGAATAATGTCATGCCTGCCCTGCAGAAGACGCAGAACCGCTGCTTTGCATTAGCTGTGTCCATTATCCTGCTGGTAGGATACAGTCCCAAAAGCTGAGGAGTGCTTCATGTCACCGTGCAAAGCTGGTGCGAAAGTCCAGGCTTGTTTAGTTCCTCTCTCTGCTTCCACTTCTGTGCCTCGTCCCAGAAGAACAGCTCCAATAACCACATGAAAAAAGTTTCCCTTTACTTTCTCTTGCAGGGCAGCAGCGGCTGATGAGACTTTCAGACCCCAAGGTGTGGAGAGTAAAGAGAGATCATTGCTGCAAATGAGGCAGGTTGTGCTGCAACGTTAGCAGGTGGTTTTCCATAGTTTAGAAGATGACTTTTAGAAACAGGAGGTTTAGTTTACAATTTTTTCCTGGGCCTCGAGGTCAGTGATGGAGCAAGAGCTGGATTTAGAGCTAGAGTCATCCCTGAGCATTGAAGAAAAAACACACAACAACAGGCGTGTTTGATTTTGGTGCTTTGCTTCCTCATGCTGCCTTGGTAGTGGGGCTGCTTGTGGTATTGTGGGGACCTCTGATCCTTCCCTCCTCTTCCTATCATTCACCTCCTCCCCAGCCCTACCAGAGTCAAATATAAACTTCCTTAAAATGAACACAAGATTCATTCCACTTGACCAAGCCTGACTTCCCAGAAAATAAGCAGGGAGGGCAGAACCAGCCAGCCCCCACTCCAGAGCTGCCGGCCTCCAGGGACGTGACAGATGGATCCAGAGCAGTTCTGGGCCTTGTGCAATGGAGAAGAAGTTGCCAAGGTAATCCCACCTACGGGACATCCCAGGGTCAGTATTGCTAAATGCCTTCATTTTCACTGTTGTGATTTCTTTTTTTAGCCTCAGTTGTATCCTGCGTAACTGGACACAGCAGTTGCCCTTGATAATGGATCAAAAGGAACCAGGTCAGTAGCATGTATGAGTGCTGTTGGTAGAAGAGGACTCTTTAGAGCACAACACTTAACCTAATCTGACCAGGGCAATAGCCGATTCCCTTTTATGATCATCTTTACTGTTGCCCTTTGTCCTTTTTCTATTAAAATTAAAACAAAACAAACAAAAAAAAGGCAACAAAACAAAACACCATCCCAAAACTGTTGATTATTTCATTAGGATAATGGCTAAAATAAAGAATAAAATGTGCTATACAGTTTTCCAGCTCTGTTTTGCCTTCAGAGTGGATTGAACGCTCCCTGGCAGTGTTCAAGGCCAGATTGGATGGGGCTTGGAGCAGCCTGCTCTAGATGGAGCAACATCATCTAGGACCTGGATGAGCTTTACGGTCCTTTCAACCCAAACCATTCCATGATTCTATGATTAGATTAATTTCTGCTATGCAGGAGCTGCCCAGTGCCACACTGACTGGGATGTGCCAGTACTGCTCCAGCTGGACAGGGAGGTGGATGAGCGAGTGGACCCTGGAAAGGCTTCTGTTCCCGCTCTCCAGGGCAGCTCTCCCAGACATTGGGTGTTCCCAGGCCACTGTGCCAAGTCTCATGTGCTGGGATGCTTTGTCCTTCGGTGTCTGTAGCATGCTTTTAGCTGCCCTAAAACCACAGGACCAGCTGTGACCTTCTGGACTTGAAGTCCACGTTTTCTTACTAGACTCCCAGCATTCCCCATGTGATTCCATGGGAGCAGCTCATGTGCGGGTGTTGCCTACGGTGCTAAGATGATTCTCTCTGAAATAACATAGGAAAGAAACAAGTGTAGCCAAAATAATAAATACACCTGCATAGGACTCCCTTGCCTTTCAGCTAGTGGATGTTTTGGGACCAAGGCCAGTTACCTGATACGTCCCAGATCCACACTCTTCCTGTACTTGTCACCTTCTTTAACTCATGATGTTTATCTGACTTTCCTTTACCAGGACAGGTATCTTTGATCTCAGCTGGCCTCACACTTAAACACTCTCTCTTACACTGAAAGCATGAGCTTCTGATCCTCTCTAATCTCAAAACATCCTGCAGGTTTGTGTGAGTCTCTCAACTTTCTTCATCCTACCAGCAATACCTGGCTTGTTATTTAAAAACAAGAAAGGGTGGAAGGAAGTGAGAGCACCTTCCCCATGCACCAAACCTGCTCCTTACAGGTAGAGATCTTAAACTAAGATGGCTGAAGTGTCCCCTCTTGTGAGCTACCTGCAGTAAGCAGCAGTAGTCACACAGTGCTGAGCTCAGATGCCTTTTTCAGTGGGTCTTCTTGCTTTGTCTATGCTCATAGTCACAGGCAGCCTTAACAAGGACAAATGTAGTTAGTGAAGACTGGACAGCACTTCTGCACATTACTTATGTGCTGCTAAGAATAACATTAAAAGTTTCAAAAACAAAAACACAGAAAAAGATTTATTTTCATGTGAGGTTTTAATTTGCTGCTGTTTTTTTTTCTTTTAACTATCTGCTGTTTTCCACTCTGTGCATTATCTATTCAAGCCAGAACAGATTACAGCTAATTGTTAGGCCCCTCTGCTTTTCGTTCTTACTGTTTTATCTCCTAAGCAACTTTATTTGGTACAAGACAAATAATCTGAATTCCTGAAGTCAGAAACAAGGACTGGGAGTCCGGGAAACTGGCTGCTGATCTAATGCAGTTTTTGGGAGTGTGGTTATGGTTAGAAACTCTAAATATGGCCCTGTATTACTGTACACACGGTAACTGCACCCTGTGTGTCAATGTCTGAGTCACACTAGTGGAGTTTACTGACAAAAACATGTTTTACTACTCTGGGCTGTGAGGAGTTGATAGAGTTGAGAGTGAACAAGATGAGCTGCTACATCAAGTGTTACCATCCAAATGACTGGCCTCGGAGTGCACCTAGGCTGTGCTATTAGTCAGGGGATAAAGCAGCACAGGGGGATGATTTGGCAAGCAGATGAAGGGAATGGCGTGTTGGTGTCAGGTGAAGATGCCAGCAAGAGAAGATTCCTGCCTGGTACTCCTGGGAGGGCAGTGGGGAGACCTGGTTCTCCCTCTGTGACAGTGTTTGAAAGGTTTTGTTCCCACCCCGTGCAGAACAGAAGTGCCTTTCCAAGCCCTGATGCTGTGAAACAGGATTTGCACCCTGTGGCTCACTCTCTGTCTGCCACAGGACAGGTTCCTTCCACCAGCAAGTGAACTGCAAGAGCTTCACTTTAGACATTTGAACTGAACTGGTTGATCAGTATGTTACTGGCAAAAATTAAATGAATATAATGTTTTTCTTTTAACAGAGCCCCCCTTTTTTAATCTTTAAATAATATGTATCCACCAAAGAGACCAGCTGGCATTCCCATACTTACATGTTCATCCTAACCTTTATTATTGACTGACTCATGCAGCATGCATCTGCAAGAGTTATTAATGGAAAGTATTAAAAATTCGGTTTAATATTTGGTAAATAGGAGGTGTCTTTGTGCTCAAATTTGTGTTTTAAATGTCTGTGTTTGTGTTATTTATATTAATATATTTCATGGGCTGTTTAATAATAGTAGCAATTAAGATAATAACAATAAATACTAATAATACTGAGCTCTTCTGCTTTTCATCAAAGGAGGTCAGAATTCAAGGGTATACCTCTGGGGCTGCTATAATGTAGATCTGATCTCCTCCTGGTATTTCTTTTTGTGGAAAGTTAGGAGTATCGTGCAAAGCTCAGATCGCCTGTATTTTAGCCTCTGGAATGTCTCTTAGGCATTATAAATGCCAGTAAGAAACATAAAATTGGAAAGAAAACAAGCACCAGGACATCGAAAAATATAACCACAAATACTGACCTATTTGTGCTTTTGTTCTGATTTAGCAGAATGCTATTAATAGTATAATTAAGGCTATTTTGTAGCCTGAGGGTTTGAGCACCTGGCTCTTATTAGAGCTGGATCCATAGGGTGTGGTGGAAAAAGCAAAAGAGGACAAGAGAGGAGATGGCCTGAAGGAGAACACAAGAGGGCACAGTGGCACCTGTGGTGCTTTCTTTTTTCCTGGCTTTTTGCAGTGTTGGGGAGCAGGGAGAATTAAGCCCTGTTTTGCCGTGACATAAAGAATTAAGGGAATTCGGTTGATCAGTTGGAACCATATAAATGTAATTTTGTCAACTTGGTGACTGTTTATTAGACTTAGGTTTTGGTTAGCTGTGAGGGTCAAAGGTATAACATGATGTCTGTATCAGAGGAGGTTACTATGTCAATAAGCCCCGCTACTGACAGGCAGTCAGTAGGAATGGTACCTTTTCTGTGAAATAAGATACAAAATACAAGTTCCAGAAGGTGTCTTCTGCAGTTTTCCTCATCTATTCCACTATTCTTCTACCATATTGTGCCAGTGGAAACTAGTACTGTGATTTCAGAAGCAAGGGATGCTAATACTGCTTTTCACTTCAAGGAGGATGTCTGTTTCTGCAAAGCCTTCTTCGTGTGACGGGTCAGAAATGACCCAAGCAACACCAAGAAGCCTTGGCTGAACCTTAGGGAAACTCACATTGGAGAAAATGCTGCTGAGTTGAGAGGTCAGTGGTGAATGTTTTCATCTGAAAAACTTAGTGCTGTGAATGGATATTCGGAAAAGAGATACTTGGAAGGCAGTGACACAGAAATAAGCAGGATCCTATCTCAGATGTTAATTTGAAGTTCAGAGATCACAGTTTCCCTTAGATGTCTCATGCAAGATGCTTACTCATGGGGCAGACAGCCTCCCTGTCCCATGGTCACTTGCCTGTGTTGGCTTTTGTGGAGGGAGAACTGAGCTCAGAACCATTCCACAAGAGCAAGTCCAGTGCAGGGCTGCAAAAAGTCTATTTTGGATTTGTTCAGTCACTGTTTCTGGCTTTCACAGGAGGTTGCAGGAGGGGCCTTTACTGTGGGAATTGTGGCTGAAACTTTTGAATGCTGTAATCCAGGACCATGACATTATCTCACAACTCAAAATGAGCAACCACCTTTTCTTTTTTCTTTTTTTTTTTTTTTTTTGCAAGGAATCCCTCATCCTCAGGTGTCCCATCCACACTAGCTCTAAGATACAACTTCTCCTCCCATCCGTACCCCAGCCTCTGGTAGTTTCTTACCCTCCCAGAAGTCAATCACTCTGTTACTGTATGTGGGATGTGAAAGGAAGACGTGACAATACACTGCATGCAAAAAAGTAAAGAAACAAGATCATTAACATCTTAATATCCTGGCGTGACATCTCACAAATTATTTTAGACTTCATAGCCAATGTAAACAGGTTTGTTTTCAACTCCCCTAATTGCCTGCTAATTGAGAGCAGATGCAGGCCTTAACTTTGGGCAGATAAAGAACAGCCTCTTCTCTGGGGCTTTGCATCTATCATGAAGTCTCTGATGTATGCCTGTGAGCTTCCCTGGTTAGTGATGCTGAGGCAGAGAGGGATTGGAACTGCTCCTCTTGAATCGTGGCGGAAATCTCAGTGAGACAGAAGGGAAGACAGAGCTGTGGGACTCATCAGTAACATCATCATCATTATTGTTTCATTTCGTACTTCAGTGCACTTTCTGCACCAGCGTAGGTCTCCTTCAGGGAGGGGGGGGAGTTCTCCGAATTATAGATGGGTTTCTCGTTATGATAGAAATCACTGGGTTTATGAAAAATGCATTGCTGTCATATTCCATTATCTACTTCCTCCCATGCTGCAATCCTGCAGCTTGCAAGTCATTAGATTCTTTTTCAGAGTTCCTTTGAAATAATCCTTTCAAAAAAACACTATTCATTGGGTATGGCTCTGGAGAGATGCTGTCTGGTACTAAAGCTCTCTTTTAGTTCTGTGAGGGAGACCTGTAACAACAAGATAAGTGCATGTGTATTCCAAGTAATGTTCGGAGTTTGCTGCCTCCCATTAAATGCAATAGGAGCTCACAGTTCAAATGGTAGAATTTTGCTTTGTAAATGTAGGAGAAAATGTAGTGCAGATATATAGGTAAATTTGCATTTGGTAGTGATTTAATGTTCCATGGTCTATTTTTGTTCCAACTTAAATATTACATTAAAACCAGCAGTAAAAAAAGAGAGAGAGAAGAAACAGCGTGCTAACTGCTGGGTTCAGAAGGAGTAGATGTGATTTTGTTCTTGCTGTCAGTGCAGCAGTGAGCTGCCTTTTACTTTCTCCTCTTCGTTTAGCAAGTCAGCAGCAGCAGTTAAATGATAGCCCTCTGGTCTTTCTGCAGGACTGTTTTTGCAAATGAAAGCAGGAACTTCAAATCCTTGTGTTTTTCCAATCCCTTCCAAGGTGTTCTGTGAATTTTAACATTTCTGCATCTATCTGCGCAAAGGTGAAGGGCACATGAGCAATTCAGGGTGAGAAGTGCCCTTTGTGCAGGGAGCCTGCTCCGGTTTGTATCACTGGGTTCAGGAGGTCGGAAAGGTGTATTAAAGACAGAAAAAAAACAGCCAAAAATCAAAACCAGTTTGTTGGTTTTTGAATGAGAAATGGGCAAAAAAAAAGAGGAAGGGTTCACATCTAACCAGTGTTATTCAGAAATACCTAAAGCACCTGGCATCTGGTTTATGAAACATGATTCAGTCCCAGAACCACAAAACCTTCAGGGTTTCACTGTGCTTTCTACACAAAGCCCATTTTCTCTCCGAGGGCTGACTCCAGGCCTCCCTGTGAACACAGTCACCCCTCTTGACATTATCCTTCTCTGGAAAGTTGCCATGGACCTTGCAGAATAAAATCCTGATCTAACAGTGATGCAAGAGGTTTAATAGGAGGGCAGGGGGCTTGAAGTCAGTAGCACAAGGCATAACAGACTAAAGCAGCGGTCCATTAAATCAGCGCACTGGGGCCTAGGCATTTACAGTCACACAGTCAGATGTTTCCAGTAATTATTTCCCCATAGCATTTTTATTAGCTGCTCCATAAATAATATTCACTGCCGCACTCTTCTCATGGTCTTCTATAAAAAGAGAGGGAGGAGAGAAGAGAAAGGGAATTCACTTTACCTGCAGCTGGATTTTGAGGTGATTCTGTCTTTCAACCCTATTGGAGTAGATACGAGCTTGGAAAATACGGTCACATTAGTTCCTCACCGACCAAACGTTGTTCCCTAAAACCATCGTCGCACTGACTTAATGCAAGGCAAGTTTCTATTTCCCATTTAGATTTGTCTTGTCATGGGACCCATACAGACCTGGGTTGAACAGCACATCAAACAGCACTGCCTTCTCCTCTCTGGAAAGAACTTCCCAAAGCTCAACACTGTCGCTGTGTGTTTAATCTGGTCTGTGCATGCCGCACCTACTGACAAATGCTGGCTTTTTGGTGGAGGCTACTGTGGAAAGGCTTTTTCCAGAAAATACCACTGCCGTGTCTGAGTTACAGCATTAATGTTGAACAACGCAGCTTCTTTCCTGGCACTAGGACTTGTGTTTTGCGAAGGGCTTTTGCTCAGGTATTTGGTTTTCAACATCAGTTTTCTAGCCAGAGTAAGATCCCCCAAATAAACTCAAGGATCTGGGGACATATTCTTTTACTTACTGGACTGTGATACTGGGACCAACCCCAAGCAGAACTCAGAGAAGCAACAGTGAAAAGAGATGGAGTAAATTCAGATTTGCTACTAAAAGGGTCACAAACTCTTCCACCTGGGTGTGCAAAACCTCTCAGCCAGTACAATAGTTCTGTCCAAGCTGGAATTCTGTTCATCAGTGTAAACGTGCACAGAAGTTGGTAAGAGTTGGTCAGAAAATAGAGCTTTACGCAAAAAAGGAAGGTTTTGCTGATAGAAAATCGGTGTCTGCTCAGGTTTGGTGGCCTTGCTTCTTGGTTGTCTCCACCTGTGGATATGAGGGTGCAGTGCCACATGGATGTATTCCAAAGGGAGCAGGGTATTTTTGTGCTGCAAATTGTCAGTGGACTGGAGCGATATTAGCAGCCCTTATGGCTGGATGGATTATGTAGTATGGTCATTCAACCCATAGTCCAAGCCTAGGGTGAGACCTAACACCTTGTCTCTAGAAGAGCCACGTGAAAGAGCTTCCAGGAGCAGGTTGCTGAAGCTGGAAGATGCTCTGCTGCTGCCATCCCTTTTGCAATGCCAGGGGACGTTGTGTCAGTAGGAAAAGACAAATTATCTGTTTCTCAGAAAATACCATCCCCAGATATTTTTTTGGTTCCTTTTGTTCTCTGTTTCATTTCTGGACTGCTCAAGCTGGGGAAGCTGCAGCCTGAGTTTAAATCTGAACCCCTTCAATATAACTGCGTGTATCTATTTTGTGATGTAGGAAGACTCAGTTCAGTGAACCCAGGCCATTGGCATTTTATAATTTCCTCTTGCTCCAGCAGGTAAGGGATTAACCCATTGTTATTCCTTGCTAAAGGAACAGAGAAAAAGATACACTGTGCAAAGACCCTGATTTCTTAAAGCAATAATAATCCATTGAGTTTTTAAAGAAATATTTGATTGGAACCATAAGGTTTCTCTTTTTTTGAGGGAGAGAAAATTTGAAATCCGGAGTTTATTTTTCCTTCAGCGTCTCTCCGAAGAACCAACAGGAATTGAGCTATTTTTTTTCTCTCTCCCATGTTTGTGCCTACTTATTAAACCCACATGTGGTGGCCTCGATTCCTCGCGTAGGTGCAGAGAGCTTGGAGAAAAAGAAAAAGCAGAAAAGGTGTAATCCAGTCCATTGACCTGTCTCTTTGCCCTCAGGACTCCTTCGAACAGCTGTGAGAAAAAGAAAAAGGGGGAGGGGGGAGAGAAAAAAAAGAGGCAGTTTAACAAGCCAGATCCAGATGTTCATTTCATACACACACCCTGAACAGCTTTTGCATGGTTTATTTCAGTTTCTGAAGCCATTTTTCACCAGCCTGTTTTCTCAGCTGGGAAACTTCTGGTGTAGTGTTTTCAACAAAATATTGCATTTGGCATTACAAGAAAACCGAGCCTTTAAGACATTAAAAGGACAATCTCCGTGTTTGCCTTGGCCCAGGGAAGCAGGGCCAGAGGAATTTTAGATTTCTGTACCACCCAAAGAATAGGTAAAAGAAATTTTCCACTCCTCAACCCCATTTACGTGGGAATTCAAGAGTTGATTTAGCTTCGGGTTTTTTCCCCCCTTTTAAAGACTTCTCTGAGGACTTGGTTTGAGTGTAGATGGACTTCATTAGCGTGAAGGAATAAGCAAAGTGATAGCAATTCTCATCTAAATTCTGATGGACCAAAACTCAAACTGATTCTGAATGAATCTTAATTTTTCTTTGCAAGGCCCAGATCCTGATGTGTTTTTTCACACCAACATCTCCATCACGCAGACAGACAAATTTGGAATTATTTAATACTGGCGCAGTCTCTCTTTATTTACAGCAGAGGTAAGCCACATAGTTCATAGTGGCACCGGGAACAGCACTGGTAGCAGTGAGGATGGTGATGAGCTGACAGGACAGTGTCTACACTGAGTTTAGAGGTACCCAATAGCTGGCAGGTAATAAATTAGCGATGATTAAGTGCAAGTAAGAACTCTACTGCTATCACTTGGCTAATCAAAGGATACAGTGCCCTTCAAAGTAAAACCCCAACTCCACTGGAGCCAGAGGGTGGTGGTCAGTTTGCTGTCCTTCACAATTTATGTACAAAACCCCTATGTTTTCTACCTGTGAGATCCTACAAGTGTCATTCACTTTTATGTATTAGAGAGAGACTTGATCCAAATTCCTCCATGTAAAGAAGGGTCTATAACTAATCAATGCTTTGGTGCTTTTTTGTTTGCCTGTCCTAAAAGGAGAGAACTTTGCAGATAGTCTTATTAGAAATGTCACCATCCTGCACAGATCTCAGTCCCCCTCAGCTATGCAACAAAAGCAGATGATAAGAATTGTTAATGAGTATTTGAAGGCATATAATGTGCTTAAATTAAATAGATGATGAGGAAATGGTAGTGTGTACCTAGGTGTGCACATCCTTAAGCCTTGGCAGTGCCAGGTAGTGGGAATGTTGGCAGTAGTCTGGTGTCAGAACACCACAAAGTGGAATGGAAATACTTGGTCCTTGAACTTATATTCTCTTCAGACCAAATAAAAAAAAAAAAAAGTAAGAAAAATCTAATTAAGTTTTAAAGTGCATTAGGCAGATTATTTGGCCAGTACAGAAGTGGAGTGAAGAGCTGCCAAGGAGTACTAGTAAGTTCTGTTGAGCAAACTGGTAGTCTTGGAGAAAACATATATTGTCTGTCCATTTCAGGGCACTGCAGATCTGCAATATGCCTTGGTGAGTTTTGTCCTCTCCTCTTTATCTGGTACTATGCAGTACATGTATGTGTATGCCTCTATTTGCATGCATATTTACACATACATTATTATACACATCTCTACAAAAGCATCTATGAAATGCTTGATGAAGAAGAACTGTCTGTTTGTGTGGATATCAAACCTAGAATCCAGGCAGCTTCTCCTCTGACTTTGGGTAATTAGACCTCCTAATATCTAACCTCAGAAATAGATAAATTCAGTAATTTCTGCATAGATACTGATAAGACTCTATATTTGGAAATATTCTGTCAGTCAATGTATATACAATACACTTAGGTATTTGCCTTTGGAAATGTAATTTTAGAGATATCATTGTGCAAAAATACTAGATATATTTCTCCTTGAAGGACAGGCTTTAAGGCACTACACTAAGGCACTACCGGGTGTCATGGTTTCATTCTGTGCTTGTACAACACATGGGAGCCTTGGCGTTTGGATGGGGCAATTACATTTTGCTGTAAGACAAAGTGAATGATTCAGAAGGTAAGAAGGAAGTGAGGAGGTAATGACAGTGTGTGGGGAATCTGGAACAGTGCTGCCTTGTACTGTCAGGCTGGACCCTTCCAGTCATTTGAAGGGGAAAGAGTAAGTCTAATGAAGTGTGAGGGCTCTTATCTCATTCTTTCAGCAAAAGAAGGACCCTTGCCACATGGCTTCCCAAAAATGTCTTTGTTTACCCTGTAAATATTCCCAGTCCCTGCACTGAAATGCTTGCATTTATTATAACAGCCTGCCATAAACTTGCTTTGATAGTTGTTCTGAGAGGGGTTAAATACGTGCTCTGAGAACAGCATTATCAGTGGTGAGGGTTCCTGGTAGTGGTCTCTATGGTCTCATTTGGTGCGATGCAACACAGAAGCTTAGCGTTGCCCACAGCACTCCATACTCCATCTCCCTTGGGTTTCCCTACGACTTCAACCCAGGTTTGCCTAATACTTTATGAAGTATGAGGAAATAGTTCCCATCAAAAAGATTGAGGTCAAGGGGAAATCATGATATTCTTCATTGTCACACCCTGGTAAATTCATTTTGATAACACTGATTGTCACTGCAGGAGACTTGTGTGTCATCCTTAATTGTCTTCTCTATAGTCTTTATAGCATTAGGACTCTGCCAGTGAGAACAGATACATTACGTTTAAAGGGAATTCTTTTGTCAATAAGTGGTGCACTCTTTTCTGGACACATGTGAACTAAGCTAACAAAGCTGTGTTTTGTCCACAGAACGCATCCATGCCACTGGGTTAGTGACAGTGAGGAAGGGAATGAAATCCATTCACTTCTTGAGATGACAGAGCATGGGACATTGCAGAACTGGTCCTGGTCACCCATAAATGGTGCCATGTGTTTGTGTAACTGCCTCCTTCCACAATAGGAGAGCATGCCCTCTTTGTCATAGATGGTGATGATGATGATGATGATCCTCACAGAGAGTCAAAAGCCCTGCTGTGAAGGCACAAATTGCAGGAATTTGCTTCAAATTGTGGTCTTTGCCTCACATCCTTTCATTATGTGTATCTGAGAAAACTTGGAGACTATCTTCTTTGTAGCCATGTATCAGTTTGTAGAAGCTACAGATTAGATCTTCTTTAACCTTTTCTTCAGGCTTAGCCTCTCCTCCCATGTTCTACTAGCTTGATACTGGATACTGTCCCACTGCTGGACTAGTTTGTTGATCTGCTTCTTGCCCTGAGAGAAAGGAAGATGATCCAAAAGTGGAACTGGGTTTTAGTTGTGGTTAATATTTTGCATTACCTGTCTACTTTGTTGAGTAGATGCTCAAGCCTTGGCCATAACTGTAATATAATGGCTCTCATTCAAAAATCAGGGTGTACCTACACTACCTTCTTGGAAGATGCTATTTCCTGAAAATGCACTGTACCCAGGTCATCCTGTCCCATTCATGTGGCTCTCTGTGACAGCAATACAATTAATTGCCTTTTTTTCCTCATTGCTGAACTGACTGGATCATCCTGGAGATGCTGAATTTGTTTTCTTGTTTGCAAAGTGCACACACTCCTATGGATTTTCACAAAGGAAACAGAAACATCTAGGAAAAAGCAGGAGTGGAAAGCCCTCAATTTCTTTTTCTATGAATAATTTAGTGCCAAGTTAACTGAAACATTTGAAAAAGAGATTTTTGGTGCCTAGCTTCATTAAGCCCTCTATCCCCAAATGTATTCTCTATCAGTGTCAGCATCCAACACTTCATCTCGTCCCAGTCACAGCAAAGACCTCATGGAAATGAAATGCAGGGGAAGGGAGAGGAAAAGCAGATTATTGTTGCCATTATTCATGTCTGTGTGTGCATATGGGCTCTATAAACTTAAAGTGAGGGAAAAAAACAAGAATCTGTATGAAAAGATGGAATGAAGTCCCAAGCCACATCAAACTTCCATTGCATGCACTCCTTTCGGGGGTAGGAGCCACACACTCTGTCACATTAAAGAGTGTTGTGCCACACGCCAACCCCCTTCTCTGGAGCACGTGTTTTCATCAGAGTATTATGTTCTCGTCCACTAAGCCTTTACCAGCACAAGGAGGACCTCCTTCTCTTGGCAGTGGTTTCTGTCAGCGATCTGTCTTCTGCAGCTATTTCCGTGGGAAGGCCCTCCATCTGGTGCTTGGCAGGGAAGGGATCTTTCCTCTCAACTGTTTTTCTCTCTCTCGCGCACCCTGTTTAAGGTATACCCTTTGGAAATCTTCAACTTCCAAGATTTGTTTTTGCACAAGGCATGTACTTTGTTTTACGTGCTCCAGCTTTCTTTTCTTTTAACAAAACACTACACCCGTGCCCTGCTTATCCTGGCAGAGGGAGAAGAATGCTGTTTGCTTTAACATTACCTTCAGTCTCAGTATGCAACAGGTCAAAAGATGTGACAAGTACACATGCTAATCCCTTTCCCTTTCAGTTAATAGAATAACACAGATGGGAAAGTTTACATTGGGATCTGACACTCGCTCCAAGCTGAAGTTAAGAAGGAGACAGGGTTGAACATTGCCTTTCAGATCAGAGTGGTTACTACACAAACTCACCTTCCCACTCAGCATCAAGTGGCTCCTGTCATCCTAAACTCTATTTGCTCTGCTAAGAATGTTCCCCTTGCCCTTCTACTCTCCTTTTGAGAGTAATAGATAGAATTGGATAAGACTTAGAAAGCTTTTGTAGAATGAAATATTCCCCAAGAATCAGTGATGTTCAAGTGAAAAAGTGTCAACATTTTCCACTGAAACACCCACCATTTGTTTTGAAGTGGTGATTTTTAAAACCTTTGACATTTTCTGAGCATAGAAATACCACCTAAGAAAATAATTCCCACTAAACCCAGATACTTTCTTAGAAATATTAATTTCATTTCAGTAAACCTCCATATTGCCAGTTTTGTCTTGTATAATCAGGCTGGTTACATTTCATTTGATTCTGTTTTCTGTTTCTTTGTAACCTCCAAAATATGTCCTCTGACATTCTGCCTGACAGAGCCCATTTGTAAGTTTGCATGCCTGAAGGTTTGCCACCTACGTTATTTCTGCAGGACACGCACAGAATTAAGACCTAGAATCATGCATGTGGTGAGAAAAGCTGCAGCAGTGACTGACTGAAAGGGCTGACCCATCACACACAAAACACCACTTTCTTCCCACCAGGTATGTACCACTTCACAATGTTTTTCATGAGACCCTTCTGCCAGCTCCCCATGAGGGAGCAAGTTTCTGGTTACCAGGAGCCCCTTAAAATTAAGGTTATGAGGGTATCTCTGTAATGAGATGAATATCTAGGATCTATTCTTAGATAGACATGGGCCTCAGAGTACAAGTCTAAACATGGAGAAAATACATTTGCTACAATTATTGTTTTAACAATCCCAGTTCAATAAACAAAGCTATATGCTAATTAATGAAAATAAGATTAGAAATACAATTTATACATAAAAATTTTACTGAGAAACACATATTTGCACTGAACTTACTAGCAATGAAAATATTTGTAATAGAAGGTTTGCCTTATATAGGAAGAAGGTGCCTATAAGGTTTGAATAGTCACCAGTGTCTTGTTTGTGGGAGGCACTCAGTGACCTGTGTTCTGATTAGAGAACTAAGATTTGTGTTTGAGAATCACTGCATATCTTTTTCATCTAGTTTCTTTTAAAATGATTCTATGATTCTATGAAAATGTGCTGTTTTAGAACTGCTTTTCACATGGCTTTAGACACTTCTGCGTGAATTTTGCAGCAGCTAGGTAGAGTGTGTACGTCTTTCAGGCTGCTACCTACTGATAACCATGATAATTCACTAATGCTTGATTCAAAACTCAAGGTCTCAATGCAGAATTCAAGATCTCAGTATCCAACCTGGCAGCAGCTGTGAGGCTCATTCATGCTGCCCAGACCATGCAGAGCAAAGAAAAGAGCTCAGTTTCAGAAGCTCAAAGCTTCATATATAAGCAAAGGGTCCACCTACATCACTGGAGAGATGCTTCCCCAGAGGGAGTATGAGATGCTTTTATTTTAGTGATGAGGGTGAGGTGAGAAGGGTCAGCATTCATCCAAAGGGAGGCCACGTGGGCCAAGACTCAGGTCCTCTCAGATTGGGCAGTTTTCTGAGGTTTTGGCATTGGGCTGATCTTTATTTCTGGTTGATGCATAAGGTGGGGACCTTCAGCGGAGCTGAGTGTCCCCCAAAAGCTCTGATCTGACTTCTGGATGTGCCTGTATCTTCTTCCTTTGTAGGAAAACCCAGGATAGCCACATTTTGACTATCACTGTAGTGATTAAATGTGAGTCAGGTGATTCCTCTTAGAGACCAACATTCCTATTAGTTCTGGTGGAAGTTTCTGAACTTCCACTTCTGGTGGAAGACTTCTGAACTATCCATTTGGGGCAAAGCATCTGAATGCTTTTGTCATCCTGACCTTTACTCTCTGTTGTTGTTTCACTTCTGACTTCTTAACTAAGAGCTTTAGCAAGGGAGAGCAGTTCGTGCCCATCACAGGGAAAGCTTTTGCAACATGAGTGACTGCCCACAAGAAACACAGCTGAGACCACCAACGATTTTATTTATTTTTGTTCTAATTTCTGCTGGCTGAGAAGCTCATGAGATACATCTCATTTCCTTGGAGGTCCCCAGGGAAGCAGGGGTCAGGCAATCCTTTTCTAGCCTGCTTTGGGCAACGCTGGTCCTATAACACTGCTAGCACTGCATTTAGGTCATTGTGCTGGTAGGTCCCTTAGCACCAGCAGATACGTAGGTTATTGAAGCCTGCTTAAACGAGGTCTGATTCAATGCAACAGGCAGCTTATTTCAGCCACCAAACTCGGGTGTTAGTAAACACTAATTTGCCGTGATTCAAGCCACATTTGAACAAGGTACTTGGAGAAAAATGGCTTCATGTCCTGAGCTACAGGTTGTGCAGAATTAAACAAAAATGTCTCATAATGGGGATGGTAATAGAGAGGCTCCACTATGGGTGTGAGGCACTGTCCTGCCTGTATTAAAAATAGCCCCCTCTCCATGGTGCCAGATGGAGGGTTTCAGAGCTGTATCTGTCTTTTAGACCTAAGTTTTAAAACTCAACCTGTCTTTGCATTTCTCTGCACCAGGTCATGCCCACAGGTATCACACACTGCAGTGGTAGCATCTAAGCTACATCATGCTTTGGCTAATTTGAGCAGGAATTTTGGTATCCCTGGGAATCATGCTCCCCCCTGCTCCTTCCAGTTTGAGGGAGGCCAGTAATTTGCTGGTGGCTGTTTAACCTCAGGAGGCATTTTCGCCTTCCCGTCTCCTACCCCACACAGCCTAAGATGCTCTTGCCAGCAAGCTGAGCTGAGGCTTGCCTCATTTCCTTCCCTGTAATTCCAGTCTTTACTTGGAAGAGAAAAGGGGTGCATAGATCATACTTACCTCTTCCTCTGACCAAGTCTACCAGTCCTTCCTGTGTATGGGAACACAGACCAAGTCACACTGATTTCTAGTAGTAATTCAGATAGAGATGGAGCCTTGACTTTAACTGGACCTTGCATATGAATGTCTCAAAGAATTCAAAGATTACAGTTCTGCCATGTAAACTCAAATATGCCAACACATCCATGTAACGAGCCATCCCTGCTGTACTTAGGACTTGCCTCTACTGATGTTATTTGGAGTATTTCAACCAAGTTTAATTTGAGCTGGATGATCTTCTTAGAAAGCATTTTTTGACAGTGACATTTATGGTTGTCGATTTCTTTAATTCAACCTATTTCCATATAAGAAAGATCTTTGCTTCTTAATGCAGTAGGTGCAATACAGACCTGATCCCTGTAAACTGACACACCAGGAATATTTACATCATGTCCACAACAAGTAGTAAAGTCCTGTGTCATAAAAACGTCTTATCTACCCAGAAAATGTGTTTTTCTAATGTGCTAAAGCATGGCATGTATGCACAGCTCATTTAAAACATGCAATTAAATATTAGTACATCTGTAGATTATAGAACTGTTTGGGAAAACCAGCTAGAAGCTAAATATCCAAGGAGTTATTTGTATGTTAAGATAACCTATGTTTATTCTAATTCCAGAGATTGTGTGACTGATCAAACCAAATTTATAACAAAACATTCAAAATATAGGTTATTTTTGGACCAAAAGGGTAAAGCTTCCCTCTGCCATGATACTGAAATAGGGGCTGGCAATGCCAGGGAACATGATGTGCTGAGACTATTGCGTGTCATAGTTGTCACACAGATCTCTTATTTCTTGTTTGTCTCCATCTCTCTCTTGTTATACATCTCGATATTCAGCTCCTTGGGCAGAGCATGATTTGGCATTCATTGCTAGAATAGTCATTATCCCAAAGGAGCTTATGGTTTGGTACTGAACGATGATAATGGATATTTAATAGAAGTCACAAATGAAAGCTTCACAGCTGAGCTTGAATTTACAAATGTAACATTATAAAAGGCTTTTGAGAAAGCACAAATTTTGCAGACTCGTGTTGAGTTCATCTTTCAGTCCTTGATGGATTCCAGGGAAGAGGTGACCACACACATCTAGCAGAGCTTCCTCCTGGTGATGCCTCTGTGAGTGCTTATCCATGCCCAAACATGGCAGAGAACACTGGGTCACATGTGAGTTTCCTATGAATCACATCTCCTTTTGTCCATCTCATCAACCCCCTTTCTGAGAATTCAGTTGACTTACAGCTCCTGGTTTCTCTTTCCTTGGCTCTTCTCTTGCTTTTTACCTGGTGCCTGTCCTGCCTTGTTCCTTGGCACCATTGTGACACATACATGCATTTCAATGCCATTTGCAGAACCTGAGTGTGCCATTTGAACACAGTCATAGGCAAAGGAGAGAATGAAGTAGGTTAGAGTGGTACCATTCCTGGAAGATCAGCAGGAGATGGAAAATGTCCATGAATTCAGGGCTGTTTCTAGGCAGCCTAAATTCTACCTATGTTTTTGTGCCTAATGTTATCCACAAGATACTCTGAACCTTCATCATTGCCAAACCAATAGGAATCCAAAGCTGAACTAGGAGAATTAGATGGAATACAGCTGTTGGAGGCCACATGAGCCTGTGTCCTTTGCAGTTATGGAGCTTTCTGGCAAAGCTATGTGAATAATGGACTATTTTTGTTTTCTGACAATTCTGGAAACACGAAGCAAAAATATTTGTAAAGAGCTTTTGAGTGTGTTCAAAACAATCTGTCTCTGAAAAGTGTGAACTGAGAAGCTGTCAGGCTCCTTCTTGGGTCCAAGTTTCATTTCATTTCATTTTTGTTCATTTAATTGTCGGGGGTTTTTTTTAAATTTAATTTGCTTTAAGCTTTAAATAAAACCCCACAAAAGTTGAAATAAGTTTCAAATTTTTAACAAAAAATGAAGATCTTTCTTTTGAAAAATTTGCAAATAACCATTTAAATGTTTTTGAACAGTTTTTACTGTTTGAGATGGGCATTTTAAATCACTGCATTTTGGAGAAGCTAGGACAGAGCTGAGGAATATTTTGATTGATCAGAAATGAGATTTTGGTGAAATCTTTACTATAGCACTTTGTCCAGCTGTAGGCATCAGTCTTGCTTTTTTTTCCCTCTCTGTATAAACTCTTTAAGACACTACCAAAAACAGTGTGTGGCTTCACTCAGGGTAATGGCTGTGATATTGTTTGGTCCTAACGTTACCCATACAAGTATAAGAAAGGTATCATCATCTGGTTGCTTGGACTTTCTGACTTTCTAAGGGTTTATAATGTGAAACCCTTTGTAAAATTCTATTAACAGAAAAGCAGAAAGTCTGAGGAAAACACAGATGTAATTGAAATGACATAGGACAGTGTGTTTTGTACTTCTGCATGGGTTGGTTTTGTCTCATGCAGCATTGGCCAAATTGCTGAGCTGTGGGTTTATCCTGTCATAGGTGCTCTCTGCAGTAAGGTGCACATGTTTGCATCCAATGGAAAAAGGTATCTGCCCATCCATTCCCAAAGAAAGAAAAGCCAGTCTCGCTTGCAGAACGTATATTCATCTGTTGATCCTCCGTGTAAATGGGGAGAGGCAGTTAAAGTGATGGAAGCAAGGCTAATGCTTGGACCTTTCTGGAAATAGGCCAACAAAAAAGAAATAAATGGCCACAGAAAGTGGAAGACGATCAGCTAACTTTTCTGTAGAACAAGGAGGCTGCTGGTACCTCTTCAGGAACTCAGAGTCAAGTCCAGGTTCACACTCACTGTGAGGTTTTACTTCATTGTGTAAGTCACAAACTCATCTGGAGAAGTGATTCAGTGAAATAACTTGTCGCTTGCCTGGGATCACGCACAGATGTGCCAGGATATCCAAGAATGCTAAGTTATTTCTTTAATCAGAGGGCACTGGCACTGAATCAGCAGGAGGACGTGTTTGGTTTGTGTGATTCTCATGTGCAATTTCCTTGCTACCTCCTGAAACTATGAAATACAGTAAAAATGGACCCATGTGTGTGGAAAGCAGAGCCGGTATCTAGCAGATCTCAGTTGTGACTTTCATATCAGAGCTTCAGTAATTGTGGTGCATCTCAGGTGCATCTCAACGCCCAATGCACTACTTATTTTTCTTTGCCACTTCACACAGAACTGTAGGGTTATTTGCCTTTACCAGACAGGAAAAATTCTCTTGGAAAACATGGTTCAAAGTAATTGAAGAAAAGAACTTCTTTAACACTTTTTGCACCCTTTTTTCCTGCTTAACACATTTTACCTTACCTTGGTATCCTAAGGATGCTGTGGCTATGATCTTTTTGCTTATACTTACCATCGGTTGTAAAGTCTACTGTTATGTGATAGATATGATAGTGATAGTGTTTGTGTGCGTGACAGTATTTGGCAAGTGGGAGCTGGTAAGGTTGCAGTTTTGAGTACATAAAAAACATTCAGGGCCAGACTGAGCCTTTAGGAGAGCAGAGCTGTCTCTCTGCAGTGGTTATAGTGACAAATATAAAACATTCGTACAAAGGGAATATATTAGTCACCAGCTGTTATTATAAGCCTTTCACATTATTTAATGACCAGAGTAGGCTTTAGGCAGCCAAGCAGGAGACTGTATGGCCCCTAAGTGCCTCTTACTGCCTTGTAAAACCAGGGCATGATCTTACCCTCTCTTATCTCTAATGCTACATGTGAAACAAGACATACTGGTATTTGGCTTGCTAACCATCAATGCAAGCCACTGCAGGGCTTAAGGGTGTTTCATTAGAACTCCATTAAAAATGAACAATCAAGGTTTTAAAAAAATAATCAGAATCCAAAGAGCAAAGCCTCACAGTATAAAACCTACCCAGTCTCCTTTGCCTTTCCCATGAATAGAGGCATGTGTTGCTTTTAATTTGCAACTCTTGCAAGTATCAGGGGTGGCATAATGCTTTTATTTAGTTATCTATTTATTTAAAAAGAGTTTTAAGACCCTGCACAAATCTGGGCACAGGCTTGTGAAAGAGAACTAGCAAAGGCTCAGTGTGGTTGTGTTTTGTTCTGCTTTTAGATGCAATTTTATCCATTGCTGCAGCTGGCCGTTCCTGTTTTAACAGCCAGGCTCTTCAGACCATGTGCTTAGTTAGGTTAGCTTCTGAATTGCCAGGCTATATACAGATGATTGTGTCTGGCAGAATGTCTTTATGGTGTTGGTGTTATAGGAAAAGCATATGTCAGGCTATTGAATGCTGCTGGAAATATGATACCTGGCTGGTGTCCTGTGCCATCTATGATCGAAGTGATGGTGGTTCTGCAGTGACAGTCTGCTTAGTACTGTTTTTAAACTATTTTCCCTTAGAAGTGGCAAGCCTGATGGATATCTAAAACAAAGTTTAAGACAATTTAAGACAGATGAACTCTGGAGGGTTTTTTTGACTTGAGATTATTAGAGCACAGAGTAATTAAATCTGAAAGCTCCTCTGATCTGTGTTTGCACTGGTTGCTAGTGAGAAATCTACAGGAAGAAAAGTCAATACAATGAAAATAGTTGCCTTGGTATATTGGAAGATCAACACAGTTTTGAGTGTCTGCTCTCATCAGGAAGAAGATAAAATGCAAGTGAGATACTCTGTGTAGTGTTACCCTCTCAGGGAAGCAAGTGATGGTAAACTGGAGCTGTCAGGGGACCAAGCTCAAAGCAGTGGTTTGATACAGCATTCATGTTCAACGTGGGCAACCTCATCCTGGTTCATTCAGCATCCTCAAGGTAATAAAAAGTTTCTTGGTTCAATAGCCAGCTCTTTCACATGCCCCTGTCTCTGCCCCGCAGCAAATCATAGGCAGACAGAAAGGACACTATTCTGAACATTTTTACCATTAACTTTGCTCACCCAAGCTGTCTCTGTAAAGCAGGTAGATAGAAAAGTTCATAAGCATTTGCGGTGTTAGGAACTTGGCATAAAGTATCTGAAACCGTTTGCTTTTTAGCCATCTTTCTTTGACCAAGATGAGTTGAGAGTTCAAGATCTCTTGTCAAACAGACAACTTCAGCATCCTTTGGCATATTCTAACAATCACGTTGAAAAACTTTGTTTGAACTTTAGTCTCTAAGGTGTTACTTGTTTATATGTAAACAAATTCAAGTTATGAAATGAAAAGTATCAAGCTTTCACAAGCGGATGTAGTGATAGGACAAGGGGGATTGGTTTTAAACTCAAAGAGGGTAGATTTAGATTAAACCTTCTGCAGAAGCTCTTCCCTGTGAGGGTGCTGAGGTGCTGGCACAGGGTGCCCAGAGAAGCTGTCGCTGCCCCATCCCTGGCAGTGTTCAAGGCCAGGTTGGACACAGGGGCTTGGAGCAAGCTGCTCTAGTGGAAGGGGTCCCTGCCCGTGGCAGGGGTTGGAACTGGTCCCTCCCAACCCAAACCTCTGGGATTCTGTGAAGTTGGTTGTCCTAGGAAAAAAACTTAGGGAAGACAGTGCCTGTTATCACTCTGTGTATCTCCACTTGGCCTTTTTAATTACTGCTTCCCTCTGTTAGAAAGCCTGTTGCTGGGGGAAGATGCAGAATGTGCTGTAACCTGTCCACCAGCAGTGGCACAGGGGGTTATGCTGGTTTTGTAGGGCATTGCTGATGAAGTGAAGGGATCGTGCACTGCTGGCTCTGAAGTGAAAACAATCACTCTGAAATCTCAGAGCTTCCTTAGAAATGTAAAAAAATGGGGTGGGAGCATAAGTTAATTGTGCTTTTACACACTGTTATACTTGTCACTGTGCCAGGCTCTACATTTCTTCCAAGAGTGAAATGAAAACTCCAAATTCATGTGGTTATGAAACAATTTCAGTATGAGTACTCAGTGAAGAATTATAAAGTGGGAAGGACTCAGTCCTGTTTCACAGCTGGTTGAGAAGGGTCTGAATTGATCAAGGCTTCTTCCAGTTTGGAGGAGCCTTTTGGAGTGTATTGAAACCATTCTGCAGCTGTATGTTGAATGTATATAAGGTACTACAGAAAAACTGATTTGTTATGACATTTCTTTGATTAGGAGATGGGGCAGCTGGCAGAAGGCATCACCATCATTCCAGGAAATCTCATTTCTCTGCAACTGGAGATTTAGGAAATTAATCTGGTTTGCCCTGATTTACACCAGAATAAATTCATACATTGGAAACTGGGCATGGCAAGAAATCACTGGCACTGCAGGGGCCTTGGGAGAAATAATGGTTGCAGTGAGAGACCTTGATGAACAAGGACCAAACACCATTTTCTCCCCTGCAGGAATAGAGCTGAGGTACCTGAAGGGCTTTGTAAACTAAGCTGGACTCAGCTCCATTTTGTTTGGTCCTGAGGCTGAGAGGGTGCAACACCATGAAAAAGTCACTTTATCAACCCTTGTGATTTCATCCTGGACCATGTGTGCTTCATAGAGACTATAATTGCAAGGTTAGTCTCGATTTGCATCACCACAAAAGGACAACTGTCTGAAGTATCTCATTGGACAAATGGCTTATTTTTGTTATTAGAGATGAATCAAAGGGGAAAAAAATGAAGAAGGAGGAGGTGAAAATACCTTGAGGCTAAATCTAAACTGGAGCAGATCTACTCTTTTAGGTACATAAACTGAAACCCTTACGTACGTGTCATGGTGTGTTAGCTTGGGTGCTTAACTCCCATTGATAACACCATGTGCTAACTCAGGCACCCAGGTTTCCCTGTAATGCTCTTACTATGAAGAACAGTTGGTCTTGGGGGAAAACATTTACATAGATGACAGCTATTTTCAGGAAAATGAAAAGTACTGGGTGAAAAAGGAGGTTTTGACATTGTGTGAAATATGGGGTTTACACACAGTAGTTTTTGCTGTGTGTATACAAATGGGTGATTTACCATATATTGATTCACACACCATTTGTAAGTGTCTAATTTATTTATTTACAGAGATGTATGGAAGCCATGGTTTGAAAAGCAGTTTGCAGAACATCTGGTATGTCAACAAGGTAACCTTTTCATTTACTTGTTGGTAAAAATGTCAATATAATGAACCTGAACTCCACATTGGTTTACACAGATTTCCTGGCAGACAAAGCAGTAAGGATTTGCATGTCACTCTTAAGTGACATGTGCCCTCCAGTTTTGAGTAGTTCACACAGCTAAGAGGGATAAAGAGAGTTGAGCACGTGGCTGGCTCTGTATGTGCTCACACTGGCAGTTCAAGCTGTGTGGTGTGAAACATCTCATCTTGCTTTGACTTCCAGTTTTTTAAAAGTGGCCTTTGGTTTTTCACTGAAAATGAGGGGTTTTGGGGTTTTATTTTTTATTTTTTGGTACACGTTAAACAGATGTGAACAGAGGTGACAACCTGAAGGCGACTTTAGATCGTGGTAGCATGTACTCCATGAGCCTTCTCTGTTTTCTACAGACAAATTTATTGTACAGCGGTGTGACAGAAGAATCTGAGGATTCTTGATTACTCTTAATAATATGCCAGTGGGATTGACAACAATAATACATTATTTACACCTTTTATATTCCTACCTGTACAAGGTGAGTCACATAAATCACACATAAATCACATTTTGTTTGCTCTGTGACTCATTACCTGACACTTTTTGAATAAGAAAGTCATTTTGTACAAAGAGGGTGGTAAAACACTGGCACAGGTTGCCCAGAGAGGTGGTGAATGCACCATCCCTGGAGACATTCAAATCCAGGCTGGATGTGGTTCTGAGCAACCTGATCTAGTTGAAGATGGCCTTACTCATTGCAGGGAACCTGGACTAGATGGGCTTTGAAGGTCCCTTTTAGCACAAACCATTCTGTGATTCTGTGGTTCTGTTCCATGTTGTTGATACTGAATAGCAAAAAACCTCACTTCAACATAGAGTCAGAGTTAAAGCTCCTCCAGCTCCAACCCCTGCCACAGGCAGGGACACCTTCCACTAGAGCAGCTTGCTCCAAGCCCCTGTGTCCAACCTGGCCTTGAACACTGCCAGGGATGGGGCAGCCACAGCTTCTCTGGGCACCCTGTGCCAGCGCCTCAGCACCCTCACAGGGAAGAGCTTCTGCCTAAGAGCTCATCTCAGTCTCCCCTCTGGCAGGTTAAAGCCATTCCCCTTGGCCTGTCCCTACAGGCCCTTGTCCCAAGCCCCTCTCCAGCTTTCCTGCAGCCCCTTCAGGCACTGGAGCTGCTCTCAGGTCTCCCCTTCAGGAGCCTTCTCTTGTCCAGGCTGACCCAGCCCAGCTCTCTCAGCCTTTAATGTTTCCTTAAAAGTTCCAGTTGAAAGAGCAGTTGTAACGTGATTATTTTCTTATTCATCCCTTTGGCCAAACTCCATCAGGTGAGGTGCCTGGCCCAGCCCTCAGCAGTTCCTGTGGGTTGTTGCTGCTCAGAGCTCTCCCACAGCTCCCTCAAACCCAGTTTCCACTTCAGGGAAATACAGGATAGCAAGGATCTGCAGTGGCACCCAGCAGGTATCCTGACTAGGGTGCCCAGCATGCAGGACGTGCAGTGGAGCTCCCTTTCTCTGCAGTCTCAGCAGATCCTGAGATACTTTCACAGTTCCCAGAATTTGATGATGTGGTTTTATTTTTAAATGTCTTCAAAAATCACAGTAACAATTAATTAATTCATTCATTAATTAACGCAACACTTCTGATTCTGACCCTATTCAAGCAAACTTTTTAATTATACATTTCATGCTTTAAGCCTTTCCTTTCATTTTTACATTTAATGTTTTAGGCTGGGCCTTTTTACCAGAATACAGAACTTCAGTGTCCTCTCTGGCAGATAAGATGCACATGAAACCAGCTATAAGGGAACTTCTATAAAGGTTATGGGGGAAAGAAGGAAGTTCTGGAGGATATTGAGCAAGACAAAGGATAAGACTGGTGGGAAATAAACATACTTATGAAGAAGCAATACATAGAAGTCACTAGTTGGGACCTTATTGGCTGATATTAGTTGGGTTTGGCATTTTTTAATGTACCTAAACAATAAAAACAAAACCCCTATAAATACCTGCATGGCTCTGAAGTTTATTTATTTATTTACTGCCTAGTGTGTGACTCCTGATGAGTTTTCCCTCCAGCTGTGTAGATCAGGACCCCATCGAACCAGGGCTCTGTGTAACATTACATACAATCAGAGCATTATTTAGAGTGCTGGGCATGCTTCCCACTGCATTAAAATCAGATGGAGTTCCCACAGGCTATGTTGCTGGTACAGTCCTCTAAAGGTCTTTCCCCTTTCCCCTTCTGTTGGGCATTCATTCTTTTTCTTCATCTGGATCGGAAAATGGCACAAGTGAGTTGCAGCCCTAATCCCATCAAGTTTCTTTGCTGCGTAGCCAAAATCTGCTCAACTCTTTCCCTCTTCTGTATTTTTGCTGTAATGTTAACTTTCTCTGCTGCTTATTTACACAGATGGAGGCAACACGTTTGACTGTGAAAACAAAGGTCCACAACTGCATCTACAAAACCTCCGCACACACAAGCGGCTTCTTTTTTGTGACCTCTTGTTTCTCAGCTTTAGATTCAATTGTTTCGACTCTCAGCTTCAGACTCCTGGAAAGATCTGACTCCTTGATTCACTCTTCTTGAGTGTGAATCACTTGACCACTCCTCTTCATTTTAATGCTTGTTTCTCTTTCCTACTTTTTCCTGCTCTGGACTAGTAGCAAAACAAGAAACCACCATATCAGCTAAGCCTCCTTCTAATGCACAGACAGCAGTCATCTGTGTGTGCACGCAAGTTGGCTTCTTGGTGGATGCTGAGCCCCGTATTCAGAGGCTGCAGGGAGCCTGGCAGCACATACTCATTCCTGGAGAACAGAGCTCCTTGCTTTTGTATTGCTTCTGTGTAAATGCAAGAGGGCTGAAAGCAAAACCACTGATGAATGTGGATCGGGAGGGAAAAGCTAGCAGACACCTCCAAATGCCCTGGAAGCTTTGATCACTTGTGCTATGAGGGAAAGAGCAGTGACTAGAGGAGAGTTTGACTGAACTAGAAATGAGGTGGGGAAGAGAATAACCAAAACAAAAAGGCACAGGGTAACAGTTAGTTGAGAGGAGAGGCTCATATGGGGTTGAGTTTCATTTTAAGGTTCTGATTTATCTGAGCTGAGCATGGCATCAGCTGAAATTCAGAACGAAACTGGGACACAAACTTAATTGCAAAACCAGCTGAAACCACAGGACGCAGTCACAGAAAATTCTCACTCATTTGAGGCTGGCATAGGGTTTCTCTCTGAGCTTCAGGAGGAGGTTTTGGGGGCCCCAGAACAGATTCAGGGAGTTAAAGTTCAGTTGCTTTCCTAAGCTCAATCCTGAGGTAGCAAAAGTATTGAGGGAGATGATTAGAGGGCACCCACATAAGTAGGAGTGACACAAGCAGTAAGTGGCAGGCTGGCACATTGCTTTTCCACCAAACAGCAAGATTTGTAGGGAGATATGTTGTAAATGTTGGTGTAAACAGATCTGGTCACCCTAAAATGCCTCTGCTCAATGCCATGGCAGTGAGGAACACAGAAAAGTTGAAGGTTAATGGCTGTTTCTCTTGCAAAAGAAGGGACCGAGAACCTCAGACACACTGAGACCAGGCAGCCGCAGCTCCTCCGCTGCTCTAATTGCCAACTGTGGGTGCCTGATTCCTGGAAATCAGGGAGAGAGGGAGGTCTGTGCCTGACATGAACAGGCTTGTGGTTGCGTTGAAAAAACCAAAACAACAGCTTAAAGCAAGTCATTCCCGCAGTGTCACTCCCTTGCCTGTCACTGTCTCACTGCCATTTCCTAAGGGAGTATCTCCTGCTCCAGACATTTATCCTGCTTTGAGTTTTGCTCCTCCTGCCACTGTACTTTCTTGGCTATAAAGGCAGACTTGGGATCTCAGTAGCCTGAATCTTTGTATCTCAGCAGCCTGAAGTGTACTTTTTCTATACTAGATGTAGATGGAGATCCTGAGGGATGGGTTCAGGCTCAGGGAGGTGTTGCACAGAGAGAGTTTCTTGCACAAGCACTCACCCTGAGCTATTGGTTGTCCCTTCACCTTGCTGTGACTCCCTTGTTGTGATAAGGGTGGAGGTAAGCAGGGAGGAAGCTGCAGAGGTTTTACTTCTTTGTGGTGTTCCAAAAAGCCAGGAATTTCTGAGGCTGGGAGACGTGTTGCTTTCAGCTTTAAACTGTGCTCTCCTTGGGTGACCTGAAGGGCATGGGATTTTCAGGAGGTTGTGGGGGAAGCTGAGCGTCTGATGCAAAACCTGTTTATATCAGGAAAAGTGGGGAACTGGGTAGCAGGGAAGTGAATGCTTCTGGGATAGGCACCCGTTGAAACATGAGGGTTTTTCTCATGCCTTTTGGCATTTAGAGTTAATGGGTGTGAAGTCAGGGTATTCACTTCTGCTTTTCATGTGCATGTTCAGTGTGATGCATGTATGGTGTGGAATTTTGCGATTGCTAGATTTCTCCATCAGTTGTGGTTTGTTTCTCAGAGTTTTACAAGGGATGAATGGGATATCACTTGAGGGTAAAACATAAGGTAGTGTATCGGGGAAGGGAATTACAAGAAAAATAGTATCTGAATGCCGTTTGTCTTACAAGCAAGCACATGTCCGTGTTTATTATTTCTGAAGGCTCTCGTTAGTTGGACATTGACCAATCATGACATCTGGTGCAAGTTATTGTCCCCCAGAGTTGTTTCACACAGTTTGGAGTTTGCTTTTTTAAATCCACCACAAATAAGCCCAGAATTATCTCCCTGTCCCCGCAGAAGCAAGCGGGAAGCTCCTGGGAAGACAATGCATTCTCCAAGGAGGTGGAAGAGGGTGTTTGGGTCCTCTCTGCCCTACCATGGGTTGAGCAGTGAAGCCCCCAGTTCACACTGTGAAAGAGAACCCCACTGAGGTCCATGGGAGGTGAGACAATGGTCATTTCATTAAAAGAGAAACAAAGACTGAGTCCAGACAACTCCAAACCTTCTGAACTACCATTCTGAGCTAATGCACAAGTGTGATGGGAACGGCTGAGGGACCTGGGGGCTTCAGTCTAGAGAGGAGAAGGCTCAGGGGGGACCTGATTGCTCCCTACAACTGCCTGACAGGAGGATGGAGCCAGGAGGGGCTGGGCTCTGCTCCCAAGGAACAAGGGATGGGACAAGAGGAAACGGCCTCAAGCAGCACCAGGGCAGGTTTAGGTGGAGCTGAGGAACAATTCCTGCCCCAGAGGGTGCTCAGGCATTGGAACAGGCTGCCCAGGGCAGGGCTGGAGTCACCGTCCCTGCAAGTGTTCGCACACTGTGGAGATGAGGCCTCAGTGCCATGGGTTAGTGGTGGCCTTGGCAGGGATGGGGAACGGTTGGACTGGATGAGCTTAAAGGGCTTTTCCAGCCTCACTGATTCTGTGACTCCGTGATCGTCCCAGGCTGCATCAGGGATCCTTGTGTTGGTGTTCGCAGGTTTGCGCATTGTCGACACCTCCTGTGATGCTGTGGGAGCCAGGAAGGCCGCAGCCAAGTGACTTCCCCTTTCAGCCCGTCCCCCTTTATCAGGGAAGAAATAGTGTCTGTTTGTTTAGGTGAGATATTAGTCTGCCCCTGGAGCTCCAGGTCACTGTAAATGTAACACAAGCCCTATTTCCTGTTAGGAAAGGGGAAAAAATATGCCTGTGAATTGTCTCTGATGTGCTGCCAATTGTCAGAGGAGATTCAATTTGGTGCAGAATTACTGTGCTCTTAAAGAGCTGCACTGGTGACAGAGATTTAGGGCAGCTTCTACTGCCAGAAATGGGAGATTTGTCTTTGATTTCCCTAAAACCAGGATTGCAGCTGGTACCAAGTTGTCCTTCTGTGTTGCTCAAGGCAAAGTGGCTGGTTTGGAAGGGAGGCTGAAGCAATGGTTCAGGTTAATGGGACTGTTGCGGGATGTCCTTCAACCACCTGCACGTGGTTGAAGGGCAGAGCCTGCAAGGAGGCTGGGCAAGTGTTTGGGGTGAGTCTGGGAGGTGCCGGGGCAGCTTTCTAACAGTGCATTGCTATGAGAAAGAAGAAATGGCATTTTTCTTGCCACTGAGCCAAAAGACCAGACCAAAAGAGATAAGAATTTACTGTGTGTGTTTGATGCACACATGTGTTCACTGTTAATCCAATAAAGCAAATATGTGACCTGTGAAATGACCCACAGCTGCTACAATAAATAGTGCTATAGATCACTCATGTATTCTGCTTTCTTTTGCATTTCCTATATCAAGGTCAATTTCAGCTGTCATCTAAGCAGGGTACGCCTTCCACAAACACAGCAACATGAGGACAACTGAACTAGGTTCATCTATTTTGCCTCTCTTATGATAGAAAAACCCCCACATATCCGCCCCCCCCGTCCCCCCAACTGTCAATGATGTATTTTTCCCTTCTTTTTTATTGTATTTATTGCAAGGAGTAGTATTTCAACTGGGTAAAGGTCCAGTGGTCTTAAGTGAAGCTGATGTTGACAGAGTAGACCAAGCAACATCCTTGTCTTCAGAAATATTCGTAGAATCCCAGACTGGTTTGAGCTGGGAGGTGCTGACACGGGAGTCACGGACAACGCAGAGACGATCAATGTGATCAAGCGATTGCCAAATTTATGACAAAGCCTTAACCCCTTATATACTATTTCTTACATGCACTCACAGTGATTTGGCATATTATGATTGGATACATGTCTTGAAGACCCTTAGTGACTAACATATAATTGCTTAAGCACAGGTGTGAGAACTTGACCTCAAAAGCTTGCCAACAGTCCACAGTTCTCATTAACTCAGTGAACTCCAGCTTCTTCTTATCTTGCTTGCTTAAGCTTCCTTGGACCTCTCATGGCCTTGCTGTATCTTTCAGGATTATTCAGAGTTTATGTACTAATTATCCATTCTCCCGTGAGAACACTGTCTCCACATCTCCCCCTTTTTGTTTTATATATGTTTTGGGTGACCCTACTTGAGCACGGGATTTGGGCTAGATCATATCTCCAACATATGTCAACTACAGGCTGCTGGGCCTGCCCCTTTTTTCTCCTGTATGGCTCTCTGATAACAGGGGAGGCCATCCTTCAGGTCAAGGTCTGGCATGGCATGTGTCCCCACCGCTCCACTCCTGCTGGGTTGCAGCCAACAGCAGAGCTAAAGGTTCTTCTTGGTGGCAAACACAGAGGCCAGCCCAGTCTTGCCCTTGACTGTGGTAGCAGGTATTTTGTCAGCCTCAGTCCTTGCACCTTGTTGTCAATGCAGTTTCACCTGCTTCATCCAGTAACAAGTGGGTACTACAGCAAGGCACACACAAATTTACGTTAGCAGAGTAACTATTACAGGGTACAGCAGCATGTTGAAGATGCTGATGGCAGCGAGGGACTAGCCAAAGAAATTTCTTACCAGTGGAATTCTCCCACCCTCTTAATTTGTTCCATCACCTGCTTTATAACACTACCATTGTATTAGAATCTTTCCAGCTTTTGCCTTAGCATTTTCTAGCAGCTACTGCAAATTTCCATACTCTAACATCTCTTTTACAAGTGACAAATCTGTACAGTACAAGGTGTAGTTCCTCATTAGGAACTGGCTAGTAAATACAGGTGGTTTTATAGACAAAATCACAGCCTCTAATAATAGCTACTCTACAAGCACACATATTCAGGATGTTACTTTTCAGTTGCCCTGAAGTGATGTTTTGCAATCATTTGTTTTCCTCTATCTCATTCTGCTTGGGGTATTCACGGTCAGCTCCTGTAGCTGAGGCATCAGGTTTTTCCATTCATCTGTCCAGCTCATGGCAAGGCTTGACAAACTTTGCAGGCAGTCGCCATGGACCTGTAGGCAGGAGAACACAAACATAGCCCCTCCTCCAGGTTATCAGTTCTTGAGAAGCAGACAGGTTAAACTGCACATTGCTAACAGTCACGGAGTTTGCTGCATCATTGCCTCTTTTTTTTTTTTTTTTTTTTCTGCCACCCTGATGCTGCTTAGGTGACGGCTCATACAGCTTGTGGTTGCACTGCCCCTCTCGCTTTTTCAGTTAGCAGTTCTTATTTCAACCGATCTATCTGTTCCTCCAAGTCTTGGGTTCACCCCCAGGTTACCTTAAACATACTAAGCAAGGCTACTACCACGCACCCACTGTGTTGCAGGTGCTCTTTAGGCTTTGTGGTGTCTCTACAAACTGCCTCAATACCTCAATAGACTGAGAGGTTGGGGCCTTTTTTTTTTGGGGGGGGGGATGGGTGTTGGGTTTTTTTTGGTTTTTTTTTTTCCACTCCTCGGCTCTGGCTTCCATCCTGGCCGTTCCGCCAGTGGAGCACCGGGAGCTGAATCGGAGGGCAGCTTTTTTTTTTCTTTTTTTGAACATGTGTACCGAACTCTTATCAAATAACTTTTTATTTTCCCCAAATCGCTCACCCTGCTTTGCACGGCTACAAACGCCGGCCTGCTCGGCAGCAGCTACAGCTGCCTGCCTGCTTCAGCAGCAACCATAAATACCTGCTGCAGCCGCACTTTTGCATTAACCCTTTCTTGCCCGACATGTTAAACTGCTACCGGTTAAAAACTTTTACGTGAACCCAACAACAAAAAATACACAGAACACCGTCTGCCCTCAACACACACACACACTTATGGGATCCCACAAGCACGCTCCACACAACTACAATATTTGAAGCACAAAATCCAGACAATCATTACTCCCACTACAGTCCCACGTACAGAACGTGGCACAAGGACCCTGTGGAGACTAACAGCAAACCAGCTCCGAGAAGCATCATTGCAGTGCGAGGTGGCAGGCTCATCCTTAGTGGGCGTCCCCGCAGAGGCTCTGCCTCCCCCACATCCCATGAGGCTTGGGCTTTTATGCTGACCAAAATGAACACTCATTCCGACACAGGTGGCTAGCCTATGTTGGAAGAAGTGACCAGCAATATCTATAAAGGTCTCCAAAGGTTGACAGAAACCTGGACGTACTTATTTTTACCAACTTCTAGTACATGAGTATCACAGAGAAACTGTGTTAAATGAGTTGTACATGGGCTCCCAAGTCCACAGTCCGTCACAGTATGCCCAATACCCCTGATAAGAGCATATGAGAGACCTTCCCACCACCAGAAAATCACACAATACGTCTGTATCCCGCGCTGATCTCTCTTCCCTGGAGGTTTGGGGGAGGGGGCCGTGGGGGTGGGTTTTTTTTTGGTTTTTTTTTGTTTGTTTCTTTACTTTAACATAAAAAAGGTTGCTCCCTTCACTTTAAGAAGGACTGAAAACATCCATAAAATGGATGTCCTAAGCTCAGATTTCAATTCATTCCATCACTGACAAGGGGGGTGTCCTGGAGCGGTGCTGACTCTTTCCAGGGTTTCACCCATCGAGCTGGCACCCACTGCAAACCGGAATCTGTAATTTACACACATATAACCTCAACCTGTTAGTTTTACTTCCACAGGACCTTTCCAAATGCCGGTTTCCAAATCCTTGTACTGGACCAGAATACCCGGAGTTTTAGTTATATAACCTGAACCTAATGCCTGACCATGTATTATAGCAGGGGAGTCATTAAAGTCTCCTGTCAATAGCACAAAAAATCATAACATATACAGCTTGAGTATAAGAGGATTTTAACCCATATGTGGTCACTTGTTTGTCAGGCCTCCTTAACTATTTTGAGATCAAAAGCTTCCCCCTGCTGTGTAGTAAACACAGGATATGCAGAGAGGCCCATTGCAAAAAATTCACCTGTAATAATTGCATCTTTGATTAACACATGCCAACAGTGCGCAGGATTTGTGCCCCCCGATACCTCTCCCCCCCCCCATTTGCCTTCTTTAAGGAAGGGGTTTTATGGAGGATAAGGTGGAGGTGCCAATGGAGATGTCTCAATCCCAGTCTCGAGGGCTTCAAGCTTTTTCATCAATTGTTGCAGCTGAGCGTCTCCAAGGCCAGTGAGTAGCTGCTGATGAGCTGAGCAGACCGACCCGGGAGACGAAGAGTCAGAGTCTGGAAGCAGAGGATATAAATCTGGCTCGGATTCAGGGGACTCGGAGTCTGATCCTGGGTCGAACTCAGGGTCTCCGTTGTTCGCAGCTATGCCTTTCTTGTCAGGTGTCTCTCGTTCGGTATGTGGCCATCTGCGGACCTGGCTCTTGCTTTCATCGGCTCGGGGCGTTGATTTTTTCGGGGCTGTTCCAGGTACCACAGGAGGTGCAAAAGTCATAGCCGCAGCACTATGATGGGGGTTAGGGGAGACAGCCCCTTCTGGAGCTGTGGCAGCAAATACAGAAGCTACCGCCGCCCTTTCCGATTTCATCTCTTTCAAAGTCTCGAACACCAGTCTCCAAAGTGTAGAGTGTTTCTGTGCATCTTTGGTCCCTTTACTAACCTCGCGATCACGGGACCACTTCAACAGCCTCTGTAAGGCGGCACTATCATATTGCAGTCCTGTCTTAGAGAGAATGTGTTGGAGGAGCTTCACCACCGCCTGTTCCTCTTTGGATAGCAAGTGCCCCATCTCCTCCCCGGCCGCTCACCTGATCAGGGCAAGATTCCCCAAGTTTTGCAGACGTCTGACTTCCCAGCGTGGGGCAGCGCTGAATTTCGGCCGACTCTCTGCCCCCTCCTTTTCCTCAGACCTTCAAACTCATCTTCGTCGAGTTACCCATCGGAGGGTCCCTGTTCGACCACCACTTGTTGACGCGGGAGTCACGGACAACGCAGAGACGATCAATGTGATCAAGCGATTGCCAAATTTATTACAAAGCCTTAACTCCTTATATACTATTTCTTACATGCACTTACAGTGATTTGGCATATTATGATTGGATACATGTCTTGAAGACCCTTAATGACTAACATATAATTGGTTAAGCACAGGTGTGAGAACTTGACCTCGAAAGCTTGCCAACAGTCCACAGTTCTCATTAACTCAGTGAACTCCAGCTTCTTCTTATCTTGCTTGCTTGAGCTTCCTTGGGCCTCTCATGGCCTTGCTGTATCTTTCAGGATTATTCAGAGTTTATGTACCAATTATCCATTCTCCCGTGAGAACACTGCCTCCACAGGGAGGGACCTTAAAGCTCCTCCAGTTCCACCCCCTGCCACAGGCAGTGACACCTTCCGCTAGAGCAGTTTGCTCCAAGCCCTGTCCAACCTGGCCTTAATTCATCCTCCAACGTTTTCTGTGACAAAGAAATAAAAAACAGAGTCTATGGCGTATGTCCCATGAAATTGGCCATATGTTGACTGGATGTCAAACAGGCAGTTCTCAATGTGTCCATGTGTCAGTGAAGAACCTTCCACAAAAGAGATCTTTCTCCTGGTAGCCTTTGTGTCAGAGTTAATTCTTAAATAAAGGCTGTATAATCCATAAAAACAACCTTAACAAGACTTAATTTTTATTTAGCTTACCACTGCAACAAACAATAGCTTGCTCAATGGCTGGAAGGAGCCCAGAAGAAATGCCAAAAGCACTTCTTTTGGAAGAAGGCAAAGGGTATAAGGGATGGGTTTTGGCCATTTGGTCCCTTCTCATGGTTGTTATTGCAGAGCTGGAGGGTGATTGGGTGTGATTGAACCAGTGCCCAACACTCTTTTCTCTCCCCAGTGCTTTCAGGTGGAAGGCACACATTAAACACTACCTCTCAGTCTCTGGGCACTCACCCTCGTAATGTCTGAGTATCTCTGAATCAAGGCACTCCTCGCACCATCAAAAGCCATCCTCCCTGAGGTCCTTTGAAACAGAGTGACTCTTCCTGTGCCGTGGTCCAGGCTCCCAGGCGATGATGCCGATGTTTAACGTGTTCTCTCCAGCTGTTTCTAGAGTTATCCAAGTTTTCCCTGGAGCGCTGGGTCTCGGCGGGGTGGGGAGGGGGTGAACCCGAGCCCAACGGCTGCAGGATGGGATGGCAGCGCAGGGGTCGGAAGTGCCTGTGCACGCTCCTGTGCTGCCCATGGGGACGTTCCTGGCCCTTTGACTTTCCCAGAAGTGCCTCGTTCTGTGGGAAGCACAGAAACTGCTCCGAGTAGAAACATGCATTCCTGTCCTTCTGCTGTGCCCTTGTGTCTCTGAGCAATGCTGCTGCAGGCAGGGGAGAAAACAATCCAGACGCATCATCTTATTCCATCAAATGCTGCTTCACAGAGATGTGGGGTCAGAAGTCAGCTCTGCAGCCTGAGCCATGTGGCTGCAAGGCTTGTGGCTTCCCCAGGAGCCACTGCAGTCTCTGTGCTGTGCAGGTCTCTCTCCCTTCCTGCCCCTGTCCCACTCTCCAGCATTTGTTATCCCCATCCTTGGCTTTTGGTATAGCTGATTAAATGATGATTTCTGCCTTGTTTCTTCAGCCTTTTGCTGGCTGCCTCCTCAGCACGTGCCTGAATTAGTCTCATTGTTGCAGCTCTGATGCACTAAAACATATGTATGTATATATAATACACATCTATGTATTTGATATAGTTATACTAATATTGAGGGAAACAAGTGGTTGGGCATTAATTTTGCACTAAATGAAGGTGAGAGATTATTAATAAGAAAAAGATGTTGGGAAAAGCTCCTCTTTCCATCTCCCTTCGCCTGTGTTCTGAAATCTCCTTTAGAGGTGGCTCCTTTTTCCAGTCACCCTAAATCCTGTTAAGCCCTTTTCTTTCTATTTTAGTCAATTGAAAAATATCCTATTATTGCTTGAGGAAGTTTGAGATCTGCTTTGAAAGGGTAAAATGGACTTAATCTGTTTCTTGTGTGATAAATACATTTTAAGCTTCTTGGTCTGTCTGCTCTGAAGATGTCAAAATTTAATGCTTTAAGATCAGTGTAAGTGGTAGGCCTTTTAATACACTTTCTAGCGTAACACTCTAAAATACTTCCCACATTTACAGATGGAAGACAAGTACTGTTTCGGATGTACGTGGACATATCTGAAATACCCAGGGAAAAAGTGTCTCTACTACAGTGTCATGAACTGTTGGGAAAAATAACTGTTACTCACCAAAGGTAGGATCCAGTTCCTGAGGAAAAGATAATTTCTCCTGAAAACACCTGCAGGGTGAAGTTTATTCCCCTTCTGTCAGTCTGAGTAACAGAGTAAGGATGCAGTAATAAATGATGGCATGGGCTGAAAAAGATGTAAGAGGCTGGAAAAGAAATCATTAATCCACTGCACCAACTCTGCTGCATCTGACACCAGCCAGAGATACTGGACTGCCACACATCACTTTTACCCACAGGTTTCTCTCCTCATGTGCACTGTTTTGCCTGGGGGGTTTTGTTTCAGCAGCCCTGAATCTTGTCCCCTCTGTGAGCAGGTTTAGGTACACAGGAGTGCCCATCTTTGGCTCTGATTGTATCATCTGCATCACCTGCAAAAGGAAATATTGCCTGAAAATCTGCTTCTACTCCTTCCTTGGCTGCAATCTGCTGCAGCTCCATGGGTAGCCCATAGAAAACAGCTTAAAAAGGTTACCACAAAGTTACAGGGAGAGTAGCCAGCAACAGTTTTCAGTTTATTATTCATGCTGTTAAATATGACCTGAAATTTGTATCGTTGTATAACCACATGTCAAGTCCCTCAGTTCCTGCAAGGCCACTCTCTTCCTCCCCTTCACCTTCCATTGCAGGCTATCCAGAGAAATGAAAATCCAATGTGAGTTTCTGCTCCTGACACGACGACTGTCAGGAATACACAAACTGGGTTTTTTCCTTTCTGCATTCTGAAAGTGAAGAAAAAAGACCTTTGATGTATCCAAAGTTCTGCTATTCTCTTTTCTTCTTTGAGCTAATAAAAGGTATCATTATATTATCACACTTGTGTCCCTTCCATGTTTACCCTGGCCCATATTTTGCTCTGCAACAACAAGATCATAAAGCATCCCATGAGAAACCCTAGGTTAAGTTTATTTGACTTTTTTTTTTACCCTACGTTGTAATCAGGATTGTTTTGCTAACTTAGTTCACTGAGGTAGCTTTTGGTAAAGGCTAAGATTTGTTTAAGTGGCCAGAAAGAAAACACATCAGACTGGTTTATGCCTTGCCACCCTGAATTGTAATGTTTTGTTTATTATGACTCTGGGCATGTTTTATTGGTGAGTGGAGAGGTCACAGCCTCCCATTTAGAACCTGTGTTTGTGCTTTACAGGTTCTGGGATTTGAAACCACAAGCAGCCACTGAACTTTTTGGCTGCCTTAGGTAACCGTGACCAAGTGGCCAGACCAGGTCCTGTCCCCTGTGCTCAGCCTGCCAGGGGCAGTGAGTGTGACATTGGCCTGTGACTGGAGCTCTCCAAAAGAGCTGGAAAGAAAGCTGAGGCTGAAATCATCCCACCGCAGCACACTCTGCTCTCTTTCCAACATTCCCAGCCTCTTGCCTTTTTAATGATCTTAAGTTTGGAGCTTTCTAGTAAATCCTTTCTTTTGGAAATGAATATGTGTTCATGCCCCACCTAGACAATATGTCAAAGATACACTCAACTTCTGTAACAGCAGATCACAGGATAACAACTCAGTAGAAAGGCTCCACAGATGGAAAACTGGGTTAGGGATGTATCCAGTGCTTTGTATTTCCAAAGAAGACAGTGGTGGAACAAAGGTGCCTTCACTTCAAGAGGGTTTTCCAGCCTCAAACTGCTCAGTGAGAGCAGTAACATTGCCAGGCAATAGGAGATGGGGCGAGCTTGGAAAAAATTGAGGCAGATTTGCTTTAACTCTACTCAAACAGAGGGGTAAAATTTCTTGCATAAAGCCATCAAGCAAGGGATGCACTAGTTGAGCTGTTTGATTTAAAAGCTGAGTAATTATAGTATAACACAAACACGTGGACTCAATGATCTTATAGGTCTTTTTCAATCTAAATGATTCTATGATTCTGTGTATTTACTGCAGTCAGTGGAATTGCAACATTCCACCCTGGATGCTCAATGTTCAGGTGTTTTACTGCCATATGTTTCATGTGCAGCCTGCCTCAGGGGTATTCAAAATGAGCTTGGTCTGATGTTCCTCACATACGTTGTGTGTCCATGGCGGATGCCAAATTCAGAGCAGATTCTAAGAATAATGAATTCTCATTAACCTAATGGGTTGTACCTATTTTACAGTGGGGAAAACTGAGGCCTAGAGAATTTATTGGCCACATTATGCCACTCAACCCACAGCAATCTCCCGGCTTATGATTGTCTACCACTCACCCCTGAATTCTATTTATCTGATGATATTTTATGTCACTAATGCAAACAGTAATAATGCTGCTGCAGCCATTCGCTCCCAAAACAAATATCACAGTAAAGCTACTATAACAAGCAATCTCTGTTGACCAGCATTAACTGGTAAATCGCCTTTAAATGTTTATAAATTCAGCACATTTGCTTTCATCCCTCTGTTGGAAGACACCTTCTATTAAATACGTGTTTTTCCTGGTGAAATTGTTCTGCCTAAAACAAATTATCTATTCAAATGTGGAACTAATAAATCATCAATACAATGAAAATACACTATCTTCTTGCCAAAATGTTTTTTTTCCTTCCATTCTCTGTGTTTTCTGGTATTATTTTTGTCATGGCCATTTACTGAACATAATAGGTTCTTCTTATCTACTTCAGTATCCAGCTTCAAGATTTCTTGTGCTTTCCCCAGAATTACACGAATAATTCATAGCTCAGACCTCAGAGGAAAACTTTAGCTGAAAGCAAGCCTACATCTCTTCTCTAGGGAAGAGATCACCCCACTGACTCCTTGAGGACAGGTATTGACAGGCTGTCACTGCTGGACTAACAGCAGGGGTGTGAGGATTGATGAGGAGAATGATGAGTCCTCCAAAAGGGATTCAGAGATTTTTGGTGCTAATAACTACTTCTGGTTTCACAAGCACATTAGAACGAATACCAGTCTATATTCATATGGAAAAGAAAGCAGCACGAATGAAATGAATATATATAAATGCATGACACTGTCCCAGGGCATGGGCATCAGAGGAAGGATGAGACTAACTAGAGGGGAACAGGCATAAAAGCTTTTATCTCCTGAGAAGATATTTGGGAACTTGGGATGCAAAGGGAACGCGGAGTAAGAACAAAACCTTTTATTGTACAGATTGGAATATTTTTACATTTGCTCCAGTTCTCTGTGCCTGATAATGGTCGTTTGCCCATCAGCCCACAATGGGAAAACTCTTCCCACCAGTCAGTGTACATTGGCAACGATTCTGCTTTCTGCTCTGAGAACATCCCACTCTGCTACCAGCAGAAGCGGTGAGAGTCTAGCTTTGTTTGTTTGCCTTACCCCCCTGAGAGGAGCTTGTTCCCGAAAATGCTTATAACTGATTCTTACTTCAGGTATATGTTCCTCCTGTGGGTTCTCAAGCTGTGGTCTGTAGGGTATGAATAGCACATGAAGTTGTTCCTGCTGATACCCACAACGAAACACTGGAAAACTGTGCAGTGATTGGCATCTCAGTGATGGGCAAACACACAGCATTACCCTTTCTTTACCAAACCAAGTCGCTGAGTTCAGCTCTGGGAATTGTGTATTTGCAGATCAGTCGTCACTTGGATTTTCTCCCCCTCTTGCTTGTCCATTCTTATTTATTCCATCTTTTTTTAATTCCATTTTGAACCTGATCCTGCAAGCACCAGCTGGCACGGTTGTGCAAGCAGTGTCCTACTGTCCAAAAGTGCATGTGCTTCATGGCAAAGAAACCCATGAATCTGCTCACAGCTAAGTTCTCTTGTTTCATCTTGCTGCAAGGCAGTGCTTTTGGATGTGTGTGTGTGGGGGGGGTGTGCAAGGGTTGACAGTTTGCTGGCCTGGAAAGGGACCAGGCACTAGTCCCCTGGGTAAGCTGACTTGCACGTTAAGTGGAAACTTTCATTATTTACCAACCAGTCAAAATGATTTTGCTATTGACAGAGGCTTCATTATGTCAGCCATTCCATTCTTTGAAAACATGGGCAAAACAGAGAAAAAGTGGTGGCAGGGAGGGGGAAATTCCATTTCTTCCTAAATTGAATGGAAACATCTTCAGGAAAATTAAAGAAAAACAGGAGAGATGGAGAAGAGCAAAAGAAATGACTGTAGCCAAAGCCACTTTCCTCTTTCTTTTTCAATCTGCCTTCCAACATGCTCCTGGTAAAATCATTACAAAGGCCGTTTATTTTTAAAATTGAAAGATTGGGGAGAGTCATAATGAGATATTATGTGTAAAAGTTGCACATAAATTTCCTTCTGTCATATTTTGGGCTCAACTAACGCATCCCCTTGGCAGGCCTGAGGGAAGCTGATCTCTTTAGTATAGATTGTGTGTGCTTCAATAATATTGCCCAAGGACAGAGCTACTGGGTGGCTGAGTTGGCTACATGCTGATTTAAAAATTAGCTGGGTTTTTATTGGCCACACTAAATTGCTCTCAAAGAAAAGGAAAGAAAAGTTTTACACCAGAGCGAAGCAGCATGTTTGGAGCAAGGTTCCTCTCCTTTGTCTTTTGGAGAATGTAATTTTGTTACTCACTGGAGAGTTTTGTTCTTTCACACCTTTATGGAAGAAAGGTGAAGTGAAAGAAAGTGTGTAATATAGAGAAAAAGTCTTGAGTGTTTGGTCTCTGCAGTCTTTCCTTATAGGTTGTCCTGCACAGATCTCAAGGATATGGGGTTGGACAGTAGAATGTTATGCTACGTCTTGGTCTCAGGTCAAAGGGGTCTGTCTTCCCTTTCAAAGTGTAAGGACACAAGATGCCATAAGACTATTGCAGAAGTGTCCTAAAACATTTTTGTTACTGTGTTTGTGATGAGGTGGGTCTGAATTTTACTGCCACATCTGCAGTCTGTGGGCTGTGTCCCTTCTCTGAGTCATGGGCTTGTCCTGAAGGCTGTGGGAGTCATGCTTGGTTTTTCCTCTGAGTTTGGTGGGCCCTGATGAAGACTTTATTTCTTTCTTCATTTTGTCTTCATTTTGTCTTCATTGTCCCCATTGCTCTCTTTTTGAGGTTTTAGTGCTTCCAGGATCTCAGCTGAGGGATCTCCAAAGTTGCCAAGAGCTGTGACATTTCCTTTTCCTTTCCTTTCTTGGTCTAAACCAAAAACTAGTCTTCAAGGAATTGAAACCCATCAAAGAGCGGAAGAATAAATAATCATTCATAACAGTCTTTTCTAACCCGCCTTATTTAGAGCTCTGGAGTCCAAGTCCCAGCCACATCTCCTCTGTAGTCCATTTTTTCTGAAACACTTGACCTCCTGACTCACTTTTTGACCCAGCAGGCTACAAAATACCAAATGGAAAAAGGCATGGCCAAAATGAGAGGTTTAAAATGCTAGCTTTTAATGTGGGGAAGGCCTAATTCATTGTAACTGTAAACAAGGTTTTTCGGCATGAGCCAAATCTGAGTACCCTTATGCTTGTGGCAAACCTGACTGAATCTGAGCTTCACATCTAGTCTGTGTCTCAGTCCTGTGCTAAACAAAAGCTTGAACTGGAGCTTGGAAAGCAAACAATTTAGCTCCATAAGTTCAGGTAATCACACTCCGAACTAAACCTCCCAAGCTTGTCCTATTGGGAGTTATAGTTAATTAAATTAATATTTCAGTCTTCTTCAGTAGTATCTCCATCTCTGGGCTGCAGCCTTGGGTGAGGTTGAAAGTCATACTTGCTTCCTTCGCTTCAAGGCAGCTTTGTCTAAAATCAGCTCCAGAATCAAAAGCACCATGTGCACCTATTAAAGCTCCCTCACCACAAGCTGCTCTGCCAGCACAGGCAGGTAATCCAGTGCGCTTTCATCTTGTGAATGTGAAAGAAGGCATCAGGGTTTATTAAAGAGTTTGTGTTGCTAACGTGTCATACATCACGCCATTAATTAAGAGAAATTCCTTCTTCCCCATTTGGGTGACTACATAATGCTGCCAGCATGTATATATTATCCGTGTCTCCCCACCCTGGCCTAACCCAAATGCTGCCTGATGGATTGTACCCCAGAGAAGCTCCAGCCTCTTCAGGTAATTCAATTGCTGAGTCTCCAAAACCAAGGAATTAAAGAAACCTTTGCACTGGGCTCTGCTCCCTTTGTAATTAGTAGCAGAGCGAGCAGAGTAAAGTGGGGTGCGGTGCGTACATGTGTTCCCAATCACAGCCCACACAATGAAAATGTTTTCTTTCTGGGACAATCTGAAGAAACCTCATGGGGATCTGGGCTCTTATATATATATATATATCATGTAATAATAATAATAATTATCCTCATTAGAAAGTTAACTCAAGCTCTGCGACGTGCTTTCGAAATTGGTGGGCGAGCTGGGTGATGGGCCAAAGAATCCCAGCACGGCCATGCAGGACCTCTCGTGAAGCTGATGCTGGCCTGCCTTCAGCTGGGGCTGGGCAGTTCAGGCGGGTACATCCTGTGTCCATCTGTTTTCCCACTGTGTGCACCACACGGAAACTGGTTGGTTTTGTAAAGTTTTCCCACCCAGCTTGGATCCCACAGCAGTCACAGAGGGGTTTAACAATCCAGGGTGGTCAGAGAAGCAGCAGACACTCACCTAACAGCCCCCCAGATTTATGGGCTTCTCACCAATCCTCCCCCTCCAAGTTCCTGAGGGTCAGGGACACATAATGGGATGCTGGACCGTTATTTTACAGAGGGTAACAATATTATCCCTCAGACTCAGCCATAGGGTATAATTAGAGCTGTTCAGGAATTCTGTCATTAAAAGTCTTTTGGTTGGAAAATACCATTTCTTTGAAACTAAACTTTTGGGAGTGACTGGAGGGATTTAGGTCTCTCCCTGACAGGCAGACCTGAACACCAAAACTGTCTTTAAGTCATTAATTAACAGCCTGGCACAGTCACTGCATTACTAATTCAGTAATGACATTAACACAAATGCCACACACCACTAAATAACAATTCACTTCATCATGAAGATAAAATTGTTCAGTTGGAGGTGGGATGCCTGACCTAATAAGCCATCAGCCTACATCCCACAAATAATAACTTGCAGGAGAACATCACTTTGGTACCCAGCACTCATGGTAGTTATCTAATCCTGCCTGAACGTGGCACTCCCAAGAGTAGCTTCAGCATGCCAGTCAATCCTAACAGCAGGACCAGCAGACGGTAGTAGTAGTACTCTAGATTCCATTATGTCCTGCGCTGGGTGGGGAAGGAAGGTGCTAGGAAAGCTGTTTGGAAGACAGGTGAGGTTTCCAACCCTTGTAAATGATAAAATATAGCAACACCAGTAGACAACCATGCAACTTCATTGCATTCACTGAGCACCTCCTGACCTAAATATGAAAAGAAGAGAGTTTTCTAATAAAGGAATTTGCTACTGCTCAAGGACTTTGGTTTCTTGCATGACTACTGTTTCAGTGAAATCTAACCAGTTCTCTGGGACAGGTTGGCTTTGAGGAATATTCAGATTTGAAGGATTCTGGAAGAAATTACTGCGTGGAACTTCTCAACATTTTGTAAAGAAAGCTGTGCTTTTCCTTTGAAGATGACCTTTGAAATTTGAGAGTGGGGTTTTTTAGATAGGAAATAGCCAAATTTTGAAAGTGCAATGTGAATTTCTTAATATTTCTATTGACCTGATCTCATTCTGGTGTGTGTCAGTTAGAGGTAATAGTGCAAAGAGAAAATAGTTGAGACAATTCCTTAGAAACAGAAAAATCTACTGAGACAAGTGATTCAGGAATTTCAAGAAGTCTTGAATGTAATAAAACCTTTTCCCCCCTCTTTCAAGTACCATTTGCTTGAATGCCATTGAATGTCGGGTTTACATTTGGCTGAATTTCCTCCGTTTTACAGATTTCTAGTTTGCATTTAGGAAAAAAAAGCTTGGAAATCTATGCGGTGGCTCATGAGGATGTGCTCCTGGCAAATGTTCCTACAAGCTACAGATCCCAGAAAGCAAACACAGGAAATCTACTCCTAGAAAGTCAGTTTCAGGGAAAATCCAGGCATTGTAAGAGAGTGAGAAGATCCTTGAGTCACTGTTGGTGTGGCCTGGGCATTGCTTGTGATGGTGATCGGGAAATGAACGTCAGGGTTTAGGACACTGCAGCAGAGAAGTCAGCCACTAGTGGTTACCAAGACAGAGAGAAGATGATTGGTTTTAAACTGATACGAGTTTGTGTCAGTGCTGTATTTCCAAGGGGATGGGGAGCCTGAGTTAAACCACCTTGAGATCAAGCAGCAGTGCCTGCTTTAATGCTTTTCCCACCTCCACCCCCCAAAGTCTGTTTATTATGAACTCATTTGAAATAATGAAATATGGGATGTCAGTTTATTCAGGCTAAATTTTAGCACAGACTTCTGTGTATAGGGAAAATTGATTCTGAGCTAAAATCACTTATGCATTCTGCAAACCCTTTGGCTTCTCTTTGTAAATTATCCCAGATAAAAATGGGTTCATTTTTAGGAATGGCCTCTTCTTCCTCAGTTCCATTTTCAGGTACTTTCTGTGATCTGTTACCAGGTCATCGGATCACTACTGTAGGTGTTTCCTTTTGATGTTTAGAAAGCAAAGGACAGACCATCTGAAAAGACACCAGTAATCAAATCAGTTGCCCATACTTCAGCTTTCAGGGATGTTTTCACACTAAGCCTAGTTTCACACTAAACATAGTTTTTTGCCCTAGATTTTAGTCAGAAACAGAACTCAGTAAACTTGAGTCTAGCCTGAAATGAACGTCTGAAGCAACAGACAGGCTCTGACTCTGAATCTCAGTCTGCAGCCGAGATCTGTGGGTGTGTCCACTGCATCTCAACACCAAATTGTTGTTCTTACCTGAATACCATCTGAGAATGCATAAAGTTAGTACACGTTTTGCAGTAAACCCTCAGTGCTTGGTTTAGTCTGATATTTTTAGACTTGAAAACAAAATTATCTGCGTTGCGTTTTCACAGATACAAAAAATGAGGCATTTCACATACACAGCTATATTATCAGAAGCGTTTGTGCATTTGACCACCCTATTTTGTGAAGGCTGTTGCTGGAAGGGCTGTGAGATGGACAGATCTACAGTGCATAGGCACTTTGGGAGCATATTAACTGCTATTGAGCATGTAGATGGGTACACTTTTTTTGTGTGCGCAATTAACCACTCCAAAATTTTGACAACAAAGGAATCATTATGTTCCTGAAAATGTTTATTATATAAATATTGTCCTTTCTGGTTCAGTAGTGTATTTTTCTCATTCCTTTTGTACAGCCATAAAACTATCCCTGCTCTTGCTTTTCCGAACTGGTGTAACTGGCGCGTGGAATGCAACAGCTGGTTAACTCTGCAATGATCCAAGAGCAGCAGAAGACAAGGAGTGCAGAGGGGGCTGCCTTCTTCTGCCAAGTATGGAACTAAGCAGCTGCTTTGTATTTTCACATGAACAAAACTGTTTTGTTAACTGTTTCTTTGCCAAGGTACAGGATTTATGCCATGGGATATGGTTGCTGGCCCACAGGATTACTCACCTTCAAAAGTCTTAGTGATTCGCCTTTTGTTTGAAGTAGTGGCTGACAGCATCTAGGACAAATGCATCTGTCACAGGAGGAGTAACTGTAGGATTCAATCAATCAGCTTTATTTCCTCTTCTTGCATTAAGCATGCCAATCTGTGAAAAAATACCCCTTAAAAGAACGTTCTTAAGTTTGCAAATGCTCAAAAGCTCAAAAATGGAGAAATAAGTTTTTTGGTCATGTTTAATTGTATAAAATAATAGACTTATTAAAGGTCTAGTTCTGCCTGGCACAAGGCAGGGTTGGCTCCATCATCTAAATGTTGTCAAACCTGTTCTTTAAACTCAGTTTTTTTCAAAAGAAGTGTGGCTTTTTGGTATCACAGGGAGGTTACATTAAATCTGCCCAGAACTGAAGATCTGCATCTTATTATGAAGATGGGACGGTGAATGAAGAAACTACTGTTAATTAAAAGAAAAGTGAGATTCCTGTTTTTGAAGTGATACTGAGAAGAGAGCATTTTCCTGTTCAAAGGAAAGAGCCTGGAGAAACTGAGATAAGAATTACAGGGGCAGAAGCTGAGCCTTGTGTTGTATATTTGCATCCAAAGTTGCTCCTACTTTGTGGCAAGGATAATTAGGAAGAGGCTAATCAAGAGTCTTAAGGTGGTGTGTCTCGTGTACTCATGTACAAATAAAAGAGGTGGTGTAGGGGAGGTGCAGTTGCAATCTCAGAAAGAGGTTCTGAAGGAAGTGGAAAAGATGCACTACAAATATTCAAGCTCCAGGCTCCAACCAGGAAAGGAGCAAAGTTCATGAGACTGTGAAGTGCCAGAAACCAGCCCATGGGCAAGCTGCTGGAGAGCCACTTGTGTGGCCTGTGGGTGCAGTAGAAATGCTGACCTGCTGGCAACTCTCCTCCTTAGAGGAGAAGCTGGAACGTAAGTCCCTGTTGGGGCACAGCACTGGAGCCTTGGATAGTGTGGAGCACGAGCCTGTCCGTGGTCACTGCACTCACAATGTTCAGTAGTAAATTAAGTGAGTCTAATTGGGCTGTGAAGTATGTTGTCTGTAACATAGGGCATCTGTGAGGGTGGGTGCTCACAGCAAGATCTACAAAGTCATAGTATTGCAGATGGGAAGGAAACATTTGGATAGGAGGAAATGGGACAACATTCACCCCCATGGGGCATGGGACAGGGAGTCATGAAACACCAGTTTTCAAGCTGGGTATTTGCATTCATCTCCCAAACATTGCCATGTGCACTCTGATGTGCAGGGCAGGACCTGCTGAATTCTAGACAAAGACAAGGCAATTAAAGAGTGATCCAATTGCAATGCTGAATGCCTGTTCTCTGTCTTCTGTTTATTCATAACCTTCTGTTTAAAGTCATCTTTGAGTTTAACTTGCTAAACAAAGCATTCTTATTCATAAGTCTTCCTGTTTTGAAGGGTGGAGGGGGAGTGAAGCAAGTCAAGATGGATAAACAAGGTGAACTGTTTTGGGGAAGACAGTGACTCTCCTTCTAGAGATAGCATCTTTCTGAGGAATACAGACCCAGGAATATTTTTAGAGAAAGCAGGAGATGGAGAGTGTTTTCAGCAAGACTGGAATGGGTCGGTCTGAGTGCTAGCAAGGCCAAGTGCCAACTCTGGGAAACAGTGCCTTCCATCAGGCGTACACCTGAAGAAAGCAGATAGGAGAGGAATGCTCTGAGTGAACCAAAGCTTCACACCAGTGCTCAGTGAGTGGGGCTGCATCTAAAAGAGTTGCCAGTAGCAACAGGGAGGACAAGACTGTGAGACCCCAGGCTCCTCTGCATTCTGAGGTTGAAAAGCGCTGTGTGAATGAAGCGGCAAACTGCAGGAGGTAGGAAGTGGGTCTGCAGCAGGATGCACTTCTGGACCTAACTGTGCCATGGAGCCCTGGAGCAGGGATGAGAAAAGGGGCTAATCACAGCTCTCCTGCTGCGTCAGGCTGCAGGCTTCTAGTTTTCCTGCAGGTCTAATAGGTTCACTATGGTCTGTGTCACAGGGATGCTGGAGATGGTGGAGCAGGGCCTTGAACCTAAGAACTGCCATCTAACTTCAACTCTGAAAACAGAGTGTCTCTGTTACCTTATCTTCGGCACACCAAACTCATGGTGACTTATGCCTATCTTTGTGCCTCAGGATCTCATCTTTTCCCATCCTTACCAGACCACTCTAAAGAAACATCCATGAGTATTTGAGAAACATTGGGATGCTGTCATGATCAGCCTATTGAAAAACCTATGAGGAAATTGATAATTCTGTGCTTGATGAAAGGTTTGAAAGATGTGTCATATATAGTGCAGGGGAACTTGTTTAAGCAGAAGAAACATACATTAGTCTTCACTGGCAAATGCTCTGACCACACCACCCAGGTCTTGGAAGGCAGACGCAGGGACTGTGAGAATGAAGACCTTAGGACCAATGTAGGAGAGGATCTGGCTCGAGATCATCTTAAGAACCTGCATGTACACAAGTCCATGGGACCTGATGAAATCCATCCGCGGGTCCTGAAGGAGCTGGTGAATGAAGTTGCTAAGCCACTGTCCATCATATTTGATAGATCATGGCAGTCAGGTGAAGTTCCCGATGACTGGAAAAAGGGAAATATAACCCCCATTTTCAAGAAGGGGAAAATGGATGACCTGGGGATGACAGACCAGTCAGTCTCACCTCCGTGCCTGGCAAAATCTTGGAGCAGATTCTCCTGGAAGGCATGATAAGGCACATGAAAAACAACAAGGTGCTTGGTGACAGCCAGCATGGCTTCACTAAGGGGAAATCCTGCCTGACCAATGTGGTGGCCTTCTATGATGGGGCTACAGAACTGATGGATGGGGTAGAGCAGTTGATGTCATCTACCTGGACTTGTGTAAAGCGTTCGACGCTGTCCCACACGACATCCGTGTCTCTAAATTGGAGAGACATCAATTTGATGGATGGACCACTCGGTGGATAAAGAACTGGCTGGATGGCCGCACACAAAGAGCTGTGGTCAATGGCTCAATGTCCGGCTGGAGACCAGTAATGAGTGGTGTCCCTCAGGGATCGGTGTTGGGACCGGTCTTGTTCAACATCTTCGTTGCTGACATGGACAGTGGGATTGAGTGTGCCCTCAGCAAGTTTGCCAATGACACCAAGCTGTGTGGCTCGGTTGATACACTGGAGGGAAGGAATGCCATCCAGAGGGACCTTGACACGCTTGTGAGGTGGGCTGATGCCAACCTCATGGAGTTTAACCATGCCAAGTGCAAGGTCCTGCACCTGGGTGGGAGCAATCCCAGGCACAGCTACAGGTTGGGCAGAGAAGAGATTCAGAGCAGCCCAAGGAGAAGGACTTGGGGGTGTTGGTCGATGAGAAAATGAACATGAGCCGGCTTCAGTGTGCGCTTGCAGCCCAGAAAGCAACCGTATCCTGGGCTGCATCCAAAGGAGCATGACCAGCAGGTCGAAGGAGGTGATCCTGCTCTTCTACTCTGCTCTTGTGAGACCTCACCTGGATCGTTGTGTGCAGTTCTGGTGTCCTCAACATAAAAAGGACATGGAACTGTTGGAACAAGTCCAGAGGAGGCCATGAGGATGATGAGGGGACTGGAGCACCTCCCGTATGAAGATAGGCTGAGAAAGTTGGGGCTGTTCAGCCTGGAGAAGAGAAGGCTGCGTGGAGACCTCATAGCAGCCTTCCAGTATCTGCAGGGGGCCTATAGGGATGCTGGGGATGGACTCTTCATTAGTGATAGGACAAGGGGTAACGGGTAAAACTTAAACAGGGGAAGTTTAGATTGGATATAAGGAAGAAGTTCTTTACTGTGAGGGTGGTGAGGCACTGGAATGGGTTGCCCAGGGAGGTTGTGAATGCTCCATCCCTGGCGGTGTTCAAGGCCAGGTTGGACAGAGCCTTGGGTGACATGGTTTAGTGTGAGGTGTCCCTGCCCATGGCAGGAGGTTGGAACTTGACGATCTTAAGGCCCTTTCCAACCCTAACTATTCTAGGATTCTATTATGGAGTAGGTTCTCCTTCAGAGAACAGCATCTAACCTGCATCCTTGAAAAGTTGTGAGGGCTTTGGAGAAAACATGCAGCACCAGGGATTTAGAGACAGTAGCAGCTTGTGTTTAGTCAAAGGGATTACCAGTAGAGCAAAAACTAAGGCAATCTTGCCTTAATCTGGAAAAATGAAATTTGGAAAGGAAGTTATTTTCATAATGTTAAGTAAAAATTCCTAATGGAGGGCCTGCTTGCTCTCTCATATTCACTTCTTGCTCTGTGTTAAATATGGAAACGTAACTCCAAAAGAACCGGATATTACAAATGTTTGGAAATCCTGGGTAATGTGATTTCCAGAAGTTGGTGCAGGGGTTTCTGTTGAAAACTGCAGAGCTGTGTGTTCAAACACACCAGTCCTGGATCAGTCTGCTCTTGCAGCTCCGTTACACTCTGAGGAACACAAAAATCTTCTCTTTTTTTTGTATAACCTGGAGAAGCTGAACTGCTTCCTCATCTCCTGATGTGCCAAAGTACTCAGAAAATGGTAAAGTATCTGTTCAGCTTTAGAATCATAGAATGGTTTGGATTAGAAAGGTCCTTAAAGGTCATCTATTTCCAACCCGCCATGGGTAAAGACACCTTCCACGAGACCATGTTCCTGATATATAACTTTTTTACGTATACATAACTAGTTTGCTTTTCATTCATACTCAATATACATAGTTTACATGTACTGAGAAGCTTCTCTGAGGACTTCGCTGCCATATACATAAGGTTAAGCATAAACGGAGCATCACCAAACCAAGGGAGTCAGCACGGGTTTGGGGAGATTTAAACAATTAGCTTTGGTGAATCTTCAGATGTTTGTTTGTTAGAACTTGGCTTTCAAATTAAATGGCAGCTCCAAACACCCCCACAGTAGGGAGGACTTACCACATCCACATCGGGTTCTAACTCGATTAGAATCACAGAATGGTTTGGATTGGAAAGGACCTTAAGATCATCTATTTCCAACCGCCTGTCATAGGGAGGGACACTTCACACTAGACCATTTTTCCAAGGCTCTGTCCAGCCTGGCATGGAACACTGCCAGGGATGGGGCAGCCACAGCTTCTCTGGGCACCCTGTGCCAGCACCTCAGCACCCTCACAGGGAAGAACTTCTTCCTTATACCCAGCCTAAACTTCCCCTGTTTCAGTTTGAACCCATCACCCCTTGTTGTATCACTCCAGTCCCTGATGAAGAGTCCCTCTCCAGCATCCTTGTAGCTCCTCTTCAGACACTGGAAGCTGCTCTGAGGTCTCCATGCAGTTTTTCTTCTCCAGGCTGAACAGCCCCAGTGTTCTCAGCCTGTCTTCATATGGGAGGTGCTCCAGCCCCTGATCATCCCCATGGCCTCCTGTGGACTTGCTCCAACAACTCCATGTCCTTCTTATGTTGTGACCAGAACTGCACACAGTGCTGCAAGTGGGGTCTCACAAGAGCAGGTTATGGTATATGAATATGAATATGGTATAGAATATGGTATAAACCTTATTTTTTTCTAAATCTGATGAGTGGATGAGCTATCTTTTTAGGCAGAGTTTTGGGTACTCAGTACAAATGAGTCTCAGTTATGTATCACTGACTTATTTATGACATGGCTTCAGGAACAGGAAGGAGGAAATGATACTTGAAACACATTTTTTAAAACAAATTTAAGTTTTAAGAAAATCCTAGATAGATTATGAGTCCATTCTCCTTTAGCCATTATTTACTAGACATTTTTAGATATCATCTATTTATTTATTGCCCTCTGAGACCGTTAGAGAAGGAAAATGCAGTTAGTCCATCACTTCCCCGGATAAAGAGAGATGCAACCTCTTAATAAAGTATCTGTGGCACCCCAAGGGGACAAAAAGAGATTTGCATCCCAGTGGCCCAGCTGACAGATGACATAAGTTACTGCAGCAGCAGCAAGGTCCTGTCAGACAAAGGAGCATGGTGAGAGAAGTGGGAGCAAAACATGATTTGTACTGGCATGTAGTGAACAAGCTAAGCTGTGTAAAATGAATACATGAAATTAAAAGGATTAATGGGACAAGTTAGTGCAGGGCAGCAGGGAAAGTCCCCAGTCTTGGCACTTCTGCCAGGTTCCACCCAGACAGGTTATTTTTATAAAACCTTCTTTCTTTTGTAAGTGAAATTTCATCTGGAGAGCACCTCATGAACCAAACTCAGCTCCTCCCTCAGCACCCCCTGGATCAGCCCTTTGAGCTTTTGCATTTTTCTTTTATTTAAAAAATCCTGGTGGTTTTCACAGAAGCCTGAAGTGTTGGATTGGTCTGAGGAAGGCTGATGGCACGTTAACTATCAGAAATCATCCAGTGAGTTCATTTGCATCGAATGCTCCTCTTAACCTCATGTTGTAAATCACTTTTAAATAGCCATGCCGCTCACCCCAGGGCTGGCCGCTGTTCAGGACTTAGCTTGTGCTGCAAAGGCCTTTGAAATCACTTGTGATAAAGATGTAGAGATGGAAGATTTTACTATTTAAATCACAAAGCAGGGCCTAAATACTTTTTTTTTTCTGCAGCAGCTTTTTGCTGTAGAGAACAGTTCATTCATTTCAAGCCTGTCCACTTCCACCTCTTAAGTCAAACAAGGGTATGTGCATATCTATCTGCAGTGTTTGCCCCATTAGGTGGTTAGGGGGTTTTTTTGGTACTCTACCTGGTTTTCATCTTGCAGAAGTCAATTACAATGTTCACAAGATGACAGTCACTTCATGCAACAGAAGGCTGACTAATTGAGGGAAAGGGATGATATTTGGGAATGAAAAACAAAGCTGTGACATGTAAAATTATATATAAAGTGAGATTATTATTTTTTTTCTCCTCATAAAATTCTCAACAAGTGAACTCCAGATGTCAGCATTTAAACACTGTCAGGTATTGCTTGTGTGAGTGTAGCATCTGCAGACCCACAGTTGTTGAACGCTCCTAACCTGAGAGGCATGATGTCCATATCCTTCTGGCTTTATGTAGGCAAGAAGAAGTGAAGACCAGGAAATGGTGGCACTATTTTGGTTCTTTTTTTTTCTCCGTTTAAAAATAACTGCAACAAGTTGCAGCTGACACAGATTAGTCAGAATTTAAGATGACGTGGAGATTGGCCAGGAAAAAAAGAAATAAAAGAGACAAAAGAGAAACCTTGAAGTCTACAGATACAGCGACAATCCACTCATATAGACCCAGGCCTTCTACTGAGTAGGTAGGTGGGGATCAGAATAACCCTGGGCAGCCTCAGTCATCAACTGTTGTCACTGCTTCTTAGTAGACTGATGCTATGTGGACATGTCTGCATTTCGGTTCTGCTGCTGTTGCGCTGGTGGCTTCTTACAGGAGAAACACCATTGTCCTCCAGGTCACTTCTTCAATCGTATCAGTTGTATTTCCTCAGTGAGTTGTTGCTGACTGTGTGTAGCCGTAATAGTTTGGGCTACATCATCTTGAAAAGTGAAGTGGCTTCTCTGCTTGACTGGGAAGAGGTGGAAAGAGGAGTTTGAAAGTGCTGCTGCCACACTGGGAATGTTAGCTTTTTTTCTACTTCATCTGACAAGGCTTTACTCAGAAATGCAAGGCCTTTGTCCCCTTCTCATCACTGCCTTTCTCCATGCCTCTATGTTCTGTTGGGAGCACGTGCAGGCAATGCTCTACATTTCACCAGTGAAAGCAGGGTAGCCAATGCTAATCCGTCGCTTTTGTCAGAAAGAAATGCTTTAGCTGAATGCAGAAATATACTGTAAGAGCAACAAGTTCTCAAATGTAGCAAATGCTAGCACCAGAACCTTGCTGCTAAGGAGAATTAAAGCTAAGTTGGACTTTGCCAAAAGGGTAATGAGAGTCAGAGCTAGAAGAGAAAAAGAAGTATTCTTAAAAAATAATGTTTTGCTAGATTGTTGAATTGTGGTGAGGGAATGAAAAGAGGGACAAGGCTGCTGCTAGGAGTTCAGCTGCAAGAGAGAATATATGTGTAGGAACATCTGGTATGTTTGGTCCTAACACTCCAGGTCTTTTACCATATCCTGCCCAGCACTGCTGAAGTAAACCAGGTGTAAGTGGTTTGAAAGGAACAGCCAAAACCACATCTTACTCAAAGAAATCGTGTCTTGAACATGAAGGCTTTGTTCTCTAGGGCCAGAGCTCCTCTCTCCCCACTGGTCGTCCATGAAAGTGTTTACAGAGGCCAGCAGCCCAAAGGAATTGAATTCAGGATTTTGAAAGCTTTGGCCTTCGCAAAATAAACCTTCAAAGGAGATTCAGAACTATCAGCAACAAAATATGTTCTATTCTCATCCACGGCAGCCCCCTCCATTCCTGCCTTCTGTTTATTTAGCAATTTAAAAAATAAATCCATTGCTTTGAGCTCAGGGGATTGATGTTTTTAAGGGCTGTGGGGTTTTTTCCATGTACACTTCCCATAATATTCTGTATTTTCTTTTTTCCTTTTTGTTATTTTTCTTTAACCATCATTTACTCTTGTGGCAATTACAGCTCTTGCTTTTGCCTTATGTTAGTAACACGATAGGTAATGTAAGGAAATGCTGATGACAAAGGCTCCTACACTCCTCCTCTTTACCTGAGTGCTCCAAATTGATGCCTCTTCTCCACATGGGAGGTTTGGCTTAAAATAGATCCAAAAGGCTATATTTTCAAATATCAGCACTTCCACTGTTTCTGCAGTGTCTGTCCCTGTGCTGTTAGCACTGAATTGATGTAAACCTCACAAAGAACGTAGTCAGAAGATTGGTTAAGTTTCGTTAAAAAATAAATAAAACCTAAATCCCTGGGATCTACTTAATTGCCCCCAAAACTGGACAAATACCAGAGCTAATTTGAACTATTTGCTCCAAATTACTCTTGTGAATTTAGCTCCTTGCTTACTGGGTTGCTTAGAAAGGAAACCAAATGTATGGAGCAGACCTCCAATTCTGGAAAAAATCGAGAGGATTTTTTGCTGCATCCAAGTAGAGGATTTTGTTATTAATGTCTTATGAGACCGATTGCTAATATCACATTATGTTGCTTCTGTCCCTTCCTTGTGTGACTGAAGCATTTCAAATGGGGGGAAAAAGCAAAACCCAAAAGCAATTAAAAACAAAACAAATAATCCATAGTGAATTTATCGCACACATTTTGTATGTTCAAGCTTGCTGTTTTAACTGTATCTCCTAACGTACTGTATTAGTTCTACTAGAGGCATTTTTTCTTCTTTTCAATAATAGCAAGTTCCTTGCCTCACTTGGGTTTTCTTCTGTGCCTATAAATGCTCACAGACATTCATAAACACCAGACCTGACCACCTTACAAGTGGAAGCCAAGAGAAAATCAAAAAGATATATTCATATATTATCTAACTGCTTCTCATGTTCAGATGCCAGTCAAGCCATACTGGAGATAGTTCCTAGCAGCTTCCCAAATACATGTAAAAGGAGAATGAAGTTTTAGCCACCCTATCTTCAGGGCTTAACCCACTTTTCTCATTCAAGAGCAGCTATGAGGTGATCATGCGTTAATAATCCAGCTCTGTGCATGAGCTATGCAGGTTTTCAACCTATAACAGTCCCAGCAGGAAAAGCTTCTCTACTTGAGAGGGTCTTCTGTAACTGGGAGCATCTTCTCCTGCCATTTCTCAGTGCAGATGCTGATGCCTTTACCAAGGCAGCAGGCTTCACAGGAAGACAAGACAATGGTGGAAGACCACCAACTACTTCTATTGGATGAGAGCACAAAGGCCTCCAGTGGAGAATTAGAAAATCCCCAACAATCAGAGGCAGAGAATTATTTGAGGGAGATAATGTCCATCAGGTCAGCTGAGAGGAGACTAGTAACGCTTGAAGCACTGGTGCACAAGGAGACATGGGGACACATCAAGAGACTAACCAAGATCCCTCGGCCTAAGGCAATACTGTAGCCTGAATACTTGCCTGGCACACATGCACATTTAAAAGGCTGGTGACTCCTGCAAGACTGAGCATGGCATGCCTGAACTGTACCAGAATTTATCCCTGCTTACCAGCCAGGAGAGGAAGCCCATGCCACAGAAGACCTATTTTTTGAGCTCCCTCCATTTTTAATGGTCTGACAGCAGGAAGACGCGCACAAAAGAAGAAGGAAAAGAAAAATCTGCATGGATTAGCTTTACTTTTTTCAGCACAAACGCTTCATCAGGACTGCAAGAGAAGACTGCCTGACAAGAAAACAGTGTTAGAAATGCATGAAGGGAAAAAAGAAAGATGTTCTACTCATCAGTGCTGTTCTTACTGCTTCTTCAACTCCTTGAAACTAACTTTACATGGAGACTGTGCAAGTTTTCCCTGTGAGGAGAAGACAACATGCACCTTGAACGTGTGGTTGGGAGACTCCTCACTAGAGAACGTTTGGCGGTCTCCTGAAGGGCTAAATGTATCACACTGGGCAGCTGATTTTCAAACCCATTCAGCATGCCATTGCTTGTGCAAAACACGTGTCCAGCCACCAGGCTTGCATAAATTTGGCTGTAAATAGTTAATTAAATGCATTTGTACCCCACTACCTGATTTGCATGTGGAATTGTCAAAACAACGTGCTAAGATTAGACACAATGTACTCCCCGAACACAATTGTACGAGGGAAACAGTCTGAAAATCTGGCGCATTGAGTTAAATTTTCACATTGTGCCTTCTTGTGTAATAACAATAATCTCCTCTGCCTTGGAGTATAATCGCAATAAAGAGCTTTTTGTGATTCATTCAGTGTTTATTCACTCAGTAAACAGCCCTTTATTGCTTTTTATACTACAAAGCAAATGATATTATTGCTTAAATTGTCCAGTAGCGACTAGCTTCTGTCCTCTGGCTTGCTTGTTCAGTTTGTTTTTGTGTTGTGGTTTTGGAAAAGAAAACTTGTTTAAAATTAGCTCCCCAATAAATCACAGTAACAATGAAGTGAGAGTTTCTGCAGTGTGACAGATTTGTAGCTTTTTATGTTTGTAATGATGATGATATATTTTCTAGCTTATTTATTTCCTTCTGCCTTTATTCTCCCAAACCCTGAAGTCTGATGGAGTGAAGAAAACCCTAAGATGCTGGAGTTTGGAAAGGAGGAACTTGTAGTTCTTGGACTGCACAGCTACCTCTGTGGTATTCAAGGATGGGAGGGTGCAGGAAAGAAGCAAAAAGGTAAACAGGCAGGAGTCTGATGCTCAGAGTCAAGGGGCATCAACTCTAGTCCATGTCCTACCCTGCTCCTAAGAGCTTGAGTGATTTCCTTCAGTCACATATGCCTATACAATAAGGTTGGTGTTGTTATCTCCTTTGCAAAGTGCCTCAAGATCTTTGGATGGTTAGCAATAAATATTTTTGTTATTCAATGACTCTCCAGTAGTTTGCAAGAGCAGCTGTTTTTTAATGCACCATCTCTCCATGAAGATGTGTGGTGGAGCAGCTCTGTAGGCTTCAAAATTTGAGGACTATGAACATTGTAGTGTTCCTCATGGAAAAGAACAAATCAGCTGTAGCCAACATTTGTTCATGTGTTCCTTTCCTGAGTGTGCAAACGCAGTGGTCCATAATTATTCCTCATCGCAAGGCCAAGGGGTGTATTCGCCAAGAGAATGGGAAAGACTATTTCTCTCTTTCAGGCAGTAACACATAAATGACATATCTTATTTCAGTCCTGCCAGCTTTCAGACGTTAGCAAAGCATTTAACTGATAATTATTGATCTTCTGTATTTATAGAAAGGTAAGGCCTAGCACAATTCAATATTCAGGAGATGCCAATTTTCTATGAATACCTGAGAATGGCTTGGTCATTTTCCATTTCTGTAATTGCTGCTGTATTGCTGGGTCATAAATTGCATTCTTTAAAATCCACCTATAAATGGAACATGGGTGAGGAAGCCATGTCTGAGTTTCTTTCTTCTTCTGAAGCCAGCCAGGCATTTTTTCTTCAATTTGGGTACTTCAGGTATTAACAACCTACTTCATCTAGTCACATCTAGTGTCAGCTTCCATACTTAAATGGATCAAGAATTGCAAATTAGGGCTCTCAACCTGTTAAATATGCAGTTGGGTCTGTATTTTCTCTAATGGACTCTATATTTTTTACAGGAGTTTTCTCATTTAGCTAGTCTTGACACTCAAAGAGTGACCATATTTCTTCTTTGGGTAAGTGTTTCCTAGATTTATCTCTTTTTCCTCTTCTGTGTTGTTACGTCCAGTCGTCTACTTAGTTTATAGGACCTGTTTTCGTACCCTAACCCAGGAAGTGACACAGTTCTTGAACAGAGTGGGTTAAGTCCCAGTTCTGCTGAAGTCCCCAGCAAAACCTCAGCCCATTGGCACAACAAGTAAGGTGGTACATCCCCGTCGCCTTGAGTTTTCAATATGGTTTGACATCTCAGAGCCAAAGGACATGATCTAGTTGCTCCCAGGATGGATCTGACATGTGAACTAGTACCTACTGCGTGCCCGACCCTATGCACTGTGCTAGCTGAGTAGCTTACGTGCTGCAGAGGTTAAGCTCACTGATCATATGGGTATCATCTGGTGCTTGAAAAGCAGAGTAAGGACCATAGTACCATGATATTATGGTTTTGACAGTAGAATCTCCACAGGTTCCTCCTTGGGATGCTACAGTATAAAAGCTATCCTGACCCTGGGCTAAATAAATAAATAAATCTTTAAACAACACGTATTTCTTTGATGCTAAAATAGTCATTAATTGTCAACCACTGCACAACATCATCTGCATGTATATTAAAGGGAAGATTTCAGAGTCAGTGTCCTCCCTTTGGGAGTGAGACGCGGGCAGACATCAAACCATCAGGGAGGCGTTGAACATCTTCCTCTCGGTTCATCTCATGCCGGTGGCTCTTGCAGAGGTGGTGGCTCAGAGCAATGCTGTCTGCTTGCCAGGTCCGTGTTGAAAGTGCGCTGGAAATAACGTGTTCCTTTGCAGCGGTATGCGCATCACCCCTGCCCCCTCTGCCTGCAGCAAGAAGTTTCCCTGTGAGATTTCTGCTAGTTCTGGCACTGTCTCCAGTATGGATATGACATGTTTGGTTTCACCAGGTTGGAACACACCCTGCTTCATAGTTTCCATGCATAAGAAACTTGCTAAGAAGTGCATGGCCTCATCCATTATTAGCTTTTCATTCCACAGAGCTACAGTGATTTATGAAGCACATTTTCATGTGGTAACCAGAAAATGTCTCCATTTAATGATTGGACAGTGTACTTTTCCTTATCAAACCTGCTTGAAAACCTTTTATTGTTTTAAGAACATATTCTCACAAGAGATTTGCTGCTTTAACCACATTTCATTTTAAAGGGGCTCTTCTCTGCATTGCTAAATCTTTCAGGCTGCTGGATGAAACATGTGGTTTGTTGGAGCAAGATGAGGAAACATGAGCTTATGGTCAATATGCCAAGCAGGAACTTACAAGGGTTTCTTCTATTACCAGTCCTGATGCTGGGCTTTTGGGTGCCCTTGAGCAAGTCTCTTTGCCTCCATGGGTGTCAGTCCCCATCTGAAAAGCAGAACAGCCCTGTTCATTTCCACTGCAGTCCCTCAGCCTATTCATCTCTTCAGGTGCTTCATCTCGTTGACACTGGGGCTTGCTGAGTGCCCAGCATGGTGAAGTTATGCAGTCCTGGCAGCCACAGAATTAATTAATCATTCAAATAAATCATGTCAAAGGAATATTAATTAATCATTGCTCCAGAAAAGAGCTTGTCACAGACACTCTCTGTGGGCCCTCGGTGCAGCCTTGGAGCTGCTGAAAATGCACTGTCTTTTCAAACACGGCCCATGGATGTGATTTAAAGAACTGCCTCAGATCATCCCAACTTTCTCACTATTAAACAGTAGCTCCAGCTCCTTCCCTTTTTGATTTTCTTTTCTTATTCCTTTTTTTTTTCCTGAACCTGGCAGCCTTAGTCAATAAGCCATAAGCGCCTAGCTAAGAAGAACTGCTGTCATCAGACAAAAAGGCCTCCAAGTCCACATCCCTAACAACCTATTTTAATAACAAGAGCAATAACGGGATTTATTATGCATGCGGCTTTCTGCAATCATTTCTGAAGAGAAAATTAGTCTGAAGCCTCAGGCGACAGTTGAACTCTCAGAGGCGCCTAAAATAAAATAAGGGGGGGGGGGGGTGTTGAAAAAATAATAATGGGGGAAAAAAGTGCGATGGGAAAAAGTTATTGGAGAAAGCCTGCTGGTAAACTTCATATGTGACTTGCTCTTGTCCTCCGGAGGGAGCACGTGGTGGCTGGAGCATGGTAATGGTTTTAAACTAAAGAAGGAGATTCAGGCTGAATGTGAGGAAGAAATTTTGATCAGTGAGGGTGGTAAAACACTGGCACAGGGTGCCCAGAGAGGTGGTGGATGTCCCGTCCCTGCAGACATTCCAGGCCAGGCTGGATGCGGTTCTGAGTGACCTGATGTAGTTGAAGATGTCCCTGCTCGTTGCAGGGGGTTGGACTTGATGAGTTTTGAAGGTCCCTTCCAACCCAAATTATTCTGTGATTCCATGATTCTATGGTCCAGCATGGGCTTTACTGCATGGGTGGAGTGGTGAGAAGTTCCAGAGGGTCCCTGTGCTGAGGAGCAAATCTCAGCTCTGTCAGGGGGTTAACAGGAAAAAAAAAAAGTATATCATAAAGAAAAGAAGAAAGAAGAGGCCAAAGGCTGGGTGAGCTGCTGGAACAGGAGGGGTGAGAGCTGCTGCCTGTAGGTTAGGGGCAGGAGCAAATCCAGCACTCATGTCTTGTCCTGACCTGTACAACCATCTGCCCCAGGGATCTGCTAGCACCCCATCCATGCCTGCCCCTTCACAACCACCAGAAAATTGCCTCTCTTCCCAACCAGCCTCAGGTCCACCTTGGAACAGAGGGTTAGGTACTGGCACCAGCCTGCCCTGAGAGACCAGTGGCATCCTCTGCTGAATGTCAGGAGAGGCTATGAAGTCCAGGAATGGGAGCAAGACACTATTCCAACTCATGACAATGACCCTGTGCTTTTCTCTTACCAAGACTCGGATGCTGCAGCCAGCCAAGGCCATGTGCCATGAAACCATCCCCTCTCCACCCTATCCCCAGGGTAGGTTTGCTTTCCTCCGCCCTTTGCTCTACATTCTCATTTGAGACATGCTCTTGACAAGGGAGTTGGACTGGACCCTGGTCAGTGCACAGCTGTTCCTTCTAAAATAAAAGCAACATCAGGGGAAAGAGTGTGTTTGTGTATGTGTGTGTGTGTGTGTGTGTCCCCATCGAAGATAGACAAAGGCAGATACTTTTGTGCATGTAGGACTGAGTGCGGTCCTTTTCATTCTTGGGGATTTTTTTCCTCCTTTTGAGGGAATGCATGAACAGAACTGCTGGAAATAGTGTGGACCCAGCTGACTGAGACCAAGAATCTCAAACCTGCTATTAGACACTCCTCACTTTCTGGGCTATGGTTTGAGGACACATTGCTTTACTTCAACTCTGGAGTTTGAGGCCGCCCCTTTTGAACTGTAAGAAGTGGCCAAAGAAAATAACGTGTGGTTATTGTTTAAAAAGTCATCGTACCAGAAAAGTATATGATCACTTAAAGGCAACGTCAGAGAGGAGGGTCTTCTGCTGGCTTCAGCCAGGGCCTTGGCTAACCAAGTAATTTTATAGTGATATTTGTGGCTTGTATATAAAAGAGAAAAGAGTCTGAAATCCTGTGGCTGTTCGGTACCCATGTCTTTAAATTCTAACTGCTTATTCATTCTAAAAAGTACGATTTAATAAGACAGTTATTGTATGTTACTTAAATACCAATTGATTATTAAAAATATATTTATTTATAACTACAAATTATAAAGTTCTTGGGGAAGTGCAGCCAGTCAAATCAGTGGACTGCTTGATGAATATCCTTTTCTAACCTCATCATTTTATATATAGAAAACAGGTTGACTTATGCAGCGGGAATAAAACTAACTTAACTGCCTTTATGGGTCATTTCTTTCTTTGATGAATACTTGTAACTCCCTTTAACAGTAATAGGACCTTTGCTTTCCAACTGAGCAGAAAATAAACAGACGTCACTGTAGGGGCTCTATTGCCTTTTGGGGGGCTCTGAGCAAGGTTAAGCAGAGGCAGATGAAATGCTCTCTGCTTTAATAAAACACACCTAAAATATTCCTGGATAAGATCCTTTTTCCATGTTTCCTGACAAATGCTGTCCAGAGGGTCCTGCCGGTCATGCTGATACCTGACAGCAAAGCAAAGCCCCATTTTGGAGTGGCAGAGTCCCACTCCTTGGCTGTCCCACCAGGAGGCTGCACAGACCATGAACACATCTTCTCTGGACTTTTTTCATAGCAGTCTTTTAAGACTTTTCTCTCTTTCTCTCACACACATTCCTGATCTTACTTTGTGGGTTTACACCTGAGAGAAGACATGTTGGAAGCTGGAAGAAATGAACGTGCTCACCCCATCTTTCCCCTTCCCTTCCCTTTTTTTTTCCCCAGTTTGTTTTAACTTCTTTTCTTTTTTTTTTTCCCAATTAAAATCCATGACTAATTGAAAAATAATAATAATAAAAAAAGGTATCTCTTTCCTGACTCCTTTTCCAACGCAAAGTGCAGCTGCTGCTGTAGATACAGGTTCTGCAGCCTCAACAAGCTCTCAAAGCACAGCAGGCCTGACTTGCAGCCAAGGAAAAGAAAATCTGATATGGCATTTATGTCTCTGTTTAGGGAGATTAACCCAAAGCAAGGTGGTAGCTGAGAAGGGAGGCAATGAGAGATGGAAGAGGAAACTTGTTCTTTCAGAAAAAAAAAGGAAGCAAGAGGAAGCCTATTAAGGTGGGTTCCCAAATAAATGACAAACACTTTGAAATCCTGTATCCTGGAGCTTTAGGAATTACCTTTGCAAAGAAGATGGCTTGCTTTTCCTTTGTGAGTCTCATTAACATCTGAGGGTTGCACACTGAAGTGTCATATCACCAGCAGGTATCAACCAGCACGACTCTCCTGAAAGCTAACTGGGGAGTTACAGATGTGTAACTGCATCTACTGACACAGGAGCCAGGGAAAGCAGCCCCATCCCCAGGCAGTGTGTTAAAGCCTGGGAAGCACCAGGCCCTCCTGCACCGAAAGGCCTATCTTTCCACAGGTCTCTTTCTAAGTTACTTACATCTTCTTTCAACTTGTTGATGTTATTTTCCAAAACGCATTTCTTTTCACTATTGCAAATTATTTTCAATCAACAGATGTGTTCATTCAGTTGTTGTTTCATTTCATCTTTTTCCCTTTCAGTGTAGGGGAGGGGGGGGAAATCCCTTCCTAAACAAGATAAGATCTTTAAAAAATCCTCATTCTGTTTCGATAACAATCTTGCTATGGTTGAAAGAAAAAACTTCTATTTCTTAATTAAGAGGAATTTGCTTCAGTTAGTTCCATTGAACAAACACTGTTTTGCCACAGGAAGCCAAATACTTCAAATTTTCGTTTGCTGCAGGGTGCAGCCCTGCTGTTGCTGAACTGAATGCTGTACAATGCAGAGCAAAAGCAATAATGGGCCAAGTCTTGCAGTTTTTACAGGCACCTCTGTAACCCTCCAAGTATTTCTAGGATACCCATTCACATCAGCATCTGAGCTCCAGATGAATCGTTTGTTGCAAATACGTGACCTGTTAAACCTCTTTCTCTATGCCCACAGTTACTGAAAGAAATGTGTTATCTTCTTGCTGTTTGCTCAAAATTGCATTCTAACAGATTTCCGTCTGGCAAAAAAATCTCCATTTTTCCCAGGCTGTTGATGTTCATAAAGTGGGGTATGAAGTTGGTGGTATAAATCATTATGTCATTTCCCACCTGTACTACTGCCCTGCAAGGCTACGAGGAAGGCTCTGAAGAGCCCTCTGCAGAGGTCTCACAGAGGGTCTTTTGGAGTGAGATGAGCTCAGTGCACATCAGCCCAAAATCTAGCCCAGGTTTCAGCTCAGGATTTTCCTCTGCAGTGAAGAGAAACTGGTTTCTGCCCAAGCCCGTGATTATTTGACTGCTTTTGTCCTCATTTTGCTGAGAGAGGCTGGTGTAAGAATGGGCAGGGTCATAGCTCTTGAAAGTCAAGGTCCCATTTTGAACAGCATTTGGATGTTGACCAGGCTGAACCTCAGCCGTGCTGGAAGAGGGCAGGATTTAGAGCTGGAGCTGGATTTTATGGCTGTGCTTTAACTTCAGGCTTGTGTGTAAAAAAGGGTCTGGGCTGATTTATATTGCACCTCTGTGAGTCTCAGCATTGCATAGTGGGGGGCTCTGCACGGGCAATTGGTGCTCCAGCCTTTTTGTGGTCCAGGGAAAGCCACCTGAATGCTGGAGCAGACATTCAGATGTGTGCTTTTGGACAACTAACCCACACTTACATACCATTTACACTTATTAATGGCATCACAGTGACATCCGGTACAGTAACACTGGAGAATTAGGTGAAGTGAAGGGTGAAATAACTTTACCAAAAGGCAAACACTGAAGCGTTCCCTTCTGTGTATTGAACGTTCCTGTAGGCTCTGTACTTGCTCTTTTCAGACAATGCTTTCTTGGCTGGCTGGATTATTGTATATCACCTCTCTAACCTGCTGTATTAATTTCCATTGACTATGAAAAGAACTTGTCAAATAAGGAGAGAAAAGGAAGGGGGGGGGGGGGGGAGGGAGTCTTAATCCATAAGGCACAGTTCTTAAAAGCACCTTGTTGTGTAGTAGCTGCACACATGTGAAGAATTTGTCAAGAATACAGGGCTGCTGCTAATTGTCTGAATAAATTACAGCTTTGGAGCCTGGAAGCCACAAATCATGTCATTGTAGCACTAAGATGTTCCTTTATGGAATCAGCCTTTTACAACCTGGAAAAAAACTTTTTAGAAGACTGCCCTAAGGGGAAAGCTAAAGAGAGAAAAGAGAGATGGAAAGACTCTGTGTGTGTGTGTGTGTGTGTGTGTACATGGGGATGTGAAGAGGGCAAATCTCTAGGCTCCCAGCAGCTGTCTCTGAGAGCAGGGTTCCCAACCTGCTTGCCTTTTATGCTGATACCAAACAAGTCATTGATGCATCAGGATCACAGGTGAAGCCCTTTGAAGTGCTGGAGAAATGAGCAGGATTAAGAGAACTGGTTTTGATGAGGGATGGTGGCTGATGGCCACTCCTGCAGGATGGATGTCAGCTCATTCCTCCTTGGAACATTAAGGCAAGCTATACTCAAAAGAAAATACTAAATCTATAACAAAGCACAAACTACAGGTTCATGTGACATTCACTTTGCTGCAGAGGACTTGCACAAAACAGATTGTTTTAGCCTGTAAGATACAGTGGTTTTTTACAAGTGTGCTGCAACAGGTACGTGTTACCCGTGCAGTGCAGGCACTTGTCTGTTCTCATTTTTCCTACCAGCTTTATCTATGGTAAAAGAAAAAGGAATTCAGGATTTTTTTAATTTTCTTCTGAAGTTTCTGCTTACAGACTGTGGGCTGAGTCCTGCTCTTATTGTTGTCATTTGAAAAACTACTGAGTTCAGCAGCCTTTGGATGGAGACAAGTCCATCTGCAGTAATCCAGTATGGCACAGTCCTTAAAGGGAAGTTTAGCTCTGTAGAGAATGACTCTTTGAGGTAATTCCCAGTTCATACTGTGAACTAGACAATAAAGTGGAAAGTGCTCTCTGGAATTTCCTTAAGGCAACCTGAAGCTGTGCTCAAGCTCTTTCCCAGTTTATTAGCAGTGTTTGGCAAAGTACTTAAGGCTTCTTTGCAGACCACAATAATTGATTACCAGACACTAGAGGACAAGCTGCCTGATAAAATTCAAAGTCTATAATGAGGCAGACAGGCATGATAACACAGCAATAAATCACAGCCGCTAGGATATATTCCTGGGATTGCTGGCAAAAGGGTTTCAATCAGAAGTCAAGAAGAACCTATAGCTCCATGTCATACTCCACAATCAAATCTTACCCTGGATCCTCTACAGGTGTCAGGTCAAATGCAGGAGTGAGGCCCACGCTAAAGAGAAGGTAATTACAGATGAAATGTCGGACAGGAGATGTGTTCAGACTTGTTCTTCAAAGGCTACACTAGGAAAAATCAGTAATTATTATTAACTTCAGGAAGTTTAGTTCCTAGACCAACTATGCATTAGTGCTTTATGTGAATAATTAATTGCAAGTCCTGGTAGCTGCCTGAGATTGTTCTCTGCACGACCCAAAAAAGTGACATGGAATGAACGCATAAGTTGATAAAAGCTCAGCAAAGGTGATGAAAAAGTATCAGTGGCATTGGTGGCTCCAAATCCTGCAACAGCTCCTTGGGACAAACAGCACGGGGACAGATGTGTCTTGCACCAACAGGGGGAACAGCTGCTTTCCCCCACCACAGTAATTTTCAGTAGTCCCATGGGCAGACTAGTCCATGTGCCAAAGGTAGTTAATGAGAAGAAAGCCTTTCTGCCATCAAAACTACAGCAAATCGTTAACTTTACTGCATAACTACTTGCTTTTGCCATTTATCTTTTAACTTGGACATGTCCTGCTCTTCAGAACAATCCCTGCCCTGCCAAAACTCTTTCTAAAACATTAGCCCTGTCCCCAAATCTGTCAAATCAAAGCAGATGACTCCATCACTGCTTGTTTGTAAAGTTTCTCCCACCTTCCTCAGGAAGATTGGGTAGGCAAAATGCTGACACACATAAGCTAGCATGAAAAGCAAGTGTGACAGTTCTGACAGCGAGAGGCAGATGGCTGGATGTGAAAGTACCAGCCTCATAAACAGGGGTCACAAATTCAACTTCTGTATTTGGGTTCTGTGCCTTGCTTCCCAAAGCGTGGAAAATCCTGTTTGAGAAGGATCTGCAGGCACTTGCAGGCACGTTAGGACATGCAGTGCAGAGCAGTCCCTGGAGAACCCAGATGCCAATAGACTGGTTAACATTTATCACTGAAATTATGGGTTGAGTTGGGAGCCCAGCCTCTGATAATGCCAACAGTGTTCAGTGTTTTGTATTACAGATTTACCTGAAGGTGAATGATAGTATGCTCAATCTCTCATGTGTTTTCTTTGGTATTCAGTGTTTTCTTGATACTTACCATCACAATTGTAACACAAGGTATGGGAGAATAGATTTAACCATGAATTTGAAGAAAAATACACCAAGGGCCACATTTCTTTACAATAGTGTAAGTAAGAAAACACTGGGGATTTTTGCTTGGTTGTTTTCTTTATTTCCACCACTAAAGTTAAAGGAAGTCATGACTGAGCCCAAATAAAGCTCCTAAAATTCAGAGGTTAAAATGCAGACTTCATAGACTTGCATTATTATGTAGCTCTGACCTAACATTTTGGTGCACTCTGTGGTTCAGGTAAGTCCATACTGCAGGAATTAGTTATTAGTTGCATTGAAGGTACGAAAGTTTACTGCAATTTCTCTCAGCATCAAGAGTTAAATCCTGAAGGATGTGGTGCAGGATTTGAGAAGTGGGGCTGTACCACACGCCATCACTAAGGGTTAGCTCCCCATGCGCACAGCCCTGGTGCTGGGGGATGCAGAAGGCAGATGCAGTTTGGATCTAGAAGAAAGGAGCACATTGAGGGATAGCTGCACCAAAGATTTGTACCGAACTCTGTGAGACCCCCCATGAATTCAGGCCTCTTCATATTCTGTTCTCCAAAGTGGGTTCCTCTGATAGCACAAGGGGACACATAGGACACCTACATCTTTGTGCATGTCCATTTAACAGACTTCCAGTATCTGTAAGGGGCATACAAGGATATCTAAGAGGCACTCTTCATCAGGGACTAGAGTGACAGGACAAGGAATAATGGGTTCAGACTGGAACAGGAGAGATTCAGATTGGATATAAGGAAGAAATTCTTAACTATGAGAATTGGAATGGGTTGCCCAGAGAAGCTGTGGCTGCCCCATCCCTGGCAGTGTTCAAGGCCAGGTTGGACACAGGGGCTTGGAGCAAGCTGCTCTAGTGGAAGGTGTCCCTGCCTGTGACAGGGGGTTGGAACTGGGTGGGCTTTAATGTTTCTTCCAACCAAAACCAGACTGGGATTCTATGATTCTATGTTAATGCCAGTTCAAAACTCTCTGGTGCAATGGCACAGTTCCTGCGCTGCCATGTGGCTAGGTGACCATGTCTCCATCTTTATTCCTTCCTCAGATTGCCACTGGAGCTGGGCTTGCTTCTTCTGATGGAATTTTTGCTGTGAACTCTAACTGCACCTTTATCTCTGGTTTCAGTTTGGTGCACTCCAAATTAATTCTTTTGGCACATTTTTCCACTGTCAGTGGGGGTTCTTCTGGTACATTATCAATGCTTCTCGCCCTGATGATGCATAACACTAATCCATCATTAGAGCAAGAGTGTGCTCTGATGATGGATTAAAATAATTTATCATAAGAACAAGGGGCTATAATGTAACACCGTCAAAAGACGGCACCATGTGGAGGCAAACAGATCAACGAGGAAAATCAGTAATGCTCATCGAATAAGTGGATCTGCTGCCAAGAGGCTCTTCTAGAGCAAAAGTTTGGCAACCTGTGAAAATATTACTATTCTCCTTGCTGAAACAACTCCTTGCAGTAATGGCAGGGAGTCAAAGATCTTTTTTGAACCACAAGGGGATCCTCCCACTGTTAGTCACCCCCTTTTGAAGGCTAAATATTCCAGGTACAATACAGATCTTCTTTTGCCCTGTGCAAGTCTTAATCTTTAAGGCCATTCACATAATGAAATGCAAATATAACAGCTATTTAAACCATCAGTCCAAAGTAGGTTTGCTGCAGCATGGTCAAGTGACTGAGAAAGAGGATTTAAAACTCAGGAGATGTGGTTATAGTCTTAGCTTTCTTTTGGAAGCACTACATCTGTAATTTAGCACTTCATTCCTGTCTAGTGCACATTTGCTTAACTGTAGCCATATGTTTATGTGGATTCTTCAGAACTCTGTTAAAATAAGGATTAACTGGAACACCTATATCAATACCTTCCTCAACCTAAGTTCATGAAATCTGGACTAAAAGAAAACAGTGTACAAAAGATATAAAGAAAAACTAAAACATTGTACAAAAGATATAAAGAAAAAGTTCATGAAATCTGGACTAAAAGAAAACATTGTACAAAAGATATAAAGAAAAACTCTAAAGTTTCTGTTTCGCTGTCCATGAACAACCGTTACTTTGAGTTGCCTCTAAGAAATGAATTGTCAAAGATCCTCTGGCAGGTGAAATGCAATAGAAAATGGATCTGCTGAAAGAACAGATCTGATAATTCACACAGTCATAGGATAAATCAGGTTGGAAGGGGCCTCAGGGTATCATCCACTATATTTCTGTCTGGAAACCAGAGTACATGGATAAATGTAAAAAAAGCCAAAACAGCACAATACTAAAAAAAGAGTGGTCTTAATTTTTCGCTCTGATTCCAGAGTATGCGTGTCCAGTGAAGGAGACACTCCACAGGATAAGAGTACCTCTGTGCAACATTGATATTCCACAGTCTGAATGACAGTGGTTGCCAGTCTTCCTATTACTGTAATTGCTGGCTAAATGAACTGTAATTGTATTAAGTGGCAACTCTGAAATACGTATGCACTGTATGGAGGGGCCGAGGCATTGCAGGCATAACAATTTGATTTGCAATATTTGGAAGGGGGGGGGGGGGGAGTTGGTTTTACTGGGGTAGTAAAGTGTGTTAGCTCAGAGGGGTCTGGTTTGGTGAGGAGGTATGTATGTGGAGGGCGATGCCTCACTGCAAGGAATACAGCCCCTGGGGTCTGGGTGCCTGCTGCATCCTCTGCAGTATCTCTGGTGCCTGCATCACTGCTCTGGACACGGGGATGCCAGCAGGCACCAGCTGAAGCAAGCCCACGCTTCATCACCTATTTTGTAGAGCGTCAGGCTGATCTGCAGGGATCAGAGCAGCAGTTTCACATCCAAAGGCCATAGCACAGTGTGTGATGTGTGACTTGCACTGGGATTCATAAATAAAAGTTCCTGTCAGTGTATCTTTAAGGAAACAGGGAAACCATCCCTGGCAGTTTGTGTTACAGCAGCACATCTGGGTGCCCATTAAGAGCACTGTGTGGGCAGTGGAAGGAGGGTCCGCAAGCACAGGAAGTTCTTTAGGTCAGTGCTGTTGGTGTGCACTCTTTGCACAGAGCCCACGCTTTCTGGCCTCAGTTCACCATTTTACTCACTAAAAATTATTCCTTCCTTACATAACACTGAATGAAATAAGAACGGATTACACAGTGCTGAAGACTGCTGCGTTTTTGTGTTTCCTTTGACTGTTAGTTGTCAGTCTGCTTAACAATGAGGGAATTACAGTAGTTTCAATTTGACTTTTCATCTTGATATGAAAATTAATGATAGTAATATTTTTAAAAGTCAAACCAAACTGTTTTCACTTATCCAAACCAATTGCTGCAGCATTTTGGTTTGCTAAAATCTGACATTACAGAACCATATTTTGTTCTAATTTCAGATAGGAAAATTGTTTCCTTCCTGGGCAATTTAGGATGTATTTGGGAATATTTGTGGATGCTGTGCTCTGGATTGTGACTGAAAAGAGTATTAGTGAGGCTGCAAACATAACAGAAAGTGATCAAAGTGCTGCCCATGAAAATTCTGCTGTGAAACCCCATATAATGGGAACAATATTCTCACGAAAAGTTTTCTGAGAAAACCCCCATAAAATGTCCTCTCTCCTTTCTGTTAGCCTGATGCTAGAGCGGGCAACAGCATTCCTACCCAGGAGGGTTTGTTGACTTTTTTTTTGCAACAATGCTGCAACAATCCATGTTATTTCCAGGGTAGAAAGACAAAGGGATCTTTGTGGAGAAATGCAGCGGAATTCCAGCGGCCATTGAAGCGAAGGGCAGCCGGGCCATTGTTCTAGGTGCTCTTGGCTGAGTCCTTAACACCATTGCTGACAATATTACAGTAACATTATTGTAAGCAGCAGGGAAATCATCCACCCTCAGAATCCTGTGCACAGTTCCCATTTCACCAGCAGCAAATCGACTGCTGTGCAGGGAAATACCCCCCTCCCTCCCTGACTGGGGAACCGGGAGGATTCCTCCCCACCACTCAGTGAAAGAGGGTTCGCGAGGTCTCTGTTGCCCGCCTGGGAGGGCAGGGACTGACCCAAGGCCAAGGCATGCTCGCTTTGCAGCCAAAGCATTCTTAAGACATGGCAGTTCTGTACCTGGGAAACAGCCTATTACGGCCACCAAAGCAAAGATGCCAATTAAAGCAGTCCTCAGGGTGACCTCAGCCTCCCTGGCAAATGCCAGCCCTGCACCAGGAACTGCTGGGCCAACAGAGAGAAAGATGGACTGGGCTGCTGACTTCAGGCTGAATTGCACTGGGAAGTCTGAAAGGTTTAAAGGAGCCAAGACTATCCCCAGAGGCTGCTGTAATAGACAGTGCCTCCTTGTCTTAAAAACTCTGCTTCGCCTGAACGTGGTAGAACATTGATTTCACCATGCTCATTGCTCTGGGACACTCAGCAATGTTAAAATGGATTTGCTAGTCCACCACAGGGATTGTGCAGGATCCAGTTCTAATCCTTCAGCAGGAGGGAGGTCGGACATGCTTTCCTATTTGTACATGAATATTGAATTTGTTTATCCAAACTTCCTGCCCCGGCAATGCTACACATACAGCTTGCTTGGGTGGATGGATGGATGGATGGATGGATGGATGGATGGATGGATGGATGGATGGATGGATGGATGGAAGAATGGATAGAAGGATTTTCAAGAGGAGCAAAGCTCTCAAAATGAGCTGTAAGACAGGATTTTAAGTGCTCTCCCTCATTTCTTCCCCTCCCCCTACCTCTCCTTAGTGTTTAATTGAGTCATCTGTAAGCATTTTGGTAGGTCAAGAATGCAATTAAATAGCCTGTCTATCGTAAAATATTTGAGCAGTAATACCTGATAAAATCATCATTATCTTGGAGTAATTGACCACATCAGATAATTAAGGTTCCTGAGGCAAAGCTTCGCCCCCAAAGGAAGTTCAGTGATATTAGAGCAGGGCAGCGGTAGTCACAACTGTGTTAGTGTTTCCATTATAATCCTTATATTTTAGAGCTGTGTAATTCTACCAGTAAAGTGGCTGTAGTCTGTGTTAATGATTTGATCTCCTTCGTTTTTTTAGTAACAGATTAAAGAAAATACAAAGTATTTTGGTCCAAACGACTGAAAAAATCATGCTGAAAAGCTGAAGTTTGAATAAGACTTGACTTAAAAATAGAGAAAAAATCCCAACAGCAGAGCAACAGGATTATATCCTATCTGAAGCCTGGTGAATCTGAAGCCTGAAAAGAGAGGGTATAACAATTAGCTCAGCAGGTCTCCAGTGCTGTGAATACTTTCATAGTTTGAAAACAAAGATAATTCTGCCCTTGATATCTTCATAGTTGTAAGCACATACCTTGAAGATATATTTTTCCTATGCACAATCAGGAGAAGTTGTAAGAATTAAAACGCAACAGAACAGAAGCCTCTGCTCTCAGCTATAGAAGTGGGAGAAGTATTTCCCTCTCTTTCAGACATGATGTTAGCAATAGCTTTGTCACAGAATTAATGGCAAATGATACACCTCCTAAATGTCACTCTAAATACCTGAAAGCCATGCTGGATCAAAGCAAGGTCTGTTTGTTTCCATCCTACTGTTTGTTTATGACAGTGGTTGATACTGGATGTGTGGGAAAGACTGTATGCCCATAGCATGATAACTTAGCAGCTGGTAATCAACCATTTAGGATATTCTTCTGCTATATGATGCCTTTGGATCAGAAGGTTTCTTGTAAATAACCACCACTTGTGTCTCAGTCTCTACTTTCAAACTCAAAAAGTGGAAAAGCACCAGGTGCTGGAATCTGAAAAATGTCACATCTTCTCCTTTGTACATCGGAAATAAAGCATCAAGGAGAAAACTCACAGCCTGGGTTGTCATAGTCCTCAGAAATCGCCATCTCACAACCTGGCTTGCCTCTGGCCAACTAGAAGACAAATCAGCTCAAATAAGCTTCACATTAGGTATAGGCCAGTCTGTGCCCCTTGCCCTAGGATTAAGACTTTGCTCCATGGCTCATTTCTGTTTAGTAGGATACTTAGAGCAGCCATGACCTCATTATGATAACATCTGAGCACTTCACTTTTTTCATTGCATCTATTCTTTGAATCATTCTTAGAGAGTATGGAAGGAATTTATATTAAAAGGGAGGCAAAAGTGAAGCAGGTACTGACATCTTCAAAGTATGCAGGGATTTTGCCTTTAGTATTGCAGACTCCAGCTGACTTAGGCACTCAAGCTTGGATCAAATCAAGATCAGATTTAACTTTCTAAATAGTTAAGAAGAATAGTGCCCAGCTGTATTGAAAAGATGAGGTGTGGGAGTACATAGGTTGCCCCAGGTCTTGCAGAGGGCTTGCTCAGGTCAGGTACCAAGCAGAATTCCCACTGACTGCTGCACCACTGTTTTATTCCCAGGACTCATCTCTTTGCCCAAAGGGCTGAGCCATTGCTCTGTGATGTGAAACAGTTTCTTCTCACCAAGTGTTTGGAGTTGAGATGTTGTCTGCATTAAAGCCTTTATATTTCTGTGCCGTCAGTGGTGGTGTTGCCATCTTGTGCTTTGCACAGTTTCTTTTCTCTGGAGTCATTTGTTTTCTGATTCTTTCTTTCTGAAAAGTGTCTTAATGAAAACTATGTACCCAAATGCTCCATGTGAGAAGCCTCCACTGCTGAAGATCAATAACAGTTTATTTGATCACTGACAGCAAATGCTCTTTCAATTAAGCAGGTCACATAAATAACTTTATGGTTCCAGCATTATTTGGAAAGGCTGAGTGTGAAATAACTGTGATTGGGTTGGTGGTAGAAGTCCTTCGAAATGATTGGAGAGAAAAACTACCTAAGTGCTTGGATGCTGATCCTTACTTTAACAGGATGACCCAAGACAGCCAAACTGGGCTCAGAAACCTCCATTAGAGTACACTTTTGTGCAGATTTTCAGCACTGCAAATTTTAAGAAAGAAGGAAGGGTCTTAAATAAAACTCTTTACCTGGCATTTTTGTTGTTTGCTCCAGCTAGAAACACAGCAGAGCAAACCCCGAAATTCACATGTGTGTATGTGTGTCTTTATATAGTTCTAAAGAAGTCCCATTCTGCCTCTGGGAGTTGTTTCATCCCTACAGGCTTCTCTCATTTTTACAGCCACCAGTTGTCTGTGTCTCCCAGCCTGGAGAAGGGTTTATACTCAGCAGTGTAACCTCTGTGCATGTAACTATAGGCACAGGCTGACATTAAAAACACCAGGCCAGGCCCAGGCATGGTATAAAGTCATAGTTCACTGAAATCAAACAGTCTTGTTTAACAAAGTGAGAATAACATCCTTGTGACAAAAAGATATAGAACAACACATTGAAAATGCACTGAAAAAAAGTGGAAAACTACAAATGACATTTCATTGTCAAAAGCTTAGAAAAATAAAGTCTGCACAAAAGAAATAACAAGAAACTTGTATTTCACAGTGGAGACCTGAACCAAACAGTGGGGATTAATGTTCTTTAGGAGTGTCCAATATTCAAATCAAAATCTGAAGTAAACTTCTGCAGTTATCCTTAATTCACAAATATTATAAGCCAAAAACTTGATCAAAGCCCTTTTAGACAGTTGGTTGTTCACAAAGCAGTAGGAATAGTCCTTGTTTCATTTGAAGCTGGCTCTGCAAATGGTGCTGCTGTTCTTTCCCCTTTAATTTTTCCAATACTTGGTTTCTGTGGAACAGGTTGTAGGGGGAGAAACAGATTTTGCAGCTGCTGAGAAAAAGATCAGAGGCACCAACCTTGTTTAAAAATTCCACAATCAATTTAGGAAAAAAACAGTAAAACCCCAGGAAACTCCCCAACTTCACTGAGAAGTCCTCAGTTCAAAGATAGCCATTCTAGGAGGAATCCACAGGATCTGCCTATCAATAGGTTTCTCAGAGAAAGAAGTGTTGGGTTTGGGGGGTTGGGGGAAGGGGGGTTGTTGCTTTTTTTTTCCTTTCTCTGCCACTGAGAAACAACTTCATAACTGCAGAACAAGGTGAAACTACGAACAGGGCTGGTGGGAGAGAAGGATCGGGGGAAAGGCAGCTCGTGTCCTGAGGACGACTTGCCTCTGTGAACTGCTGCTGTTGATCTCTCGGCTGCTGAAGGGCAGATGAAAGTAACAATCTTCCATATGTTTGGGTCCATATCTGGAGGTTCTGAGCAACCCCAGCTTGCATGAAGCAGCTTGCTGTGCTTTAGACCCTAAACTCTTGGTTGTTGTAGGATGACTTTGATGTCATCCCAGGAAGTGTCAAATGGGCTTAACTCTCCAAAGTCAATACTCTTACAGGTACAGAGCAGTAGGTTTCCAAAGCAGACCCTGAAAAATCTCTATAAGATAGCCGAGCTCATATCCCACTTGTTTTTACTTTCTTGCTTCTTAAAAAAAACACCCCTCAATATTAGAGTGATTTCCTACATCACTGTGGCACTTGGGCTTGGATGTCGTAACCACAGGGACTAGGGCAAGCCCTTGTTCAGCCACACTGGGGTGAAAGAAAGGTCCAGTATGCCCAGTGCTCGCTTATACATTGCAGAGGAAAGACTGCATGCACACCCAATCTGTGAGCGCTGATCTCCTCAGCAGATCCTCCCCACTTCTGTCCACCTATAGCTATCAACAGTAATGTTTAACAGTCCTTGCTGTGCTTGTCCTCCAGGATTTAAATCACTTTCTGAAGGAACTGGTTCTTTTAGTCTGTGCAATGCCTGTGGATGTGAGTTCCACCCTTCAATTATACACTGCATGAAGCTAAACTTCATTTTTCCTTTCATTTCAGCTCTTACATTATAAGTAACAGTGACTAATCCAGCTATGACTACGGTTCATTACTATCGCAGGATTGCTTGGAATACAAGGAAAGCAGCTTTGAATCCCTTTGAGTGCCACTTATCCCAGAAGGCTTTTATTGTTGATGAAAACCCAAAGCTGAATGGCAGTGCCTAGAGACAACACTTCACTTCCCAGCACAGAAGTGTGATCTCCTTTGCACAAATGCATGTAGGATGAGTGCTGAATAGAGGCAAAATGAGCATGCAAATAACCCCATGCACCAAATGGGGTTTCAATGACTGCAGAGCTGGGTGTTCACGCAGGATCTTGCTTGCATGCTAGTTTGAATGCTGAAAATGGCTCAGTGCCAAAGGACATACTCACTTTTGCACATGCACCTAAAAAAGCCCCTTCCTGAGGATCATCCTGATGTGTTGAATAGAGCACCTGGCCATGAGTCAAGAGGCATGAGACTGACTCCAAACTCTGTTCCTTATGGAAGCTCCATTTGCCTCAGTTTCCCTTCTTTCTCTCTGCCCTTTATTTCTAGTTAGACTGTAAATTGTTTTGAGATGGTGTAATTCTCTTTATGTGTTCGGCAATATGGGGATGAAATCTCAGAGAAGAATGGGACACACTACCCCAATCCAACACATGACTATTGTATTCAATTGACGGGCTTTCCTGAAATTTTCCTATCACTAACTTTTATACAGCCCATCATAGCTACAAATTCATAAAGTGACAGCACCTATTGCCCTTCCATTATTATGCATAATAATAATTTAACTAAAATAGCAACAGAAAATGTGTATTGCACAAAATGAATTTAAATTGATTTTTTCTTCTTTCTCAAAGTTTATTACTAATTGGTATTTTTAGAGCAGAGATTCATTTTCATACACTAAAATTAATGGGCCATATCAGCGGGTGTGAATCAGGGTAGCTCCATTGAATTCAATGGGTCCTGTATCATTTACTCCAGCAGATAATCTCACCTTCTATTCCAAAGAGCGTTTTCCTTTTTGTAACTCACAAAGTAATTGCATTTTCTGTCTTATGTCAGATCCTGCAAATAATTGTGCAAGACATTAACTTTATGTAGATAAGAAGCAGTGTGTCTGCCATTGCAGCTACTCATATGAAGGAAGTTATGGTTTTGCAGGATCAGACCTTAAAATGCAAATGAAAACATTGCAAAATCTAATGTGTTCACAGTAACATTTTACAAATGGCAGCACCTAATATGTAGTCTGTCCTAATACCTCCCATTTCTACAAATTATGCTAAACAGTAAAGTGGCAGGAATTATATTATTTAGGTTGCTTAATAATTTGTGTTGATTATGAAAGAATCTCCATTTTTTTCCCCCGGAAGCTGTATCCCACACTGTCTGCAGCAAGTCTTTGAAATTCAGGAGAGGGATAAACTTTGGATTAAAGATGTGCTTTCTTCCTTAGCCCCCAAGAAATTCCAGCTACAGTTTTGCTGAGATAAAGTGTTTTGAAATAGCCAGTTCGCTTCTTGCCTGAAAAATTGGCAATGAGTACTGATTGAAATAGGAATTTAGAAGACTTGCCCTTTCCTAACTGCCTTTCCAAGTAAAAAAAACCCTTTGCTACTGGGTGTCCTGTATCTCAGATGTGATGTGTATTAGCTGATGTGCTAACAGTGCAAGGTTAAACGCTGCTGATGGTGCACAAAGGAGGGGGTTACTGCAAGTTCTTTGCACAACTGGAAAGCAATCCTTTTAAGGAATGAAAAGCAAAAAAAGTTTAGATATTGAAAAATTAAGCAACCAAAATTTAAAAATTATTAGATTCTTCAGGATCCTGCATAATCTGGCCAGCTTAACAACAATCCCCTACACAGTCTTCCATACCAGATCTTACACAGTACAATAGGCACGAATAACATGGTATGGGCTTGAGTTTACCATAGAGACAACACTTTTTTCTCCAGTTTTTGTATGTAATATATACATTACCATGTACTTCAAGGGATTTTTTTCTGCTTTGAGGCAAATTGGGTTTGACATTTATACAAGAAGCAATAAAACTGATGCAGTCAAAGTATATTCCTAAAACAAGTTCAGTAATGTCTCTTCCAAACTACGTTTGAGTTAGTGGAATAAATGCCTTTTCATGTTTGCAGTTGAAGTACTGGCCAATTCTGCCAAATGGTTTTTGGAAAATTGCCTTCAGAATTGACTTTCCCTGGGGAAGATTTGCTTCTATGGAAAGCAGAGATACTGGGAGAATTTGAAAGAGGGAGAAAGCAAAAGGGAAGGCAGAGGGAGTAGGTTAAAGGCTAACTTTAAACAGGTGGCTTTCATTTCTCCTTGCCCAAATTGTTCTATAATTTCTTACCCTAAAACTTTCTGGTTAACTACAGCAAATTTCATTTCAGCGAGAGCAGTTCCATGCTAATCCAGTGTTGCTATTATCTTAGCTCAGGTTGGGTGTTTCTCTGTCTGGGCTTCCCATTGTCCAAGGGCAAATGCAAATCTGGGAGTCTTGTAATTCCAATTCAGTTTATCCATCTGGGAGTTCTGAATAATTTGGGATCCTGTGAATTTGCTTCATTATCTCAATTAAGAAAGGGAAAGGTGTGGAAATTTTTTATGAAGCAGTTGATGTTAGCTGACTTCAATGGAGATGCCAGATTGGAATCCCATGAGTCACCCTGTGCAGAACAGGTGCCCTTTTCTCCGGTTTGCGTAATTTACTGTGCTACCTGAAGAAGAATACCTACACAGGACAATGAAATAGCTATTGAAGTCTGGTTTAGTTCATACATAGCCCTTCTGGGCTACTTTACAAGTTGGCAAGCTTTACGAATCAGCAAACAGCCACCGCACAGGGAAGGAATCTGCTCTACTTTGTATATGTTAAATGATATTTCCTAGTCCGTCTACGGATGACCTGACAGAAGGAAACATATTGCAAATGTATTTGTCATATATGATCAATACCAATAAATATCTTTTGTAATACACAGCATATTCCATCTTGCATTTCGGAGGTAACATGTAAGCAGAATAATTTTGCACATACGGCAACTTTCTGGTGCTCCAGTTTGGCTTTCCGAAGCGCAGATCATTTACAGCAACATAATGTCTTCAACTTGATGGACTAAGCTACAAGCAATGACCAGGTTGGACACAGGGGCTTGGAGCAACCTGCTGTAGTGGAAGGTGTCCCTGCCTGTGGCAGGGGGTTGGAACTGGATGATATTTAAGGTCCCTTCCAACCTAAACCATTCTATGATTCTATGAATAAAGGTTCCATTGAAGTTTCCTTAATGCCAGTGTTTGCACCATATTTTCTGCCTTGCTGTAGTGGGAACATCGCTGGACAGGCATATTCATACTGCCCAGTTGTAGTGTTTGCTCTGTATCATTCACCATTTGCAGTTCCTGAACACTCAGAAGCCACTGTGACTTTAGCCCCAAGGTGCTGAGACCCTTCTGCCCTTCAGACCATACAAAGGGGACTGTGCCCATCCTTGAGACTCCAACCCTTTACACTGCACATCTTGGTTTTGCGATGGCACCCCTGAAACTGATACAAACAGCCTGGAAAGGAGGAGGGAGTTTATTTTTAGGTTAGACCAGGAAAACAGCTGCAGCATTTTCTCAGTGGCAGAAGAGCTCTCTCAGGACAGAGGGAGGCCTGTCTTATTACCTCAAAATGTTCCCCTCTGAAGAGTCTCAACCTTCCAAGACTCCCCCTTTGCAAACCTCCCTCTCATGTGCACTGATGAACGTAACTCTAGAGCACCGTGGAGGAAACCAGAACTATTTTTATTTTGGGTTGAGTAAACCTTTAGCATTTAACAGTCAGGTGTTTATTTCACTTCCCAAACTGCCTCCGGCTCCAGTAATGCTTAGCATGATCCTTTTCTCAGGGAGGAGGAGAAAAAAAGGGATTGAGTTGAACGCTCTCAAAGTGGAGAGGCCTGAGGAATCACAAACTTGTGTCCACTGCCACACATCCCACCTCAGCCCCCCTCTTTCCTTTGCTTTGGCCCTTCCTTGGAAGGAACCTGACAGGAAATATTTGAGAGGTAGAGAATTTTCAATGAAAATATTATTTCTCCATCTGCCCACGTTTCTGCCCTCGCAGGTTGTATGGCTAAGTGACATTTAGGAATGTGTACCCTGCAGGCTGCTCGGTCGCCTGTCTTCTCACATGTTGCTTTCCCATCAGAAGTGCATCAAGGCACAGGTCCTCCTGCCTCCCAAGTGTCACAGGAGATACTTGACCTTTCGGAGTATGCCTAGGCTTTTTGGAGTCATTTCTAAGCTCAGTGGCTCCTGTAAATGAAGGAGGGTGACCCCCTTTTAATGAGCTTCCCCGCAGCTTTCCTGGGAGGCACCGGGAGGGTGGGATCCACAACTGCTGCAGAGCTCCGGGATGAAAAACCAACAACTGTGAAACCTACAGAAAGTTGGCTGACATTGCATGCGCAGAGCTATTCAAACCAGATGCTCGCATACCTTCCTGCCCACGCTACCTTACCCACACTGATCCGTTCCTAGCCTAACAGGAAGCTTCAGGTTTTTGTACCTTGAGCCATTTTCAACAAAAGCCACACCAGGATAGGGACACACATGTGCTGCGATGACCTACAAGAGGCTGCAGTCAGCAAGAGGCATGCCTGCTCCTTCATCCAAAGGCTGCCATGTTGTGCTTTTTCCTTGGTCAGGCTAAATTTATTCCAGCTGGTTAGGAAGTGTTAAGGCAACATGGCTTGACAAATAGAGTGTGTCTAAGAGGGAAGAGGAAAATGACTGAGGTTAATTTGTGTTGGGGGTTAACACTGGGGGGAAATGAGTAATATCTGGACAAATTTCAGCTGTCCCACCATCTCCTTTGTGAACTGGTTTAAAAAATACATCTCCAGCCTGTGTCTAATTCTGTCTTGTTCTTTAGCCATGTTTCTCTGGTCAGAACTCCATGTTCTGCTTCAAAACTCCCATGCCTAGCCCCCTCCCTTCTAAATCTTGTTTTTAAAGCTACACCTTTATCACTATTTCTAACTCACTCCCATCCAAATCTTGCCATCAGTTCTGAGACACTGTAATTTTAACTCATCTTACACATGACAACATAGGCTTCTTGGAGCAGTGGTCAAAAGCAAAGCTGTAGAAGATGTGGGGGAACCTCCAGAACCCAGCTGAACCCGTCTGTCTTTGGCAAGAGGAAGGTGAGGTCCAGAAGTACTTTTTGGTTTGGTGTTACTGGAACACGAATAAAATTCAAGATCAGATATTTGAAAAGGGTTTCACTTCAGCAACCAGGGTTTTTTTTGAAGGTGAACATCCCAACCCATACATCAGCAAGTGTGCTGGTTTCTGAAAAGTTCTGAACATGTCCCGAATATCTGCAGCGTTCAGCCATCAACTACAAATCTGCAGCTCCAGGCCCAGCAAGCTAAGCATGCCAAAGGATCCTAATGAGGCAGAGAATCTGGGCTACCATTCTGATAGGCTCCAGGAAAGCAGGAAATACTCAGCCCAGAGTTGCTAAACAGTAATCATTTTGCCAACATTTCTGTATATTTTTGCTTTAACTACCGATTGCACTTCTTAGCCATTTATTCGAGCTTTTCCTGAAGTCCTTTGGCAATTACTGTCTTACAGATAGAGCCTGATCACACATTTGACAAAACAAAATGGTTTGAAAACTACTAATAGAGTAGATGACAAAACATTAAAAAGTTCCTACCCCTCAAATTACTCATTAATTATATATGACTTAAGTTCACAGCCTTATATTAGCATAATTCCATGGGTTCTTACTGGTCAGATAAACCAGTAAGATCCATGTTTCACACCCAGAGGTTATGTTTCCATGATACTTTACCAGCAATTAATCCAATGCTTCTTGTGCCTAGCCTGGCTGTGTAATACAGCCGCTGTGCACTGGAACCCTGAATTATTTTAGCTAGAAAGAAGCAAGGAAAGGGTGGTTTGGTTGTTCCCCGCAGGCTGATACAGCAGCACAAGGAAGCAGAAATGGTTGTGCCAAAGAGGGAAGGTCCAGGAGGGGCTTTTGACCCCAGACCGCCCACATCTGTGCCATGGTGCTTTGCCATTGTACCTGGCCCTTTCACACCCAGAATACATTAGCCAATGCAATTAAAGGTATATGAAAGACACATGTCAACAATTTTGTTATTGCAAACTTTGTTATTGCAAACTTACTGGGTTTTATTTATTATTTTTTACTCCCTGTGAAATGTGATTACTCATTGGCCAAAGTTTGAAGCTTGGTGGCTTTTTATAATGAGTAAGGAGGAGAAAAATCCCTTTGGTTTGTTACACAAGTGCATCAGAAAGGTGATCAACCACATAAATACATACACCCCCACCCTTTCCATACTTATGCGTTAGCTCACAGCTGTGTGGATATAAGCTTTGAGAGCTGAATAACCTATTAATCTCCATGTGGAAAATCAATACATTGAAAATAATTAGCTGGGTATGAGAAGAAGCAAAGAATCAGACAGCTGTTATTTAAAGCATGAATTAGGCATGTAGAAACAAGGTATAACAAGACATACAGAGAGCAGTGAAGGGAGGGGGAAAAGGACAGAAGGATATGAAAGAAAGAATAGAGTAGTGAATGCAAAGGCGCTGCAATGTGTGTTTCTATATAACCCATTCTAAGTAACTCCATACAGGAAGTATTCTGCAGTGAGGACTGTGGAAGGATCAGAAGGGCTTTTGGAAAATGCAAGTCACTGGATGAAACTGCTCACTACCAAGGCTGGAAGAACTCCAGTAGTCACGGAAAAAAGGAAGAACATTCCAGCCACTGTCAACAGGCGTTGTCAAGATTTTGTTCATCTCTAAGTAGGCAGACAGCAGAGTCTGCAATGGGAATCAGAGAAAGAGCAGCAGGATGGACACAAGAATGGGCCATAGTTACCCTCTACAGTCACAGCAATGGAGACACTGAATAGTTCAGGCAGAATATGGCCCTCTCCTCCCTTCTGCTTCATGTCACATTGACTTGGTGACAATTACTGAATAAAAACACTCCAAGAGAAACAAATTAAGTGAATGAGAAGAATGTGTCTCACCAGTGGGGAGACAAAAACAACTTAAGATCATGCTGAGACAGATCAGCACTGCACCAAACTGTTCGTAGCTCAGCTATGACAGATGGTCTTATGGAGAGATATTCCAGCTGAACTATTAAGTGCATTATTTTTAGGCTGAGATTTAACACTCATGTCCCTGTCCAAACCAAGGATTCCAGGTTCAATTGTGAGTTCTGAAGTGCCAGAAAGTTTGCAAATTATTTTGCATTTTATTTATGGTGAAAGCTTAATGGGATCCATTGTGACAAAAACATATAGGACCTGAGGCAGAAAGTGCTAGACAAGCTACAGATCCTAGATGAAATCAACATAGAAAAAGTTCATGGTGGAAATAGACTGTTTACAGAGGAAGATTAATGCAGAAGCACTGTGAACCATACCCAGGGTTACTGTTCTGGGAAAGATGCATGTTAAATGGAATAAAACATTTCATTTCTTCAGAAGAAAAACGTATCTCCCCTTCCTTGCAGGTTGTTGATCAAAGCATGAAGCAGGTGCCCAAGCCTGCCAAGTGCCTGAAACAAGATCTTTGAGGGGCATTAAGTACTTTATGTGCCTCGTTAGCATTTAATCTAGATTTAATTCTCCAGGGAAGCCCACTAAGGCCTCTGCCAGTCCATCTAAGATAATATAGTAGTGATGAAACTCTGCCTTTGTTTCAGGAGATTCCTATAGTCACCCACCACCACTTCTTGTGTGGAAATCTTAATCTGACTTTCACTGACTGTTCAAAGCTTGGAGCTGAGCTTCCACATCACTTCAGGCCTTTGAAAAATCACAGTCTGGTTCTTGTAGACCTCTACAAGCATCATAACATTTAGGACTGTAAGGCAGTCACAGAGGAGCTTAATTCCTTCTATTCAATCTAATTAAAAGCTTTCTAAATACAATTAGTATCTTCTTGTTACTCTCTGCTATCAACTTCTCTCTCAAGACCTAATGATGTATCTGTGGCATTTCTCCTGATTTACAGGAATGCTCTTGGAGCCTTATCAAAATGTGTTCACCACAGGGCAAAAGTCAGTTTTGCATTTCTTAAAGTGCAAAACTTGTATCTTTAGATTAGCCTAATGATGAGGAGGAGAGAGGCTGTAATGGCATAATTCAAATCCAATTTCAAATTCAGGGACATTGGGACATTTGTTTTCAGCCACTGCAGCCACCCAGATGAGGGAAGGAATTCAGTTCTGGGTTGTGGGTTAATGCTTATTCTGGGGCTGGTTTGGATAGTGAGAGGAAAGGGAGGCTTTTCACCTTCACTTCCTAAACACAGCGTTTCGCAGGACTTTATGTTTGATTAAGTAGGACGACAATTTCTTCTGCCTTCCTTTTCATATCCAAAGATTATATATTTGCCCTTTTCACTTAACCCAAGTCTGTATGTCTGCACTTCTGTTAAGGGAAGAGATAAGAATTTTAATAGTTCTACTCTGAAAAACCTAGTTTTAATAGTTTGGATGGATCTATTTGACTAACTACAGAGAACAGCACCAAAAAAAGGGTTACAGTAGGCAATAAAAGGACTTGACAGGCAAGAAGAGGATAAAGAATTCTAAGGATGAAGGCTTCACTAGTTCTCCACTCGGACTCTGTGCTGTAGGAAATCAGTGAAAATGCAAAAAGTAACCCAACAGGCTCCAGAGAGTGAACAAACCTGACTGTGATACGGGATTATTCTCAAACATAAAAAACCAAGGTCTTAGAAAGAGGGGGTCGCAGTAAGGACAAGAATAACTCAGGCAAGGGTACGTACATCAGCAAAGGCTGTATCAGGTTGAGGAGGAGCTCTGGCCAACTCCAGTCAGCTCAAGAATTGTCCCTCAGCCCTCCTCCTCACCCAAAGAGAGGCTGCCTTTGGGGGGCAAAGCAAGCCTGGGGTTGGAAAGGCTCCAGTGTCTCTGCTTGGAGCAATAACCATGTTCAGGATTATCCTTTTACTGTGTTTCTACTTCAGTGCCACTCCAAGCCACTGAGCAAAACAAAATAAAACAAAACAAAACTGCATTCAAAACAGCCTGGGTAGGAACAAACTGCCAGAGTTCTGCTTCTGCAGAGCAGCAAACTCCCTGCAGCGAACTCCCTGGTGCAGTTCGGTGGGGGTGACAAAGCCCAGGACATGCTGGAAAGCGCTTCTGGGGAGTGCAAGTCCAGACAGCTTTGCCAAGCGTGGGGAGCATCAACCGCTCTCCCTGCACAAGCCAAAGCCCAGCAGTTTCCCAAACAGCAGCGGGTGTCAGGCTGTAACTGAACGTACCCTCCTGCTGCGCTCCAGCCCCTGGGCAGCAGCACAGCTGCATGTAGAGTCTTGCGGTGGAGGGGAGGGAGAGACAAGAGAGCTCCCAGACTGACAAGCAGGTTTTGTGGTTTTGTTTAAGATGCTGAATCAGAGTTTCACCTGGAGGGGAGGCAGAAGGGGATGGGTCATGGTTGGCAGGTGTCTGCAGGAGCACTCGGATTAGCCTATCGCTGAGGCTGGCAGACAGCACTGCCGGGCTGGTGCGGTTGTTTCTGCCGCTCCGAAGGTGGTTAACGTCATCATTGTCAGACGTAAACGTGCTGGTTCTTGTTGTGTGGCCCTACCAACAAGAGAGAGCTGCTTTGAAAAAGTCTGCAGCAATTTTGAGAGATAATGAAATCCAGTATCCACCCAGGCTGCTGAGCACAATGAGTTATGACAATTTCAGGGCTCGGTTTTGTCCTGCCAGGGTCTTGGGGGTGTCTTCTTCACCCCCAATAGCAGCCTCTCACATTGACTGCACTGATACCACAGCTTAGACCCTAGCAACGACCCTTCAGGATGGAGGTGTGTGAATGGTTGCTCTGTATAACTACAAATGTTCCAGAGACGAGCAGCAGGTCTTGATCATTGAACATGTGATGGAGGAATGTCATTCATGCTTGCTACCAGCTAAGAAAGAGCTGTGCCATATTCACAGAAAACACTAAACATGCAGAATGGGGCTGGGCCAGGTTTTCATCAGAAGTACATTAATATTCTCCCCACTGCAGTGAGCATCCGTGAACTTCTGTACACTGGGCATAGCTTTGATTATTGACTCCAGTGAGTTGATTGATTCTGCCTTTGCCAAGGATCATTCCTGTCTGTCTTGTCTTGTAGCACAGATGGATGTGGATGGATGTGGATGGATGCGGATGGATGTGGATGGATGTAGCTGTGCTCCCCAACCTGAGCTGTTCTGCTGGATCACTAGGTGGTGTGCAACTGTGCTGGTTCAGAAGAAGTCAAATCAGGAACAGGCTGGGAAGAGGAAGTGGAAACAGGATGTAGGAGAAGGTTAGAATAGTAGCAATGCCTTCAGGTCAAGATTAGGTGCATAAGCAGAGCTGGCTGAGGAAAGCTTTCACAATGCCCAGAGTCCATACTATGCCAACTTTAAACCAACTTTTTTGTGCCCTCACTTCCCCATGTATTAAAATTCACCAGGAAGGTAACTAGTTAATTCATTGCTGTATGTTTTTATTCTGCTAGATAATGAATCAAGACTATTCTATACACAAGAAGTATTGCTTAGCTAATTATCATCCAAAACACAACCTATGGATTTTCGAAAGTCACCAATATTTGTTGACACTGGAGACTGAAGCAGCTGGATCAAGACAGGGCAGGTTCCAAACCACAAACCAGGAATTTCTCTGCCCCTTTGTTATTGCTTGAAAACTTCTATCAAAAAGGTTTTTACAAAACAGAAATGTCTTTTCTGGATTTTCCCGACAAACTGTAGATCTTGGTTTAAGGATGGTTTCTTTTCCGTGTTTGGTTTCAGGTAACTAAAAAAGAAGAGAAGAAAAGAAAGGTTTGGGTGCGGGAGAAGGGCTTGGTATTGGTTTTGGTTTTGTTTTCTTTTAATGTAATCTCTACTTTAAAAAAAAAATAAAAAATAAAGGCATAAGAATATTCCTGCAAATAGCTTTGCGCTGGCTGGAACGTTCATTAGAAACTAACATGCCCACAAATGAACATGCTGTCAATCAAGTTTAGTGACTTGCCCAAAGCCACAAGGACAAAACATCAAAGTGAAGCAGTGAGTTCTTAGATCCAAGCCCCACACTCTGCTCTGGTCACTGGACCTTACATATTGCAATTAGCAACAAGAAGATGAGATCCACCAAAGATAAGTGGGCCCAGCTCAGTCTCTGACTGCTAAGTTTGCCTCAAAGTGGTTCTGTGGGTGGTGCGGAATTTGTCAAACAAGATGCTCACAAAGATCTCCCTAAGCACAGCTGAGAAAAAAATGAAGACAACCCTACCATAAAGTGGCACATAATTCAGCTGAAGTGAAGCATACTGATGCAACAGCGGAGAATAACTCATTCCCCTTAGGCAAAACTCATCCAAAAAGCTAATAACGAAAACTGCAGGACTCCAAACCATTATTTTTACTTTCCAGGCCAGCAGCAGGGATAGCTTATGTGGTTAGCAGCTGACTCCTGAGTTTTATTCTTGTTTCCACCACTAACTCGCTGTATGATCTGGCAGCGTCACTGTTCTGGGCCTCAGTTTACTTATTGGTGGTATGTGAATAGAGATTGATTACAGAATATATATGTGATACGTGCAAAATATTCTGAATGACTATGGGTGGAGTTGGATGTGGGGGCAGATGCTAGTGAAGTTTTTGGAGCTTGCTTTCTCTCTGTGGTTTGGAAGAGGGTAAAATCCTCCAACATATGTGTATTTAAACTCAGAGGAATGAAAGAATGAAAGAAAAGGAAGGACAGAGGAGTGATTTATGCTGCCATTACTACTTTAGGTGCTGTAAGAGCTCAGGACCATGTCGCTGACTTGGCAGGAGCCAGCGCTCCTCATGGCCAGTGGCTACAGCACTGGGAGGATGGCTTTCAGCGGCACATAGGGTTGTATCAGCACCAGTCAAGGAACCGGAAAGGCCTGGGATGGAAGCTGTTTGAACTTGTTTGGCTGCCAAAAAATTGTGCTAAAACTACAAAAACAGCATCGTTACATTCTCTGGCCAGCCTTCTTTGGATGTAAATCACTCAGTCCTGCAAGGTCAGGGCAATTTGTACCAGATGAGACTGCATCCCTGGATCATACGTAAACTACCCTTCAAGGTACTCCCTCAAGGACTGCATCATGGCATCTGTTCTCAGTTGATGGCTCCAGTTCAAATTTGCTTACCTAATCACTAAAAACTTAAGAGCTCCCTCTATTCGTGATAAGGCAATTAAACTGAACCTTTGTCTAGACAGATTCTTGAAATCATAAGGTATTAGATATGCTTCAAGCTTCTGCAAGAGAAAAAGAGAGAATATGTCTGAAGATATGGGATGCAGAGCTCAAATTTGCTAGTGTCAGTGATTATGACTCAGAAATCATGGGAAAGTGGTCAATGCCTTAACAATGGCCCATTTTTACATGTATGCTGCTCTGTAGTTTGGGAATGGAATACAGATACAACTCTTTCTTGGCAGGTCATTGAACTGAGCTGAACTGACTCAACCAGGTACTTTTGGCTTGTAGATACATCCTGGACAGCAATATTTACGATGATTACCCTGACAAGCTGAGTAATTGCTTTGCAGCTAAAACGCTAAAAGCAATGGAGCTGGATTTTCAAAAGAATTATTTAATCAGAGCTTCCTAAATAAAATAATTGTGGAAAGTAACTGGAAAATGCAGCTGGTGGCTGGATTGACATTAATATATATGTGTGTATGCATGTGCACACAGATACTTCTCTATAGGTGTATATAGTAATGTAGATCAGGAAACGGAAGAAAGAAATCTCTTTAGACAAATCTTCCTGAATGTGTCTATTGCTGCTAATGTCACTAAGACCATTATTTCATTGACAGTACTCAGATACATACACCTGTTTTCATGGTCCAGCAATGTAAAAACCCAGAAATGTAAAACCCAGAAGAGTTATACATAGTAAAAAGCTCTCAGCATAGTCTATAGCATGGACCTACAGCATTAAATATTTACTTTTAGAGTTACCTGAATGCTGAAAAAGAAGCAATTTGTTTCCTCAAATGTTTGAGTCTAAAGTAAGAATCCCTACTTTTCAATCAGTCACCTGATTGGGTATGCCACACACGATATTACTGCACTTCTTGATCTGAAATAATTCACGTACCCGGTCTACTTCTACCAGTTACTTAAAGATGACATTGTAGAATTAATCAGGTGAACTACTGCAGTGGCTCATCTCTTTATCTTCTAAACACAAGACTCTGAATGGGCCAGTTTTACACACTCATGCTGTATATGAATTCCCTACTCTCAAGTTACCATGTTATCTTTGCTTCAGCTACTAAATGACATTTAAATTTGTTTGGTTTTCAAATGAGCTGAGACATTCAAAAAATGGAGAATGTAGGGCAAATGTCGATTTGAAACTGGTTCCTGAAGTTGAATCCTTTGGTTAATGGATCTCCAGGATACTTAGCTGTTGAAGTTTCTAAATTGGCATCAGATAGACACCACAGCTGCACATGCAACAGTAGAAAATATATGTGTCTGAGCACTAAGATATGGGAAATACTTTTACAGCAGATGTGCGGCCAATGTACGTACGTGTGGACATGAATGTTTTCATGAAAATGTGATCCTCAAGGCCAAGCCAGTCTGAATAATCAATAGCCATCTTCACACTCAGGCACATATTTAACACAATGCCTAGGAATTTACCACCAGCTCTTATTAATGCAAACCCATGGCTAAATCCCATCTGATCATACTGCACTGGAAACAAATGCTCCAAGGAGCACTTCTTTTTCTTAAGTACTTTTCCTTCAGTGCTGGTTCATAGACCACTCTGCTGTGCTTTGAGTCACCATTCCCCCATTCCCAGCTGCTACAGCAGCATATATATAATCACTGCACAGGAAGTAAACCATTGCCTAAGTTTCAGGACAAACACTACTTTTGCGTATTCATGAATACCATAAAACCACTAAGTAGTCAAGTTAAACATAGATACTCAGGACATACAAATGTGAACTGGATTGTATGTGCTTTGGGGATTAATTTGGCAGGGTCTGGATTTGAGAGTAACCTAGACTACTAAAGTCTGCTATGCCAACCTCTGCACTGGTCCCTGGCTTTGAATGTCATGCCCAGCTTCCTGGGCACTTAAAGGACACAGAGGAGAAACAGTCCTCTGAAAGATTTGGCAGGAACCTTCTTTATCAAAGCCAACAGGGGTGGAGGGTAAAGGTAGAGCTTTCTAAATTTTGGTCCAGAGGGACCTGGCAAATCTGCTGTACTCTCAGAGATGCAAGTATCGAAACTTCCATGGGTAAATGGGACAAGAGCTCAGGATGACTTCATCCTTTTTTCCCATTATTACCAGGTATTCTGTAACAGCACTTGCAGGCTATAACCACGACTGGTACCTGCTGTGCTAGCACTTGTATGGACAAGCAAATAGACACTGTTCTTGCCCCGAAAGGCTTAGACTGAGATCTTGAAAGCAAGATGATTTTGGCCTTAAGAATGGCATGACAGACAAAGAGCAGCGAAAGAGGGAAGTGAAATGACTTGCTCAGTGTTGGGAATACTTCAGAAGTCTTCTGCTGCCTCATGGGCTGTACCAGGTAAACATAATAGGCAATTGGAAGTCAGTGGAATTAGGAGCAGAAGGTGCTGTGTTCTCTTGCAGCACACAGAGTTCCTAGATATCAGCTGCAGCTCTTCACCGTTCAGAATTTTAGCTCTTTGGGTACTTATCTTACTTGGTATCTCTCTGGTTTCCCACTGCACCCCTTGTGAAGACATCAGATATTTGGAAAATTGCAATCTAAGTAGCAATAGTTGCTTCATATACTGGAATTGATTTTTGATGTATCTGCATATTTTTCTATTTCCCTCTCTGTCTTTATCATGGTATGTGGGAGCACTTGCAAATCAGTTAGAAACTTCATACCATATCAGATATGAATAGCTATGATCCTTCTCACCCATCCCCATTCATGCTCCAGGCTTCCACTTCCCTAGGCAGATTTGTCAGTAGGAATCTGAGTGAATAGCTGGCCTTGCTGGATGCTTTGAAGGGCAATACAGATTAACTTTGCCAAACCATTAGGGAAAGCAAGGTGTTGCTTAAGATGAAGGTCCTGATTAGGAAATGACTTCATCCACAAAGGCATATGTCAACCCCACCCGCACACACAGAAAGTTCAGATCACTCAGATGCAAGATTACAGTTGATATCAACATCTGTAGAGATGAAAAGAGCTGCAGCATCCAAACCATGCTGGGCATTGTTTAGAGAGATCCAAACTGGGAATTTAGATTTCATTGCAACTGGAAACAAACTAGTAACCAGTTCAGCCTGCCAAGCAATGCAGTAATTAATGAATGCTCCCATAACCTCCCTGCTAGGTTATTCCAGCAGCATAGTTTGCTCTATGTTTAGTTTGCTAGGGTATTTTTTTTTTTCTGGAAACTTAATAACTGCTTGACACAGCCCAAATCCAAAGACTTGGGGAAAGTAAATTATACCACTGAGCTGCAACCAACACGTAATACTTCCTGAGCTGCAAACACCAACTTAATATGTTTCAACCAGAAAATACTTTGGGTGCTGGCAAGTGGAAGGAGACACAGAAGAAGCCATGGAAAGCCATCCATTAGTACATGGCTTTTTTTCTGTTACATAGGACTTTTTTCCTTGCCTTGGCAAGAAAGTGAGACCTGTGTCTCAGGTTGGACGACACAGGGGCTTGGAGCAAGCTGCTCTAGTGGAAGGGGTCCCTGCCCGTGGCAGGGGTTGGGGCTGGAGGAGCTTTAATGTTCCTTCCAACTCAAACCAGTCTGGGGTTCTACGAAAGCTAAGAAGAAATGGGACTTGTCCCTTTCTGCTCTTGCCCACTGTATCCTGGCAGACCATCTCCTCTGTCAGGGAGCTATTCCTTGCCGGAAGCTCCCAGGTTGAGCTGGGGACTACTCTTCTCTGTTATCACCACCACCAGGCTTCCTACACATCATTTATTCACCCAGAGCAAGTGGGATTCTTAACTTCCCGTTGATTGAACTCCAAAATGGTCTAAAGTGATTATTTCACCTAAAGTATACTAAGGGTAAACTTCATCCAATAACGTTCTTTGTCCTTTTAATGCTCAGACCACTTCTTGAATGACCACAACAACATAATCTCTAGACTTTTCATGCCTTGACATCTCTTGACATTCCTTATGACATGTGAATCACGTGTATGCATCTTACAGAGTGCAGGACATTGAATTCTCTCTAATCCTCAGATTCTTGGCTTGGTATATTCTGAAGTTAACAGCTAATTCTGGTTGCCATTTCTGAGGGACACTGAGAAATGAAAAGCCAGTGCACTGAGTACCTCTCTGCAGCTGACCAAGGGGGCACCTGTGACTCTAAATCTGCTAACAGAAAAATGTCTCTGCTGTCCAGGCCATAAGGAAAGGAAAAGAAAAAACACCTCCTCCTCTTCTTATCCCACTCACTTTCTGTAGTGATTTAGTCTTTACTTTCTGAGGTCCTGAAGGATTTAGAAACCTTTTTCTTTGTTACAATATTGGACTGAGAATTTCCCTTGATTCCTCCCTATTTGTTTCAACAGAATCCTTCCTGTTTACATAAATTAAGGATCCGGCCCTTGGTTTCCAGCTCAGCTAAGGACAGCTCAAGTACAAAAAGACAGATTGTCCTCACAGCATTTCAAGCTGTGGAGAGAATCCAAAGTGCCAGAAATCTTGTGGGAAGGACTGTTTTCAGGGAAATTCCACCCCATAGTTTCCATACATGTCATATAAGTAATGTCACCCCAGACTATAAACCATCTGAAATCAGCCTACTGCATTCAACACTTCTGGCTATACAAGAGTATTATACAATTACATTTTATATAGGTAGAGTTTCTTTTCCTTTTGCTTTAAACTACTTCACTTAAAATTACATTTAAAAATTAAATGTAAATTAAAATTGCACCAACATTTCTCATTCCCTCTGGAAGTGTGGAAGGTCAGGATTCATCTCAAGCATGCCATTGTTAGCTGGTGAAAAAGTGCCACCGAAGCCAGTTGTGGCATGCAGTGTAAGTATAGGCAAGTGACATGTCAGGTGCTTAGAGGGCATCCTTTGGAGCTAAAGCTCTGGCACATTAACTGATGTGGAGGAGCAGGAATGAAGGCTGCGATTCATTTCTGTATCTGCCCTTGCTACAAACGCTGAGCAGTCGGTGGTAATTTTGATCAGATGTATTCCTCCTATAAGGAAGAAAAGCAGCGTATGCTGGTACTTTAATTTAATTTCAATTTGCTTTAGCAGAGATTTATAATTATTATAAGGGATGATTTTATAATGTAATTCTGTGTTGTCAGAGGAGGTTAGCTTTATGACCTCCTTTAAAAACTAAATGCAGCTTTAATTAAAACAAAACCAAAGAAAGAAGTACAGTCTTGTACCAACATGTTGCTGTCAGCACCCTGCTAACTGTCTGAATTGAACTGTAAGCCTCCGCTCAAAGATACCAGTGCCAAAAACAAAGCTTATGGCACATTTAAAGGTACCGCCGCCTTATTTTTATACTGTATCTCAACTTAGCATTGCTGGAGGTTTTCTAATAACAATTATGATGACTGTCAAAAATCAGACACTAATGAATAGCAACCTTTAGTAGGCTGTCAACTTTCACAGAAGCATAGCTGGATGCATCAATAAACCCAGCTATTTTTGCTTAGCAGCAGTGCATTTCCATTACCTGAAATGGAGTCACTTTTGGTTTAACCTAGTACAAGATCAGAATCAGACTCATTAAATTTAGCCTTCAAGCTGCCATCTTTCATGAGGTAAGATGATTTTGCTTCTACATAATGGATGTCACAGGGCTCATCTTCAGTACATGCTCACACTACTTGTAATTTTCTGTATTTGCATTACCTGACATGGGACAATATTAATGCTGTATCACACTGAAGTCTCTCTGACATCAGCAAATAGAGCCACCATGCAACCCAGAGATTTTCTAGCATACATGAAGCAGATGTAGCCCCATTCTTGCCCTTGTGTCTGCTTCACAAGGTCAGTGATATTAAGCTGACATATTAAACCATTCTAGTATCACTTCATAAGAATTCTTCATGTCTTAGTGTTCGTCATACATCAAGAGCTGTTGCATGGCTGATGCTACATGGCTTGGTTAGGTCAATCTGTAATATTCTGGGGCATAAAATGTGGCTCCCTAGAAGGAGATTTTAATTTCACTAATGTTAGTTTTAATATTAATAATTCTATTGATTTCTTTCTCATTAACTTCAGAGTTAGAGAATTATCTAGTCCAGAAGCTACATTTTGGGATAGGTGTTCATTTTTAATAATTGTTTTACTCTGTCTTCTTTAAATGATTCAATAAGAGGATAAAAATGCAATGACAGAATTAATTCTGCTTCCCCCGTAAAAGGTATACACCCAGCACAAACAGGTAGCAGTTTCTAGGTAAATAGCAAGATGCAGAAACAAGCGAGGGGCAGATTGCACCCTTTGCCTCCAGCCTCTCTGTGCAATATATTTACCTGGATGCTGAGACCCATACAAGAATCCACTACCATTGAGTTTCCCAGTGGGGGAACTCAGGGAAGGAGTCTGCAGTAGCTGGTATTAAAGGATGGAGGCCATGAGTGGGAATGCAAAGGCAAGTATTTGAGAGAGAATTTATGGAAAATGAAACATTAGCATACATTTAAAAAAGGATCTTCTACATAATACAGTGAAGACAGTAAAAGATAGCTAGCAGTTTAGGATTGAATTCTTAAGTAGCTATCTTGGGGAAAACTTGTGCTTTCAGAAAAGGTATTTTTCCAGCTAAGATTGTCTAGTCTGACACTAAGATGAGCAGCTTCAGATATTGTAATACTGCCTTTAAAACCACTGTACTAAAACTTGAATTCCTTTTTTCCAAGGCAGATGCACAGAAGCCTTCTGCCTTGGTGTCAGAAGTGTAACATTCACTTCTGCACCAGACGACAGCTGGGTACAAAAGGTCTTATCTCCTAAATGTTTTATTCCATTAAAGGCTGGTAAATAACTCCTTCTAAACATTTTAATCCATTTCTAGAGACTACTCTTTATGAGACATCCAATTGGTGAAAGAAAAGGACCTTTTTAGACAATACACAGTCATCTATACAATGTATTTGTTACCATTTTTCTCTCCACTTAGTGCATACCTGGTCCCAGGAAAAGATTTGGAAAAGTATTCCTTCTTTTAAAGGCCAAATTTCTGAGAGAGCTCAGCATAAAGTGTTTGACTCTTGTGCTGCTTGTGGCTTTGGCCACCTGTTGGGCAGGAGCCATGTTTCTGTACTGTGTTATTCTGTCAAGCACTGATTCACAACTATATTTCAGGCAGTACCATGCAGTAAAAAAAACGATCATTAGCAACTGTACTTATCACCTGAGGCATTAAAACTAGTCAGGAGAGAGACAGACTCAGTTCTAATAACTCCTGAAACATTTCTCAAACACTGTGTTTTAAATGCTACAAGCTTTTGATAGGTTTGGAGTAGTGAAATCCTATCACTGTGTGTTTGGGATGGCTTTCCACTGCAGCTAGGGAGAAGTGTCTCTCTGAGTACATGTGTGCGTGGAGCAGACATCACATCTGACACAGCAGTGTGCCTGGTGTTCCTCTCACTCTCAGTAGTTTATTAAAACAAACAAACAAACAGAAAAGACATGGTGTATCACAGGAGTCATTGTCTGGCATTAGCTTTGCTCTGGAGGACATGATGAGTGTGTAAGTTGCAAGACATTTAACTTCATCATTCACTGTGCTTGTTAATGCTATCTTGAGCTAGAGGGAAGGTTGAGCATTCTTGCACATGTTGTCCTGATCTTGCTGTTTAACAGTTGAGACAAAGTTTTCTGTATAAGACTATACTTTTTCTCACCACATTTACACACATTTTCCCTTCCTCCCATCTCAGGTTTTAGTGTATAAAAGCTCTGTGGACTACGATGCTGAATTAGCTTTAATATAACTGCATGTGTAAGAAGTGAATATTTTCTCACTTGGTCCTTCTAGCAGAAGTGCAATAGCAGTACCATGGGCTAGGTTGATCTTCCCCAATTCCTTGGAAATTATGGTCAGATGTTCACTTCTGGAGCTCCAAGTGCTGCTCTTACTCTTGGATCACAGATATGTATAATTGTCCCAGTGGCTCCGCAAAAAGACAGTAGAGAACAAAACCAACTCAGTTTTGTTCTAGTCCTCATGGAAATGTTTGATGCACACATAGTAAAGGAGAATCCCTAGGCCACATACTAGAATTAGTGCAAAAAAAGCAGTTTGAAGATCAGCCTCCGTGTTGATTCATGCTGGATTCAATTTTCGGTAAGATACTAAAAAAATGGGGGTATTATTGCCAAGGTAGTGGGGAGTCTTCCTCTCATTGCAGTCAGTCAGAGCTACATCACCTCAGCAGTGAACAGAGTTGGGAATGGTGTTGGGAGAAGAAGGAATAAGTCTTTTCATGTCCTATAAACACTGTTCCTCCATTTTGGGTTTTTGGATTAATGTTTTCTAAAGTGAAAGTGGTCAAAATGCCCACATTTAAAATCCCAGCCAGCTGAGCTACTTTCAGTTAAACAAAATCACTCTAATGACCTCTTTGCATTTGGAAAGATAAAAGGAAGAAAATGTAGTACTTTTATTTTCCTTGCTCAAATTTAAGCAAACCAAAATGTTTTACTATTATCCCATTGGCCAAATCTAACCGGAGATATTAAAGTAATTCCGCTTCTCCCCCCCCTCCCCCCAAGCTCAGTGCCTCTGTCTATAATGAAATACAAAGGAAAACAACTGCTAACACAAGTAGACTTTGTACTGCGTGAACAACTTTTCCTGTATTAGCAAAGCAGACTACTAATATGATATGATGGGACATTACTAATGCAACAGAGTGCAGCTAATGCAAACAAAATATGTTAGAGTGCCTGAACTGAATAGAGAATTTGTTTGTCTGGGACCCAGATTCTGAAAATCAAAGTAAATCCCACAGAAATACATCGTAAAGATAATTCAATAAACAAGCCAAGCCCATCAGATGCACCAGGTCGTTTGTGGGCACTGGTGGTAGAGATAGATCCAGGAACCTAATTCTCACACTAACTTTCGAAGGGAGTTGGGTGCTTGACTGTCCTTGTAACTTTGGAAAACCTCTTGTATAAATAATAAATGATGATAATTTGCATTGACATAATAACTAAGTGTATGGGATTATCAGTAAAGGCTGTAAAACTGCTATTCAAGTCTTTGAGAGAGTTGTTACCTCTGGATTCAAGGCTGTATGCTCATAGCAAGCTCTTCTCTGAGAAATAGCCAGTTACAATGCTCTCTTAAAAGAGTAGCAGTGATTTATTCCCTTTTTTTCCTCTTTCTCCCTCCTCCCGCTCTCAGCTCTTAATGACAATCTTGTCTGCTGTAAATGGATAGGTTTGAGCAAATTAGAGGACCCTATCCTTAGTTTCAGCTGAGGATAACATCCCCACAGCAAAGGGTCTGCTCAGGCTTTGATGCATTTCACTCAAAAGACCATCTATTAAATCAAAGACCTGTGTACTCTCCCAGAACCTCGAGGGCTGTGTGCTCTAGCGGGAGCTGCTTTGCAGCCAGTAGCAACTAGTCACAATTTGTTATTAAAACTGCAGCTCCCCACTGCTTGCTGCTGCTGAGCACCGTGAGGCTGGAGTCTGCTCAAGAAATGCCGAGAAAGCAGAAACTTAGAATATTCCCAAGCTCACCTTTTAATGAAGGCATATGGCATTCAGGATATTGTTATTCATGTAATAATTGGCAACGGCGTACACATATTCATGGTCCTGCTCATCTTGCTTAGGAAATTTTGGAATTGCTCCATTGTAATGGGCCATAAACACCTGAAGTTAAAGTATATAGCAAATACAGAAACATGAATAATTCTTTATAATTACACACATATATTCATGTACACACACATAGCCATCAGGCAAGCCAATTTTATATTTTTTCATAATAATTACTGAACTGGGGAGCAAACTACACCTCAATTGTTCTAAATCCAGATCAGTGTACGTGATTTGTAACTGTCAAGTGCAAAATCAAATGAAATGTCCTGAGACTTTTCCTGGGTGTTTGGGGATGCATATGAACTGGGAAGAAACAAGCTGAATTAGACTGTCCATGCTTAGCTTCAGAACATGATTCAAACATTTGCAGTAGAACTGGGGCTTGACAGAAAACATCAACTAAGGGAGATACGAAAAAGCCACCACTTTATAGTCCACTTTCTATTGAGATATTAGAAAGAGGGGGGGAAGGAGGGACTGTGAGGGTTTTTTTTGGGGGGGCAATGAGTACCTGGATTTTTACCTGTCTACTGATCCTTACAGAAAGATGTGAGTGTGTGATTTATATCCTTACTAAGGAAAACTGACCTGTGACAGTAGAATTGAACCTCTGCTGCTACAGCTGTAGAGCTGTCCATGTGGCTATTCTAGTTCCATTTTTATTTCAGATATATTCTTTTTTAATTCAGTTGACCTTTTAAAGTTAGAAATAAAAGTTTTTATGCCAAAGGAAAAGTTTCATGTGGAAAGATAAGAAACAACAGTGGTTTAAACCCACAGTTCTGCGCTACTGGGAAGTTTCATCTTCAGCAGATTCTCTGAAGAGAAAGGGCCTGCTTAAAGGAGTATAAAAATGATTTTATGTGCCAGCATTGGAGTCTATGTCCATAAGGACCGAAAAAGTCCATATTTCAAACCAATACAATAAAAAGTATATTTCTCTTTGTTCCAAATTCACCAAAACTTTTCACTCACAGACATTTAGGATGTATTTTCAGGAGGGTGCTCAGCTGAGCACTCAGCAGTACCCATGCTCTGTATATAGGAGTTAAAGACCTCAATATTGATTTTGATAGTGTATTGCAGGTGCAGACCTTGTAATTCTCATACTTTGCTAAAAAAAAACCTCTTCTTCTTTTCCCACAAGCAGAAATTGCAGTACTTCTGTCCCAGCTTAATATTTGAGATAAAATTCTTGCACATACCACCCCAGTGCGTCTGGATTTTGTATTTCTCTACTGGAACCACAACTCCCCTTTATCTTACTACTTTGACATCTGGTGTTGCAGGTAGGATGCTCTGGGTTGAAGCATCTGGTCTGAGAGATGTTTTCCTTCCTTGGACTCCGAGGTACTTCAGGAAAATCCTCCAGAAACCATTTATCAGCCTCAGCACTAAAATGTTCAGTGCAATTTACACTGAAACACCTTCTTTCCCTTCCTGTGCAGTTGCCCCAGTACCCTCATTCCATCAGAGCAGTAGTTAACAAACTGGTGCTTTGCTGGTGCTTTGCTGATGTTTGCTATTCTGGATCAGGGATAGTCAACTCCTTTTGTACCAATTTGGAAATGACCTTAACCGTTGTTCCAACTAAAATGGGATTAGTTTTGAAGCTCAGAAATCTCTCAGGTAATTATTTCTTCTGCTAACCGGCTCTCAACATCCATACTCATGCTTCTGCACTGGCAAAATGAGAAAATGAAGAGGTTTATCAATAAAGTGCCACTGGCAGTTCAGAAGAGCTTCAGTCCCTGGGACTGTCACAAATCTCCAGAGTTTACTACTTGAACTCGTGGAAACAGCAGTGTATCAATAGTTTGGCTAAAGCTGGAGAAATACCCCAACGTTTGGGTGCTGACTGGAAACATCCAAACTTTGTGAGGTTTCTCCATCATTGACATAAACCATGGTCTGTGGCTTTCAACAATAACATTTGTGCTGCTTTTAGCAATTCAAATCCAGATGCAGCAACTGAGTTTGGCAAAAGAGCCACAAACCACTTCTGTCTATCTGCATGTGCAGCTGGTTTTGGTAACTGATTATCTACACCATCATGGACAACCAAATTCTCATATGGATTCTCTGATGCGCAGCAGCAATGTCAGTGCCATGACAGGCTACAGTGGATATAAACAATCTGGAAGCTTTTGTTTTGGGTTACCTTACTTGCGTATCTAGCTGGACTGACTGACAACATGTAGGTGAGTGGGCTTTTTCAGGTTTTATGGGCATAAATTCTCTGCTCAGAAAGGACACCTCACTTAAAAAATAAACATGCCAGTGGACAAAAGAGCATCTTCCAAACGTGCATGAAGGAGAACAATTCACAGAGCGATAGCTAAGGTATGCAAGTATCTCAGCTCACCTGGATGTAACGCTTGCTTCTCCAAGGCAAGACACTCAGTCTGCAGGGACAGTGTGTAGACCACTGTCAGCTTCTACTGGAAGGTGCCAGATTTGCCCAGCAAAGCGGCAAAGCCCTAATCATCCTCTTGCCCAAGTGTCAGGAATCAGCAGCAGGTCTGTTTGGAAAGGCCAAGTAGGCAGTATGTCTCATCGGCACATCTCCAACTGCCTACAGTCTTTTGATGTGAGATGATATTGAGGCCTGCAAGGGAAAGTATAATAATAATAGACTTAACTGAAGTTTTGATTCAACTTTATGAACAAGAGAGAGGCAATTCACACTGCTTACCCAGAAGCAACACTCACGCCAGGGAGTTGGAGGGAGATATTCAATTAGAAGTATCACTTCAGAAGGGAAAATTCCACCTGGAGTGAGTTATGAAATGGGAAATTTCAGTGGGAGCTGCATTTTCTTTGGGGGGCTTCAATGGACAGTTTGTTTTGGTAGCCAAGCTCCTAATGGAAAGATAATTTCATCCTTAAATCTCAAGTGATTTCTGCCAATTCATAACAATTTACACCTACAGGGCATCAGCAAATTAAGTCCAACTACATCACTGTCATGTGAAGAAGTATTGGGTACACTGGAGCATGGAAAGACTGACTTACGGAATGACATACATTATGGAAAGAAATAAAATTCAAGAGTCCCAACTCCCAGTTGCCTGCTGTAATCACTGTACCTTGTTTTTGAGTACTCTTCCATTGCTGGAAATAGATGAATTATTTAGGTTCTGCTTGACCATTTTTCTCTTTCCTTTTTTTAGCATTTTATGCCTCATTTAATTCATTCCCAGTATTTTTTCCATTTTAGTTTCTAGCAATAACATTATTAAATTTCATGTCTGCTTCCGTTTTTATTTCCATCTTTCACCAAAAAGGTATAAAGTGAAATGAATCCAAATGAGAGAGCTTTTCTCTTCAAACCGCTCTTGGTATCATCGTTTCCTTAATTAAGTAATTGAAGCTCTCCCAACACACACAACGTCATTCAATCTACTGTGGTCTCTCATATGTGCTGGCACTTAGATTTGTTCCTATAGAGGACCACTTTTCCAGTCCATCAGTCTGTTCTGCATCTTGCTTCTAAAAACCTCTCAGGCCTCATCCTCCTGGTACCCCATGATGGACATGCAAGATGGTTTTAAAACAAAGAAACAACATAAAGACAAGATTAACATTACTCACAAGGCTCCATCCTGGGGCTCGTGTGGGACTGAATCTGGCAAATTCTTATCCTCATGACAAAGTTACCAGGAAAAGCTCATAATAGCTGTAGCTCCTACTAATCCAGATCCTCAACACATCCAGTATTAAATAGCAGTCACTGTAGCTGTTGGGAGTTACAGAAAATTTTTTTCTCTTGAAAGATTTTTAAAGGAAAATAGAGATTTTCCAGGAAAAGGATCCCTTCAGGAGTCTAGATGATAGTTATCCTGGGGTTGGAAGTGAAGGAAGAACAGCTAATGCTCTATGTTCCTTCTCTTCTATGGACATTGGATCAATCTCTTCCCTTCTCAGCCCACTCCCATCCTTGGAATGTCAGATCTAATGAGAGGTGAGGGAGTTAATGTCAGTAATTGTTCTCTTCCCTGTGAATTTTGGATGATAAAGAAGGAAATCCAATTGCAACTGTGTTTCAAGCTTGGGAAGAGGTGCAAAGAAGACCAGGAGAAGGCAGAGAATGGGAATGTGGATATGATGGTGGTGGAGCTAAGCAACAGCTTGAATTAGAGTTAACTGAATATAGGTGGTAGGGTAGGAGATGAAATGAGTGTGAACTCAAACTTAAGGCTTGAAGAGAAATAGCTAGTAAGAACTGTATTTGTATGGAGGAGATATTATATGCAAAAGCAATAAATAGGGTTTCAGGTTTAAAATCTCATGACATAGTGAATGACACGATGTAATTTCTCAGACCCCTTAATCTCAGATTCTGAAGTCCAACATCCAAATGTATTTTTTCTGTGAGCTCCTTACTACTTCTCACTGAAGTCTTTGTTCTCCTGAATATACCAATCTCTGACTCTAGATCTGAATTATTTCTCTTTCAAAATTTATCAGATAACAGTTGTGACTACCGTGACGGTGAGGAGATGATCCAGATCCACTTGGAAGAACTAATTCCAAATGTAACTAAGGAGTATGTGCGTATGTGGGGTTTGTGACATTAGCCAGGATTCTCCCCACTCTTCTCTGGGCAAGAGTTTTACAGAATGGATCCATGTGGTGTCTTTTGCCAGCTGAGCATCCATAAGCCCAACCTGTGACAGTTTAGCTCGTCACACGTCTGGTGAATGAGTGGCCTCCCAGCTTACAGCCACTAAAGCAGAGGAATTTCACCATCGATCTGGAGAAGCACTTGAGACAATGGGAGTAACAGGGCAATAAAGATTGCAATATATCACCAGACTCGGCTCCTGGCTTGTATAGATCAGAGCTGCATTAAGATCATTACAGCCTGCCTGTGACTGATCTAAAGAGAGTAAGCCAGCTCCAGGAGAGGAAAGAGCTGCTGATAAAAAAACTATAACCAAACTAATAAAAAAAAGTGTATCAATGTGACAAAATGTATTTTACCAGCCTGGACAAATGCCTTTGAATTCCCCCTCTGCTGTAAGCATCTGTCAGTGAAACACAGCCACTAGTTACAGCAAATTGTTAACCCCACCTTGCCCCTATAGAAACATCCAGCTGCTGAAATCAGGAGACACACTTAAAAGAAAGGGAAAGGCAACCAGAAAACAGGAAAGAAACAAAAAATCAGGAATCCACCTCTTCCATTAAATCCATACATCATCAAAATGCTTATGCTGTCCTTTTCCTAGAAGCACAAAGGCAAGTGCCACTCTCTTCACCACACTCTCTTATGCTGAGAGCTGGGGAGGTGCTTTCACATCCTGTTTGTTCAGTGCAGCCTGGTGATGGTGTGGGATGTTCCAGGCCAGTGGGACCCCCACTACACGGGCTTCATCTAGAAACCTGCCAAAGTGTATGTGAAGTGCCCCGCAGGATCACAGCCCTGTGATCTGGGCTTTTGGGATCCATCCCCAGGTGCACAATCAGAAAAAGGAAACCTCTGGTGCAGTCAGAACTGAAAACATAAGTAGAGGAGCAAATCCCACCAGTCTAAATCTGCCTACATTCACTGCTGTGGGAATACAACTGCTGCCACAGCTGAGGGATGGATGGCCCAGCAGGTATTTAGCTTTCTAGGGCACATATTTGTTCCCTGGGCATTTTCTTCTTTCTATATGTCCCTGCAGATCACCTGGGTTGTCTGAACCTTTTCTGTGTAGCAGATCCACTGATAATGGGTAAAGGAGCCAAACTAGGAGCAAGAGTGATTGCAGAAACCCAGTCACACAGTCAAAATTCCCTTTTCTGGCCCCTGATCTTTCATTGCCTGTAAAGAAATTTGCTGTAATTGCCACCTTCTTATAGAAGAAAAAGGTGGAATTTGACACTTCATGGTGAATGAAAACAATCTCCATTAATGGAAAGAAAAAAGAGGGACTTTCATTCCTGTGTCCCTGTGCTCCCCCCAAGTCACTTCCATTTGCTATGCCAGCATCCGTAGGATGCTTTTAACATTCATACACTTAAGCAGCTACTTACAGTGCATTTAGCCAGGTGTGTTAAGCTATTGAAATGCGTGTTTTATCAGCAGGCCAAGGCTTCTAGTCGAACTGGAGAAGCCTTAATCCTCCTAAATAGAGTGAAACCTCCCTGCAGATAAAAGACTCGCCTGGCTTGTTCCAGAGGGAGTTGGTGACATGGGTGTACCCTCACCCCCTTCTCCCTTAGGAAAATATGGCCCTGCGGGAAGAGTGGTGAGGGACGATCAAAGGGAGCTGCAGCTTAGCTGCCTGCTTCCAGCAACAGAAAGGCTAACCCGTCATTACCAGGGAGCAGCGCTATTAGAGGTGAATTGTGAATGGAAGGGATCTTTGGCAGAGGGAGGAATTGGGGCATTGCCACTGTGTAGGAGAGATTTGGGCTTGGGAGGGGACCTTGTTTCTTCCCACTCCTTTGGCAAGGTAAAACCCAGGTGTGTCCCTGGGAATCCCTAGCTTTTTAACTTATTAAGGAGTATTAATGAGTGGATGGTGGTTTTCACCTGCACAACTCGTAGGTAACTATGGACTGGATTTTACCACTGCATTTTGCCTCTGCAAAATCTCTCACTCTTTCTTCTTATCTCTCCTTCCCCAAAAAGCAAATGTCTTCCTCAAGAGCTGCCCTTGTCTTCCTTAAGAGTTTTATTTTCTTTCCTCTGCCTTTGGAGTATAAGGAGAGAGGAGGGCAAAAGGGCAAACTTCCTCGAAGTTTTAAAGCAGAGCTTGGAAAGAAGGGAAGGTTGGATGGATGTAGGGATTGTGCAGGAAGGGGGTTTGCATTCACCTTGGAGATGAATCTTGCCTCTGAATACGTATATTGAGGGTGGCTGGAGCTTGAAAATGTAATTGTGGGGTGAAGATTGTGCATAGCCCTGGGTGGCACTACCCTTCCCTTTAGGAAAGGGACAGAGCGCAGTTCCCACGACCAAGTCCAACTGCAACAGAAGCTGCACAGAGCGGACAACCCCCTGCCATCCCCTGTACAGGTTGTGTCATGCATTTCCCAAGGGGAAATCCAGTTATTCTGGATGCAGCTGAGCAGGACATGGGGCCATGGTTTCTCTGACTCCTTTGGGTAGCCCAGCATTCCTGTTCTGTTCAGCCTTGAGCCAGTCGTGCATGTGAATACAAGGAATGAGGTTGAGTAATGGCCTTTTGGGAAGCCTTCTGGTGTCTCTAGCCCTCCACACCACAGTCAGAAACAATCAGGCTTTTTCTTTGCAAAAATTCATCGTCTGTCCATTAGTATTTTCTCCATCCATGTATAATTTTTGATTTTTAATCCCTCACAGTGGGAGCTCCAAGCAGGGTATTTCCAAGTGGTTATTAATAATAAATAAAACAAACCTCTTACATGGATGGAGCACCTCTCATAGAAAGTAGTAAATCCCAAGTTGTTATACAGACACATTTCTGCTTTTAGGAATCACTCACGTATGGATTTACAGCACAGGGACATTTTGTCCTCTACCAAAGCAAAATCACATTATCCATCATTGAAAGCAGCTGTCTCAGGGGTTGAATGAAAATTATATTTGCCAGAATTAGCAGCTAATAGTGACTATGACTTGTTTTGCATATTTTTATAAATATGCTTTAACCTCACATAATACTTAGAAACTCTGAGTTTCTGTTTGTCCTCATGAGCTCCATGTCTAAGAGTTGGTTTAAGCCCAGATTCCACTTTGATTGAAGCACTCCAACACAGACAACCTTTTAGCCTTCCCTGGTGAGAACAATATTTGCTATCTGATAGGCTGAATTTACATACTTTTTCTTTTTATGTGTGTGCATATGCGTGATGATGAGAAGTTTTAAAACAAACGGCAATATCCCCAGCTGCTAAGTTCTGACATGCACTTTAAATAAGTAAACCCAGGGATGTGGCACGCTGTGGAAGGGAGAGCAAAATTGGCTTATGTGTTGCACTGATCACAGAATTATCATCTGCTATCACACGGTTTACCATTAGACCCAGCTGCTGCCAACCTGACCGGTGCATTTCTTCAAGCTAAGCTAACAAAGCACTTATTTGTTATCCAGGGAACTACCTCTAATAGACTTCCAGTGAAATAATATTTGCTTTCCAACCCTACTTTGAATCCCACTCACTTTGTTAAAAAGATTGCCTCTGGCTGTCTCCGCTGGTCTAATCTAATAGTTTCTAGTTTGTACAAGCAAAGCGCTTTCAGCCAACTATATAAATAACTTAAAGAGAAGAAGACACTTTTACAGTGCTCTGTGCGGGTGCTATAGAACATGACAGATTAGTAAATGACGCCTCAGTGGAGCTCATCTGGGAACCTCTGTCAGTTGAATATGAGCAATTACAATATTGTATTTGGGCTGAAAGGGTTGTCTGTCTTCTTACAAAAGGGCTAACAAGAAAAATAATTCCTGTCTTACTTCTCCTGTGCATGAAACTGATCTAAGTGGCTCTAGACCCTTTTCTCTTCCCCTCCCATTGCCGTCACAGCAGCAGGAGGGGAGAGAGGGGGGAAAAGCAGGCAAGGAGAGAAAAGAGAGTTATTTTCTTTCTGTTTTCACTTTTGGTTTGAATTGAAAATGAAGAAAGAATAATATTAGGAGACGGGGCTCCCTGAGGTTTGAGAGAGGACGTTATATCTTTATATCAAAGAGTACTTTCTGCCACCCGCCTCTTCCACTCCAGCAGTCCAGTGTGCGTGCCCCATGCCTGCCGGAGCCGCTCGATTTATCTCAGCTCACCTGCTAAGATCACCAAGGGCCTGGAGTTTCAAAGAGTTGCCCAAGGTTTACCCATGCTATTCCACTGTTGGGTTTTTGTGTTTTCTAATAGAATCGCTGAGGCTGAGCATCATGGGACAGAAAACACCACCCGAGCTGCGATTTCCAAAGGAAAAATTTTCACATCCCGTTGACAATTCCTTGAGGCTCTTTTGAAACTGCTGGTAGGACTGGAGGGCTGGCACCGCATGTCCTCCTCTAGGATCAGTGAGGATACACTGAGGAATCTGCTTTTGCAACAGCTGGTTTTGCAAATAGCCAAAACGATCCCCCCCACCCCCCAGCCCACCTTCTTGTTTCTTTATTCCATTTTTTCCTTTCTTAATTTTTCCTTTTCTCCCTTTTCCTCTTTTCCCCTGGAGAACCACGCAGTACCAGGAATTTCTTTTGTTTCCATCTGTCTCTTTCTCACCACTGCCAGTTTCTGTGGCTCTCCTCAGGCCTGTGAGCGGCTGCGTGCAACTGCAAGCACATGGATGTACACCAGCAGAAAGTTACATGAGGTCCTCCTGCTTCAGAGAGGAAAGCAGTGACATTCTACCTCCATCCTGCTATTGAAGCACTGTGTGCCATGTCCTGTGCTACCCTGAGGCTGTCTAGAGGCTCGTGCACACAGGCTGTATCTTCAGAGATATGGAGGAGTTTTGGAACAAGATGAAACCACAGAATTCTGAGCACGAAACTCAGAACTGCTATGCCAAGCAGGCCCTGGCATTCTAGGGTGGAAATGGCTTTCTGAGGCCCCATAGCTACTCTGAAAGGACACAGAGTGATTATGAGAAGTGACCCTCTCATCAATCACCTAAGTGATACTTATCTGCCATTCACTGAGAGTAAGTCAGGATCCCTGGGTGGGGGAAACATCATGTTTCAGTTTGGATAATTGCCAGGGATAATATAATCTAAAAACTGGACAAAAATCTCCATCTAGGAAAACCAATACAAGCCTAATTCTGCCATTCAAGTCTACAATCTGCCGTTGGTTATGCTCCTGCTGCTATACTGGGTAACAGCACAGGCTATGTGCTGACAGCGCGGGGCACAATTTGACCCAGAGGTTTCCTCCACACCAGGTAGCCATGCGGTGCCAATGCTGAACATATCTCTGAAAACAGACCTAAAACTGAGATAATTTCTAGCAAATCAACCAGTTTCCACCCTGAAACATTTGTGATTTCACAGGCCCCATTCACAGCTCATGGATGCGATTGCAGCCCCTGGGAGATGAAAGGTGCAGTGATCACTTACAAACTGCCAGCTCCCAGTGCTTTGGAGGTGTTTAACGGGATTTTGATCTCTAATAAGGCCTGATTGGAAAATTAATGAACATGTCAGGAACGAGTATCCCAGCAGTTCTGAATCCTAGGGCCTGGGGTTCCTTCACAGATTTGGCCATCAAGTTCCTGTTTGCTCTTGGACATCATATTTCATGTCTTTGGTCTGTTTAAACTGTGAGTTCCATGGGCAAGGGCTTATCACTCTGTGGCTATGCAGTCTGGAGAACGTGGAAAATATTTGTCTTCTAGATTGCATTTCGCTTTGCACTTAAAAAAAAAGAGTGCAACCTCTTTATACAGAAAAAGTTCAAGAAGTCTTCCCCAGCTTTGCAGAACATGACCCCTCACTTTTTCAGTTCTAAACACCAGAGCTACCAAGCTTTAGTGTTCTCAAAATGCTGATTTCAACCTTGACCACTTTAATTTCAGCTTTGGGCAGTGAATGCAGTTTTTAAAGCTCTGAAAAACGTGTTTTAGAAAGGAAAGTTTGTGGGAAGTCTCCCTGTTCCTGTGGGAGGTAAAAAAGGCAGAATTTGGCAGCCTCGGCAGATTTAGGATTGTGCTGAAGGGATCAATCTGTTTCAGATTGGATGTCTTAAACACTTTGCAGTTACTGGAGTGGAGAGCTGGTAACACGATGGGGACTGCCAAGGCTTAACAACAACGCAATGTCTGATGTGTTCATGTGCCAGTAGGGCCATGGACAAGGACAGGGGCAGCATCCGAGTATCCTGGGCAGGGTTGAGCAGAGCCAAATGTTGTACTTATGATGCAGAAATTATCTCTACCTAGGCACAGAGATCCACAGAGATACATCAATACCTGTGCCTACTCATTTTGGTTAGCTTTATGCTCCTAAATACAGAGCTGGGCCTCTGACCACTGGCTTCTGAGCAGTCACATAACTTCCCCCATCTTCTCTTTTCTTAGACTACAAAAGTTAAGGAAAAACATTCCACCATGCCACAGCACTCCATTCCCCAGTTCTCAGCAGTGACAGGTGCCCCTTCTAAGCTTGTCTGATTATCTGCTATTGAAGTCAAGGCCAAGCGCTTGCCCACCCAAAGCTCAGCCCATGCACAGCTCCCTGGAAGACCAGGCACAGACCAATTTAGCCTGCAAGACCTGTATTTCTCAAACTCAGGGTGGAATGAAGAACAGTGTCTATATATCTTTCACATCCTTAATTGTGAAGTTGTTAACCTTGCATTTAGTGCTTGAATACTCCTGTGATGGGCACTGGAGATAAACCTCTGAGAGCCAGACACTGAAATAACACTGTGCACATTTTTTAAGCCAGAGAGCTCTTATTGACAGGGTGTCAGCTGCTGATGAAGGGCCCTGGAATATTTTATGAGATGTGACAGCTAATAAAACAGGTTGTTGTTTTTAATTGTTTGGCAGGTAGCAGTGAATTGTGAACAGATGTGAACTGGGTGCAGAGAAGTCTCTGGATCTCCCTGAATTTCTTCCATGCTTCACTGCCACCACCACCACTGCACATTAGAAATATTAGTCTCCCAATTTTCACCTCTGCCTTGCTGCTTTGGACATGTTCAGGAATTGCACCATGCAACCAACAGCAAATTCCCTGGATCCCTGTCAGCCGAGGCAGGGAGATTCATTTCAGTACCAGGGGTTCTTTATGAAACAGCTCATATTTTTCCACATAAAGTTCTGCAAACGTTCCCATCGCAGTTGATCTGACAGTTGCACACATGGGGTGCCTCTGCTGCACTCAGCTGCTTACAGTGTCCCGAGACCTGTGTCCTTATGAGCTGCCCAAGTTAAAAAGCACCAGTATTGCGCTGTGGATGTGGGTGCACACTGCACGGCAAGAAGGGATATCTGGGTCCGTACATCCTCTGTGCAAAGCTGTGCTTTCCAGAGCTGCTTTGGGTACAAAACTCACTCTCGGTTTCAGCCCATTCCCTTGGCTCCTTCAGCCTGCTGCATAATTAGCTCCTAACACTTTCCATAGTGCAATGTACTTTTGGGAGGCTCTAAAGAGCCTCTGTTTAAGAGACCCAGAGGGACTGTGCAGGGCTTGCATTGTCTGAAATGAAAGATGTCTCATCACGTTACACCTTTTAGCTCCTATCTGTATAAACACGCTGATAAGTGCTGCTTTTTCTTCCTCCATCCCCCCACTCCCTTTCTCTCCAGTATAATCTTTGCCAGATCTAGTCAAAGCAGAATAGCTGCAGGGAATTCATTAATCCCAGTCTGGAGCTAACCACCACCGCCACCACCAAATCACAGAAATAAAAATTTAAAGCACCTAAGTTTATTATTCATATACAGTCTGTCCAGCCTTTTCTTCCAGCTTCCCTGGGTATGTACGCCCCCCCCTCTGGGACCCCTCCAGTTGCTCCATCCGCTCCCTGATCTTCTGTTAAACAGTTATCAATTCCTGAGGGAGACTCTGGGATAAAACGACACTCCTCCCATGTGCCGAAAGCTGCCAGGGTTGTGTACCCTGGCACAAGTACAACAGAAACTAAGCCTTGGCCGCGAGCAATGTAACACCCAGATAAACAAGTCTGCCAGAAAGAGGCCAGGCTGAGGCTCTGCGCTCGCAGCTCTGCAGGACAGGCTGATCCAAACACCGCGGATCTGCAGATAGCTGCAAGACAGGGTGTATCCAGGAAACCCAGGCTGCTCCGTGGCCTTACATCCCTCCTGGCAGCAGCCCAGCGCATCCCCTACAGCCACCCTCCCCACGCCCCGCTTGCCAGCCAAAGGAGATGTTCCCAAATGATGGGGAGTGAAAGACACCAGCAGTGCCTCAGTGCGGCTCTGGACAGGGGAATCCTCCTGCCCTGTTGCCTCAATGTATTTGCCTGTGGGAATGTGCTTGATGCGAGGCTTGATGTTGGCTTGCCCAAAGCCTCTTCTGAAGGTCTGGCATGCCTGGGTGCACCCTGGGGGTGGCAGAGGCAGACCCCACCACAGCTCAGGTGCAAGACTGAAAGAACAGCAAAAAAACCTTTTCTCTCCTCTCTAAGACCAGAGTATTTCTGTCTTTGTTAGTGCTGGGCTCCAGCAGCACTGCCTGCCTCCTGGGGCAAAGCCTCTCTTCTGCCCCTGAGCACTGACACCAGGCAGGGAAGCAAGCAGAAGAGATCTGGGCTCTCAGAGCATCCTTTGGAGCACAAATGGGCTCTTTGAGTTCAAATTAAGAATCATAGAATAGTTAGGGTTGGAAAGGACCTAAAGATTGTCCAGTTCCAACACCCCTGCCATGGGCAGGGACACCTCACACTAAACCATGTCACCCAAGGCTCTGTTCAACCTGGCCTTGAACACCACCAAGGATGGAACATTCACAACTTCCCTGGGCAACCCATTCCAGTACCTGAAGATGGCCTGCTGAGTGATTTGGATGTTCCCGCAGTCCCTGCCTCCTGATGTATCTACTGAGAAGCAAATCATTTATGAGAATAATTGTGATCTCTAGGTGCCTGAGTGCTGGACCTCTTCCTGCTTCTACCTATGGGAGCAAGCAGGGCCAGAAGATGATGCCGTCCATCTTCTCCCCATCCTTTACTAAGGTGTTCAAGCTGCTTTTCCACAGCCTTTGGAAAGACTTGCATGTCCCCAAGTAACAAAGATCACAAGCCCTTTAGAAGTTACAGGCACCCTCCAACTCCTGTCCTCCACTTGAGCCTGCCTGGGGAGGCTGCAGCCACCCATCGAGGGCAGGTTTGCTTGTTCAGGGAGGGGAGGCTGGGCTGCCCTGCACCATAACACATCTGGACAGAGCAATTACTGCAACTTGAGCCACAGAGCTGCTTGCAGTGCTGCTTGTGTTACACACAGCCCAAAGGCGGCTGTTGCTGTCCACTATTAGGTTTTACTTCTTAGGCTTTAGATGGATTGGAAGTGTAATAAGGATAGGCTATTCTAGACAGCCGTTCCTGCCTCTCATGTGACACAGAGAGCTGCAGAGGGTCAGGATGGGCCATGAGCTTCAGCAATGCCATCACCCACCCCCTTTCCACCAAAAATGCAGTGGTGGGAAATGGTGAAGGCAATACCTTGGAGGGTGACTCTGTTAGCATTAAGGCACTCTTTAAAATTGGGGTTATCCTCTCCTGCCATCAGAAATTATCTGCTTTATGGACAGCCATGAGCAGCAATGCAAGGCTGTGCTGATAACCTCTGTAACTGATGAATGCACAGAGTGGAGGGTGTTTGCTGCCTAAACTGGAACTGCCTTCAGTGAGGAAAGTGCATCCAATTTAAAACAATTAGTGTGGAGGCATATGCAGAAAACCCCAGCAAAGACCAACCTTGTTTGCAGGGGAGAGACTGGCAGTCTTCACAGAACAAGAAGGGTGGACAATGTGCTGCCTTGTGCACCATGGATGTTCAAAGGAATTGTTTTGCAGAAGTGTGCAGGACCTCTGTTCATAGCCCTCATTGTAGAAAACTGCAATTTCATCATGAAGCCTGTCAGTAACACACGGTAACCAGAAACCACCAAGCCAGTTTTTCTACGAAGCTTTTTCTTCTATCTTCAGATGGGAAAGGATGCTGAAGTACTAAGCTGGGAAGGGCACTTTAAATCAGAAAGAATGATACACACCAGCTTGGCTTCATTTGGGGGATTTAGGGCTGATGAATGACTCAGGAAAAAAGTTTCTGCAAAATGAGACTGATTTCATCTGAGGGACAGAACACCCCCAGCTCTGCCGCAGACTCTGGCTGGAGCAACCAAATGCGGCAGATATGAGACAGAGACAAGCTGCTGCGAAACTAAGGGATAATTGATGCCTAATAAGTTTAAGTGCTATCAGTAGTACTGTTAAATATAGTTAAATGCAGTTTATCCACCCCTAATTCAGTATTGATCCACTTCTCTTGTACACCAAGGAGGCTGAGTGTACTTGATGTTTAGTGCATCCCTTCAGCATCGCTAACTGCCCTGGAACTAGTGGGACCTTTTGGAAACTGTGGTTGACCTCAGCAATACCCACTCCAATTAGCTTAATGCAAGTCCTGTGATAACTGCAGTTTCATTAGTAAAGCTCCAGCACCTTGAGTCACACAGCTGTGTGAAGAACTCTTCTTCTCCCTGTTCCTTTAAACATTTATAACTTCCAGCATGGCACTGAAAAAGGCTCAAAAATCTGAGCCGTAAAATCTCGGGATCTAATATTCAAACAAAAGGCTTCAACAATTATTCTTCTCTAAACCCACAAACTTTCAGCGAAACTCACTGCCTTTTTGCAGCCTGACTCACGCTGCCCCGTCGCCTGAGGCTGGCGGTATTGCTTCCTCCTCCCTTCCCAGTGCAGGGTCTGCTCGGAGACATGGAAGAGGCATTGAAGCTGCAGAGCTGGACCACTCACTGCTCACCAGCCCCTGAGCACCAGCGCTGGTGATCATGCAGGATAAAGCTGGACCAGACAGTGCAGGTGAATACTCATTGCAAATGGTTTGCAATTTCCACTGCCAGGGCTTTATCTATCAATTAGCCATGGGAGCAGAGAAGAGACAGCTTCATGTCGGCGGCAGCTGACCGAGCTGTCCCTCTGTCTCCTCTGTGCGCTTTGGAGCATCAGTCCTGCTAACCCTCCAATGCAGACTCTGTTGAGGGATGTGCCAGGGACCTCCTCAGAGGACAGCATCATAGAATCGCAGAATCATACAACAGTCATGGTCATGGCCTCATCATACCCTCACAGCTTCCTGGCTCCATGCTGGAAGCTGTGTACCAAACCAGGGCAGAAAGAGAGCAGCATATCTGCAAGGGGTTAGTCCTGCAGCGTGCCAAGCACCCTCCTCTTCCCACTGGCTCCCACTCTCAGTATCTTGCAGGATCAGGCCCTTTCTTATGAACTGTCAAGTCATTATCATCTTTCCCTGTTTGGCATTAAACGTCTCTTGGCAAAAGATTAATGAATTGACTGGCTTTCAACAGGTTTTATGAAGCAAGACAGGAGCATGCCAGCACAGACAGCATATTAAATGCATTCAGCAGGGAAGCCTCACATGCCTGTTGTGTGTCTGTGCAGCCAGTGCGTGTCTGTAGGCACGAAGGGCTCCGAGGGAACCGTTGGCTCGGAATGGCAAGCAAGAGGGAAAACTGCAATAAAAGCAACATGTGGCCTTTAGCTTACTGCCTTACCTCAGGTGAACCTTCGTTAAAACTGCTCCGAGCCTGCTGATTTCACACTACCCCGCCACGCACACACTATAGAGATGATATAGTCACATAGTGAAAGCATATGATTTAGGGGTTTGGGGATTTAAAGCATCATTCATATCTCTGTGGTTATTTCGTGCTGGTGTAAGTGCCCTCCCAGCCATGCCATCAGTGTTGGTGTGCACAGGCTCTCTTTGTGCCCTGCTGCAGCAGGCAGGAGGCAGAGATGCCTGCACAAGCAAGGGCAGAGAGAACACAAGAGGTGCTTGGGTGATTTATACAGGGATAATTCAGCCAAAACATGCTGGTGACTTCAGAAACCACTGTAGCAGAGAGCTCCCCAAACCAGATTTCATGCTATGTAACCTGTCCTTTTGTTGCGTTGTTTTTAAAATATATGGATTAAGTGTTGATTTAGGTCTTTAAAAAGAATAAACCATTTTATTCAAGTATTAGCTGCATTAGCAGTGACTGAAACTATCGCAGTGCTTATTTGCACATTAGGGTAAAGTAGTGGAATTTCAGGCCTCATGAGATCAAGCCAAAATGCTCCCAGGAGTCAGAGAAATTTCAGTCCTGGACCTACTTTAAACTCCATGATTCATATCCCAGACCCAGATTTTTAATCCTCTTCAGTAATTGGAAATACATGGCACAGTATATCTGCGTCTGGAAAGTTGTTCTGATGTTACAAGGTCCTGACACTGTGAAGTGCTGAGAGGTACAAGGAATTTCTGATTCCCATGGATGTGAATGTGAAATAAAATTGGTAAGCATCTCACAGGTTTAGACTTATTAAGACAATTGGAATGATGTGATGGTTTACTGATTGTTGCCTCTCCCTGTATAATACTGCATGGTTACTTTCTGAATAGAAGTTAACAGTGCCAGATCCTCAGCTGCAGTCAGCCAGAACAGATCGATGGGAAATTAAGGATGAGACTTCATACCATGTCTCTAAAGCCATGTGGGATTTGTAAACCTCCCTGGATCCTTGGCCTAGTCCTGAAGGATCTGCTCAAAGTGACCAAGAAAAGCCATTCAGTCCAACCCAGACCAGTCCGGGATCCTCTTTCTTGTGGTATTCATAATAAAGTGTACCACTATGAACTGGAGATAGACTTGCAGGAGCTGTTCCTATCTGATGTGCTCCTGAGGCCAGCTGTATGGTGTTGAATCCTACATAGACACAGTTAGCACTGGGGATCCTCCTCATCAGCCTCAAGGTTAGCTCTAAGTTTATGAGGCTAAGAGACTCTTTCTCCACATGGGCTGTCCTGGAATGAGACTGTGTCATCATGTGAGGGTCCCCTCCCTCCTCTTTTGCAGATAGGTAAGGGAATGCAGGCTGCCACATGGATATTCAAATGATACATATGAATACAAGCCATTATGTTCCCTTGCACAGGGTTCAGCTGACAGTCATTTTGCAAGCAGTGCTCTTTGATATGACATCATGATCAGCATGTTCTAACTGGCATGGTGACATCGTTCCACACCTTGAACCACCCACATGTATATCACCACAGCCTCACCAGATGCAATGTTCTTGTATAGGCAGAAGTTTCCCAGGAGAAAAAAAAAAACACCCTACTGATCCTACTTAGGGAGCTTGCAACACCGTGTTTTCTACTGTCATTTTCTGCTGTGGCTATGAACTGAAGCCTCTAATGACACAGAAGTAATGAATACAAGGCATGCTAGGCAAGCACTGAGACAAACTTCCATCAGGAAGAAATATGAGTGACATAGAATCCTAGACTGGTTTGAAAGGGACCCTAAAGCTCATCCAGCTCCAAGCCCCCATCACAGACAGGGACACCTTCCACTAGGACCAGGTGCTCAGAGCCCCGTCCATGAGTTACATGCACATAACAGAACATGAGTTGCACGAGTTACAAGATTTAATAACATGAGTTACAGCTTTTGTAATGTCCCATTTTGCGGGGTACCAATTCCCCATGGTTGTCCTAAACCTGTATGTTTTACATAGATGCATTTAAGGCCACATTTGTGCAGCGATAGCATGCCACTAGCACTGGGGAACGCATAAACACACAGAGTCTGTCAAGAATTTGGATTAAGCTTTTGTCTTGCAGAGTTCTGAGAGCTTTCCATGGATTGTTATCTGTGTATTTATTTATTTATCATCAGCATGCTTCCTTGAGGCTCTTTAGCAGAAGGACTGGCACTCAGTGCTTGCACAACCAGCAGGTGTTGATGACCACATCACGCTCCATAGTACCAAAACACTCTTTTGATACCCAGGAAGACTGGGTTCTCAGTGCAGGGAGAAAATGTGCAGGTATCTATCTGCATGAAAAATCCTCTCCATCTGTTTTATGTGGGCAAACGATGGGGCAAACACACTGCTTCACATCACCCAGCAAGCCACCCGTGCGCCCTGCCACGGCTGTGCTTTCTGCCTAAAGTTGGGAATGGCTGAGCTGCCTGGTCCTCACCACCGCTGGGAACACACAGGTGTCACTACACAACAAGTGAAATGGGTATTTATTTGCCAAGTAGAAGAAGAGGAACAAGAGCTGTAGTTCCCCAGTTTACGCACACACATCTGCAGTGTGTAGTGTTACAAAAGCACAGTTTAAGGGCACGTATGATCTCTGCTGCAAAATCAATGGCTGTTCTCAGCCAAGAAGGCTAAGCAAACCTGTGTGAGTGACAAATTTATATGCCATTGAATTAACGGACAAACCAACAGTATAAATATAACTTACTTTATGTCAAGGAGTTCTATACCCTACTTCACAACCATCCATGCAGGGTGAGCTGACTAATGGTAAACAAGATCCCTACATGTATGCCTCATCTATAGCACCTCCATCTCACTTTGTTACTGAGTTGGGGTGTGAAACTCTTCATGTGTGTAGCTTTCCATCCCTATCAACCCCCCACCTGATCGAAGTACCCTGAGCATGCCCCACACCCCCATGTCCCCATCAGATCTTGTAGTAAATGCTTACAAGGTAACAACTGCTGTCATCAGCTACCACCCCAGCAGTGTATTTTGTTTTAGGAAAAGTCATGGTCACCAGCTGCCCAGGAAAGAGACAGGAAACCATCTCAGGCAAGAGAAGCTTCTCCCTTAGCTACACCAGCTCCATGGGGCATCCTCAATGAGAAAGGTTGCTTGCTCTTCTGTTCAAGACTGCTGCTTAAAAGAGAGACGATAGCTGCAGATGTGAAGTTTCACAGATCTGTATTAAGTTGACTCACTCTACTCCCTGCTGAAATGTAAATGATCATCCTGAAAGATGCTGTAAAACCTTTGCACAGAGCAAGACCTGAGACAATTTGTAACGTTTCTGAGAAACCAAACTAACTCCAGGGAGGGGAGGGTACTCTACCCAAAGGACTTCTTGGACTAATTTCAAGAGTATTCCTTGAAAACACAAGCAGCAGGAGTGCATGAGTGTGTGTGTACACATACATATGCATCTCTTTCCATTCCTTCCAACAGCCTTTCCTGCTCATCCTCCCCCTTAATTGAGATTTTTCAGCTCCAGCAGTGGATCACAGCAGTAATTATTTTCTTGATCTCTTGCCACAGACTCTCTTTCATCTAAACTATTTCACCCACTCACTTTTGTACAACTAAATGAGGCACAGTAAACACATGAGGAGTGCATTCAGGCAGTGGAGGGAACAGGGAAACCCACACTGGAGTGGCAGGGCTGTTTTCAGGACTCCATGGAAAGTGCCTTTGGGGCCTTACGCAGTTTCATCTCCAATTGTCATTTTTTAACCCCGTGTTCAAAAGTCTGTGTTTCTGACTCTCATCATGCCAGAACTGTTCTTGACGCTTAGAAATGAACTCAGATACCCTGTTCAAATTACTGGGAAAAGGTAGAAGAACTCCTGACCTCTAGAGTTCGATATAGACATCTCCTGGCATTTTCCTTGCTGCCTTAACCCGAGTAATCTGTCTATAATAAGTGCCATTGATTCATTTCTGTTTTCAGCAAAACAGAGGTTTGGTTCTTTCTGGTGGAAAAACGTTTTGTCAGAAATATTTTGACTTTATTTCCAAACTGTGAAGCATTTGCTAGTTCCTTTCTGTAATTATTATGCATTTCTTTCATGTCAGGGAGAACACTGAAATGAAAGGGATGCACTGCTCTTGGCAAACCTGATCTTCTTTCCCCATTGTTTCTTTTCCATAGCTGAGGGAGGAATATATCATTTTGTACAAGAAGGGAAAATTCCTGCTATTTTCAGTGCTGTGAGCGCCGGGAGTTCGATGACATGCAGTCACTGCTCTTGCCAATGCAACGGGACACCAGTTCAGCTGTGTTTTTGGCTCAGTCCTGTGCTTTCTAGGAACCACTTCACAGCACCACCACCACTGCTTAGGAGTATGAGGAAAGCGGTCAGAATGCTCCTGCTGCAACACCCTGCCCCTTTCACACCTGCACTGAGGCTGTCTTTTGAAAGAGCAATGAGGCAGCACAGCAACCTGCAGGGAGCACGTTACCAACGCAGCGGAGGAGCTGCAAACCTCCCTCACAGGGGCTGCTGCAGAGCTCCTCTTGGTGCTGCACTTCAGCTCCCTGGCTCTGCTCATGCACGCTGAAGTTGGCACCGTGGTTCAGCTACTGACACCCCATGCATGCAAACACTTGTGCTTGTTCTCAGAGCAGTTTCATGCCTGCAGCGCACTCAGACATCACTATTGGCCCTTTCCAAACCCCTCTAGGGGTCATCTGTACTTGTTAAATGTTTTTCTTCCTCTGTTCCACTTTGTGCTCCCTGTGAGTGGTAATGACAGAAGCCAGAATTTACTTCTAGCCTTTGATATTCACAGTGTCTGCTTTTCAGCTGTGGCTTTCTTAAATGTGAATGACAGTGACTGAAATGCCTATTTCCACAAAGCTGCTACCAGGCTTCATGAGCAGCAGCTCTGAAAATGTGGGAAGTTTCCTCCAGCATCAGTCCTTTAGTGGCAGTCACTGAATGCTGCCTGTAATGAGAAAGCAAGAGGTCTGAGACTTAGCGTTAAGCAGACTCCTGTTAACATCTTCCTCTTTATCTGGAGGGTTTTCTTGCTGAGAAAAAAACCCACCCTGCATAAGTACACATTAAAAATCAAAAAGAAAAAGAAAAAAGCCAGACAATTCGGAGGATGAAAATGCCTTCACCTGCATACACAAACAGTAAAAGTGCCATAGACTCAGGAGCTGTCACTCTTGACATTCTTCCAGATGGTCTTTTAGTTTCCTCTGTTTTATTCAATAATAGGTTTGTCCATGTGAAGTCCACAGGAAAATTAAGCCTGGGAATTTAAGGATTCTCAGGGAATGCTGTGGGAGGGAATTTAAGGTAGGCTGCTTAAGCCACAATTGACTACTGAACTCAGAACGGTTCAAATTTTCTTTACTATCATAAATTGACTTTTATGGCACCATAAAGATCAGATCAGGCAGTACTGGCAGGCGTGCCATGGGCAGCACTGACAACCTGCACAGTCACGAGAGCTTGTAGAAACTGCTTCCTGCAAAATGACTGGTTAGGATGGCAACGCCAGGCGAAGATCCAGACTCACAACCAGCATCACCGTAGCACTGGCATCCTGGCATGGCTAAAGTCATGTAATTGCCCTTCAGTGGTGTTATACAGTTACTAGCAGGTTATTAAGCAAAACAGGAAACTAGTTCTACTATTAAACAGCTTTTTTTTGTGATGATAGAACCATCTTGTACCTCAGTAGTACCTTGCAGGGAAAGTAAACCACATTCTTTAGCAATACCACCCTATGAGCATAAAGAAGAGCTGAGAGACAATGGTTATTTCACCCTGAGTGGTTCCTCCACTTCCAGATCCAACTCCTTGACACCAGACTGGGTGTCAAACTCTCCAGTACACATGTGGGAATTCATCAAAATAAGAGGCTGTTTCTCAAGCTAAAGAAAAGATGCTTGTAGTGTTTCTTATAAAAACCCTGTCTCTAACTACAGAGTTTCTTGGGCTGAATTAAGCTGATACAGTGCCATGGGAGCCCAGGTGATCATTTGCAGAACTGTTCATTGAAAAAAATCAACATCTGTCCTACACATTGAGGTGCAAAAGCAGGCAGGAGGCCTTACCCCGCTGACAAAAAAACATCTTTCCTGAGTGCATGTGCTCAACCCGGGCTGCAGCCATCTGTTCAGAAGAGTGTGTCATCTTACAGTGCACCAGCCAGTGTGTGTCTATGGGAGTATGTGGTTTTTGCTCCCTGACCTAGAATCACACTGTTATATAAACCCTGGGATTATCAATAACCTCACGTTACAAACCAGCTCCTGTTCGACTCATTAAAGGATTGTGTCTCTGCCTGTTCTGACTCATTTAGCCTCTTTGGCATTCTTTCTGTTAATGAAGATAGCAATGTATTAGCCTTCACTAGCCGAAACACCCATAGGTTAACTCAGTTTTCCCTTTTGAAATGATCCTTTTACAATGGTACTGCAGGAGTTCCTTCTGCCCTGGCAAAACAGGCATCAGACCAGGCAGCAGCAGCATATTCAAACCCCAAACACTTACTCCTGAAATTATGGGTAGATGTATCTGAGGTCCCCGGACCTGGATTAAACCAGCAAACTTTCACCACTCTCAGCCCCAGCTCAGTTCCCTTGCTTTATCATGTACAGCATTACATCACCACCTCGCAATGGAACATATAATCAGAACCCCAGAAGCTCTCTCCAGGGGTTTTGGAAGAACCAGTTTTTAGAGAGAAGCAGCTGAGATGTGACCTTGTTTCTTTAAGCTTCTGCCATATTGAGCTAAACAGCTTCTCTGTTCATAACACCACCAGAAACAGCCCCACAGTCTGACCTGGACAATGAGATCAGCAAAAATTCTGCAAGAATACTCCCTTGGAAATTCAGGGATTTGCTGTTATTGTTCTGATTCTCAGTTCTTGTGCAACCTTCATCAGGGACTGCAGTGATAGGACAAGGGGTGATGGGGATGTTCAGGTTAGATCTTAGGGAGAAGTTCTTTACTGTGAGGGTGTTGAGGTGCTGGCTCAGGGTGCCCAGAGAAGTGGTGAATGCTCCACCCCTGGCAGTGTTCAAGGCCAGGTTGGACAGAGCCTTGGGTGACATGGTCTAGTGTGAGTTGTCCCTGCCTGTGGCAGGAGGCTGGAATTGGAAGACCTTTAAGGTCCTTTCCAAACCAAGCCAGGCTGGGACTCTACGATTCACTGCAAAAGCTGAAAGTCTGCTTTACAGACTGAAGAGCTTCTGTCATCTCTTGGTGTCTTAATGGTCTTAGAGGGCTTTGACTCTAAATCCAAAGAAATCAATCAAACTTGAAAGTATGAGCTTCCTCAATGTTGGCCAGTGCCCCATGAGTTTAAATCCCAGTGTAGCCAGGGTAGAGGTAAAGATGCTTCCAGTCACAAATTGATGCCTCTGTATGACCAGTAACACCTGAAATCATACCAGAGACAGTTCTGAGGGAAAATAATCATCACTGCAAACAGGTGAATTTCTAGGTCACTTTGTAGTAGAACAGCCTGGACAATACCAGAGTAAAGAAAAAAGCCCTAAATCAAATCCTCCAGAAATCACCCAATATCAGAGGGCAGAGTGGCTGGAACTTAAGCGAAGCAAAACAGAAGAGCAAACAAAACCCCAAACCAACAAAACGCAAAACCAAACGAAAGAAAAATAGAAAAGAAGAAACAAAAAGAAATTAAAAACAGGGACAGGTTTTTCCTTTTTTTTTTTTTTCTTTTTTTCCCTTTTTTTAACAAAGCTGCAGGACTGCAGCAAAACCAGGGAAAATTCGGTTGCTCTTCTTGTGGAAAAATTATGAAATTCAGATTGAGAGAGTGTTCTGATCCTTCTGAGGTTGGCATTTTAATGGGGCTGGCTTCTCCAAAGCAGCCTATTACAGCCCCATTCAATAGTTCTAACCATTGTGGAAAAATGCCATGTGCCAACAGCTATTTTCCACAATTTTCTTCAGAATATCTGAAAGAAATGCAGAAAATTGATTTGCAGCCCTGGCAGGGAGATAGAGAAACAGTAGCACAAGGCTGCAGGCCAGTAATTTATGTTTCGAATGTCACTGAGTGCTTTACCTATAATTTCAAGGGAGAATGATAATAATTAAAAGCACAAACTCTCCAGTCATTTCTTACAAGGGAAAAAGCTGAATGTAGTAAGTGCAGGGATTTCTTTAAGGGCTTAACTTTTCCAGTGGAGTTTCAAAAATTAAATATAGTAATAATATCTGTCATCCAAAATTATCCCAATGAGCTTTCCAATGTAGACGGGGGAAGCACTTCAGCCACCACTAAAATGCAGCCACTTTGGATGAAACGTGGCAGCTGTTTAACAACAGGCAGGCCTCCACGGCCCCTGCGGTCCACAAACATGAAATCCCAGCCTGGCTTGTGTTGGAAGGGACCTTAAAGCTCCTCCAGCTCCAACCCCTGCCACGGGCAGGGACACCTTCCACTAGAGCAGCTTGCTCCAAGCCCCTGTGTCCAACCTGCCCTTGAACACTGCCAGGGATGGGGCAGCCACAGCTTCTCTGGGCACCCTGGGCCAGTGCCTCAGCACCTCATAGGGAAGAATTTATTCCTTATATCCAACCTAAATCTCCCCAGTTTAAGTTGGAAGCCAGTACTCCTTGTTCTATCACTGCAGTCCTTGATGACGATCTCCAGCATCCTTGTAGCCCTGTTCAGCTGCTCTGAGGTCTCCATGCAGCTTCTCTTCTCCAGGCTGAACAGCCCCAATGTTCTTAGCCTGCCAAATATTCTTCCTAAGAGCTCATCTCAATCTCCCTTCTGGCAGGTTAAAGCCATTCCTCCTTGTCCTCTCCCTACAGGCCCTGGTCCAAAGCCCCTCTCCAGGTTTCTTGTAGCCCCCTTAGGCTCTGGAAGCTGCCTAAGTGGTTGTTTGGTGTGTATATTCCCTACAGCGTGGTTACATATGGGGTACTTCTTTGGGTATTCACCCAACCAAAGCTTCTCCTGGGATGGTTCTGTAGCTAGCTGGGATACAGATTGCATACCAGGTTCAAATTCAACTCAAGATGCAGGCTAGTTGCTTAACTGTAGAGAAACCGGGAAAGGCTCATTGCAGCTAGAACCAGTCTTCTAATAACCTTCCTATCTACAGGTTCTTTGTCTGGGGACACAATACTGAACTGCAAACTATAGTTTGCCAGAGCTAGATTTCCACAGGAGCCTCCCATGGGAATCTCTGAATAAATGGCTGAATTCACCTCCATCCTGTGTTTGAATAAAACCGAGAGCGTGCACACTCCTGTGTGCATGGCCCTGGAGGGTGACTGTTCACCCTGCAAATATAATGTACTTTCCTATCAGTGGAAGCAGAAACCCAACCAGCAATTGAAATTGCAAAGGACACATACAAGCCATATGAACACTTCCACTTACCCTCTGGTAAAATTAATAGGAATTAAGTGTATGCACTTACAAGCAAACTTTCCCTGTTCTGCAAATAGGGATCATTTCCTCTACAAATTATTTCATTTGACAATGGCCTTAATCCATACAGAAAAAAAATGCATTTGTGACTTCCACATCCATTCTGACAACCACAGGGACATCTCTCAAGGCATTTATTACATCTATTGAGAAAAAAAAAAAAAGACTTAAAAATAGCACCTTGTATACTTAAGAAGACTATAGGAATAGTCATATTTCATTAGGTGATCTTAAATGGAGAGCAAAAAATACTGTGTTTAGGAAAATGGTGAAATTAATACACAGAAGAGACATTGAAGAAAAAGTTCTGGGCTGAGGAGGTATTTCAATTCTATTTTTCCAGCAATGTGCCCACTGTATTAGGACTATATTTTGTGTAGATTTTTTTCAAACAAAGTAAATCATGGAATCTTTATGGATACAGGAAATATCATCACAGAAGTAAATGGCTATCAGGTATTAGTTTCTGACGGCATTAATACTGACCCTTTGGCCATTGACCATTTGTCCACAAATCATAGTATTTACTGAGATACAAAGGAGATGTATGAATTGCTGCACACATTCAACTTTTTGCAGCAGAAAATCCTCCTTGACAGTGTCTCATATTGATTATGACCAGGACTTGAACTAGGACAGCGTAGAGCATATTTGTGTATCAGTGCTGCCCCCAAATGCTTCCAATGATTCCTCCAGAAACTGGATCTTCATTAAAAATAATTTTATATGTCTTCTAGTAGGTAGAAGATCAAGTATTCCTTTTGTGGGAAGAAAATTTTGGAAGAGTGCTTGGCTATGAATGACATAATCTATGCCTGCCTGCGTTCAAAGAGAGCCTGAAGAAAGGTATAAATAACTATGTCTTGTGTTCATCTCAGTTGGGTATTAACTCATTTTGCTTCTTAGCAACACGTATAAGAAACCAGAGGGTGATCTCATAAATTGCTGTGTTAGAAATTCCCACCGGAATAATTGAGAAGGAATATTAACTCCAGGGATCACACTCCAAAGTTCCCAGCGGTGTCCCTATTTACATTTGGCGTTGTTGAGGGGTAACAGAAGTAAAAACCCCCAAAGGAATGCAAAGCCCATGGAAAAGGACATCTGAATTTCCCTCCTGTGTGTTTCGAGGCTGTTGGCTTGCTTTGCTGGACACAGTAATCCCACTTCAAGTCATAGACACTTGCTGAAAAGTAGATGATTCTACCTAGGGCAAGGCCTTTGCTCATTCTTGGAACTGGTGCACTCCTGAGAAGTGGCTTTTAGGACTGCTTTTCAATTGAACCAACGCAATCGTAGATGTTGCTGATTTAACTGAGGGCAGAATTTGACCCTCAAGCCTCATTAGCTCAGTGCAATATCTGAGATGTTTTGACCACTGGACCTATGTTCCAAGCACTATTACAGTATGTTATCATAGAATAAATATGTGATTAATGATTACTAAGCACCACTTAATGAAAGGTTTTCTTGCCTTTCCTATTACTGAATATAATTTGAACCTTGCATAATTAAATGCTACATAAAATATTCCAATACTTACAATCCTGGGAGCATCATTTTAAACACTTGGCAACCTTGTAATGGTTTGTCATTAACAACCATGCCCTAACGTGACATTCCACTTCAGCAGCCTCTCTGAGAAGGTCTTTTTTTTCCATTGCAGCAAGGAGATGAAGACTGCGTTATCCAGAAGAAGCAGGTGTTGCAGCGTTGCTCCCTGTGGAGGTTATTTCAATACCCAGACGTCATTAGCACTGAGATACAGTACGTTGTAGTACAGTAAATGCGTCACGTTGCACTGGCTTCCATGGTACTCTGGTGCATCCTGCCATGTATCATCACGGGTTTCTGTCAGCAAAGGTTGTTTGAAAGGGAGGAACTAGTCACCCTAAGCAGGAACTGCAGAGCAAAGAGGAAGACTGCAATCTTTTTCTTCTCCTTTGCATAGATGCTATCTTCTTTGTACACACTTAACATTGAAATAAAAGAAAAATACTGCAAATTCATGAACCACTGGGTCCAGTTTGTTATAATTATATAAGCGGCAATATTAGCTGAAAAAAAAACCATTATATGTGATACTGAGTTACGACAATGTCTCTGATGGTGCACCAGTGCTTCAGTGGTTTCACCAGGGAAGGATTTAGCCCTGCTGTGGCATTGCAAGACTGATGATATCATTTCTGAGCAGACAACATCTTACCAGGGAGGAGGTGGATGGGACATGGATGTCAGTGTCTGTGCAGCCACTTTCTTGCCCTGTAGGACAGGCTGTACTAATTGTGGGGACCTACAAGTCCCTGGAGCTGTTTGTTCCAGAAAACCTGCCTAAGGTGCCCACCTTTGGATGACAGGATAATTCAGGTTCAAAAGGGCCTCAGGAGGGTTACTGAGGGCTTTATCCAGTCTTGTATTGAAAACCTCCACAACAGATAGCACAGCCTCCTTGAGCAACCTGCTTTGCAGCCAGCCTGCCCTCCTGGAGGGAAGTGTCCTGGCGGATACCACTTGTGGTGCTGGTGGACGTGCAGAGCAAGAGGAAATTACACCCTGAGAACAGAGGGATGGAGCAACGAAAGCAATTGGCTGGAGCCTGCAGGATAAACCAGGGGTGAATTAGAGGGGTATGGCCCCACTCGCTGTCTCAGTTTACACCTAACACAGAGATAATCTGACTTGCAGCTTGTCCCCATGCTTGTAGCTGAGTGGACACTGATCATTTATGATCAAGGCCCACTGCTGCTTAAGATTTGACTGTTCTGGTTAAAATAACTGTTCTGTTACTCAACTTGCTCTGTGAAGCTGCCTCCTCTTTCATTACCTAAGTTAATTCCACTCATTTTTACACCCCTGAATAGCATCATTTAAGGTCTCAGCTGGAATGGCCAGTGATGTTTATCCACTGAATTAAGATGGGTTTGTGCAGCTTTGTACAAAGTCTGGATTGATTTAGTAAAATCTGATGTCAGCAGCACATGAGGTACCGAATAGTATTCCTGTTCATGACAGAGTAGGAAGCTACTGCTAATACAGCAAAGAGAAAAACACAAACCTCTGGTACATGGGAGTAAAACCAGGTAGAAACAGGTAGTTTTAATGACACAGTTCAGAACAAGATGCTGCTTCAGCTCTCTAACTGTAAACCCAAAGTAAGAGAAGGCCCCTGCAGACACCAGTGAGCTGACGGAGCAATCTGAAGTTACTCTAATCAACACCTGTTTCTGTGGGAGCAGAACTTGCCTCAGTGCTGTTAGTACAAGTCACAGTTTACACAGCATGAAGTACTTCAATTTCATAATGAGGCTTGCATTTGAATGCGGATCTCTGGGAATAGAAGAGGATAATTTTATCTAAACCCATCTATCCACCCCTAACAATTTTACCCAGCAGGTCTCAGATGTCAAGTGGAGATTCACTAGTGCCTCTGCCTGTGTATTTGCAGGAGATGCCTTTTTAATTCCTTAGCAATTACTTTGTTACTGGAGAATGAGAGCAAAAAGTTGGCTGGATGAAGGGAAGCACAACCCTTGTGTCTTAATAAAATAAAATCCTTTGGGGTTGGCCCAGAGGTTATGCTTCCATTGCCATGGGAGAGACCAGGATTAATTCCTGCTCTGGTCCTTTGCTCTGAGGACCAGCGGCAGCAGTGCAGGGTGTTGCAGAGGTTTCTGGTGGTGATCCTCAGCAATGACCTTTCTGATTGATGGCAGGACAGCGAGGATGAGCCCCGGGGGGACCCAGCCTTCCTCAGCCAGGCAGCATCTCTGGAGGGGAGCGGAGACAGATGAGAGCCCCACAAAGCAAGATGATTCAGGGCTCTTTTGGGGGCACGGGAGATGTCATCGGGTCTAAAAAGCAAAAAGCATACGAGGTGACACACCCCACCGCCGCAGCGAGGCACGATGTGGGAAATTCAACAATATGTTATTTGCTGGAAAGAAAACATACTTCTCTATTTTTTTAAATGTGGCTCTCAGTGAAAACCATGTTTATAAAATTTCAAACAATGTATGTTTTGTGGTTGCTGGGACTGAGCACAGCACTCCTCCTGGAGCTTTAAATCACTTCAGATGAATGCGAAAGCCCTCTCTGCTTTGCTGAATCGAGAGATCTCCAAAAAAGCCTGAATGTGAAGAGAAAAGTAACAGCTGAAAATTCCAGCCAGCGGGTTCGAGTTTTCCAAGGCCTGTTTGCTTTGGCCTGCCTCTGCCATTCCTTTCTTTCTTTCTTTAGAAGTGTGAAACTGGTTGGTTGCTGGTATTTGTTCTGCGGTCTGCGCTAACTGTTCCATCTGTGTAAACTCCAACTTGCCAGCCTGGGAGTTTAACAACGCTTTCTCTTCAGCTGGAAGGAAAATGAAAGTCCCGTTAAGTGGCACTTTGAAGCTTTGCAAAACACATGGCATTGAGTTTGAAATAGAGCGGGAAGGGCTGCCCCTTGCCACCAGCATGGGATCAGCCCCAGGATGGAGCCAGTAGTGGGGTTTGAGGGCTGCACATTCAAAGCACCTTGTAGTATGTTACAAAGTGCGTTAGTAAATTAAACTGCTGAAGCCTACAGAAACACAAGGAAAGCCACATAGTCAAGTCACCTATGTTTTTATTAGGGATCACCAATTACCAAGACTCTGATCTATGAAAGATTTCATGTTCTAAAATGATCCCTTAGGCAGCTGAGCAGGAATTAAATACCTCAGTGGGTCTAGTTTCTATCTAGTGCCATATATTAGAATTGCTGGTTTTCTTATCCTGGATGTCCAGCTTAGTCCTACAGTGAGTCCACTTCCCCTCTGATCAACCAGTTCAGCTGTGCCCAATATGATCAAGTTTTCGATCACCTCTTATTTTTAGGATTGATGATATTTGCATATTGGTATCGTCATTACAGGTCACGACTACAACTGATATTTCATGTCTGTGGATTGCCAAGCTGTGGTTTAAACCTGAGCCCAGCTTTCTGACAACCTTTGTATCACTGACCAATCTCTTGGAGAGCATAGGCTTAGGAGCAACCAGCGCCAGCACCCCACTGGTGTAATGGAGGATGGACTCATGCTGACATGCCAGATTGACCTTACTGGTGGCTTGATCCCATCCTGGTAGGGCTCTTAGTCCGGCTCTGATTGCACCTCTCTGTTGCTGGGCCAAAGTCCAGCTTAGTTCTTTTTTAAAGACAAAATACAAAGAATTCCCTGATTAACCCAGCCTCGGTGAGAATACATCCAGCCCTTTATTTACACAGGAAAGAAGACTGAAATGCTGTTTTGCCTCCCATTTTCACACTGCTGTTTTTCTGACCTTGTGTATTTGTACTTCCTAGGATCTAGCCCTGCCTAGATCATACTCCAGTGCTCTGGGCATGTGGCTGCCTCCTCTCCTTCCTCTTTTATCATGCTGGTTTGTTTCCTGATTGTGTGCTTAGCGAGAGTGTATTTTCAAAGCTAGGTACGGGTTTTAGGTGCCTGAATCCTGTTATGGTGCACAGAGAAACTCTGTGGCTACTACAGAAGTAACACTTTGAAAATGCATAGTAAAATTCCAGATCAGTTAATATCAGCAGAGCAGAGGGGCAGATCCGCTCCGAAATACTCATTGCTGCTGAGAAAGCAGAATTCATCAGATTCTTCTAGAATTATGTTTCTGAACATTCATTTGAACTCCCAACAGCTGCTGAGTTCAATCGTGTTTGCTCTTAATCGCAAAACAGAGTGGGGGTTTTTCATAGAAAATTTAGAGGAGGGGAGAAGGGATTGCAAGTGTTTTAAAGAAAACCACAAGTAACACAGGCAGTGAGCGTATTTCTGAAGATGACTCTCAATAACCAACTGACTGAAAACGCCTCTTCCCTGAAATTCAAACTCAAAAAAAAAATCAGTGAACATTTTTCAGATTTGTCTTTCCCTGCTGCCTGTTCCTGTTTGGAAACGGATTCTTTTCAAATACTCTTTACTTCAGCTGCAACATCTTATTTCTGCTGAAAATAAATTTCTATTGAAAAGTCCAACCAGCTTTTCTCTGTGAGTATTCAGGAGATCTCTTCAAGAAATGATAGCAAATTGTTCTGTCATGAAGCCTCTGCTGGAGGTAACTGGAGATATTTGTTCTCTGAAGAAATCTCCACTGCATAATGAAGACACCTCTCATTTTTTTTCTGCTCTTGAGCTCAAAACCCTGTACCTGCCAACTTACTTTGACCAAAGAAAGGTCAGCGGTACATTTGCATAAAATCAAATATATTTGCATAAATGAAGCTGCAACTTCCTATATTACACTGATCTTGTATTCATATTCTGTTTTTTATAGTGACAAGGGATGAGAGGCAGCAACAACCAGCTATAAGAGTACCTATTTTAAACTTAGTCCAGCACTCAAGTGAACAGAGATCAATCCCACAGTCTACCTGAATGCTCACAGAAACCACAGTATACAGAGAGCTCTGCTTCTGCTCAGCTCAACAGAGAATGAGAGACTATTTTTTTCCCCATTTTTTTACCTATTCTGCTGTGCAGAGCACTACTGAAGCCATGGAAGCAAACTTGTAGGTTTTCAGAGGTCCATATAGGCTGAGACTTCAGATTAAACTATCCAAAACCAGTCTTTGCCAAGATCATCAGTAAAGTTATGCACCTGAGATTTTTATACAATAAGTTTTATTCCATTTAAGTTTACCCAAGGTGGGAGGGTCATGAGACATTTGGATCCAATTTTTTGTCTGATTTGATGAAAGTGGCAGAGAAAATTGAGACTCTCCTGACTTCAGGAACTTGAGCCTTCAAATTAATTTCAAATTCCAGGAAATATCTAATAAAACCACTGCAGCTGGCACTGCTCAAATTGCCAATATATTCAGAAGCAATTTAGAAGTGCCAAAGTGATGACATGCCAGGCCAGCCTCTGCTACTACTCTGAGCCCACAGTGGCACCATGTCTTGTTCTGGAAAGCCAAGTGGACAGATCACACACTCTCCATGCTGACCCCTAGCAAAGGCTTTTCTTAAGAAACCAACTAAGCAGTTCCAGCCTGGCCCTCTAGAGAAGATGTGTCATTCCTTTCACCCATAAATCCACCTAAATGAGATTTACAAAAAGATCTTAAAACCAGACTCCTTCAAGGGAACTCTTTTTCCCTTTTCGGTTTGGAGAGCACCCATTTCATTTCTTAAAACGACTGAAAACTGCTTTGAAACGTTGCACCCGAGCTGCGCAGGCAGGGTCAGCTCTTTGCAAAAACCCTTTTAAAAGTACACAGAGAACTGAAGTAGTGGCTGAGCCTTTCAGTGGCTTCCTCCCTGCAGCATCTCTCTGTGTGTGCTGCCGTGGGGGAGTTAGCAGATGGCACAGCTAACAGTGTGAAACAGTTGGATTTACCTGAATGCCGACCAGTTGGCTCCAAGAGAAATGACTGCTGTCAGCTCCACTACTCCAAGTGAAAATCTGATTGCTTATCCAGGCTCCTTTGCTTTGATCTGCCCTTGTGGAGTATCACTGCTGTCCATGCTCGCAGGTCAAACAGCAGTCACCAGCATTAAACATCCCCAGCATCATGGGTGACTGAGTGTGGCACTATAACAGGATATAAAAAGGTGTTCAGCTGAGCCCCATACCCAACCTCTAACACACCACATGTTAATGCTCTGCTTATATCTAATGAAAAATACAAGATGGGATTCCCAGGCCAGATCAGAATCACAAGTTGCCACAAAATTATCATAGAATCACAGAACAGTTTGGGTTGGAAGAGACCTTCAAAGCTCACCAGTGAACCCCCTGCAATGACCAGGGACATCTTCTACTAGATCAGGTTGCCCAGAACCGCATCCAGCCTGGCCTTGGATGTCTCCAGAGATGGGGCATCCACCACCTCTCTGGACAACCTGTGCTAGTGTTTTACCACCCTCACTGCAGAAAATTTCTTCCTCACATCCAGCCTGAATCTCCCTCTGTTAGTTTAAAATCCTTCTCTTATGACAATAAGCCCTCCTGAAAAAACTTTCCCCACCTTTCTTATAGGCCCTTTTTAAGTACTGAAAGATAACGAGATAAGGACTGAACGATAAGAGGAATCACCTGGAAACCATCAGAGTTTTACCAGGCACAGCCTGAGGGAAGGTTTTGCAGAAGTATGGGCCCGCGATGATGCTGACATGACAAATGAAAGCAAAAATAGCTCTTGGCCTGGGCACAGAAGCTGTTTATCACCTGCAATTGTGATGGGCATGTTTGCTGTTGATGGGAAGCTGGGGCAGTGGTTGACACACCTGAAGCTCCGCTGCCATTCAGTGGGACCTCCATAGGCTGGAGAATTGGGCAGAGAGAAGCCTCATAAGGTTCAACAAGGGTAAGTGGAAGGTCCTGCCCCTGGGGAGGAAGAACCTCAAGGACCAGCAGAGGTTGGAGCTGACCCACTGGAGAGCTGAGAAGGGAGTGTTGGTAGATGATGAGTTGGCCATGAGCTGACCCTTGCAGTGGGAACAGTGTGGCAGCAGGTCGAGGGCGATTCCTCCCCCTCTGATGACCCTGGTGAGGCCACATCTGGAGTTCTGTGTCGAGTTCTGGGCTTCTCAGTACAAGAGAGACAAGGAGCTACTGGCCTCCACAGGGATGCTCAGGGGTCTGGAGCATCTCTCGTATGAGGATAGATTGTGGGAGCTGGCCCCGTTTATTCTGGAGAAGAGCAGCCTGAGAGGAGATATAATCAATGCAGATCATTATCTCAAAGGCAGGTGCCAGGAGGATGATGCCAGACTCTTTTCAGTGGTGCCCAGTGACAGGATGAGGAGCAATGGCCCTAAACTAAAGCACACAAAGAAGTGGTAAATACTCTATTTCTGGCAGTGTTCAAGGCCAGGCTGGATGTGGCTTGGAGCAACCTGGGCTAGTGTAAGGCATCTCTGCCCATGGCAGAGGGTTGGAGTGGATGATCTCCAGAGGTCTCTTCCAACCCTAATGATCCTGTGATTCTGTGAGTGCTGTTTGGTGGCTGGCAGCTCAGCTCTCAAAGCTGTACAGCATTAGGTGTTCTAGAGGAGGAGAGCAGATACTCCATGTGCCAGGGCTTGAGCTTCCTCTCATTCAGGAGCAAATCAGGAAAAGTCCTACCAGGTCCACAGGGAAGGTGGCTCCTAGTTTCCAGCAATGTTGCTCCAGCAGGAGCAAGTTGGTGTACCTGCACCTGCATGAAACAGCCTTGAGGTCTAACCCATCTACTGCAAATTAAGCAATGATGCTGTAAGAAGGTGACAGGTCATGAACTCAAACCTCTGATGCTATCAACCAGGGTAAATTCTGCTCCAGTGTTCAATGGGAGTTTTTGGAAGATTGAGATAATGACTTGGGAATTGCAGCTGGCCTGAGCATAGGACAGTGAAATCTTTATCAGTACTGGCTAAGAGCATGACACCAATCAAATTAACAGTGTATTTATTTTATTATAATCTTGTAATAGCAACAATGACCTCAGTGCAGGGTCTTTTCTGAGCACAAGAGATTAGCTGCTTTTAGCAGTCCCCAGGATGCTGAACTCTTCAAGGCAGTGGTGAAGACATGGAGCCCTTTTAAAGGATTCATTACTGGCTGCTGAATTCTCTATATAACAGCCCCATAAGATCTAGGCATGGATTCATTAAGCCAGGCCTGGCCCTCGTTACCCAGGCTTTGCCTCCTAGCCAGAACCACTTTTTTCTGACATTTTTAGCAGCGTGCCTGTTCTCATTGCAAGTTTGCTTCCTCTGTGGTTTTGCAGCGTGTTGCCTGCCATGCTGGTATGGCCAATATAAGGGGAAGTAGGTGGGGAAATGCCACTCCTGTTCCTCTGCCCAAAGCAGAGGAGAACTCTGCCTGCTATCTTTAGCTTGGGGGAAGCAGCATTCCCTCCTGGTTCCCTTTCCTGCACTGCTGGCAGCGAGGGCTCCCTGGTGCTTCAGTTCATTTTGGCTGGATGAAGGGAGGAGGTGGTGGATGGAGATGCTTGGTTCTTCCCCTTCTGCATGCCTGCCCTTGCCCTGCTGAGTCTCGTGGCTTTTGCACCACATTATTCTGAAATGCACAGAAACGTGAAGCTTATTTTTAAAGGGTTTGCCTTTGCAGAATGCCTGAAAACCAGAGGCTGTTTAAAAAGTGTTGTCAGGGCTTTGTGAGTGTCAGGAACATTTTGGCACCTCTGCTGTCCGTAGTATGTTATCCTGGTGTATTTCTTGAGTCCCTGTTTGCTCTTTTAGCTCCTGGCTAGATATTATCAGACAAATATCCCATATTGCAGAAACATCAAGTCATTATCAGACCCTGGAAGAAAAAGTAAAATCAAACTAAATACAGAATAAAGCAATATCCTACAAACAAATGATCTGGCACCATTCTTCTGCTGGAGGCATCTCCATGATGTTCCAGTGACAGCAGATGAAAGACAGAACACAGAGAGGCCTCTAGGAAGACTTCTTTGAGCCTGTGCTGAAGTTGCTGTTAACTACAATTACAAAGTCAATTAGAAAGTCATTTCAGCACTAATGAAACAACGAATGATTGATACTTAATGGTTCTGGCAGACAATCCAGCCCAGTAAATACAGCTGAACAAAAAAAGGCATTTCAAAGTTACAAGATGTCAAAAGTTTAGGTTTTTAGTGTGTCTGTATGTGAAGGCATGTGTGTTATACAAAATTAAAACAGTTCAGTTTGAGGTTGCAAACGAATACCTTTAACAAGAGCTGAGTTCATGCTCCCAGCCATTCCTGTATAACACAGAATGTGCTCAGGCTGGCAAATCTGGTTCCAGATCCCAGGCTGGATTTGGAGCTCTTTCCTGTCCAGATCAGGTGGAAGGCAGTCATTTCGCCTCTTCTCCAGATAGCAGTGTGCTTTGCGCAGAAGTAGGTGTGGAAGAAGCATAAAATCAGATATACTGAATAGATATATGTCTTTATAAACATACACACATATAAACGAATATGTATTTTCAGACGCTCTTCCTTGATGAAGCAATAGGTCAATGCATTATCCTGTTCTCTGTCCTGTGGCTTCTTTCTCTCTCCGAGTTCAAAAGCAATATCAGTGTTGCAGTGTCTCAGCCTACAAATCTAATCCCAGATGAGATTGCAATTCCTCTCTGCAGCAGGAGGAGAATCCTAGAGTGGGGATTCAGACTAAATCCAGCTGCTGAGATAGAGAGAGGGAGTTCTGAGACTTGTCCCAAACAGAAAACCTCCAATCTCAGACACGTTTTCCCTTCAGCATGGTGCAGCAGCACAGGGCTGGATAGCAGCACAGAGCTGTCACCCATCTGGGCATTCCAGCGTGACTGAAGGCAGATGCCCAGAGCTGATGCAATGCAGAATTAAAACAGCTGTAGGGCAAGCTCTGCAGTACAAACCATGTGAGCAAACAACTGCTTAATGTACATATGCTGTCCACACACAGATCCAGTTTAAAACATGATACCAGAGCAGAGCTGGTTGTGTGCTGTTATGTCACAGAAGTTTGGTTAGCAAGAAGAGTTTCCTTAGTTTTCCTGTAATCCTTGTGAAACCTGATTGCAGCAAGGAAAATGAAAGTCTGGGATCTCCTTTTCAATTCCAGTGACAAATGACAAAGGTCATTTCGTGGTGACAGGCACAGCACTGTAAACACAGGATAACTGCCCTGGACATGGTAAAGCTCCTTCATCTCATGCAGCCTGTGATCTGCTCAGCTTAGCCATGGAGCTTCTCTAATGTTTTTCTCTGCAGTGATGGTGTGAAGATGCAGGGCCAGAGACTGCTACCTTTGGCCCTGGACACACACACAGACACTCTCTGGAAGAGTTTGATTTACTTGTTTTGACTCTGCTTTGTACTTCTCACCTGAGGATTCAAATGTCCTTTATATGATGCCTAATCATCTCTGAGGCAGCCACTTTCTTGAGGTCTCTGGTTCAGGAAGTGACATGTCTGTGACCTGTGTGGGTACCATTGCTGTCCACCCCACATCTTTCCATCACTCCTGTGTCCTGTATCTGCTTTCTCTGCAATTACATGGAAAGGTACAGTTTAACTGCAGAAGAACAGCAGTGCACAGAGCGATTGGCCAGACTGAAACATTTACTTAAGGCTGTTTGCTCATAGCATCCTTTCAGTCACCGCAAGCCATTTTGTTGGTTTAATCCAGGCATATGATGGCTGCATCTTACAGATGTTATGGGCTTAAGATGTTACGGGCTGCCCTGAGAACACACCATCTTCCTTACTCTCAGGACCCATGAGCTGGGTGTTTCTCATAATGCCTTTGGTCTCTCTCTAGAGAGGCTGCTGTGAAATGATTGCTGAACCCATCTCCAGCTCGCTCCTGCAATTTCAACACCTCTGGTGTAGTGCTTGCTTCCTTTTTTTCTTTCTTTTTTTTTTCAATTTTGGCTAGTTCCAAGAGGATATTATTTTTAGCTCTGGAGGGTTAAAGGGGAAGGGAATTGTGCCAGAATCAGGTTGTTAGGAGATGGGGAGAGAGGAAAGAATGCTGGGGGTGGGGAGAGATCTGCAATGATTGAAATTCCATCTAATAATAAGACAGAAAGCTCTGGTGCACGGTCCCAGCCTAAATTAAGCTCCTGAATTAGAAGCACTTTCCAAAATTCCTCTCTAGACAATTTAATTAAGTGACAGGTATTTCCGGAGTCACACAGGGCTTCCACTTGACAGTAAATAAAGACTCCAAGAATTTGTACCCTAGAATCCAATGAACAAAACAAAACAAAACCTTCAGCAGGAGACACAGCAGCCTGTTGTGAAACTGGTGGTTCTGGGCCTGCAGAGCTCTCCCTGCCTCACCCCCTGCCCAACTGGTAATGAATGGGGTACCAGCACCACCCTGATGAAGGGGCCAGGAGGTTAATCTCTAGCTCGGTGTCTGATAAAGTCCATATCTGGGCACTGAACACCACAGCCTGTTCATAATCTTGGGGCTTACTGTTATTTGGTGTCGGTGCTGGACTGAGGGTTACAGACTGCAGTCCTGGCACAGATGGTGTGACCCATCTAAGTCATCTTTGCTCTTTTCGTATGCTGTTCACCCATGTCACCTCCCTCCCTCTCTGGTGCAGTGATTAAGGATGCAGGATCCCCAGCCCCTCACTGACAGTGATGAGCATTGAGCAGAAGTGATGCTGCTGTGTTAGAGAGTGTGGAGAAGGGGAGAAAGAGGGACTCAAAACTTTTCTGCATCCCCAAACCACCAAACCCTTTATTCCTTATTTATAATTCATAAATAATAATAATAAAAAAAAACAAATTTAATTATTTCATTTTATGGTGCAAATAATCTCTGTAACCCATAAAAGCAAGACTAGTACCCCTCCCTCCAAAAAAATCTATCCAGACTTTGCTATGCTGAAGGATGTGTATTGACACAAGAAAGGAGATGCACTGCTTTTACCTGAAAGGTATCACTGGTTTTATTTCAGACATAAGGACAAGTGTAACAATGTAGGCCATGTACTGATAGGAAAAATGGGAATTTTCAGAATTCCCAGAAAATATTTCTTCCAGCCACACTGATTTTCTCCTTTCTATTGGCTGGTCTTGTACTAATTCTTCCTTAGTTCCGCTCCCAGACATTAGAAGCTGCTTTAACATTGTCTTGGAAACACTACAAGTGTGAAAATATGCTTTAGATTTCTTCAGGGTGAAAAACCTGAGGGTTATCAACAGAATGTCTGAGTCACAGGGACCCACGGAGTACCGGTGTGTGTAACAACATGTAGTGACTACAGAAGTCCCTACTGGAGAGTAATGTCTTCACCAGTAACCTTTCCAGTAGCAAGGGCTGGATGGGCAGACAGACAGAGCAACCTTAAATTCAATTTAAGCACCCAGAATGAATGGAAATATGGAAAATTCTTAAGGATTTTTAGCGTGTGAGTGCCAACTCAGTGCTCATGGGAAGAGTGCTTGCTTCTTCTGTGGGTGTTCTAACCTTTAACAAACATGGTCTCTAGTAACTACCAACTATGGCCAGGAAGAATTGCCTAATGCTTCGGGAAATGGCATAGGTTTGCATTCTTTGAGCCAGGCATCCTGGCCTCTGAGCATTCCTTGGCCTTTCTTCTTGAGTGGGTGTCTGAGTGTCCAGATTTGGAGGATGTTGGGGATAAAGAACTGATTTTTGCACCAGTCTGGAAGAACAGAGTATTTAAATTCATCCTTGTTTGTAGAGAACTTTGAAATTATTCAAATGTGTCTGTGTTCCCATTTAACATGTAATAATGATTTCATTTAAATCTGAAGGGATTCTTCGACTTGCAAGAGTTATTACCCCGTGTTAATTAAATATCCATTGATTTCTAAAACAAAGGAAAACACTCATGCTTATTGAGATTTTACTGTGATATTTAATGTAATGTTGGTCTATTGTACGGTTTATCCTCTGTACCTCTGCATTTAACAAAGGACAGTTAAATACAGCAGAAGATTAATTAAGAAAAAAGTAATCAGATAGATAGCAAAAGAATAATCAGAAATGTCAAAAAGGTGAATTGATGGTTGGATTACAATCAGACTGGACAAACCTCTTGACACCAAATTCAAAGACACTTTCGTCATTTATTTCATGTGGAGCAGTTCCAGTTCTGCACCTCTGTGCAGAAAACCACTTTGTGCTGGTAGTGGGATGTTGTGGGGACCCTGATAGATTGTGCTGCTGTGGAATGATGCTTATTTCAGTTGCTTACCGTGGTATAGTAGGTCCTTTGTGTGAGCTTACCTTGGCCCCTAGTGCTCCCAGTGCTTTCTAGGAGGCTAGCTCATCTAATGTGTTAAGGGAGACTGTAGCCCAAGTCAGATAGCCAAGAACAAGTCACTGACTTATTGAACTTGATCTGCTTCTGTGTAGACCTTCATGTATGTAAGCTTTCTCTGAGGCTTTGTTTTTACTAATATAAAATTGGGTGTCAATTTTAAAATCTCATTAGGAACATCAAGGCTTTTTCTTGTGATAGACTTTTGCTTGTTTGTTTGTTTTTCTCTTTGGCCAATGCATAATTAGAAATACTAAAAAATAAATCTATTTTTAATCTAACTTGTTTTCAGCTTAGTCCACAAGGGAAACATTGAGGTCTCATGTATTTATACAGCTAAGACATTTTAAAGTAGTATTTGGAAGAGTTACGAAGTCTGAGAATCAAGGCTGGAAAGCATTAGCCCCCAAAACTCTGTTTAATACAGACTTGATGATATGTGCTATAAAATAATTGCCTGAAAAAAAAAGGAAGAAAAAGAGAAGGAAAAAGAACTAACCCCTCTCAGTCTCACTTACCTGAATTACAGCTTCAGAATTCTTCCCTCATATTCACCATACACACTCCTCCTCATCCAAGTGTTGGGTTTCCCATGGTGCTGCCAATCTGGAAAGTAAAAATGTAAAAGCATGTAAAAAACAATGAATCCTGCCCATTAATTGTTTATTTTTTCATTCGGTTCCTGCCTAGCACGACATCTTCCATCTGAGAAAGCCATTAGCACTGGGAAGACAGGCACTGAGTAAGCATTTTGCTGGAAATGGGACATGTTTGCTTTTTTTGGAAGGTGAAAGTAGTGGAAGAAAAAGAATTCGACAATAGGGTGAAACTGCAAAAAAAACGGGGTGGGAGGTGGTTTTATAGAAGAGAAAGCATGTGTTTCTTACCATAAGGACTTCCGCTTGGATTTTCATGCATATACATGCCCCCGCATCTTAATAGCTGCTTTGAAATACCTCTGTCCTGGTAATAATGCTATGGATTCACAGCCTGTGAGCTTTTTACCATATGACTGTATGATATTGTTTGCGTTGCTAAATTTGGCTTTAACGTAAAGTTGAGACAAATAGTCCTGCACTAAACAGAAAGCCCCCATGTAGCCAGGTGACGTGCAGCCTGTCCTGCATAGATCTACAGAGACTTGTTCTTCAATGCCTTTCCCAATATTCTGATCTTATTCTGAACCTCCAGTTCAGATTAGTCCAGAACTACATTTTCTTAGACCTTGGTGATGCTGCAAAAGATGAAACATTGCAGACTTCATTCAGATAAATGTTTGATTTGCATGATCCTTACTCACACGTTTTGCTGGCATTTCGCTATGCAAATATTTGAGGCAATCAACTTTCACTTACACAGAACCTGGCAAATGATGAACGTCAAGTGGCCGCGTTCAAAAGTCCCTTTGGTTATCTTCCTTTTGGAAGAGTCTCAGGAGATGGGAGCCTGGAATACATTGCGCTTCTCTCAGGGCCTGGGAAAGGAGCATTTGGGAACCTTTGTTCTTGTATTTGTGTCCAGTCCAGTGGAAGGAAGCTCGTGAGATTTTCTAGACTATAGATGGGCCACAAAGCGGGACTAATTCAGTGGGTGTCTTTCCCGACACATGATTATTTAACCTGTTCCTAACAGCCTCCAGCAGTGGATGTTCAGTGTCTAAGCATTTCCAGGCAGTGCACAGCAGGAGTGCACTCTCCCTCCCATGGCCTCAGGTTGTGTACTCATGTGTCCAAGGTTTTTGAGCTAGACACAGACTTTAGGCACAGCCCTGGGGGAATGGGTGGAGTGTAAAATCCCTCTGCTCCCAAGTAGCCCTGCGATGACACTTTGTCTCAGTCTCTCCTTTAGTCATAATTCCACTAGGAGGTAAAAAATTCACTGCTGGCTTATAGTAACAGCAAAGCAGAATCCTTTCCACTGTGGCTGAGAACACACTGCTCAGGCAGCACGAAGGTGATCCAAGATTTTGTCATACCCTGTGTGTTCCTCCTCTTATGCTCAGTTTCCATTCTGCATTTTTTAAAGGTTCAGGACTAGTTAGGACACATGCAGATAGAAGGGACTTCATGGCTCTCTGCTGTAGGCCACTGTCTCAGACAGGCAAGGAAAGAAAGTCAAATATAACTTTTGTACCCAGCCAGCAAATCTTGGGAGGGCTGATTTTCCTTTGGGAAGCTTAAAATTTAAAACTCCTTTAACCTCTTTATCAGACCCTACTCTCTTAGTATCCATACCCCTGGCGATTTTCTTCCTGACTTGCAAGATCTATAGCTGTCACTTGCAAAGGAGAAATGATGCTGTGTGATCCATGTGACCAAGTCATTAGCTAAATCAGACCATATTTTGAATACTGAACAGCATGTCCTCCCGGAGAACTGTTTGTAATCAGTCAATATTATTTATTTTTAAAAGAGCACAAGATACCATTGAGTAAATTTGAATAAGAAATAAATTTGGAGAAATTCTAATCAGCCTGTGAACATCTTGCCAGCAAAGAGAAAAAGAAACAGGCTAATTTAATCGATTAAATTATATGCAGCAAGTGCCTCTCTCTGCTCTTATCCTCTTCTCAGACCCTTCAGTATTTTGGTAGCATACCTCAAGCCTGATCTGAATCAAACTCTGCGATTCCAATCAGAGCTCTTTCTTTAGTGGAGATTGCCAGTCATACTCCATTTATTGATGGTTTTGCATTGTCGGCAAATGATCATTAAGGCAGCAGGCTCATTTTCCCTTGAAAATAAAGTCAGGTCTTTAGGTACGACAGAGACTGATCTATTTGCTCTTTGCCTTGCTTGGTTTTGGCTTCCCACCCCCCAGACAGTGACACAGCTCTCAGGAAGGTGTTTATCACACACAGTAAGTCTCCAGTTTTCCACCTACTGAAGAAGTGCAAGTAACATCTGATCAGCTGTAGCTGCACATCCAGGGAAGACCCTGCTACGCAGGGAGATTCTTGAGAATAGTAACAGATGGGGGCTTCCATCTGAACTAGAATAGCACTAAAGGTTGGAAGACTTGTTGATCTCAGCATGGAACCTCCCACACTGCAAAGCATTCACCAAGATGCTCACCAGACTGAAGTGTACGTGCCAGAGGCCTCATCCACTGAAATAGCTTCCTGATCTTTCTATGCTTTTGAGCTCAGTTTAACTGCCAGGAATCCCCAGGAAGGAAGAAGGAAGGAAAGTATAATATCCTCTTGCTCCTCCGTATCCCCTCATATTACAACTCAGCACTCTGATGCTCTAAGAAATGCTTGTCCCACAGCTAGAAGATATCAGGAGACAGTCATGGCACTCATTCTCCTTTTCAGGTCTACTAGATGAGGAGGTTCTGGAGTTTTCTGATTCCTGCCTCTAGCACCTGGAAGCTGAAATTTTCAGTATAAGAGTGCCTAGCCACTGCAGCAATGAGCTAAACTATGGAAAAGCCTATGCTAGTGCAGCATGTCTGTACACATGCCACTTTCTTTGGTCCATAGACCCTGAGGTCTCAGCATGTGTGTGAACAGAGTTTGTGTAACTGCATATTGGGTGGGGGAGATATGAGGAACTATATGTAGGACAAAGTTAAAAAGAAAATGTTGAAAGGAGTATGATGCTGGCATTTCTGACCGCAGCATCTGCACAAAGAAGGCAGCAGCAATATTGCTATAAAGGAACAAAGCAACACCTGGCATGGCTTTTACACAGCCAGGAGGGAAACTGCCGGAGAAAGCGAAGACAAGGGGGTGAATCTGGAATTTCAAATACAAAATGAGGGCAGATGGAGTGCACTGCAAATACCTTTTCACTTACCTCCTGCTGGCCGTGGTGAGCAGAGAAGAGTGCAGGGCAGCTTCCCGTAACCTGCAGGGGTGGTTTGATTTGGTTCGTTGAGCCAGTGAACCTCAGAAAGAGTGAATTATGGGCAGTTTTGTGTAAACCACTTTGGATGAAGGAGGAGGCAGTTGTGATTGATGCCAAGAACTTACTGAGCTGAAGTGAAAAGTGTTTGCGTATTTCAATGTAGCGTGACGTATAAGCCCTTCCAGTTACAAGGTACTACCTAGAATAACCCTAGCACAAGGGCTGCCTTTTCATAATGCTAACCGGTGATGATGAAGGTTTCAGCCTAATGTAGTGCTCTTATTTGAATTTTTCATTCTCTTTCCCAGCAGGGCTCTGTTCCTCATTCTTGGAATGCAAAAACTGTGATAAAAACCTATAGTCCATCTTCACCTCAGTATAGACATGGCATTTACTGCAACAGACTGCTCAGCGCAGCTCTTCCAAATCATGCTTCTTCCAAAACTACCTGCACCTACCTCTAAGCACATTAGCTCTTCCAAAACTACCTGCACCTACCTCTAAGCACATTAGCAGACCCATCAGCTTGCACATCCATGCTTCCCAGGTCCCTCCCCAGTCACTCTGCAGTCAGGACAACACTCAGGTGCTCCCAGTAGTGCTTTTCCACTGGGAAGGAAACTAACAGAGCTTGGTTGACAAAAAACATGCCCAGAAAAGGAACCTGTCCTTTTTCTTACTGTGAAGACAAACAAGCTGTGGATTTGTTTAATCAGCATAAGACAAAAAGAGCTGACACTGAGACTTTGAATACCCAGACCAAGGGGCAGAGGGTACTGGGGCAAAGGAGGAACAGCTCATGGAGGCAGAGCTGTGAGCCACATTAACAGAGCATGCTGCAAGACATGCTTTCTTACTATCAGGTTACTATTTCCCAAATAGTAAGTTTTCCTTCTAGCATGTCTTTTGAAGGCTAAAGTCTGTAATATGGAAGGTTACAGAACAGTAAAGGTTAAAATACAGAACTACCTATGGACATCCCTACTAGTTCTAGTAAACTATGACTAGATAATGAATCCAGTGTGATCCAAGCCGAATTCTCAAATTCACAGACTTCTGTTAAATGAGAGAATCAAATGTTTCAACATGCTCTAGCAATGAGTCCGAAAGATGAAATTCAGCTTCAGCCTGGAGTGCAGAAGCCAGATTCCCTTGGATGCCAAGCCTCCCTGCAGATGCAGCTCCTAGCACTTCTTTTAAACATATCTAAAAACAATAGAATAATTTAGACAATGTGGTATTTCTCCCTCTTGAACAAGAACTGCTTTGTCTTTGGTACAAACAGAGATTCGCTTCCTCAGGCATGCTGCATTTACACTCTTTATGGCAATAACTTTCACAAGACACAACACAAATTGGGCTCCCACATAACTCCAGACCTTTTGTCTCTTATGCCTACCTCACTGATACTCAAGTATTAATTTTCACGGTGTTGATGGCCTGTCTGCTGCTCCTATCAGTCATGAAGACATGTGCCCCTGCACAAGCAATACTCTAAAACTGAACAAAGCCTTGGAGCAGATTATTAAAACATGGATTTTCACTCCTCTACAAAGGCATCTATAGTAATCATGCACAAAATTAAGCATGTCATAAATTAAGATGGCTATTGGATATCAATGCCTTTCTTAAAAGTGTATTTGTCCCCAAAAGGGGAAAATCTGCTTATTTGATCTCACATGATATTTCCATTGTGCTTTATAGAGCAGTAGTGGTAGAACTCATGCATATGATTAAAAACAGCTTCTCTAGCAAGTAGTTAACATAAATACAGCATTTCTAAACCCAGAATTGTCTTTAGGGAAAGAGGAAAAAAATCCATTCTACCGTGATAAGGTGAAAGAAGTTTTTCTTCATATTTGATCTAGAGATTTTGAATACATGAACGTGTGAATGGAGGACAAGAGCCCCTCACAGACTAATCAGAGCTAGAGGTCATGCCATATGTTATTGGGAAGGTAATCTTTCCTAGAGATGTAATATGGTTTTGAATTTGACCTATGACTTCTCAGTTGTTACCCATGACCCCAAACAATCCAACTTCAGCTTCTTGAAGGCTGTTAGGAGTTGAAGGTCATGCCATATGCTTCCACAATTCCAAGGTAAAGCATTAGGCCAAATTATAGGCCACTCAGAAAATCTGTAAAAAAAAACCTTGGGAACAAGGCATTTCTTTATGTTTCCCATCTAGTAGGATATAATTTCAGATTAACCTGTGGTTGAGCAAGCCTCTAGCAGATTCTGCTTCCTTATTTTCTGCTGAAGAGGAGATGATAATTAGCTAATGAATGTTCACATTTTAATAAGTCAGTTTGTTTTTTTTTTATGAAGGAAAAGCTGTTACTGTGTTCTGTGCTTACACAAAGACACAGGGATTTTTATTTTTCATGTTACTTAGGAAAAAAGTGTGAGATTGACTTTTTCCAAACTTTCACATCTGGTATCTAAACTGTAAATGTCTGAATAGCTCCAGTAAGTTCTCCTACAGACTATGGAGGATAGTCAACAGTTCTAAAGCACAATTCATCTCCTCTTGATGTGTTTGACAGAAATTGGTCGTTAATCATGATTTAGAAATCCCTACTTCTCTCAGTTGACTCAACCATAAATGAATCATGGATGACTGGATCACACACAGTTGTCTTCACTAGAGTTATCTGGAGTCAGGGGAGATGAATCCCTCACTAGTTTTCTGAAGAGATCCATGCCAAAGACAGATCTCTTTTCCAGAGGAAGTTAATTCAAAGCTTGACGAAATCCATGTTTACCTCAACTTCTGAGGGAAGTCGTGGACAGGAAGACTGTTAAATGTCCACTTTCCTTCTCTCCTCTGTTAGCTGTTGATACTGTGATTCTCTTCAGCAGCTCATTTGTAAAGACGCGCTAGCCACTTCTCAGCATTTGCTGCCTTGGTGATCTGATAATTTACATAATTTTCTTCTTAAAAACACTGAAGAAAATCTGTCTGGAATGCTTGTTGTAGATTACACTAGTTGGCAATGGGAGTTTAAAGACTAGTTCTGAAGCCAACTGTTGCAAATTTGCATGCAGTACATCTGAGTTTAGGCCACCAGCTGGGTCAGGTAAGAGCAGTACTGTGTCAAACTCCAGTTCCTTGTTACTGCTGTAAACCCAGAGTGATTCCATGAGCAGAGCATCTACTAGCAGTTACATTGGTGTGACTCAGAGCCCAGGCTGGTATGTATGCGAACATAAGTATTTGCTATTTTTCAAGTAAGTTTCAGGTACGTGAGACTGAATCAGTATTACTGGGAATGACTGAAGCATAAAAAATAACCAGGACCTTCAAAACAGACTTAACAATTTGATATTCAGTCAAATGAAAAGTTGGAAAACTAAAATGTCTTTTCTAAAAACAAAGGTCCCCTGAAGGTCTCAGAAATATGCGCATTCAAAATTGCAAAGTTTTCAAAATCTTAAACATCACAGCTTTTGAATGCTGTTTTCTGTTCACTGGGATTTATCAAACTTATTTTGTTTCTTCCACAATCTCCATTCACTTAACTTCTCGTATCCCACTTCCCAAAGGCCCAAATACTTAGTTTAATAAAAGCAATGATTACTTCCATCTATTTCTCCTCCAGGCAAGACCCTTCAAGTATACCACTTTTTGTGAAACTCCACTGTTTGGTAACTGAAAATGCTCATGAGACAAAACTGTGCCTGTCCCTCCATGTGACTTCTGACAAACTGAGATGAGTGAACAGAGATGTGAAACTTTCAGGAAAGGGGAAAAAGGGAGGCAGATTAAATGCTGAATGAGTGGGTCATGTTGCCTCATTCTTGTTCATTTGTTACCATCTGATGACTCAGCATCACAAGGGGAATAGTGACTCTGCAGTTCTTGTAATCCCTGTGTAGTAATTTCTTCCACGTATCAAGTAGGGGGGATTTTCTTCTAAAGCAACTAAAAGTGGTTGATATCTAACTTTGAATCCTGCTTAAGTGCACTTTGTATTTTAATCCTACAATGTGGAATGACATACCAAAACATGGGCATCATTTTTTGTGGATGGTCTGGAAAAAAAACAAAAACCAAAAAAACAAACCTGCAAAGCTTGATTCTTTACCTCAAAGAGCTGGCAGTGTAAGAAAGACAAATGCAACAAGCCAGACTATGCTGAGGAATAGCTGTGTGTTGTGCTGCTGGAAGCTTTTTTCCATCAAGAAAAAAATGCACGCTCCTGAGGAAGTGAAGGCAGCTTAAATACATGGTGCAGATCTCACATGACAACTGCTATGGTTTCTTGAAACTCTTGCTAGTGCAGAGAGCACAGTCAGCAGAAATGGTGTGCGACCAGAATACCCTTACCCTCAGCTTCCAAGTTGAACAACCTGAAGTACATTGCTCAACTCTGCCTTATGGGGTTTTGATCACTGCCAGCAATATGGTCTGTAGGATGTGTCTGATACCAAGCCTGAAAACGTTGCAGGCTTCCTCTGTGAGGTAGCTTGGAGAACGTGCTTCTGCACATGTACTGTGGTCAAGGCTGGTGTCTAACAAAATCTCTCTGCGGAGATGTTTTCAAGTCATTTGAAGTCAAAAGGTTCAATAACAGGACATCCCCTAGAGCAGAGCCAAGTAATGCACTGTAAACTGTTCCATTGGCTCCTGGTGCTAGTCTTTTTTCTTACAGCTTGCCCTCTCTGCTACCTCTTTGAATTTTTCTGTGCAAAACTCCTCCTTTCACACTCACCATATGAACTCCTTCAGGGAGATACATCTGTTCCCTTGTAACACATTCTCCTTTGGGCTGCTGACCCACCAATCTAGGAATTTAAAGGTGTTCCTTTGTAGAAGGAGAATATGTCTGAGCTAATATGCTTTTGGACAAAAAATGAGGTTAAGTGGGAACTTTTATTTCTGAGGAAGATGAAAAAAAGAGCTCCCTCAGAAATGTTGTACCAAAATAGGAAGAGAAGGTTCTTTTACCTTAATCCCTCGTGTGCTTTTAAAGTTAGTCTCCACTGACTACCAGATTTCCCTTCAGAAGGTGTCCTGTCTTGCCTTGATTTAAGATAGAATCAGATGACTAGCAGTAGTTTCCTGTAGATGTGCCATAGCTATTCAAGGCCTCATTTTTAATTGAAGTCCAAATCCCTGAGTGCTAAGAACAAGGTTGGAAGCTCCTAGGAAATTATTTTGCTTAACTAGTCTTGTGCTTCTTAGTTACACCAACTGGTAGGATTAGGTGGACAGTACTAAGAGAGTAAGGAAATTTCAACAGCGCTTCTAACCTGCTTCTATTAGTACTAAACCAGTGGGGGACACAGGCATGAACCCATCAGGGTCTCTGGGGACCACTTGGGCAACACTGGGGATTCAGAGCTACACACAGACAGAAACCAGTTTATGTGCTGTGCAGTGGGATCCAGCTGTTAAAACCTTAAGCAAGCAAAGAAACCTCAAGCCTATGTTGAGGGAATAAAGAGAATAATGGGAAAATGCCAAGAGATTATTAGCTTAGCCAAAGATTGAGCATTTGCACTAGTAATTAAAGTATTTTGCATTATATACAGGCTTTGGCAAGTACCACTGACAAAAGATTTCACACATGCATGTGTGCGTGCAAGCACACAAGATCTTTCTGTCTTTCTCTCTCACACACACAGAGGCAAACAGAAAGAATGAAATAAGCCATTAAGAAATATTTCCGCATAATGCAATTATTACAGCTGTATAATTGAATGGGGAAACCATTGATCTGTAGTAGAAAGGAAATTGCTCTTTTCATTGTGTTCCTATGAATATGTGAACATTAATCTCAATCTATAATCAACGTTCATTTCAAATCTGATTGCGTGCCACTAAACACCCATAGCTATGCTAACATTATGTTAATACGGTTCAACATGATAGCTCCCAGCTTCACAGCACAAATATTTTTCTTTGGCAATCAATAGTAATTTCAGCTGAGTGGATGGAAGTCACGTTTTAATGGTAATCTTTCCTCCAAGCCTCCAAGTGGAAACTCGACTGGTACCTTAACACGGCTGCAGTGCCTTGCATGTAATCAGATAAATTAACCTAAAAGAGAGAGGGAGAAAACACAGATCAGAAATAAAAAGCAGTGCCAAGAAGCTCTACATTTTCCTGATAGATTAAAGTGCTCATTACCATGAGAGAGAGAGTGTATTTCAAGAGAGGGAACTGAATTCCCTTGGCTTTGAGCAGCGGCTGTAGAGGCTGCAGGTCACAGTACGCATGGCTCTTGGCGCAGTTGGTGGATGCCCCTAAGGAGGAGGAAGCAGGGCTGACCTGGACTCTGCTTCCTAGCTGCCCTCGAGCACCTGTGTTTGTCCAAGAAGTCTCAGTCTTAATGCTGTTGGTGCACTGCAAGCTTCCTGTGGGATCCCTGGGTAAATCACTTATTCTACCTGTGCTCACTGCCCTGGTTCTGTAAAAAGGCCATAATAGTGCTTTGCTGTCCCCTGTGGATGCTGAGAAGATTTTGGGGTAATCAGTTCCTGGGAATGGGAGCTAGGGAACTATGTTGCATTAGTTAGATTTCTCTTGGATTTGCTATTCCATAGAGGTAAAACACAGGAACTTTTATGCTCTACTATTTTATATCAAACAGACCTATTTCCTTAATGGCACCTATTTAAGTGTTTCCAAAGCCTTTTTTTTTTTTTTTTTTTTTTTTTTTTTGCATTGGAAAGGCCAAGCTGCTGTTCAGAGTTCCTTAAAATCTTGCTTTTTTCTAAAACAGAAAAAACACAGTGGCCATTCTAAAGTCTACACAAAAAGTACTAGGCACTGACCAGTGTCATCTTCACAGTTACCAGGAGCTACATAAATTATTACATCCATAAAGGTATTCAGGCATAGGAACATAAGGTTAGGAACACATCTGCACTGATTCAGATGAATACCTGCTCAGGCACATGTCCTCTCCCTTAAAGTGGCCAGGCAGGGGAGCATGGGATAACTGGTCGGACATATAAAAACACTTACCCCACAGCACTCTTCCAGGATCTGGTAGCTCAGGCAGTTCTTGAGCTATAAATGTTATCTTTACCCAGAATGAAGGGTTTTGTCTGTTTGGGTTATTTTAAAATTTTTTATATATTTTTTTAATTGCTGAATATTTATTTCTAAGAAACCACAAGGGGTGGGTTTTGGTTTGGTTTGGTTTTGTTTTTTTCCAAGAGTTTTGCCAACCCCCTTTTTTGAATATTTTCAAGCTTTTTCCATCTTCAGCTTCCACTACAAGAACTTCCTCAGCTCTGCTGTGTGCAGAAGTGAGTTGCTTTGAATTCTACAGATCTTAAACAAGATTTCTCAATTGCACATATAGACTGTGGTTGCCTTGGTAGTATTTATTTTGTTTTACATTTTTATTTTATTTTCATTCCCTACCTTGAGGCAGCTTCTAAAGAACCTGATCTGTAAATCTGTTATCAGCAAATCTAATTCTTTGAAGTCTGGTCCCTCCTAGGTGTCTTAACAGATTTAGGTGTCTTGACTTGTGCACCCCAAAAGACTCTCCAAACAGTGAGTCACTTAAAAAAATCTTATCTCTGTTATTTCGCTTAGTACTGGATAAATTCCCAGTGTCCCGTTAAATCAGGGTTACCTACAAAGGTGTTCTTTATGGGAGTCAGTCTTCACAGTTATGCCAGGGTCTAGCAGAGGTCCTGGAGACATTGCTCCAACCCATGTTTAGGGTCCACCTGAATGGCTGCCATGTCTAATATTGCAGATCTTCTTAAGAATTTTACTTCCTTTCTAGTTCCCCCAAAGGTATTGGCTTCCATGAACCTGCTCAGTTACTAGTGAGGAAACCAGAAGCAGAAAGACAAGCTCTGAAACCATGTACAGGTTCCATACGAACAGGCTCCTTTTGTGAGAGTACCAATTTTCCCTGCTCTGGGCTCAATCAGAAATCCCACAAACTATTTCATCCTTGCAAAAGAACCATTTTGACTTTTCACGCTGTGTAAAACCAGATATTCTGGCTAGTGTCAAATTTACCCCTCATATTTCTGCATAAGAAATGTTTAATGACTTGGTAGGCTTGTGTTACTAAGGTGTTCAGCCAGACTGTATTTAGTTCAATAGTGTCTTTTCCACTGCCTCAGTGGGAAGTGTGTTGGAGTATGGGACTAATGATTTTGGCTAACTTAGATATACCAAAGGTAGGTCCTTAAAAACAATGTTATTTCAAAATTAGCAGAACATACTTGCATATGCAGAAGGAGTGAGGCTACAACTAAAAGCAGTCCCTTTCCTCCTCCTAAGATGAGCCAGAGTTTCTATTGGCCTCTGGCTTTCCTTAAATCAGAAATTTGAAAATACGACTGAGAGCCAATTCTCTCCCCTCTCCTATTTGATTTCAGTGCCCAAGTCACTGCAGACATGACCCCAGGACCTCCTGCCTCTAGAAATGGATATTGTACTGCCCAAGTGGCTCCGTTAAAGTGCAGAATTGGAAATGCGGTGTTTGTAGTTGTAATGATTTGCAGAACAGGTGGGTCTTTGGAAACAGAGAAAATTGGCTGCCATCACCTCAGTGGCTTCTCTGTGTGGTCCAAAGAAAAGAAGATCCAATATTTCCTACTTGCTGCAGGTTATTCAAGTCTTCTAAATAATGGGCTAAATTCCCACTGATGTAAACTGGGTTAGCTTCTCTGAAGTCAATGGAGCTGAGCTGTTTCACATGCTGGTTTAGGATTTTTCCATTATCTTTGAGCATGGGTACAATAAAAATTGTAGCATTACAATTAAAGTCCCTCCTTCATATGCTGTGGATGATAATCCATGCCATTCCTTGCCCCTTTGGAGCCGAGTAAAGTTGTCTCAAGATTATGAGCCTTAGATGTTTAGAGCAATTTTGACTGGATCAGAGGTTATAGCCTCTGCTTTTAACATTCTGCTTTTATTTGCAGGCTATGAAGTGTAATAGTTCACCATTTTGGTTTAAGTATCACAATAAAAGTCAGTGAGATGGAACAGGCAATAAGCAGCCGTTTTACATCAGTGCTGCTGAGACGGAGTGCTTAAGTCTTCATTAACCCACAGAGGAAGGAGTTACAGAAAAGACACTTGAAATAAAATACCAGGGATGAGGCTTGGATTTCTTTTGGATCTGCATAGGCAGATCCAGGGTCTCCAGGGTGAATGTGTTTTCCTGTCTGGGCTGTCATGCAAAAATTGGGAGTGTGAGGACACCCCAAACTGGTGGGCCAGGGGCAGGGGTGGCTGGCTGCGTCACTGCTGGTGTACACCAGGAGCTGAAGTGAGTGTATGCCAGACAGGCTGTACTGCAGGATTAGAATAACTCAGGGATGGCATTTCCATAGGGTAAATTTTCATCATTCTTCATTAGGCCCTCTATTAAAATTATGAGGCTGTTGAGTCTCCTTCTGGCATGTGGTATTCTGTTAATGGGCAGGTTTTTTTACGTATAGTCCAGGACACAAGAAGGTCTCCCTGGAGCGTTTTCCAGGTTGAACAACCCTATTTCTCAGCTCTTCCTCATAGACGATGTGCTCCATCTCTCTAATCATCTTTGTGGCCTTCCTCTGGATCTTTTTCAACAGGTCTATACCTTGCTGTCTGTTGGGGCATAGCTGATGATGCCTTGTGTTAGACTTCAGACTCGTTTTATGCAGGAGAGATTCTTTCCCTACATTCCAGAATAAGGAGAGCGCAGTTTAGATGAATGTAATGCTTCTTTCCCCCCTCCTGAACGGAGCCCTCTTCCTGGTCTCTAAAGTGCAGCATCCCAGGGGTCTTAAGTAGCATGCTTTTTTGATGTTTCTTCCCGAAGTCTCCTTGAGATTGTCTCTGTTTACTTTTCAGTATACTGAAAATAGTTTCCCTTGCCTGGGGGAAACACAGAGTAGAAATGCTGAAAATTTACTGTTCTGGCTTATTGCTTGAAAGAAATTTTTCTGTTTGGGGGCAGAGCTTACTGTGTCCTCTGTGTGCCTCCTCCTTGTTGTGGGTTTTGCAATGGAAGACTAGTTCCATTATCTTTTGCAGTCTCTGCAGGATATCTCTTTCTGATGGGCTCCTGTTTGAAACCCAACTATTACAAACTTTCCAAAACACAGTCTCTGCCTGTGTTTGTGATTCACTTTCCCCCTATTCTTATACTAAATTTGCTCTTTTTCCACTCAAGTTAAATGCTTCCTCCTCGATGCTAACAGAGAATGATAACATGCTTTTTTGTTTCCTAAGATAAAACTACTACCTACTTCATTTATTTTACTGCAGAAAGGCATAAAAACTTAGCCAGCTGAAGAGTGAAGGACAGGGTTTAGGTTCTGCTCAATCTTCAGCTTTGTTGCAGGTTTCTTAAGTCACTTATATGGAGAAATTCAAAGATATCTACCTGTTATTTAAAGTCCTCATTTCCTGTGATGTTACATAGAAAATGCCTGGCTACAAGTAATTTTGCTTTCAACTGAAATTAGACATAGTAGTCTTTTAGAGTATATCTGCTTTGTCAATATGTGTTGCCAAATGGAGATTTGTAGCTAGGTGTAAATGAAGTGGAAGTAATATATTCACATCCGTGTACAAAAGCCTGGGCTACTCACCTATACAGGCTGGCCATGCTGTATGGATATTCAAATCATGGCTTCAAGTCCCTCATCTTATGCATGAGCATAAAAGTACCTTATTTGCATGAGAAAAGCAATACACTAATGATAAGAGAGATTCAGGATGGATACTTTAAAGATTCTACCGTGGTGAATATAATGTAAGTAACTAAGAAAAATGGATGGTTAGGTATAAGTAATAAAGTAAATGAAAGGAGATAAGTAAGTGCGTCGTAAAGCTCTGCTGTTTCTTCAGAGAACAATGATATTTTTCTGGTGTCCTATGGTTAGTAGGTTGTGTGTGATCTTAGAGGTTACCAAAATCCACGTGAGAACTGAACAAATCACAAAGGTCTTACCTAATGTTGTATTTGTAGTTTCAGGTCTCTGAATTCCTCTGCGTGCCCTTACCCCGAGAGGCAAGGACATGCTAAGGCTGTGCTGAAGTCTTCACGGTTTTGAGCATAGAGTAAATGAAGCACTTTCAACCATCCAGTGAGAGACTTGTAAATTTTATACCCTCCTTGGAGATAGCATCTAAAATGAAAGTGCTTTTTTAGCTCTAATTTTCTCCACAGCCACTGTTGTCATACGAGAAAGGACTCTCTGTGTATTTAAACACTGGTGAACTCAAAACAAAGGGAAAAAAAATCATCCCCAGAAGTGTGTGAACACTGAGGGCTTCTGTGCCTTTGCACTGATTTTTTTTTTCCCTTCAAACAGCTGTAAATCTTTATGATCTCTCTCCTTGTCCACCGACTCTGCCGACACAAATGAACAGGAACACACACAAATATCCAGCCCTAGAGAGAAAAGATGCTGAAATAATCCCTATATACATCCGACCCCCATTTACTCTCTCCCCTCTCTGTGCAGCCATGCCAGTACCAAGACGTGTCAGCACATGCAGGGGTGTTATCTGATGCTTTTTTAGATTCCTGCTATTTGCTTGCAGGACTTAAGCAAGTGAGAATTTTATAACAAGCTGATCAAGGATGAATAGAAACCTCCTGCTTTTTCAATCTCAATTTTCTGAATAGCTGCATCTATTTCTATCCACCAGGCTTTGGAATGGGGGCACTGTCTCTCTCAGGATCCTTTTCCTTCCCACCTATTTTTTTTCTCCAATTTAAAACGAAAAAGGATAAAATCCATAAGAAGTGTGTAGTGACACCAAATTGACACCATCCAGTTCGTACCTGGGAGTCCTTCTGTAGAGGTGATGGCACATTGCATTCACTCTGAGTCTGGGTAGCATCCCTGGGATGCTGCATTTATCCCACCACGATATCCATGTTCTCCTCTCTTCTCTCAGGGGAATTGGCTGTATAAATCTGAGGCAAACATGGTGCAGGAATGACACACCTGGTACAAACCACATCTATAACTACAGCAATTATATTGTAAATAGAGACAAACAGCTACGGAATGAACTTTTAAGAACTGTGACTCCAGAGGACTGGTTCTGTGTCGCTTTGTTTTTGTGACAAGGTTACTCTTTCTGTGTCAATGGGGTTTTTGTCATTGCCTTTTAAAAAAGTGTAAATTCAGACAATATTAGGATGTTCTTCTCTTTAGCCCTATTTGACTTTTCTATATGAATAGCAATGAGAGGGAGTATGTCATACAGAGACCAAAAAGAGCTTCAGAACTGGCATTTTTCTATCATACTAGACATCTACAGGCCATCAAGACCTTGCCTAGATATGTATTTAGCTAGGAATTCTAAAGCTGTTTCTGTTTTTGGCATTAAGCACCTGGGACCTGGTGTTTGAGTTTCAGTGGTGGATTTGAAGACACAGCAGGACTGAAACAGGGGAGACTCCTTATGGTCTCTAATGTAGTGATACAGAAATGAAAAATCCTTAATGAGTTGCTGAGTACAATCATGTATATTTTAATCGCTACTTAGATGGTCTATGCAGTCAGCACAGCCAGAAAATCCTTATTATTCCTCTATGAGAGAGCTCCTACGCCTTTAATTGTGTGTGACAGTTCCTTAGCTGCTGTGCCCCTCACCAGAGGTTCATATTCTTCCCCTGGGACATCACTCAGAGTAATTGTCCCCAGTAAAAATCAATAAATCCAAATTATCTTGAATAAAGCCAGATTTATTTAACACAGTGTAACAAATAGAAAACCAGAAAGAAAATCCATGTAAATACAATTTAAACAGAACAGACTTGTCTGAGACTATAGACTACACAGTAAGCACTCCAGCTGGCCAAGGTACTTTACAATACTGTGTAGAGACCACCTCATTAACTCTCCATTTAGGAAAGGTAGATTTCTGACCTGGGGAGACTGCAGGCTGCATAGGACCTTCTTCTCTAAAAGACCCTCTCTCAAAAGTAATTACTTAGCTCTCTGCCTTATTAACCTGAGCAGTAAATAAGAAGTACTAAAGACAGATGCATTTCTTTAACTGGGAAGTCTATTTGGATAATGCCACTCTGGAGCTTCTCATGGAAATGCCTTTTTTGGAAATGTTTTTTTCCTTTTTTCCCTGAAGATAGGAAGCCATGAGAATATTCTCTGAAATCATCTACTAAACCTTCAGCCTTTGGACTTCAATGAAAATGGGATCCAACTCATGTAAAATAGTTTTTCCTTCAGATTTCCTTCCTATATGATGGAAAATAAAATGCCATTCTTGTTTTTTCCATCAGCTGGAAAGTTTACACCTACAATTTATACAGACTGTTTGGTCTTCTCCTCTGTCACTGAACATGCATTCATAGCAGTGGAAGTGGGATTGGCCTACTCCGGACCACTTCTCCTCCAGTTGCTGTTCCCCCCAAATGTCCCTTTCTTTAGCTTTATGTGATTCTTTGCTGTTAAGCACAGTCAGAGCCTGCATCATTCAGAGGCTTAAAAGGGATTTCAGTGGGAGATTTTGGTGCATTTATACTTCTTTCATACTTTCATGGACTGGGTATTTAGAGGCTAGTTTTCAAAGCTTTCCATGCAAGATGGCAGTGCTGTGATGCTGTCCTCCAAGTAACCTCTGCTGGAGTCCCACAGATCAATTGCTACATAGAGCGCTTTGAAATTTTAACAGCTACTTAGCTAAAAATGAGGTGTTTAACTTTGGTGGTTTGAATATGATTCTGTTTGTTTGTTTCCTATAGCTCACTGCAGTGTTCATGAACTTTGGGAAGCTGATTTTATGTGCTTGTGCCTCCAAGCTGGGATTCCTTGTGGATCCTGCACTACTGTCTCAATGTACACTGCAGCCTCCCACTTTCCTCTGAAAACTTTTAGGACCTTAGTAACTTTGAGAATCATGCCTCTGCCAAATAGAGTTAAAATTAGCCAACTGTTTCAAAGTTTAGTTTGCTTACGCACATGCCCAGAGCATGAGTATGTAAACCTTATTCCCTCAGAGAGTGGAGCTTAAAGGAAATTGGCACTATAATTGAAATTGATAAAAGTATTCAACATTTTCTAACCGAGCAAATCAAAACTGTTCTTACCAGGTCCTTGCTTTTTTGCAAAGAATTGTAGTGACCCACATCCTCATATTCGTTTCTGTCACTGAATGCAAGATTGTGATAACTGAAAAAGTACGCAGCAATGAAGTATACCCCAAAATAGCTGTGGAGGCAGATAATTCCCCCTCTGAAAACCTTGTTTGACCAGATTATTGTGCAGCTCTCAATGTGTGTATTTAGATTTGTGGGCAGCTCTTAGCATGCACACAATTCTCTACAGACACATTCCTTCTCACGCCTGACCTCCATTTTACATGATTTTAAGCTGTTTTCCTCTTAACGTGAAGCTATTCCCAGTGCATTTCAACAACATATTTAGCATGCCATTAATTTTTTTCCCTTCAAATCTCATTCCTTCTGATAGCCTGGCAGCTCTGACTATAACCAGTTTCCTTCTCATTACCAGTCCTTTAAAAGAGACGAAGAAGACATCTTCAAGTTTTCATTACCTTTCTTCTTTTCCATTGTGAATTTCCTACTTTGTCAAAAAAACACAGAGATTGCTGCTCACAGAATGCATCCCACTGACAGAGAGGGAAATGATAAACCTGGAATGCTCAAATTGAATCAAAAGCTGTCATTGTATTGCAGATAATTGAGCATGTTTTTAGAGTAGTCCTCTGTGGAATTATTTTGTTTTTCTGTTGAGTCATCCTCTGTAGGTTTTTGTCTCTGGGGTGGGAGGGAGCTGAGGGAGCTGGCCACGATGCTCATCCTAAAGCCAGAGAACATGACTGGGCCTAAAGATGTGCAGAACGTGACCAGTCTTCTCAAAAGAAGTGATTGTCCCTAAGCCGCATAGATTGAGCAGAGTCAGTGGCTCCAACAACATCAGCTTCATAGAAGCAGGGTTTCAATAAGTGCTTCACTACCAAGACTGCATGGTTGTGCACCGTGAATGTTCACAAAGCTCTGCTGAGCAGACATAGGCTTGACCCTGGTCCTTGGATTTTCACAATCTGCATTATTTCTTTTCAGTCTGTGTATCTCTCATACTTCAGCCTTGCACATTCAGTTCCCTGATGGTCTGTAACAGCTCAGCTTCAAGCATCAAGCACACCGGTGTTGCCAGAAGTCTAACACAGCCTTTGCTGCTTTTCTTAGGTTTTACCATAGTTGTTGCAAGGAAGGTCTGGCCCTTCTCCACCCCATATTCTGGTAAATGCTCGTATCAGCAGATACTTTAACAATCAGGTTTATTTCTTGTTTTCCTTCCCCAAGAAGTGCAGTTTGGCAAGTTGGCTTCCTTCCTGTCTTTTAATAGAGCAGCCTTGGAAGTGGAGTCAGAAATGAGGTCTCATCATACTAGGCACAACTGAGATCTGTACAGTCATATATCTTCCACAGGAGAGGCTGATTCATTAAAATCAAAATTGTCTGAGTGAAAGGGTGTTTCAGTTTAACTGTTTCAGTTTTAGTGTTTCACAAGGATTTGCTTTAATTGCCAAACCCTCTCTTCTGTCTTAGCTTTTAAATTAAAATATTCTGACTCCGGTTCCAACGTGATTTTTTGCATTTTTAAAATTGCTTTTCACTCTTAGCAGAAGATTTTACATGTTCATTGTCCAGACCCTGCATTATGGGAGACTTCCGTTTGTAAAAGTACTTGACGAGAGTTGTTTTTATATTGCTGTCCTAGTTTTGGATAGGAAAATATTTCAAAGCTTAAAATCTGATGGCATGGAAAACACTTTCCTTCCACTTCACTTTTCTGAGTAACTGCATCTGTTGAAATACTATTCTGCTTCTTTTTCTTTTTCCTAGTATCCATCAATAATTCATTGCATTATTAGGACATGGATAAAGCTGGAATAAATCATTTAATGTAGTATTTTCCAAATACATACCAACGTGAGCTGGAGTGCGTGGGATACAGAAGGTGATCACCATTTTTGACAAGTAAAACAAGTAGATGAACTGTGTGAAATACTGAGTAACTGATACATCCTTGGGAATGCAGCTTTCTGGTTCCTTGGACATGGAGCAACCCAGATCACTAAAACCCATAAACATACAGACCCAAACACTGTCTGATGTGGCTGTGTATGACCGGGCTGTGAAATGTTACAGGATTTAAAGACTGTCCAGGAGTGATAGCTGGTTTTTTTTCTTGAAATATGAAGTGCATCCCCTAACATTGTGCATCATCACCTAAAGCAAACTGGCTTCTGCCCCTCGCACCTTTCAACTGACAAATATGGAGCAGGTTTTTAATAGAGCTCCTGGCTGTATCCCTGATGTGGAACCTCATTAAGTCCCATAGTCAGCAATGTTAATCAGCTAAGTAAAAGGTGTGCACGTGCTGAACAGCTTTGCTGACGGGGAAATACAGGCTTCAACAGCTTACAACCTGCAGAGACCTAAACTGGGACGTGAACATGAAAACCACTATAATACCCCCTCTCCCAGTTAATTTTGCCCACTTTTCAGTCTTCATGAAGGAAGACAGCAAAAAACTCCAAAACATGCATACTCTGCCCAGAAAGCTGATCAGGCCACAGCCAGGGCTCATGGTCATTTCCAGGAGCAGGGAGCAGCACGGGGTGCCTATATAGGAATTTGGGCATTGCAGAGGAAGCTAAGCTGGGGCTACTTAACAGTAAGGTCAAGTTTAATGGCTCTAAAGCAGGGCTATGGGAACAAGGGGTTTAGTTATCTTCTCTACTGGAGACAAGCAGCCGCTGAATCTGCTTATTTGAAACTCCTTTGTGGTCTGTGACAAATGTGCTCACCTTAAAACACTTTGGCCATGGAAGTCTATTCCTGTTTGACTTATAGGAATGTGGAACAGGTTGTTGTGTGACAAACCAAAATGTATTCCTTCCATTCACTTTCCCCAGCTCATACATTATGCTAATGGTATTAATAAGGATTAATGTAGGCTTGAAAGAATTAGGAAGGCATCCTGAATGTCAGCCGTTCAGCAAATCCATGTCTTACATTTATCACATTTACAAACCTTCCTCTCCAAAAAAAAGAAAACAGAAACCTGAAAATCCCTCCTGCAAGCTCAGAGCTTGTGGCACAAGAGTTTTCAGGCTAAAGGGAGGTGGAGGACCCACAAGAGCAGCAGAGAAGAGAAGGCAGGTCAGCCCCATGACAGGGGTTAACGCTGCTGGAGCGGAGGAGCTGGCAGGGCTGGCTCAGCCCTGGTGCCAGCGCCATGCTCGGACGAGTGATCCAGCTGGCAATGGGAGCTGCAGAAACACTGTTTTCTTGCTCAGCAGATCTGCTCTTAATTACCTGCCTGTAAATCAGGGTTCATTTCATAAGTCTGTGGAGCTGGACGGCATGTGGGCTGCAGGACCTGCAAGCTGAATTTCTCCTGTGTGTATGCCCATGTTTCAGTTGCAGTTATGAGGACCTTGACTCAAAAATTCTACATTTTGATTCACAATCAAGAACTATAATAGTCTTAAGACAGCAAGGTGGTTTCAAATATGAGTCGTACTGCAAACAAGAGGTTTTCATCTATAGCAGCAGGGCAAAGACCAGCTCCCAGCTGCAACATGGGGCCAGATGCTGCTCTGTGGTCCCCAGTGCTGAGGTACCAACACGAGTAGGAATGCAGTGGTATGGCAGTCTGCATCTATGAGAAATATGAATAATGACAGTTTTCCTGAATGGAAATAAAAATAAAGCCCAGACCTGATAAACGCACATATTAAAAGGCCCTTGACAACACCGAGCTCTAGACATTAAAATTCGCTGGCAAAATTGGCCCCAGTGAGATAAGCCAGAGGTGCTGATTCAAGCTGAAAACTCCAGTGTTGTCTGCTTTGGGTATCTTATGTTCTCTTCATGTTTTTTTTTTTTCCAGGGTGGTAGAATGGCATATTTTATTTCGGAAAAGTTGAATGCGAAGGCCCTGTCCTTGTGCCTTTAGAAATGTGTTCAGATCAGAAAATTACTTTTTTCTCCATTACTTTCTGAACTCTCTCAAAAGTAACTCAAAATGCAACTTTTCACTCCAGATTTACCCAGCTTCAGAACTCTGTATCCCTCCAGCAGCAGCCCTTTGGCTTCCATAAGGGCTGAGCGATCACCTGTCTATCACAAAAAGAGTAAAGCCTCTTCTGTCACTGTTTTCATTTCTAATTTGCATCCACTGACATCTCCAGTTATTTTCCTAATTTTTGGCTCCTAAGAAGGAAGCTTCTCATACATCCATTGTTAAGCAGGATGAGCTAGTCCATCAAACAGGGGAGAGCTTTGGGGTTGGGAGGAACGAGGTCTAAGTCCACATCTTTGGGTTCTAATTTCATTTCAGTGGTGCTAGAAAAGATCATCCTCTGTGAAACAATGATGTCAATGCAACAGTAGCAGCCTGGCTGCAGAGCACTCCCATATGTCTAGCTATTAATCATCCCATTTCTCAAGTTGTACCAACGAGCTTAACTCTGGAAATATCATTAAGAAGTAGCTAAGTGTTAAATTGCCAGGAATTTCCAGAATAAGGAAGGAGAAGGAAGAAGAACTAAAAAAGCAATTTTCTTTTTTAAAAAAGGATCCTTTTTCTTTCGTTGTACTCCAGCCAGATGGAATTAGGACAATTGTTCACTTGCAAATCCTATGGAGATTAATGAGGCCTAGAGGCAGAGCCATGAGAAAAGAGAAATGTAAAAAAGCAAAGTTTCCAAAACTACAGCCACCATAGGAATGGATCAGGTTGAATGTTTCATCTCAGAGCCTGGCTGGGCAGGCTGCCTCACATTCTTAGCTTATTTAAAACCTGAACCCTTCTTTTCACCCTGGTAAGCCAACCCTGTGCAAATGGAGCTCAAGCTCACAGACTTGCATGTCTCTATCCAAAGAGTTACGGGCCCCAGCTCTGCCAAATGCCTAAGAAAACACTTAAACTCATCTGAGTGTTTTAGGCTGCTATATTTGCATTTCTTTGGTGAGCCCGCTTTGAATTAACTTCTGCAGCACTGACAGTGTTTTACCAGTTTTATGGGAGAGGGAAGCAGCACTGGGAGGCTGCAGTGATCAGACTGGGGACTCAGATGGAGATCAACGTTTCCTGACTTGGAGCACTTAACTGAGGTGTGCTGTGAACCCAGCAGAACATACAGGGACCCTTAACACATCCTGCTGCAAACACAGGCTCCTTGGTTAGATGCTTTGATTGGCACATCTCGAACTCCAAAGGGTGAAGTCCTTCATCTTCTCCAAGGTCAAAAGGAAATTTTCCGCTTGATTGTAACTTGTAACAAATTCTAACAAATGCCAGGATTGAACCCTCAAACTTTATTCCTGCCTGTGTTGGGAAGTGCAGAGAGTGTTCACCTACAAATCACCTCTCAGCTTCCCAAAGGCAGGATGTGAGGATAAAAAGCTGTCTTGCAAATGACTTGTGCCATACTTTTGCTTGCAAAGTGCTTTCACAGCATCAGAGATGATGTGCAAAAGAAAACAGCAGTGATACACCTGCTCATCATCACCTCTCCGGAAAGGCGTGAGAGCTCTTTAACCTGTACACCTGTACACACAATCCCGCCCTGATGTGGGATGTTTGTTAGGAGGCAATTGCTGCCCACTTGACGTTGCCAGTTATTGAAGAGGCTGAAGAGGAGAAAGAAGGAGAAAAGGGCATAAAAAATAGACATTTATTTTATGCCTTGTTTCTTTTGGGTATTGTTTCAAACAGTTCATATTTAGATAGTAAATCCAAGAATGGCTCTTTCAGAGCAGGAAACGCTGTTTAAAAGTGTTCCTTTCAACCATTAGATGTGGTCTGAACCTTGCTGTGTTAACAAAGCATAGAGAGGAAAACTCACAGGCCAGCTACTGAGAAATTTCAATACTTGATGCATGGGACAGTTAAATTTAAAGCAGCTTAAATGACTCGTGTTTTACCTGCTGCCGCCACCACACACAGATCTTGTCACTTTAAATCTTCATTTGGCAATTTTCTGTTCCGTAACTGCAGGGTATATACTTGGATCCACAGAAGTATAATATTCTGACAGCTGTTTCCTCTGCTAGCAGTTTATTTAAGCACATTATTTGGTGCAATTTAGACCTCATTCAGAACTGCTTCAAAAACTTAAAAAGACTCATTTCTCCCCCTGCTTGTCTGTCTGTCTGATACCACTCCAGCCTTCAGAGCTTCCAGTTCCCAGTATCATTTTAGCCATAGTTAATCAAACTCAAAGAGGAAAGGCATATGCTTTCAGGCTAGATTTAACCTTTATAAGATTGCCAGAAAATCATTGGACATAGAAAGAAATAAGAAGTAAATGCTTCTGTTGAGAATAGCAGGAGCGTATCACTACTTTAATTTGTAAGGGCTGCTCCAGAACTTAGATTATATGGAGCAAATTAACTGATTTGAATGAAATATGATTTGGGTTTAAAAAATCCATGGGAAATTCTTTTTCCATATGCACTAGCCCTTGGAGCTCAGACACATGCTCTCTGAGCTGTGGATATCCTCAGATACCTGGCTTCTGTTGAAAACAGTGGGAGTTCAATCCCTCGGCACCACAAGTAAGGAGCGGTTTTGGAGTGAAAGGTGGAAAGAGAGTGGCTATCTACAAGGCAGTGCAGAGGTTTGTGTGATGGGAGAGGTGGCAGAGGTGTCCAAGTACTGCAAGGCGGCGGAGTGCCTAATGCTGGCTCCTGAGATAATACAGCACCCAAACATGGGGAGGGCAAAGCTGGCTTGAGGTAGGCATGCGTAGATACATGATACACAGATACGTCATACACAGATACGTCACACACAGATACATCACAGAAGCTATTTGATGGCTTCCGCTGGAGTTAGGTCAAACAAAGAGCCAAGTCAGTCTGGACTGAAACAAGGGGACTCAGGCCCAAATTTTCCTGAGACCTGAAGGAGCATCATGTCTTGTTTGCTGTTTGAGCCTCTCTGCTGTGCTGGGAATCAGCAGGAGCTTTTGCAGGCAGCAGCAGACTGGGAATCATGGCAGTGGAATAATTTGCAAACTGTGCTGAAGGAGGATGATGCCACATTTCCAACCCTCCCGTGCCAGAGCACTAAATAAGAAAGGAGGATGAAGAGAGGAGGGGGCTGGTCTCTGCTCCCAAGGAACAAGGGATGGGACAAGAGGAAACGGCCTCAAGCTGCACCAGGGCAGGTTTAGATGGAGCTGAGGAACAATTCCTGCCCCAGAGGGTGCTCAGGCATTGGAACAGGCTGCCCAGGGCAGGGCTGGAGTCACCGTCCCTGCAAGTATTCACACACTGTGGAGATGAGGTCTCAGTGCCATGGGTTAGTGGTGGCCTTGGCAGTGCTGGGGAACGGTTGGACCTGACAGCTTTACAGGTCTTTCCAACCTGGTTAATTCTATGATTCTATATCTCTGCCTTGAAATCAGAGTTTCTGGTTCCTGCACCCTGAAGGAGCTGTGCCTCAGTGCACATCCCTTCCGTGCCTGCTGGCCCTGCTGGCTGCACCGCCTGTGCCAGCCTTCCTGCCCCAACCTGTGTGTGCTGCAGGAGGGGCTGACATCAGCCTTACTAACGTGGCTCAGCAGCCAGAGATACCAATCTCACAGAAGTAATTAAGTTAACCAGATTTGCACAGGTATTCATCACATACTTTGGATATTCCAGAGGGCTGCCAAGGTGTGGGGCTGATCTGCACAGCAGAAGGGACAGGAAGAGGGATGGAGACTGGAGGTGGCTGGCCAGAGCAGAGGATGAAGGAGATGTCTCTGCCCACTGCCTCAAAGCCATGTTCTGTCTCTCATGTTCTGGCTGCAGCGCTTCATGGAGGGATCTGTCCCACTGCAGATCTCTAGGCGATCTTTGACTGGTGAGCAGGTCTTTCCAGGATAGGGCTGCTCCTACCCTCCCTGTGCTATCAGGCTGCATCTGGTGTGGGAGCTCTTCCTGAGTTATAAACTAATTTGTAGTGGGCAGCAGAACATTTGGTGGTTAGAGAAGGGAGGGTAGGGAGGCATCCCTGCATCCACCAGCTGATCCAGAGTTTCTGCTGGCTGTCACAGCTCAGCCTGGCAGATTAAACCAGCTGATCTGCTGCTAATATCTAAAGTCGTTGATTTTAAAGTGAGTTTAAGTAGATCTAATCTACAGTTCAGACAATACACCATGTGTGCTCAGTCATTTATTCAGTGCCACATCTTTCCCTTTGTAGGAATTTAACCAGACCTGCTCGCCATAAGGAGACTAATTGCCTGGATGAGGTGTGTGAGATGTAGCCAATGCTTCAAGTATCTGGGCAAGCCATTTTAAAAGCCCAATGACTCAGTTTATCCATCTGTGTAATGGGGCATTCCCTTTGTCTCAGTGGTGTTGAAAGGCATAATGAGATCTAGCAGAGACATTGGGCTCCAGGTATTCAGCGTCTCCAAGGGCTTGGTCATTAGGTCTTGATGAAGCCAACCTTGCTCATGAAAGGAGAGGCAGAGACTTTCAAGAGTCCAGCAGGACTGCTCAGAGGAGGAAGTGCTTTCAGCTGGAGAATTTGCTTTGTGAAGCACTTTGATGCTCTATGGAGAGAAGCAGCTATAACATGAAGATTCTTGCCCTTGCCTATTTTAATGAGATACAGCCAAATTTCGTTTAGTGGACATGCCTCTACTGTCACAATTGTACAAATGCAAAGCAAGTGGGCAGCGGATGCTCACTCTGGAGATGTGAGTTACTGCTCTCTCCTCTCCCATGAGCCTGGGCAGCTCTGGCCTAACCCTCTGTGCAAGTTTCTTCAGTCAGTTTCTCTTTTATATGGCTTATATAAGCTTTATATAAGCTTGCCTGCTTATGTGGCAAGCACTACAGCAAAGGTCTGCTTTGTCTTGCTCATTTTACATAACTTTCCATGTTGCCTCGCTCAGTTAGCCCTGGCCTTGTTTGGAAGTTCTTGTCTGAATGCAACACTAATTTTCACCATGGTGTTGGAAGATCAGATGATTTCAAATGGCTGGAGGGTGCTATCAAACAAGTGGGCACCAGTATAGTCCCTCAGACAGAATTTTTGGGATCACTGAATGCCTTTGCTTTTAGTACCCTTATGGGATAACATTTCTACCCTTATAATTGCCAGGTATGAGACAGGGGCAGTTTTCACAGGGAAAAAACTGTAACACTAGCCTGGCACAGCTACTGAACAGCGCAGCTTAATAAAGGATGAAGAAAACCCATCTTCCTGGCATTCACCCATTTCCCTGCCTGGCAGTAGACGTGTTCAGCTCGTCAATGTCCTTTTGTCATAACACTTTGTCCTTTGCTGTCTACTAAATTCTGTGCAATGACAGTCATTGTGGCTAAAGTTTCAAAGTCCTGAGGGCCATTTCCAATCTTACATGAGATGCTTCCCAGTCATTCCTGAGCATTTTATTTCAGTTCCACTTCTTGAACAATTCAGCACGTTTGCTTGCAAAATCTCAGGTTTTATGTCAGAAAGCAGAAGAAAAAAAGTAGCCCTTTACATTGTTCAGACTCATCTACTAACTGTGATGAAAAAAAAAAAGCATTCTTTCAGCACCAGAAAGAGTATGATGTAGCCTGGCCCAAAATGTGGAATTGGGTCTTTCCCTATTGCATGTCCACATATTGTGAAAGGAAGTAAGCATGCATATCCAGCTCTCTTTCCCAATTAGCCTCCTCATTTCTTGTGATCTTCCAGTCTCTTCAGTTCAGGTGTACCAGCAGGTACTTAATGAGAAACGACCCCTTTTCTTCACCTGAGCTGTCTCCACATCCCCTATGCTACTGCAGTGGCTGGAGCACAGTTCAGGATTCTTTGCAAATTGTTTATTTTATATTGTTCTATCAGGCACCATTTTCATATGGCCAGGATCAATCTGCTGCTCAGGCAGAGCACTGGAGAGGAAAACAAATACTCAGCTTCTTAATAGAAAGGTGACTGGGAGAGAGATTGTGCGAGTTCACTGACTGTTACTGGTACGAAACATCTGTGCTGTTTCTCAGTATTGTACAGATAACCAGAAAGAAATGACTCTCCCAGAATGACGGGGTAGAATATACAAGATATTTCTCTTGTGGTCAGACTCAGGACATTGTACCTCAACCACTGATATATCTCTGGGGATTTCCCTTTCTGACCATAACATCATATTTAAAATAGATCCAAAAAAATGACACTTTTAAATTGAGATCTATTTTGAGGGGTAAGAGAAAACCATTGAAAAATCCCAGATCGCTCTGCCAAGCCTATGAATTACAAATAAGAGAATCCTGGCTCAAGAAAATCCATATTTGCCAAATGCTCACTGTTATCTTCTTTGCGATGTTTTTTGCAGTGGGGTTAGCAGACATCACTGATTTCCTTGGACAGGCTAATACCTTTCCTGAGAGACATCTTTACTCAAGAGACAGCTGAAAACATATGCATCCTGTGAATTCTCTGTCATAACTTATCTTTCCAGGGAAGCTCATGAAAGTACACTCTCCTCTGACTGTTTTCTTAAGGCAGAAGTAAGCACCATCCAGTGCTCAGGTCTTTCTGCTTCTCCAAGACCTTTGTGTGTTGCATGCATTCTGAGGGGCTATTTCCTTCTTCCTCCTGAATGAAGAGCAACTCTCCTTCTCTCAGGCTGTCTTCACCTAGTGCTGAAGGGGACTTGTTCTTTATTTCAGGAGGACCACAGTTAGACCTGTGTCCTGTCTTCTGCAACATGTGATTACCACAAACATCAACTTTTTTCACTCGTGTTATATTGAGAAGGATGGTTATGGGCAGCTGGGGTTCTGCAGGTAAAGAACAGATTTCAGCAGTTCTTATTTTTACATTTGCATCTCATTGTCTTTCAAGATCACATCCTTCTACAAGTGACTGAACTGGCTCCTGGTTACTGTGCCTCTTTCCTTCTAATCTGCTCTTCTTTTATTCAAGCTTTCTGCTCTGGGATATGCTGATGGATGTAGTTACCTGGCTTACACATTTGCTGTGCTCTGCTGCACTACGTGTGCACTACGTTCTCTGGCAGGGACTGCTTATGCAAGCAATTTTGGAGTCGGACACTCTACAAGAAGAAACCTTGCACTTAAAACCCCCCTATTAACAACGTTCAAAATGTGATCCGTTAATCAAAAGCAGATTGCGAAAAATACTCCCAGTGCTTCTTGTGTTAATTCCAATAAAGAATAAACTTTCATGGCAATCTGTAAGTTGAGTGAGTTTTCAGTAAAAATATACACAAAGAAAAGAAAATCTATAACTTTTAAGTAATTTAATGGAAAGGATACATTTACAACTAGCCAAGTATATTTTGGGAATGTTGTTAAACTAATGAATTCTGAGGAATGACACCATTTAGATTCAACATGGAAATAAGCACAGAGACATCCCTTGTTGATCTCAATTTCTTCCCACTGGGAGCCTTATTAAGCCTGTAGTGAGTCTTAGAAAGTTTTTGCTAGGAACGGGCTGTTAAGACCAAAGGAATACTATGCCATTAGAGGTAGAAACAGGCAAAGTACTGGTGATAAGCAAGAACATTTCAAGTAAGTTGGGAAATCTTGAAAAGACAAAGTTACTTTTGAAAAGCAAATCAGAGGAATTCTTATCATTAAAATAGTCTTTGTTTCATGTTTTGTTCAGCCAGTCTAATAGAGAAGTCCTACAATTTTAGTGACCAATCACAGGATTCAGCGGAGAGCTCTTGAGCAAAGTCCTGCTGTGATCATGTCACAACCAATTGTGCATAACTTGTTTGCACCATTTCCTTTCTGGAGAAATACTCAAGAAAGGAGAAATCATTAAAAAAAAAGGAAAAAAAAAAGGAAAAAAAAGATCAATGTATGTTCATGTAAAATCTGTGAGTAGGGGAAAAAAAAGGATTATACATTCCTCCGCAAGAAAATGTTCATAATGAATAATTCAACTTGCTATACTAGTTACTGCAAGTCCTGCCCTAGTTAGCCAGGCTATAGAATGCTGAGTTCATGAAGGCTATTGCCCTGACAGAGGAGGAGAAAGAAATCCTATCTGTCTTTACCCCATCTTTGCATTTTGAGCAGTTCTTGCATTTTCTACAATTTGCATTGTGCAGGTTTCAGTAGACTTACAAATAAACCTGTCTATATGTATTTTAAACTTTATTAAATGCAGCTAATAAAACTGAAAAAGCACATGCATAGTGTGATTTAACTGTTGTTTCTTATGTTTAGAGGTACGAAAATGATCTTAACAGTTTGCTACATCTAGTCTTTGCTCCTTGGTCTGGAAGTTCCTGTTGCCTCTGTACTGCCCAAACAGTCAAGGAATGATAAAGGAAACCCCCCTGAAATTAGTAAGAGCTTGACCTGAGCGTCTGAATTATACTCATAATAACAACCCCTTCGTCATCAAAGAGATTCTCACTGAAGCCTGAGAGGGTGTAATTTTCTCGGGAGCGATTGTGCATGTGATCCACAACGCTGTCTCATCAAATAATCAAGCACTACGCTGCCGCTGGGATATGTCAAGTTACACAAAGAAAGTTATGCTTTCTGTATGTCCATAAAATGAGAACTCAGGCTTTTTAGCATGGGAAGCAGTAGAGAAAATGAAAATTATGGAAAAAAAGGAAGAAATACATCTCCAGAAGTACAGATAAACAAAAAAGATCCTCTTCCTTTCTCCTTAAATAACAATGATTCCAAGCAGAAGGAGAGGGCAGTGAAAAGAGAGAAAAGAGGACTTAAATGCACAACTACAAAACAAAGGGTAGTTACAAGTTAGACATGCCATAGGTGAAATGGCTTCTGCTTTTAAGGCAAGCAAGAGCAAAGGAAGCAGTACGGTTCTTTCTGTCACCCACCCAATCTCATCTTAATTCCAAGCAAGGAGCAGCACAGAGGCATCACATTTTGGCACTGTGAACTCAGTTGAGCAAACTTCCAGAACAAGTGTTTGTGTCCCATTAGCATGGCATGCTAAATGTTCAATATGAACTTCGAGTGCTTTGCTGAACTTGAGGATTTGGATCAGTGTTTGTTTAAAGCTGGATATTTTTAATACTGTTAGTTATTTACAGTTAGAAAGAGGTTTGCACCAGTAAAATGTGTTCATAGCTGTGTGCATGTTAATCTGGTCCCTGTTACTGTCACTCTCAATTTATTCTGCTTTTCACTTTAATATGAACAATACTTCATTTGATGCTCTTATCTTCAGTTAGACTATAAACTCTTGGATTAGAAAACTCGTATATCTGCAGCTATTTGCACACTATAAGCATTTAGGTGGAACTCAAGAAGTGTTCATCTCCAGACCAGCTCTACTCTGCTGGAGTAGATGGGACTTTTACCACTAGTAGAGTGGGTGGGAGAAGCAGGGTAGATCTTGGCGTTTCAGAAAATCTTCTTCACCAATACAAATAACTCAGCAGCTCACTTTGGCAATGGCCAAGTATGTTTTACTTTTGCCCTTGTCAAGTTACAGGCAGTTTTGCCATTGACTGAATCCAGGATTAAATGTTTGCATGTTTAGAGATCTCAGATTTAGCTCCTGTTATCAGAGCACAGGGAGAGTCTCTTTACTCTAAAATCTGTAACTTCGATGTGTGCCAGATCATCTTAATCTGCTGAGACATGGAGTTTGCTGCAGCCTGTGGCTTGAGAACCTGTCTCCTAGGGTCAAATCAGAGGTCACTTCTCCAACTGCTAGTTCAAAAATCACTACAGCTGGGCAAATATTGCAAAAAGCATTTATCTAAGAGAGGCCACGTGTTTGCTTCAGTGATACTTGCTTTCTGCAAACATTCGTGTAAGCAACCTTTTGTTTGTACAGTAAAACAAAGCATTGCAAAGACCAGATGCTAACTATGTTCACTTGGCTGTTTTGAAAGGTCCTTCAGAGGTCTGGACTGTGAAGCTTACATATGGACTAACCTTATCATGAACCGTCTTTGAGCCTCAGAAATAGAAAAGAAAATCTCAGAGTATTGTGGGATTTGTCGTGGAATTATGACAGCTGATAACTATATTTAATATCTTTATGCTTTCTGATCTTTGTAAAATGGAGATAGTACTTTCTTACTGCAAAAAGGCTGAATACAAGGATAAAATAATTTAAAACTGAGGTTCTCAGCTTTTGAACTAGCAAAGGCTACATATTAGGTAGACAGATTTAAATGATGACCATTTAATGGATACATCGGTTAACAGTTAAGCTGTTCATAGAATAAAAGAGAGTAATTTTGAACAAAATAGGGTTTTCCAGCAAGGGATTGCAGTGCTAGTGTCCAGAAGAGTGGACAACCCCGCTTATTATACAACACTCACAGCCACAGCTTCATTCTATCCCCAGAAACCTCCATTGCCCTCTACCTGTGATGAATTTTTCTGCTATCACTTCACATCCTATTCTTAATCACCATTTTACAAAGAAAACCAAATCCTACCTGTCCTTTCTGCAGTGTGCATTGTGCAGGGATGAGTGCCTGTCAACCTGCCCATCTTTACCTCTGTCTCCACACGTGGTCTCCCTCTCCTTCTCTGACAGTTTTGTGTCCCCTGATGTGCACACTTGACTCCCATCCCCCTCTCTAGTGGGTCACTGAACCATGAACAAGCCCCCACCTCTGCTCCCAGCAGCACTCCACTTCTCACCTCTCACCATTACCTCATCTGTATCCATTTATCACCACTTTCCAACTTGTCTAACCTCAGTTACAGAGCCATTCTTTTTTGCAGCCAATAGAGGATTTCACTATCAATGCCAGACGTATTAACCCTGAGTCTTTCATGCAGTATTGTATGGAAAAAAATAAAAAGGAAAAAAAGCCTTGTGGAAGTCCAAGTCAATTACGTCTTCTGCTTCAGCCCTGTCAGCTCTCATCGCCACCTCCACTCCAAGGAGTTAATCATATTTGCTGAGGATGACCTACTCTTCGCAAATGGATTCTGCTGACTGCCCTTGCTTAGCTGTGTAGCATCTAAAATCTTTCCCAATACTAGGGGATATAGTATAATAATTCTTATAATTGTCATTCCTCCAGCCAACTGTCCCTTATACCATCACTTTTGTCACCAAAGGGAATTTGAGTGTGTTTTTTCCCCTAAAGTTCTCTTTTAAAATAACAGTTCCTATAATAGGCACAAACATACAGAGCAAGGTGACGGCTGATGAGCTGCTTGACTCCAGAGAAGAAGAGTGGAGGGAATTTGCAGGCACCCAGGGTGAGTAACAAGATGCTCAGTCATGTCTCCTCCGCAGGTCAGGAGCTGGGATCAGAGCTGGGCTTTCTGATGTCCTTGGGCCTTGTTGTGGCTCTGACCATTTTTATCTCGGAAGAAACCCTAGCAGCCTCTCTGCAACGGTGTCCTTCAATACACAAGCAAAAGGTACACAGCTACATGTACATCATTGGGGTATTTCTGTTAACAAAGGCTAATCAAGCACCAGATTGGAAAAGCAGAACTGACTCATGTGATGAATGTACAATGGGGCAGAGGGTGATGGGATGTAATGAAATATGTCAATTCAAGTCATAATAAAAACAATGAACTGAAGACCTGACAGGGAGGGTGGAATCCATCTCAGCTAGTGTGGGTTGTCTGTGCTTGTGTCCATAGGCTGGGCTGCTCCTGGCACCAAAGAAAGGAGACACATGTCTCCAGAGGGTGACCCACCACCTGCCACAGGCACAGAGCTTGAGATGACCTGTCCTCCAAAAGGGTTTTCTTTCTCTTTTGATGAAGATGCAGCTTTGGTGGCTGATTTTTAGAATTCTAATGTTAGAAGTTGGTAGTGAGGCTCTTCTAATTATAGGGTTTGATGTAGTTAAATGCTCTTCCTGGCTTTCTAAGAATAGCTTGAGTATCCCTTCCCCTTTCTATCCCATAGCAACATGCAGGACATTATCTGATCCCCAAGGCTTCTCAAGAGAAGAAAATAATTTTGCCCGTGGGTTACGGTAATAGCATCAGGGAAGCTGCTAGGCTGAGCCTTGTATTATTACTCCCAGGTTACCCATAGTACCAGACTGGACTGAGTACATGGCCTTGGGGAGCAAGTACATGTACTCACCTACAGCATCCAACAAACACTACAATCAACCTGCACCACAACTCTTACAATTAGCCTCTTAAGTAAAGTATAATTGAATACCTACAGCTTGAAGCGTCATGTTGAAAAGAGCTGAGGTTATCTGCTGTATAAATAGACACCAGGTGCAGGTTATTTTTTTAGACTACAGCCTAAAAGGTGGGGTTTTTTAAATTATTATCCATCGTTATTTCTTAGAACTGTGGACAAACCCAAATTACAGTACAGTCAGCAGGAACAGTGCTTTGAGAAGTCCTCCACATCAAGGGAAACTGAGCTTATCAAAAAAATAATAATCAAAAAACCAAACCAGTCCTCAACATAATCCCTGCAGAGTAGCTTTACACACCTTTGTCTTCAATGGAAAGCATTTTTTATCAAAACAGTCATTTTGACTAAAAGGACTGTTAAGTGTCACTTCTTGCTAGTTAGCCATGAAATTGTCCTTAATATGTGCAGATTTTTCAAGTAACACATAAATGTCACTCCACTCACACAACTTCCCTTGTATATCTGGACCTGAATCTAATTGTTGCATTATGAGAGAGCAGCACGATAATCAGATTCTCATTGTAAAATGAGGAAAGGTTCACTGTAATTCGCAGGATCAGACCCAAATAGGAAGTACTCTAATTCTACTGAAAATGACATGGATCCACTTGTGCCATGTTAACTAAGAACTTGAGACTGCAATAGGTCTTCACAGGGTGTGTGAAATTTGGGCTTCATGGATTCCCTATCCTTATTTATACAAATTAGGAGGTTTTGTGTGAAAAAAGTTTGTGTTGTTTTGATATATACTCAAATACACCTCCTCTTCCCCACTCCCAGTCACCGACTTCTAAGTAATTTTATTTTCTTTCTCTCCTTTTCCCCCCTCATTTCTCCATCTGTGTGTACTAGTTAAAAGTAGAAGCCATATGGAGTCTGTGTTGCCTTCCTTGTGTTTTCACAGCAGACTGTTATTGTAAGAGAAGCTTCCATGAAGAGCCAGAGACCACGCACTGCATTAGCATCTGAGCAGGCAGTGTAAAAAATCAGATCTGATTCTGCCTGTGGAAGATAAATGAGCCAGAGTCCCCAATGCCCAAGATCTGGTCATCTCTTTATGAGCTCTGAAGTACCTATTAGCAGCTTTGATGAGTGCTAGGGGAGATGAAGTCTACCTTGAACAATGTTAGAAAGCTGAATCAAATCACTTGAAAACTCCCAGAGGGAGAAACAGCCTGAACTGGTTATAGGTACTGCATCCTTCTCCTCTATTGCCTATAAGGTTTATATGAACATTCTGATGGTGGGGGAAAAACTAAGCATTGTTTTCAGCAAAATCTCCCAAGAATTTTCTCATATCTAGCATAGCTGCTTCTCCAGCAATGTTATGTCAGTTTTGCTGAAGCTTTTATCCCTGCTCTGTGTCTTTTCTACCCCAGAGATGCCACCTGCTAAGATGAAGCAGGTGAAAATGAACTTTCCATTGCATGTGTTCCTTGAGTCTGCCAAGGCCTGTTCAGTGTGACCCTGAGGAAATATTTTGGGACAGCAATACGTATTTTCAAAGCACTACACAATCAAGCAACTTGGATCCTGGGCTAGGGTGTAGGTTGCCAGGCACAGAAGAGTATGGCCATGTGGTTAAAACAGAGTTAATGTGATTTAACAAGTCACCGTGTGTCAGTGGAGCCACAGTAACCGCTTTTGGATTTGTTCTTAGCAAAGCAAGATTGCTTAAAATCCTTTCAAGCTTTCAGCTGGATGCCTGCTTATTCCTAGTTAGAAATGAGCTTGTCTTCATTGATAACAGACCATAGAAGCCATTTGCATAACTGTGCCCCAAATTTCTCTGTGCCAGGCATTTCAGAATTGAAGTCTAGCACTTCTAATGTCTGGGAGGCTTTGTATCTGTGTTTGGGATCAGAAATTGATACCAGAGCTCCCAGACATTTTTAACAGGTGCTGGCAGTGGTGGCTGTGGCAGAAAAGTGACAGTGCAGAGACGGGGACCATCACCCCACACCCTGCCTTAGGCTGCATTTGGGCTTGGTAGGGCTGACACTTCTCCGTCATCTAGTGCTGGGTGAGCCCTTGCTCAGACTGCTCATCTCTGTTGCAGGACTGGGAGGATGTAGGGAGTAACAGTGTTCCCTGGGCTCAAGCCCACAGATTGTGTGGGTGAGAGGAAGAACTGTTGCACCCTTTTAGGGGCAGAGAAATGGAGCCACAGTGGTCTACAACCCAGACACTGGTATAGCAAGAGCCTATGCTGCAGCCAGTATTTTACAATCCCCAAAATGAAAGTGATACCAGAGGAAAGGGAGTCCTTCCTTATGCAAGCAGTTGTCCCCATGGCTGTCCTCATGCTTAGTTTGACAGAAAGGTGAAAATGAGCGAGCGGGGAGGAGCTGACATGTTTACAGTTGCTGAAGACACGGAGCACACTGGTATCCATGCCCTAGCTCTCTGTTTGCATCAGGGTACTCCAAATCCAGCCAATTTGCTGGCAGATAATAACCCTCTCATCCCCCCATATTACATATTGCCTGGTCAGTCAAGGCCTTTCTTTAAAATCTTGGGAAGATGAAAAGAGATCCAGTTGAATGCAGTTTATTTTCCTTTTTAATGCATTCAGTGGGTGCTCTGAAGTAGATTTTGATGCCAGACATCTGTGCTGCTTGCACACACCCAGGAAAGGCTTGTTATACTATGGCAGAGCTTAGAACAGGATTATTTGTGCCTGAATACTGATGGCTGGTAGCAGCTCCTGAAACCTTGAACATTGCATAGCATCAGAAGCTGTCATTGTCAGTGCTTTCTTCACTGCAGGGAGCTATGTAAGTAATGTTCAGCCTAATTTAGAAGAAAAATGAGTTGGATTTGCAGCAAGACTGAGTTTTCTGTAGTAGCCAATGAAGTGATGCTCCAGGCAGCGGTGAGAAGATCCTATCTGGGACTCTGTATGGTGACTGTGGGGCCTGGGAGGAAAACTGTTGTACCTAGTGGGCAGCCACAGAGTTGGTAATGGCAATGTTGTGCATCAGATCCCTTGCCAGCACATCAGACCCTGCTTTATGCCTCTGTAGTCAGGACTGCGTCTGGGGAGGTTATTTTCTTTTTTGCCAGATGCAGGATAGTCCTTCATCTGAAAGTTATCACACTAAATCCCTTAGAGTGTCTTTGGGCTTCTCCATTGCTCCATGTTTTCATAACAGGTTGTGTTTGTGCTCTCCCTCTGGGCCAGTGTGGAACGTGTCACAAGCAACTGCTGACACTGTAATACTGTGAGTCTGTTTTGATCTGAAGAAAAAGAATCAGCCAATATAAAGAGATTTCGGCATCAGAAGATACCAGCTTTTCTCTCTATCCTTTTTCCCTTCTTGTATGGAGCAAATGGCCAGCACCAAGTAGAACTTTGAGCCTGGACCAAGAATTTCAGGGATATAAAATGATGTGATTTAAAACCTTGGATCTTTATAGCTCTGCTTTCACTATGGGAACAAAAGAACTTCAGAAGCACAAGGGGCAGCCAGAAAAGCTTAGTTAAACCCTAGTGATTACTGAAGGAAACCAGTAAAACTAAAAGAGGAAACAAGTCCCAGTACAAACCTACCCACCTCTTCCCACCTGATGAGGTTACTTTGTGGGCTGTGGTTTTAAATGCCTGTGATCCACAAAGACCTTCTCCTGCCCCAAACCCAAGGAGGACATGGTAGCAGAGGGTTTGCTGTCTTTTTGCATGGCAGAGGGACTGCTCAGCAGGAAATGAATTTTCCCACTATAGGCATTAACCAGGGAGAAAAACTGATCACAGAATTTCCCACAGCTGGGGCAATGCAAATCAAATACTGCAAGAATCTGAAAACATTCATAATCACTGTCCTTTCGTGGGACCTGCTGACTGCACAGGAGGGCACTCTGGAGTGATGTCTCAGCTCTTTCCTCCCATGACAGGAGTTTTGAGGCTGTGTTGCTGGTGGAACTCAGGACAGCCATGTGGCAATAGAGAGCAAAAGTAACTCTGCCGCCGGGAAAGGAAACACAAACTGATGGCAGTCAGCTCCACAAGCAGAATCATAGAATCCTACAATGACCTGGGCTGGAGGGACCTTAAAGCTCACTCAGTTCCAACCTCCTGCCACAGGCAGGGACACCTTCCTCCCCATTTGGAGAGGCTGGACCCCTTTTCTGATGTATATCGCTAAGCAGCAGCTATTGCAATCAAGGACTGTTGTACTCACTCCAGATGGTCCTATCACAAGGAAAAGAAATTTGAAGGTGATTTATTGTGCACTGTGTTACCTGCCCCCGATGCTGTCCCATCCACTGCTCCATACACACCACAGGCTGGAATCTCACTTGTCCTGGGCTAATGGATAGCTTGCTATAGGATTCTCTCATTATAATTTCTCTGCCTGCATATGACTGAAGAGTGATGAAGGCAAGAAAATCCTGTAGAGACTGCATTCAAATGCAGTGGCAGACATCTAATCCTCTACAGCATTTTTTTCCATTGAAAAGCCACACAGGCTCCCTAAAATTTCAAGCAGTCTCAAACAGTTTTTATCAGACCTCCTTTGCCTGTGGCTCATGTGTGCTCCAGGTGCTAGTGACTTGAAGGAGAGTTTCCTAACTCTCAGGCCTGGTGGTGTGGGGTCCCACCATCCACCTCTTCTGCATAATTTACTGCTGCCTTGGATTTCTCAGCACTGCTGCTGGGATTTCAATTCAGCTCTGTGCTCTGTATGTGTCTTCCCAGAGTATCCTTCTTTTTCAATGAGTAAGTTGTTTAAAAGGTATCTTCTGCGCCTTCTTAATGAAAGCACATAGCATTTGCATGTCTTTCTCATGCTGTGGTTATCACAGCTTTTAGGTTCCCTACAGGATAGAGCAGTGATAAGTAACTGTTGCTCATCATCCAACAGCAAACCTTCTTAAGATCGCAGTCTGGTAACGAGTTCAGGTATATCTCATTCATTCTGTGTTACTCTTCACAGTGTTATCCAAGCTGTGTTATCGGCAGGAATGTACAGGTAGACAATGCCTTCAGCATGATGCCAGCAGCAAGAGGATTTTAGTAACTAAAGAAGTAAGGATCAAATAATGTTATCATCTGCTTTAATAAGAGCCACACTCCTTTGGGCTCCTCAGACATCAGCAACTGAATGTCCCATCAGGCTTTTACACCTAGGAAAGGAGAATGACTGGAACAAACATAACTTGTCTGATATACAGAGAAGGAGCTTTAGGGAAATTCTTTCTCTGCTGCATTATTAAAGGCACAAGTGCTTTTACTTGAAGCTTACTAATATTAATAAAAGCTCTCAACAGTAGGGTTTTGTTGTTACATTAAAAATCTTGCTTCTCCACGCACACACTTTCTCCCCTCTCTCTTTCTTTGTCTTTCATTTTAAGTCCCCTCTCTCTTGTATTATGTTGATAAACAGAAAAGGCAACAGTGCTGGAACAGTCAGTGCATTGTCAAGGGGCCTGCCTTAATCCCCAGATGTCCCCAAGGAATAGTAAGGCTGTGTTAAGTGGGCTTCAAAGGCAGAAGGTGGAATGAGGTGTGATAGGAAACCAGCTCTTACTAACTGGTTCACTTCAGGCTAGCTTTAAATAAATTGCAGCTCTGAGCTGCTTGGACATTGACAAGAGGGCTGTGATATTTGTGGCTGCGCTGCAGAGGATTTCAGCCTTTTAAAACAGGAACGGGGAGAACCTGAAAAGACTTGGAGCTGTGAAACTGTAAAGCAAAAACAAAACAAGCTTCTCGGTATGGAGGCTCCCTGGGCTTGTTCCTGGATTGCTTCTCTCACAGACAAACTTTACCTGGCTCTGAAGAAAACACATGCTGCATTCCTTGTTATTTCGGCGTGGTTTGGGGAGAGGCTGAGCTCTTTGGCAGCAGCTTTGAGAAGTGCCATAGATGGACTTTCAGAACTCAGGATAATGGGAACTGCCGTTTAGTACGGATATGGGAGTCACCGGCGGCTGGAGCTCCAGGGAAAAAAAAAGTAATACATCTGAATCCCATATTTGGTGCCGTGAAGTGAAAATCTGAGTCCAGAAGTGCAAATCCAGCACTGCCAAAGCAGCATGTGGACCAATTAATGGTTCTCGTAGGTCTCCTCATCACCTAGCATTACCCCTAAAGCTGTTTATGGGTATAAAACTGCACTGAGTTCATCAGAGTCGCTAACTGTGGAACACCATGGTGGATACCTGATGGGTGGTAGCCTGATTTTGTTTTCATTCAGACTAAGTAAAATCGTAAGTTCAGCTTATTCCCATCAGACTCCTGACAGCATTGATCAGACTCCTACTTTTCAGGTTTTTAGTCACAGTATAAGTATTATCTTCTCCCTTGTTCCCAACTGCTTTTCCATCCTTCATCACCACCAATAGAGATGCAGATTGCTATTGATGTTAGTATAATAGCTGGTCCACTGACATAAATCAGCATAGAGAGCAACGCGATAATGTAGATTTATATCAGATGAAGCTACATTATGCTTTTTAAAGGCAAAGTCTTGAAAGGCTGAGGTGACTCTTCAATGCCTTAATTCATCAACAGCTGCTACACACGATGAGGCCTAGAATGAAGAGCATAGTTTTGTTTGGTTGAATAATGTTTAAGTTTACAGGTCTGGCACCTGGAACACCTTCATTTCTAATAGATTTGACTTAGGGAGATGTTGATGGAGGTGAAGAGCTGTCCTCTACCTGGTAAAGATGGCTGCCTTGTCATTCAACTGGGTGGGAAGTACACTGCATTTTCCTGGTTCTGCTTGGAGGAATATGGATGGTGGGAATCCTTGAGAGCAACACGATCAGCAGGAGCAGGTCTATCTGCACCTTTCATACAAAACAAATCTGACCTTCAGTCTCCATCAGCATTTGTTCAGGATGAAGTAATAAAATCACCAAAGGAGGGATAGCAACAATCAGTTTGAACAATGGTAGAAACAACTTTTCATTGCTCTGATAACATAAAGGGGCTGAAAGTAAATACAGTATTAACTTATGCCTGCTCAAAGACTGGCTTGCATTCAAAATGGGGTAAATAAGCTGTTTTGGGTGACTAACAGTCCGGTTTCTATATAGCGAAAAGCACTATGTCATTTGTATACACTGTTGTCTCCAACCACAACCATTCTTCAGTTTGGTTGTCTCTTTAGGGAGGAAAAGAGGCCTCTCTGAGTCAGCAGTGGTCAGATGAAACCCCAGCAAACACAGAGCCTGGGCAGGAGAGGAAGGACAAAGAGCAGCTCAGTGAACTAAACAAACACCACCAAAAAGAAGCAAACCTTACAGTGGGCATTCCCACTGGATTTTCACTAGATGTGGTGCTGCATACAGTACATCTGCTGCACCTCCCATCATGGCTCACGTCCCTCACATACACAGACCTTTGTTAACAAGGCCATGACTCAAAGGGTGGTAAAGCCACAAGAGGGTTCAATCAGAGACCAGCAGGAGTTAGTGAAAACAGCAAGAACTGAGCAGGAGTCTTGGGCAGGCCCGTGCTCTCCTGCAAGACTGATCTCTTTCCACAGCTGATCTTCATACATCCCTGCTTTACCACCTGCCTGTGCTCTGGGAAGCTTGCTGGGAGCTGTGAATCCGGCTTGTTCAGCAGCTCCCACTCATCCCATTCCTGGGCAAGATGGGGCAGGCAGGCACCCGGCCGGCAGAGCTGGCGGAAGGGACAAAGCCAAGTTTAGTCTTGTGCCACTTGCGGTTCCTCAGAGGCTCATGAGCTTTAGGGAGCACAGGCAGCAGCAGCCAGCTCCTGGGCACCATCCTCACCAGGAGGCCCTCTCCTAAGGAAAGGGCAGGTCACCAGTAAAGTCAGCACAATCGGTCTGGTGTGCTCAGGAGGTGCCACACGTACCATGTGTGAGCAGACAGAGTGCATGTCAGTGATGCTCTGAACCACAGGAGACACAGGCAGAAAGAACACACTGGTGGGGAAGGAAGGTCCATGCCCTCTAACTCAGGCTTTGGACCAAAGTGGCCACCACAACAAGGAAATGGGTTTGTGCTGTCGGTGCTGTCCTGGTTTAGGTTAGGATAGTTTAGGTTAGGATGGTTTAGGATAGGGTTATTTTTTTGTTTTTCTTAGGAGCCGGTGCAGTGCTGCACTTTGGCTTTATTCTGAGAACAGTGCCTACAACACATCAATGTTCTAGCTGTTGCTCAGTAGCACTTACCCTGGTCAAGGACTTTTCAGTCTCTCATGCTGAGAGAAGAGGGGCACAAGAAGCAGAGAAGGAGCAGAGACAGGACACAAAGCAGCTGTGTTGAGAGAGAGCATCCAGGTGACAGCTATCACTCCCTACCTGTAGACAGGGACAATTCATGACTTGATTCCATGTCTTCAGGTTCTAGATTAATTTATTTGGGAAAAAAAGGCATGCTTCCAAGCACTTTTGACAGAGAAGTAAGAAAACAGAGTAGGTTACCCTTCAAGACTGGAAGACAACCCCCCCAAAATATCCTGATTCAAAAGTAACTTCAAAAGGCAAAGAAAAGTTTTGGCCTTAATGCTGTTTTCTGGGGAGAGATAAAGGTAATATATCTCCACATCTATACCTGCATAGATAAAGATGTAGATACAGATACTGATATAGATATAGATATATAGATACATAGATATACAGCTGCCGTGTCACCTCATTCAGATCAAATTGCAAGATACAACCAATCCCAAAGACTGTTCACATCTCAAGGCTGTACCCTGATCATTGTCTGCCTTTAAATTACTAAGTAAGTCCTGCTGCTGTGTCTCTCAGGTGAAATTCCCATTGATTTTGTGCTAACTGTTCCAAGTTTTCAATATCTTGCAAAAAAAATGAAACAAGAAAGGACTCTAAGGATGAATGGATGGAAATCCAATATGACAAATGCCCCACTGACATTTAAAATGTTACCTAATCTAACCAAAATATTCATACTTAGAGGTGAAAAAACTGACAAATGTACATATGATATCAGCTGCAATGCAGGGGATGGTGACCAACACTCTGTCTGTGAAACTGGAGGTCTAAAATGCATCCAGAGCGATTTCAGTTCAGACCAATTGCAAGTGGATAATAGTTTGCTCTTTTCAGCCCTTTCTAAGAATGCTTTTCCCCTGAAATCAAGTCATTGAAAGACACATTTCTGAATGACATAGAAGCATTTATCCCCTTCAGAATGCAACTTCAAATTTGACTGTGGATACAGGCTGACCTGGTTCACTGTGTAACTCCTAGCTCACTCCTCTGGGAGAGTAGGCTGCTTGGCTCCTGTTGCCTTGACCAACTAGAGCTGTAGAGGGCCTTCTGGCTAAGATGACCCGTGCTTTGGTCCTTCTAGCTTACTCTGGTAGTGCAGGATGAATAACATATAGCCGTGGGTTAATGATCAAACCTGTCTGCCTGTGGACAAGTGCTTGATGCTGGATCTTGAGCAAGTTGTTGATGTCTCTGTACATTTCAAACTGGCCCATCCCCTACATCAGTTGGTAGCAATAGTGGCTTCCAAACAGAGAACTTCTTGGAGGTTAATGGCAAGGCATGCTGTGGTCAGAGAAGGCCTTTCTATCATTTGTCTGTAGAACTATTTCTGTATTTTGTTGTCCAAGGTTTTAGTCTTGCACTGAGAGGCTGATTCTTCCACTACTGAAGTCAATTACGGTTTTGCCTGACCTTGAATAAAGTCTGGGTCAGGAACAGAGCTAACTTTATATCAAAAGTCAGCTAATATTATAAGGATAAAGAACATAAATGGGAAAAAGAAAACTTGGTGTGTTTGCTGGGCATTTCCTAAACAGGTCTGTTTCATGTTTCTGAAATTGTACATTTTTTACTTTGTGTAAACCACTAGTAATTTCCCCTTTAGATGTATAAAATTCATTAGACGGTCCTTAAAAACAGATTCAAAATTGACCACAGAGGTCTCACTCCATTCATAATAAATCCATCTTTATAAAATGTGAAGTGGTGGGGAAAGCAATCTTCCAGTGTCCATTTTCAGTTGTTTAGTTACCAGCCTAATCAGTAACGACTTGAGAGTTTGAGATTTATGACACAGCAAAAATTAAACATCTCCTTTTCTCAGAAGAGTATTCTGGAGAGGGTAATAACACAAATACAATCTAAGCTTATTATCTTTCTCTTTCTGTTTTTTTGTGCTATCTTCCCTCCTCTTCCTTTTTACACAACTGCATTTCCTACATGTGTTCAGTGAAGCTGAAAATGATATTTCGATAATGGGCTCACAACAAACGTTTAAGAGGGCTGGTTGACAATGTAAGACTTTGTTAAGGAAAAGAGGATACAATGAATAGCTATAATGGGAGTCATTAATGAAGAGACTGCTTTATTTTTTTTTCCTGGGGAAGGCTACATCTTAGTGCTTCTCAGGTTTCCTTCTCTATTTATACAACAGCATGGAGGTCAAACCTGAAGTTAGGTCTTTCCTGGTGATGTGTGATGAAACTTAGGTCACTAAATGATTTGCTGAGTATTTTGTAGCTTACATTTATTCTGCCTGCAAGAGATTGCGCATGCTTTTTTGTGGGTGTTCTCCTCCTTTCTGCCTCTTAAAATGATTCACAGCTGAAAAATGAAACTATCAAAAATGTCTGCATATCTCTGGCTGATATCATTCGTATCCAGTAATATCTGGGGATTTTGGCCTGGGACAGCATTGTGTGTATAAACACATAAATACAGATAATTCCCATCTGCAGAAGTTTATAATCTATTTCTTATATTTATTTTTTTTAATTTTAAAATGCACTAATGCTGTTTATCCTCATGATGACAAGGGAGTTATTCTCATGAAAACTCACGTGAAAATGTGGAGCACCATTTCAGTTAAGAGAGAATCTGGGGGGTGTGACTGCAATAGTTTGTCAGAGTTGACTGCTCCTAGCGGTGACACATCTGGTGCTTTCTCCTTTGTTATCACAGGTTTTGTTTCCCAAGGGCAACAGGAGCACCAAACTCAGCTTTTCATTGCTCCCTGTTCCCATCTCAGCCCCTCTTATGACAAGGTCACCCTGGTTCCAGCTCCGCTTAGGGACCTTCATTGTTGGAGTAGCAAAATCCAACTCCAGCCGTGTTTCTGAGAAACCCTGAAGCTGCTGGGAAGGTTGGTGCCTAGATTTGCTTTACCTTCCTCTTCCATGTTTAGCAGTTGTGTTGAGCTATTGCCCCAGAGCTGAGCAGTGGATACCCAGTGGTTTTCTGTGTCTGTCATGAAGGAGCATACCATGAAGTAAGTATTAAAGCTCCTGCTCAGTGCTGGTGGATTGAGAGCCATATGAGCAGGTGCAGGGCAGGGAGAGGAAAGAGGGAAAGTCTTCTCATTTAGCCGCAGCAAAGCAGTGGTAACATTTTGCCTTCTTGCTGAATTGCTTTTCACTAGAATAGCATGCAAAGGAAACCCGCACTTCAATACCTCCATTTCCTTAATGACAGAGAAATCCTGAGATGAGTTATTCAGTGTCCACATCCTTCCTGTTGTGTGCATCCTGTCCACAGCTACACAGGCTCCTTAATAAAATAAATCTTTTTTCTCTTTTTATTTCTCCTTTTTTTTTTCCTTCTTGCCCCCTCTTTCCCTCTACACTGCATGCTGTAACTCACCTTTTTTGCCTGCCCAGAGAGGAAGAGGAGGGGGCTCCACAGCCCATTAAGATCAGAAACACCATTCTGGAGGGGCAGCACCTATGCCTTTGTAGTCAGTGTGAGACATTACAGCTGAATCTCTTATGATCTTCAGACCAGGGTCACTGAAGCTGACATTATTTCCTTACTGCCATTGCTGTTGAGGAGAATGAACCAAATTCCAGCCTCAGTTTCCCCTGAGTGAGTCAGAACTCAAATCCACTGTCTCCAGAGAAGAAGGTCTGTAGCGAAGTGCTGGACTATGTGTTATCTTCCAGCAGTTTTTCCACCCCAGTTTCTCATTTCATATTTATTTAATATCATCCACGTTTTGATAGAAACTGTCCGTGCTAACACAATAGCAGTAAGGCCACATATACACTTCGGGGAGAGAACAGAGATTGTTTTATTACTTTTTAAAGATGCTAGATTTGAGGTGGTTTCCACACTCAGACATAAGGTCATGGCTATCTAAAGAGCAGAGCAGTCAACCCATTGCATCTAATTAAATTCTTCAAAAGACAAGAACAGTCACAGGAACCAATAACCACATGAACAGAGAAGGGATGCTGAGGAAAAGAAGTTGCTGATCTTCAATAAGCAGGCTTTCTTATTTTTAATGTGATGCTGTATTACCACATATGGTTACACATGCAATGTTGGGGAGCTAGCTCTGAAAACAGTTCTTTTACTAGCTTTTAATAACACCAGATGTCTATGTGGTGAGAGAGAGGAAAGGACTGCAATCAAACTGGGAATTGGACCCTGTGGACTAGTTGAGCCCCAAAGCTGTAGCAAAGACTCTTCCTTTCATACAGCACCACCTGTATTATTAACTGGCATCTAGAACTGGAAGATGCTCTGAGTTTTCAGATATCATAATTCCTAGCCATCTGTTTGATGTGTGGCTAACACTGTGCTGCTGCTGCTTATACCACTTTGAGTGTTAAGCCATTACACAAATAACATAACAAAACCACCCTGCTTTCTGTTGTTGTCGGTCTTTTTCTGTGAAATGGCCCAACGCAAGTATTTTGTTGTTTCATCGCAGCAAAAGACACCAGCTGGGCTTGGGAGCCAGAGTGCAGGCTTATTCTCATGATCTCACCAGACCTGGGGCAGAAGCCATGTTAATGTGATTGTCCACCTGATGGGTATCGTTGTACAAGTCAGTGAGGGGATAAAGGAGATTTCTGAACTTCAGTGTAGGGATTCATCCGTACATCTTCATAATAACACAGTACTATGTACTCACAGTATAATTATGTATTCATAGTATAATTAAACTCCAAAGTGAAATTATGCTGTGAATAATCCTGGCTTCCTACCTGCTGTAGAAGTTGACGTTAATGATTACCATAGCAAGAAACAGCACAACCTGTGAAGCATGATCATGAAATAGCTGTCATAGCCACGTCACTCTCCTCATTCTTTGTGTCTGTTCCAGGAGGGCTGGTGACATCCAAACGTGCCTGAGCAGGGACTTTCACTCTACTCAGGAGCTCATCTTTCCCTGGACAAGCATGGGAGCTGGGGCTGTTGCAGGGAAATGGCTTAGCAGGAGGTCTGCATTTTGCCAATGTTGCTGAGGTTGGTATCCCGAAGTGAGGAAGAGGAGTGTGCTGACCGGGGGGATCTGCCACTGTTTCCATAGAAAATTGATAAATCTTGCGAATCGAACAACTTTCAGTGTGGGTTTTTTAAAGGCATCTTTGAGAGTTACACCACCTACTTTGCATGGCTGTTGAAGAGAGCTAGAGACCAAACTCTTAGATGTATTCTAAAATCTCAGTCTCTGTATCCAAACCCCAAACATTTACTAATTCACCCACTGCCATGGGTTTTACATGACAGAAACACAACTCTGAATAACCCTAACAGGGTGTTCTGCCCATGTAAAGACAATGATAGTTAAATCTTTTTAATTGCATCCTAAAAGCCAGGGTGAGGAGGGATCCCTGCCACGCCACTGAGGCAGCTGAGCTGGGATCTTAGTGATGGGAAATGAGTGTGACTCAGAACATCTGCCCCCAGATTGTCCCAGTGAGATCCAATCTCCTTCCATCCACTCTGCTGGGAGCCCACAACACTCATAACTGAGGAACCCTGGCAAAATGTACAGAGCTAAAGTTAATTTTCCCAGCACCTGCTCCCCTCCCCAGTGGTACCTGGCTGGTGGTGAGTGTTTGACAGCAGGAAAAAGTGTCTTCCAGCCTGGGAGTGCTATGGAACAGCCCAGCTCTGTCAGAGATACTCTCTATCCAGAAAGATGCTAGTACTGAACAGTAACTTGATTCAAGTGATGAAACAAAGTGGGAGTGATTTTACCCTTTCCCTTGCTTTCTACGGAAGGTTGCACTCATACAATGGGAGGGGAAAGCATAGGTGGGCACAGCTGTGGTCAGAATGGTGAGACAGGTTGTGACTGCGCCGTGAGTGCAGCCCGCAAGGAACTCTGCTTACCTCTCCTGGTAAACTCAAACTGCATAAGGAGGAATGGTTCCTGTGCACCTCAGATTTTTCTCCCTCACTCTTTGGAGGAGGATGTGGCCTAGAAACCTCTGGTACACACCATGGGTGAAGGATGTGCACTAGTGCCACTCTGTGAGTCAATGGGGGTGCACAACAGACACTACACTGTTTACCTGTGGTCCATCAGAGGGTGAAAGGTGGACAGGTACCAAAACCCCTTATGTGCCCTCACTCCCGTTGAGCTGGTCTGTATGTGCTTTCCAGCAGGCTGTCCCAGCCTGCCAAGCCACCCATTTATCAGACATCCTCTCCCTGTGGCACTTCCAGCATCCAGGATCAACCACCTAATCCACAAGTGGGTTTGGTTTGCTTCTTCAGGATGCTTTGGAAGTCCACAGAACAAAGATTCACTGACACACACAAACCGGAAACTGGTTTCTTGTGTCCTTAAAAATCTGGGAACACCCTTTCCCACTCAGACAAATATTTAGTAGCTACTTGGGAAACCAGCACGCACTGTCAGGGATTTTCTGGGTGAAGGACAAAGCACAAGGTCAGAGCTGCTCTAGGATGTGGATGGCAGTAGGCTGGTCCAAGCTATGCATAAAGTAAAACGCTTTCATACGGAGACAGACAGGACAGAGTTAGAATTAAAATGTATGGAAAACCTGCTGGATACGTGCTGCCTCCCTCACTTCTTCATGAGCCGCTTCCTACCCCAGGACCTGTTTAGTCCTTCTCCCGAACTTAAATTACAAAGAGAATAAATGAGTACAGAGCAGAAAAGCACAAGGAGGAGAAGAGGGGACATCCTCAACCCCCTTTAATCTCCATCACGCACCTTTTGGAGACAGAGGCTTTTGGCCTAGGTGCCAAACACCCATCCACCAGAGATCTTCAGTTTTGCTCTTGTGCTCTGCTTTGCTGTTAAGGTCTAAAAAGCAGATGCCTTTTGGGAGGCACTATTTTGGGGGGTGGGGGAGGAAGAAGGATTATGACAACACTTCTGCACTTTTTCAGATTGTGCACTTTTTATCCCCCTGCACAGATCAGGCTATAAAATAGAGAAGAGCAGTCCTCAGAGGTAATAAATAGAATATGGATTTGATCCAGCATTTTAAGAAGAGATAGTTACACTTACTGCAATGGAGAACAACAGTGCCAGGATGAGATACAAATAGCTGCAATAATTTTTGTGTTTTTAAGACTTTAGAAGAGAATAATCATAAATCAGGCTTTGAAAACTCAAGTATTTTTACCCATAGAAAACTATTCCACAACAGCAAGAAGACCTGAGGGGAGATCGCACAAGCTGGGTTTGGCTTATAAAGTGAATGTCAAATTTGAGTCTACATCCTCTTACACATACCATCTGCAGATACATTTTCTCCAGTCTGTCTCTGTACTCTGTGTTTAAGGAAAGCAACTGTATAGGAATACTGTGAATTATCCCTGTTGTGTGGAGAGGCTACACCCATCATTTATCTTGTTCACTTTGATCCTTCCTGCTGATCACTGTCTTGGTATGACGGCTCATTCTCAGCTATAGAATCATAGAATGGTTTGGGTTGGAAAGGACCTTAAAGCTTCTCCAGTTCCATCCCACTGCCACTGGCAGGGACCCCTTCCACTAGAGCAGCTTGCTCCAAGCCCCTATGTCCAACCTGGCCTTGAGCACTGCCAGGGATGGGGCAGCCACAGCTTCTCTGGGCACCCTGTGCCAGCGCCTCAGCACCCTCCCAGGGAAGAGCTTCTGCCTCTAGATCTAAAGTGAACTTCCCCTGTTTCAGTTTGAACCTATCACCCCTTGTCCTATCACTGCAGTCCCTGATGAAGAGTCCCTCTCCAGCATCCTTGTAGCCCCCTTCAGACACTGGAAGCTGCTATGAGGTCTCCACGCAGCCTTCTCTTCTCCAGGCTGAACAACCTCAGTGCTCCCAGCGTGCCTCCATTCGGGAGGTGCTCCAGTCCCTGATCATCCTCTTGGCCTCCTCTGGTCTTGCTCCAACAGCCCCATGTCCTTCTTAATTTGGGGCCACCAGAACATGTATTTCTTAAGGCTAATGCTCAGATTGGCATCTAAGGGAGGAGGTATAGCTTTGATTCTCCATTGCTCTGCAGCTGGTTTGGTCACCTCCACCCGTGCAAACTCGCCATGAACCACCACTCAGGCAGAACAGTAAGTGGTTATACGAGGTGCATTGGCAGTGGAGGACAAAATGCTAGGAGCATTTATTTAGCATACCATGAGTGAGTTTTCATTGTTTCTTTTAGAGATGTTCACAAAATTTGGTGCCAAGAGCAAAGAGAAACAAATTTATCACCAGTGGTGGAAAAGGAAAAAAAAAATCACCACTCTGGAAACTCAGTTTTACAAGTTTTTGTAGTATTAAACATCAAGGGATAAAGGGAGCAATATTCATTTTGTTCCTTGCTATGGTGGTGGACATATATTAGCTACTGGAAGCCTCACAGCACTACTTAAGGGATTAAAGACTGTGCATGCAGCTCAGCAGTCACTAAACTATTGCCACCCCTGTGCTGCAGCCAGGCAGTCATTAACATGGTCTTGAATACTGATTGGGATTTTCTGGCAATTATTTTAAATTGAAAAATACCAGTTGATGGAAATCACAAGTGGTTGATCTGAATGTCTTACTGTGGGAGGAAGGGAATTGAAGAGGAACATTTTTGCTTTCAAATTTACTGTGATTAATACTTCAAAAGCAAACATTTTGAAACAACACAAAAATACTTTAAATTTATACACTAAAATATACAAAAAAAAAGTTCAGAAAATTTATTTGGTTGATACAATCTGAATCCTTCTGAGTTTCAGATTTCCCTCTTTCACTCAGTATTAGGATAGGAAAACTCTAAATCAAGGATTGATTGTGGATGGGAAAAAGTTTCCTGCCCACCTCTCTTGGCAAACCACGACTTTTCTATTTTGCTGCTACAACTTCAAAAAGCAACAGGCAATGTCTGGATCAGAGTTTGTCTTCCAGCAAATAAGAAATCCTTCCAGGATATACATTTATTCAGCAGTAGCATGGTCATGGCCATGGGAATGTTTTGAAAGGTGAGGTTTCTGTAATAACTGCTGTGGCTTCTTCACCGTGGGAAGGTAGGCGAGTGATAAACATGCCCTCTTAGTCCCTTCCGCATTTGTGTTTGCTCTTCTGCAGGAGGAAAACATCTTTCTGACTGATTTTCAAATGGGAAAGGGCCATACTATGTGATGCACAGCCATGTGATGCAGCTGTGGGGACTCTCGGCACACTGTGGTTTCAGGTGCTCTCTACCCTCTGTGGTGTCTTGGGTCCATCTTTACCTTCTTCCCTGGTGAAGAAAGAGAGATCCTATGAAAACTAAAATCCAAAATGGCAGCAAAACACCCTTCCTGACAAAGTCTAGAAAACCCATGGAAAAGTGTGCTCAGAGGAGACGACCTCAAACCAGAACTGTGTCTCCACTATCTGCAGAAAAAGGCTGAACTCAGATATCTGGATGAGTCCTGAGAAGACCTCAGCAAGGTTATTATTTCTACTCCCAGAGCTCTTTTGAAACCAAAAACTCTGTTCCCTGATCTGAAAGGACTGAATGAGGACCATCTTTGCTAATCATCTTGCTATGGTGGAGATGGTCCTCACTAGTATAGTCCCAATATGCTTCACTGATCCCATTAGGAAAAATTGAGCAAAGCCTTGGCATCTGCCTTGGGTTGTCATGTAGCATCTATCCTCGCAGTAATCAAAGGCAATGGCCACAGTCATATTGGGAAACTAAAAAATAGCCAAGAATTGCATTCTTTTTGGAGAAGTAGAAACTATACTAGGGGAAAAAGTGGAGAAGGAAAGTTCAACATGGTCCTTTGAGCTCTCTAGTGTCCCTAAAGAGAATGAAAAGACAAGACTTGCTCTTCTGAACAGGCAAGGCCTCTTTGAGGAGATATTTGACCTAATGTTAAATGCCTCCAAAACCCAGTGTGCTCTAGAAATCTCTAGAGCTCTGATTCCGAGCTTGATTCTCAGGTTTTCAGTAATTCGCACAAAACACAACCTGTTTATTTGCAGACCAGGCCTGGAAATGAACATACTATTCGATGAGGATGTTCTAAGTTAGCTCATGTTTGCAAGACACTCTGGAAAGCAGGATCTGTACAGCACAGAGAAATCCGGGTGAGGAAGGACTTCCTTCTTCAAATGGAGCTTGACACCAGCACACCTACCCGGCTGGCTTGGATATCAGGGCTGTTTAGCCAGTTTGCTCATCTGACTGCTGATCAAATCAGCAAAGAGCTGTACCAGGAGATGAAAGGAAGCACAGCTTTATCAGGTGGTTTAATTTCTCCTTACCCATAACCAGTTCATGCATGTGTCTTTGTTCTCCCTCTGCCCCACAAGTGCAGAAAGCATCAGTCCCAGAAAGGTTTAGAAGGGACTTATTTTTTCCCTCTTTTGCCATCCCAGGATTTCAGACTGGGGGGAAAGGAAGAGGGGATGCAGGGTGTCAACAACAATAAGCAGGAGGGGAAAAGATGCCTGGCACTCGGAGAGTTCAGGCTGGGACAGTTTGATCTCTCCCAGAGCACTCTCAGTGCTTGAAGATCACTGCTTTTGACACGTTTCTCCAGCTGCTGAATGAGAGGATTTACTTGGGTGAAATTTAGGCCCGAGGGGGACATGAAAATCATATTCATAATTTGAAGTGACATGTGATTCAGGATTAAAAAGCTGGCTGGCAGAGAAAAGAGCTGAGGTTATCCTTTTGAGCTGTGCTAATGCAGAAAACTGTGTTTTTAATCCTGTTTTAAAAAGGCCTAGAAGGTTTCCAGCTGGGGCAGTTAGAATATAAAGGAGCCATAAAGATGAGGAATCCCTTTTTCAAAAGGAGGGGAAAAAAAGAACCCAAAACAACAACAAAAGATCAAGTTCTGCTTTTGTTTTTCTCTGATAGCAAGTGGTTGAAAGCCAATACAGGAGGGTTTTTTGTAACCACCCTTCCTTTGTCTGACTCCTCAAAACAGCGCATGAATCAAGAGCAGTCAGTGGGACAAGGCAGAGGTGACTGCAGAAGGAGACACTGGTGCTAAGGAGAGGGCTCCGAGGAGCAGGACTGCAGATTTCCTCAATCTGTGCATTCCTCTGGGGAACTGAGGTTCCAGCAGTAGGTTCTCATTTTCCTTCAGTGTCCAGGAGCTCCTTGTCCCCTGCACAAAGAAAGGTGGCCCCATCCTTGAGTTTAGGGTTCTGTAAATAACCTCTACTCCTTCTCACGTCCCTTTTCCCACAAGGATCTTTGTAGCAAGAGAGTGAACCAACATTGCTGCTTATTGTGCTTGTTATATTATGGGTTTAGTTTATCTTTCTCTAGGTCCTTATTTTTATTTTTTGCTTACCAGTTTAGCTCTCTTTCCTTCTTCTCTGACCATACTATTTGACTTGTTTAATTAATTCTCAGTACTCCGGGGCAAGAACTCAGTTTTCAGTATAGCTGAAAAGGGATAGTAAATAACAAATAGGCAGTAAATGATGATCCATATTCCAACGAGTATCTTAAAACATGACATACTGGAAGTTAATAAAATCCATCCCGATACAGTGTGCAGAATGAACGGCAACTTACACAGTCACCAATGAGCATGTTAAAAATGTGTTTTCCTATATTTACCTCAATAGTTTCTGAGTTACTCAGGTTATTTCTTCTGTAATTTTGCAAAACTGTGCTTTACAGAGGAACTTTAGTCTTAGCTGAAACACTGATACACTTGAGTTGATTTGGGTGAGATTTTTTGGCTTTTCTATGTTTTACTATTTCTCCATTTCAAAACATGAGTTTGAATGGAATGAAAAAGCCAAGTCACTGTGCTTCAAAAACTAAAACATTATTTTCCTGATATTCATAGAGGACGTTCACTCTTTCATCTCCTTGAAAAAAGGCCTTTTTAATTGAGATAGCATGTTCTAATAAAAATCACCCCTGACACAAATAAGGCAAACTTCTGCCCAGCTCTGTTCAAAGTCTATCAGTGGAACAAATCACAAGAGACCAAGGTTTCAACTTCCCTGTCCCTCAAGGTACAATTATTTCCTACAGTTCTTTTACCCTCTCTGGTAAACTCCTCAGCTAAGACAAAAAGAAATGATCCAAAGCTAGAGGAAGTCAATGAGAGCTCTTGTATGTATTGACTTTGGGTTTGGAGAAAGCTCGGGATCAATAGGGTGCTATTATTAATCTAATAGCCTATATATAGAATTCAAGTGTGCCATCATATAAGGTCTTTAAATCATCCTGTGGAAGCCAGTAGCAGCTTATTCCATTACATTTTCATGACTAAAAATGAATACTTACTATTTTATCCCTTGTTCACCCTGTTGAGGTGATACAGCTTAGGCAGACACACAGCCCCTCTCTCCAGCATCATCACTGGATGCTTCCATCACCATTTCTATCTCACAGGATTAGCAGTCAGGGCAGAGGGAAAACAACCTCTGTCCCAGAACTGGTTTCACTCGTGAGCTGAATACATCAGACCCTGGATCATTAAAACACCATAAACATGAAACCAAATGATGCTGTTTTTTACTGAGACACTTTTCAGGGTAGAAGATCACTTTCAGTGTGACAGGTCTGGCTGCAGGCCAGTGGACAACGCAATCCTCAGGGCAGTTTCATTACCATCGCTGGGTACACTAAGAGTACATAGTGCATATTGTATGTAATCAGGGGAGCAACTTCTCCCTTGGGTTCTTAATAGATTTTCCTGCCTTAACAGCTTCATTGGTGGTTTTTGTTTGTTTTCTTGCTTCAAGTGTTGGCACATCACAAACCAGATGTATTTGCCAATTGCTATCTGTATCGCTGTCTCCAAAAGAAACTGTTGTGGGGGACTGAAGGAAAATGACTGATTAGGTTGTATAGTCTAATTCTGTGCCAGAAAAAGATAGCATGTACTGCACAATGCTGCATTGACTAAAGAGATTTTACTATAGGTGCTCAGCCAGCAAGGTATAGCTGAAAATGCTGTCCGGGGCACAGCAGAGGAAGTGCTCTCTTCCAGGATGTCTAATTGATTATTTGCATGTATGATTACCACAACTGTGGTCACAATTACAGTAATTATATGGGCAAATGAAACATGCAATTGCATGTGCCTAGTTCTAAAAATCTGGGCAAAGGTAATTGCCAAAGACCACAGGGAGACTGTTCAGAAACAGAGAATGAGCATCATCCCAAGGCCGTGCTGGAGGATGTGCTTGCCTCCTGCCTGGTGCCTTGTGTTTTCTATCTCCTCATTGTCTATCTTGGAGTAAAGTAGGCTGAATGCTGTCCTGAGTACCTCCTCTTGGGCTGTATACCTAACCTAGGTTTCTGAACTGCTTTTGAAACCCAAAACAAAGATTAACAAAAATGAGGCCAGCATCTTTGGATATCGTTGCATGGATCTGCACAGGGAAGACACTATAAATAGGATCATCACACATTATTAACTGCATTCTCTGAGAAACCCAAAACCAGCTGAGGTCATCTTTATTCATAGGAAAAAGTCCTAGGCATATTTGCAGAGCATTTCTCTAGGTTACTCTGGCTAGCATTACTTAACAGTTGTTATTTCACTGTGTGTACGGGAGTTGACTTTATTTCTGACAGCTTCAAAGATGAGATTGAAAAGTTGATTCTAAGATTTAAAGAAGCATCAAAAATTACCTTAAAATAGAAAAAAACCAAAAGCTTAATAAAAGTCAACCATAAGACTTTTTAAGAAAAATATTTTGGGAAATAGACTCACAATTCCATTGGTAAAAATACATTTAACATTTTTATCTTGTTTTTTCATTAATATTATCGGAGTTTATAAAAACTGAATTAAAAATGTGATTTAAAAACCCTTCTTATATTGTG